>NC_140487.1:121170214-121875214 GCF_964271855.1 Acomys minous
CTTGAGGCTAGTG
This sequence comes from Acomys minous, assembly GCF_964271855.1. NCBI lineage: Eukaryota > Metazoa > Chordata > Mammalia > Rodentia > Muridae > Acomys > Acomys minous. The sequence goes on from NC_140487.1 coordinate 121,170,228, forward strand.
GTTTGATCACAAGCCACGGCTCTGTCAAAACCACATGAGAGAGATCGAAAACAGCCCTTCGCAGTCAAAATGAAAAGTGAGACCAAGAGAAACGGAGTTCGAGGCCTCGGCTACGGAGAAGCCCAACGGCGGCTTCTGTGAAAGACATGCAGTCCCAAGGCTGTTAAATGACTCAGTCTTGGGGCCCGTGGTGATGAAGGTGGTATGCCTCCTGAAACACGTGTGTGCATGCACGCTTGTGGACGCGTGTGTGTTGGGGCATGTGTGGCTACAGGAACACAAGGCAGGGAGTGCATGTAAGTGCAAAAAAACCCCCCACAGCTCTCATCCTCATGGGAATTAGAGATAGCTTCTTCTGGAGCCATTTTGAGTGACCACAGCCTGGGAATACAGATTTGAGTTGTTGAAATTCCGCGTTCCAATGTGCCAGCAGTTTCAGGAAGTCTTTTCTAGTTTTACAGACCAAAGGGAGTCATAATTCAAGGCAAGTTTAAAAATACATTGGTAAATATATTAGAGGAAGGTACAGTGAAATGGGGGAGAAACTTTTTTATATGACCAAGATAACTATTTAAGCTGTTGGGTTGGTGGGAGCTAATAGTCTAAGTTAATAGATGCTAAAAGGCTTTTTAGCTATTAGATGTGTTAGTGTGGGGTTGGGGGAAGGCGTACGGAACGGCTGGCTGTTCTGGAGGGCCGAGATAAAGTAACTAGGCTTTGGACCTGCACCACTTCCAAGCTCTCCGCAGAACAGCAGTTGTAATGACTAAGTCTCTGCAGACACAGCCTCCTTTTCAATGCCACGATCTGTGGCTCCTGTCACTCAAGCAGACATCCGTGGTTGGAGATGAGCCCTCCCTAACACAGGGCCGTCTTGTCTCAAGACACCTGCAATGTACCCAGGAAGACTCTTCCACACAGGGTCACATTGAGGTCCCAGGTGGACGTATGTTTCAGGAGCCACTATCGAACCTCCTTCATGGGCTCAGAATGGGGTACACTCTCCCTGTGCCAATGACCATTGAGCCTTTGAGGGGGAGAGGCTGGGGACAGTCCATACTTAGAGACCCCACCCTCAGCAGTCCCAGCCCAGCAGAGCAGGAAGACCTGGTGAGCCCACATAGCCTGGGTCAGGAGACGGTGGAGGAAAAAACAAACAAACAAACAAACAAAACAAAAAAAAACAACTTGGTGACCCAAAAGCTGACAGGAGTCCATATGGCCAGGCAGAGACCTTAAGCTCCGGCGTCTCACCAATTGCATCACACCATCCTCCAAATATCCCATGCAGGTAGCGCTGGACCCCAGTGGACAGGTAAGGAAACAGACTCAGGCTCAGAGTATCCCAGAGTAGGAGAGGATGCTGAGCCCCAGGCAGTGCCCTCCCACCCACAGCTAGCACTGAGCCCATGAGAGTAGGAGGCTGGTACCCTGCTGTCTCTCCCTCTGTGGAGGGGTTGTGACGTGCTGCTGACAATACTGATGGCGCAGAGACCCACTCATAGACACAGGAAGAAAATGACTTATCAGAGGAGAGAAACAGACGAGCTTGGAATTGTGCCACGGATAGGCTATAGTCCTGCTGTTCCACAGGACGAAAGAGATTGGACCCGTGGGTCTTTATTATGAGTCATTTGCATAGAGTGCACATGCATCCGTGCAAGCTCTGAGTCCTGACTCTTAGCCAACTGTAGGAAGGCTTCCAAACCTGCAGGCCACTAGCGTTTGAGATGCCAGAAGAACTAAAATTGGATTTCAGGGTTACCGGGGCAAAAGTTAAGAAATAGGCCTACAAGGCCAGGCGGTGGTGATACATGCCTTTAATCCCAGTACTTGGGAGGCAGAGGCAGGCGGATCGCTGTGAGTTCGAGGCCATCCAGGACAGCCAAAGTTACACAGAGAAACTCTGTCTTGAACAACAACAACAACAAAAGAAAAAAAAGAAAGAAAGAAAGACAGACAGGGGGCTGGAGAGATGGCTCAGAGGTTAAGAGCACTGTCTGCTCTTCCAAAGGTCCTGAGTTCAATTCCCAGCAACCACATGGTGGCTCACAACCATCTGTAATCAGATCTGGTGCCCTCTTCTGGCCTGCAGGCATATATGGAAGCATAGTACTGGGTAAATAATAAATAAATAAAATATTAAAAAAAAAAAAAAAAAAGAAGAAAAGAAAGACAGAGGCCTATAGGAGGTGATCTGGCCAGCTGCAGGGAGGAACCAGCCTTCTCACCCACCAGAGATACCAGTGGCTAGAGATCTAGTTTTATGGCCACATTCCTTCCTGCCCACCAGAGATAGGGTTAATAAGGAACAAGACACTTCCCTGCAGCGAACAAAGAGAACAAAGAAAGCTAAGCCATGGACGGGCTTGGCACCTTTCCCCGTAGCCTGTCACCTTCAGACATTTATTTGGTTTCCTTATGTTACTCAACCAATAGACACTTGGCAGGCTGGAACTCCCCTGCTTTGAGGCTCAGGGAGGGATAGGAGCCTATAATTTTACCCTCAGCTCAGAGATGGTGCTCTTTCTGGATGCCACTGTGTTGGTGACTGTCAGATCCCACTCAAGTTGAAAAAAATTAAAGGTCCTCCTGTACATTGCATTGGTATGGAGTCCTAGTCTTTTTTGGGGGGTTCTTGCGATCTGGGCACAGCACCTCTCCTTGCTGGCCTAGTCCCTATTCACCTTCCTCAGCAGGAAGGACCCCATAGACACCAGATCTTAGATCTGGAAGATTCTTCAGGCCACCCCAGGCTGAGATTTGATGTGTCCCCAGTCCTGGCCAGACTCCTCAACATGGGAGCAGGTGCCCATCCCAAAGGCAGAGTCTGGGAAATCCAGGTGGTTTCAGTTGTCTCGGGGGAGGAGGAACCTGTTCACCTTGACCATTAGAACCAGACCAGGTGGGGCCTAAAGATAGTCTGTGGCAAGGAAGGGCTCAGATTTGTGCCAGCCATGGGAATGTTTACCTGACTGCCAGCCAGAAGAGCTCATGTTCAATTCTTGGCTGGCTCACCAAATGCTTTACAGGAGTTATTGGGGTCAAAGCTTGGGCCCTGGCAGCCCTAATAAGTCAGAGCCAGCCACCTTTCCTCAATTTTCAATTTTTTAAAAATATATTTATTTATGTCTATATGAGCACTCTGTTGCATGTGTGCCTGCAGGACAGAAGAGGACATCAGATCACATTATAGATGGTTGTGAGCCACCATGTGGTTGCTGGGAGTTTAACTCAGGACCTTCAGAAGGGCAGGCAGTGCTCTAAACCACTGAGCCATCTCTCCAGCCCTTTTTTGTTTGTTTGCTTGCTATGAGACATTTTTTTTCTCTGTATAGCCCTGGCTGTCCTGGAACTCGTTCTGTAGACCAGGCTGGTCTTGAACTCACAGAGATCCACCTGCCTCTGTCTCCCAAGTGCTGGGATTAAAGGCGTGCCCCACCACCGCCCAGCTTCAAAAGTCAACTTTAAAACACAGTGAAAAAAAGAAAAAAAAAAAAAAAGAAATTTATTCAATGTGGCCCCAACATCCTGCTCCCTCTCTACCAAGTCCATCCTCTGGGCCCTGACCTCCAGTTTGCATTTAAAGGAGGAGAGGTGTGCAGGCTAAGCAGCCCTGCTAAAGGTGTGGCCCCTCCCATCACTTCTCTCTCCCTCTCTCTGTGTCTCTGTCTCTTTCTTTTTTGAGTCCAGGTTTCCCTTTGTAGCCCTGGCTATCCTAGAACTAGCTCTGTAGACCAGGCTGGCCTTGAACTCAGTGCTCTAACCCTGCCTTTGCTTTCCAGTGCTGGGTTTAAAGCTGTGTGCTATCACAACCAGCTCAACTGGCCAATCATTTCAGATGCAGACTCTCCAGCAAGGTGGCCTGACATGCCAGAAGTGTGGGACATCACTTTGTGCTCCAGGAATGGCAGCCTTTCTCCTCCCCTCCACCCCCAGCACAAGATTCCTAGGGCAATTCCAGTTTCTTGGGATTCTCGCTTCAATGGTTTGACAGCCAAAGAATAGCTTGGTTCCTGCCAGGCTGGCAGCATTCCACCCAAACCACCACAGAAACCCTGTTACTGTGGACCCAACCTCAGGCCACACTCACTGGCCACATCGGTCTGGATTTCCCCTTTCAGTTTCCTGTGTACCTCAGCCATCCTAGACAGCCACCCTAGGCAGCCACCCTCAGCCCTCGGGTGCTGGCCATAGGGAAAGCCCTGGTCAGCCACAAGCCCTCTTCCTCTCTATGGACAGAGCTCTAAGACCAAAAATGGTAAGAAGATCCATCCCCTATGTATTCCCAGGCAAGTAAAGGCAAGAAGCCCCAGGGAACGCAGAACAAGAGTGAATTTAATGCCTCATCCTTTTGGGGGTGTTTTTGATGCTACAACAGGCTACAGCAGAGGTCAGAAAGAGCTGAGGATTGTTTGGTGTCTCCCAGGTGCAAACATCCCCTATTTATGATGGTCCAACTTACAACCTTCCATGCGACTATAATGTTTTTACAGGAAGCCAGAAGTCAGCCACACCTTGATCATACCTTGATGCTTTCCACGGGTTGGTGCTGCACGGCCCACGGCCAGATCCTCCTTCTTTTTTCTTTTCTTTTTCTTTTTTGGTTTTTTGAGACAGGGTTTCTCTGTGTAGCCTTGGCTGTCCTGGACTCGTTTTTGTAGTCCAGGCTGGCCTCGAACTCACAGCAATCTACCTGCCTCTGCCTCCCGAATGCTGGGATTAAAGGCATGCGCCATCACGTCCAGCCTTTTCTCTTTTTCTTTTCTTTCTTTCTTTCTTCTTTAATTTTTATTTTATTATTAATTTTTTGAGACAGGGTTTCTCTCTGTAGCCCTGGCTGTCCTGGAACTTGCTCTATATACCAGGCTGGCCTTGATCTCAAGAGATCCTGCTACCTCTGCAACACCGTGTCCAGATTCAGTTCCTCTTTCTTGATGCTGGATGGAGACCCCCAGTTCAGGTCCCCGCCACAAGATCATGAGGACAAACCCTCTAGCCACTACAGGGGGTAAAGTCTGCGGCAGCCTGTGTGGCCGTGGCCACTGACAGGTCAAGTGAACTACAGCTCATCAGGTGGTGGCTCTGCCAAGTTGTCCCTGTCACCTCTCACTGCATTGTCGTATGTTTACGGAAGATTAAAACCTGCTCAGGAGATCACACAATCTACCCAAGGTCACGATGTTGAGAGGGGGTGTTTCTGAAGCCACACACTCTGCTCTCCCCATTTGGGCTGAAATGCTCAGAGCAGGAGGACCTTGGGTTAGGGCCAAAATGTGAGTTTCCAGAATATCAGAGTATCACAGAACACTTGCCTTAGATGAAGTAAATAATGTTCCAATTCATGCTACATACACATGCAGAAGAGACAGGAAAGACAAATAAATAAGCAAACAACAAATACAAAAAACCAGAAGGAATCTGGTGAAATGGCACACACCTGTAATCCCAGCCCTGGAGAGGTAGAGGCAGGAGGGTCAGGACTTCAAGGCCAATGCTGGCTTCATTAAAATAAAAAATAAAAAAATGAGTGGGTAAACAAAATAGCCGCACAACGGAATATTATTCAACCTTCAAAAATGAAATAAATTCTAAAGGAAAAGAGAAAAGTGTTCTGTAGCGTTATTATTACCTAGTCTACTGCCCATGATGTATACTTAGTAAACTTGTTTTCTTCCAATAAATAAATAAATAAGGAAATTCTGACGCATTACACTATGGGTGAAACTTAAAGACATTCTATACTGTGAAATAAGCCAGGCAATGAAGGCTAGACCTTGCTTGATTCCAGTTACGTAACGTTCCTAGACTAGTTAAATCCACAGACACAGGAAGAATGATGGCACCAGCGTGGTGGCACATGGCTTTAAGCCCAGCACTTGGGAGGCAGAGGCAGGTGAATCGCTGAGTTCAAGGCCAGCCTGGTCTACACAGCGAGTTCCAGGACAGCCAAGGCTATACAGAGAAACCCTGTCTTGAAAAATAAAAAACAAACTGAACTAAACTAAATAACCTGTCCACAAGTGTAAGTAAGTAATCACGCATCTCCTACTATGGAAACTAATAATGAGAAGACGTACTATGTATGACATTTTTAGAGGTGGCTCAGCAGTTAAGAGCACTGTCTGCTCTTCCAGAGATCCTGAGTTCAACTCCCAGCAACCACATGGTGGCTCACAGCCATCTATACTGAGATCTGGCGCCCTCTTCTGGTGGGCAGGCAGAATACTGTATACGTAATAAATAAATCAATAAATCCTTAAGATTCATTTACTTTTATTTCATGACTACGACGAGTGTTCTGCCTGTATGAATGTGCACAGAGAACATGGGCCAGAAGAGGGCGCCAGACTCCCCAGAACTAGAATTGTGAATGGTTGCTGGGGGAACAGAACCCCAGCTCTCCCAGAACCGCAGGCGCTCTTAACCACTGAACCATCTTCTCTCCAACCCCAAATGAGGAAAATTTGTTTCTTAAGTAAAGATACAACATTGCACGCAAATAAATAAATAGGAAAAATTAAAAATGTAACAAGATAAGCCTTTACACTAAACCAGAGATTTGGGGCGCTGGCTTGCTCGTGCAGTGTGACCTGACTTACCCTAACACAAGGAGCATGGAAAAGAGGGAAAGCAGGAGCCGCAGGACGATACAACCCGCTAAGCCAAGAAACTTTAAATTAAAAAAAAATAAATAAATAAAGCAAATGCTTAGGGCTAGAGAGATGGCTCAGTGGTTAAGAGCACTAATTGCTCTTCCAGAGGACCCGGGTTCAAGTCCCTGCACCCATATGGCAGCTTACAACTGGCTGTAACTACAGGAGCTGACACCCTCACACAGACATGCATGTAGGCTAAACACCAATGCACATAAAAGTAAGTAAATTATTTTTTGAAAAGACAGAACCTAGCAGGATGTGGTGGCGCACGCCTTTAACCCCAGCACTCAGGAGGCAGAAGCAGGCAGATCACTGTGAGTTTGAGGCCAGCCTGGACTACAAAGCGAGTCCAGGACAGCTAACACAGAGAAACCCTGTCTTGAAAAAAAAAAAAAAGACAGAACCTTAAAAGAACAAAAGACAAAAGTCCAGACTCTAAGTCTTGAGTATTATTATGACTCTGGACTCCGAAGCCAACCTGGTAAGGTCCAGGCCACCTTGATCTAAAAACAAAAACTAACAACAACAAAAACAAACAAACAAACAAAAAACCAAAACAACTAAAACAAAACACACAAGAAAGCAAGGACCTCTGAATGGTTCAAGTTCCCATTTGCTCTGTTTTGATCTATGAATCTGGCATTTAAGAAAAAAAGCAATCTTCTTTTTCTTTCTTTCTTTCTTTTTTTTTTTTTTAATGAACAGGTGTTTGGCCTGCATGTACACCTGTGCACCATGTGCATGCCTGGTGCCCATGAAGGCCAGAAGAGGCCATCAGACTTCCTGGAAATGAAGTTACAAAAGGTTGTGAGCCACCCTGTGAGTGCTGGGACTTGAACCCGGGACCTCTGGAAGAGCACCCAGCACAAACTGCTGAGCCATCTCTCCAGCCTGAGACTGGAACTGAAAAGGGAAAATTACTTATGCGTGTGTGCACACATGTGCACAAGTGTCTACAGAAGCTGGGGGGGGGGGGGCTCAGGTGCTCGGCAGCTGGAGTTACGGGCATCTGTGTGCCACCCAATGGGCGACCCAAATGCCAGCCCTCTGATGGAGCAGTGTCTTTATTATTTTTCCACTGCTCTGATAAAACACTGAGACCAAGGCAATTTACAGAGGGAAGGTTTTATTTGGGGCTTATGGTTCCAGAGGGTAGGAGCCCATAATGATGGAGACAGTGTGGTGAGGTGACAGGGTGGCAGGGTGGCACTGGAACTAGGACATTCTTAATGCAAGGCCACACCCCCTTAGAGACCAAGCACCCACATGCCAGAGACTACAGGGGACCTTCACAGCTGATGCGTGCTCTTGACTGCTGAGCCGTCTCTCACCCACCAAAGCGGAAGTTTAGCATCACGCAGCCTACAGCATACAGGGCGCAGGAGAAACAGGATCCCACTCCCTAACACTCGCCAAATCTGTTTCTGACGTGATGCTCGGCTGTCAGTCTCCCAATTTATCTTTCCTAGGGTTGTGGGTCACCCAGTTTCTAGAAATGGGCCCAGAAGTGAGCATGTAGCTACCAGCGACCTCAAGAGGACCCTCCCATTGAGATCAAGGACAGAGAGCTCACTCAGTGAGAGGCGCCCTTCAGTGAGTCCCTTGCTGAGGCACCTGTAAGTGTGTACAGATACAGGTGCAAAGAAAGTCAGACGACCACATCCGGTGCTGGTCTACACTTTCCACCTTGAGGTAGGAGGTTTCTTCGTTGTTTTTCCAACATGTCTGCCAGACCAAACTGGCCCATGATCCTTAGCGATCCCTCCATCTCCCATCTCTCATCTCCGCACAGAATTATGAACACGCACTATGCATCTGGCTTTTATGTGGGCCCTAGGTATTTGAACTCAGGTCCTGAAACTTCCATAGCAAGGACTCTTATCCACTGAGCTAGCTCCCTAGGCCTGAGAGACTTTAGCACTGACCTTGGCTCTAGCCTGCCTTGGGGACTCACGGCCCCATCGGTCTGGTAGACAGCCATCTGTCTAGATCTGAGAGCTACAGAAAAAGCTAGAATCCAGAGCAGGGCCCAGTACATGCCCATAACCCTAATACTTGGGAGATGGAGGCAGAAGGATAAGAAGTTCAAGGTCAGGCCGGGCGTGGTGGCGCACGCCTTTAATCCCAGCACTCGGGAGGCAGAGGCAGGCGGATCGCTGTGAGTTCGAGGCCAGCCTGGTCTACAAAGCGAGTCTAGGACAGCCAAGGCTACACAGAGAAACCTTGTCTCAAAAAACCAAAAAAAAAAAAAAAAAAAAAAAGAAGTTCAAGGTCATCCTTTGCTACATTATGAGTTCCAGGCCAGCCTGGGCTATGTGAGACCCCAATGCTAAACACAGACAAGGCACACTCCCAGGGATGCTAAACACAGACAAGGCACACTCCAGGGATGCTAAACACAGACAAGGCACACTCCCAGGGATGGGTGTGCTCCTCCGGGTAGCCAGTGTCTCCGTTAGGCAAAGTGAGCCCAGCTGAGACCAGGACACCTGGACATCGAGGGGACCATCAGGAAAGACAGGCTTCCGTTGGGACAGGAAGTGTAGGGCCCTGAGCTTTATTCACACACACAGCTCTTCCTCCCCTCTACCCTAGAGTCCCTACTTTCTAGACCCCCGGGGAGGTAGATGGGCCAGACCTGGGACCCTCTCATCTGCCCGATCCAGGAGAGACAGCAGAGCCACTTGGCATCTTGTCAGGTTTCAGCCTCATCTTGAGGGCTTCCAGCTCTCAGGGGCGACATCCTCAGGGGAGGCTGAGGGCGCTGGCAGAATACTGTCCCTTCGTGGCAGGCAATCTAGTGGGATGGACTGGGCTGGAGAACCTGAGGCTCTGACCAGATCGGTGGTGGGACCTGTGCTGGCAAGGCCTGCAAGGTAAATGGGGAGGTGTTGGGGAGCTGCTAGGGGACAGATGAATGGGAACATATTAGGGGCCACTAGGGGATAAATGGCACCACCCTCAGCCCCTCCTGCACCTGCCAGTGGGGGCCACCTTCGAGGTTAGACTGAAGCAGGTGCCCAGTAGTGTCCAAGTTGGAGCGCTCCCCATCTTGATGGGACCTACCCCACCTGGATACCTTCCCACCGCAGGCTGGACCCTACCAGGAGGGGTGGGCTGGTGGAGGACAGACGCCGGCGCTGCGATCCACAGGAGACAGAAGACCAGAGGTCCAGGCTCTTGGGGACAGATCTTTTCTCAGACTTTGGAGGGAGGATGTCCCAGCCCAGCAGACAGTGCTGTGAAGAGCAAAGGTCAAAGGCATCTGCCAGTCACACCTTTGAAAAAAAAAAAAACCCTGAGCGGCCATAATGTCTTCCCTTGGGGAGGAAGGGGGCAGTTCCATCTACCCGCTGGTTACCCTAGGCACCCCAATCTCTGTCCCTGTTGACCTGGCCACCCCAACACTCCCCAAGATAGGAGAGGATTTGGTTATTAATGGAGTCCTTCCCACGCTGGACTTGGTCCTGAACACCCAAGTTGCATGACTTCACCAAGCCACTCTGGGGACCCTAATACTGAGGATGGCCCCTTTCTACCCACTTTATATGGGAGCCTCTTCTCTTCTCCCAACTACTCTGTCCTCCACCAGGCGTGAGCAGGACACCCTTTGACTCCCATCCTGACTAGGAAATGGGACACAGAAAGGTCTGAGTTCAAATCCAACCCTCCCACCAGCTCCGCTCTGCCTCTGTGGCCTGTGTAGGGCTAGGGTTAGACAGTGGCTGCCGTGGCTCTGGGGAACAGCCCTTCTAAGAGCTATGCATGTGGTGCCCAAGGCCTCAGTGAACAGGGCCCATGTAGATACCCATCGTAGATACCATGTTGGGGACAGGTGCCACATCTACACAGGTGAAGGCCAAAGCCTGCACCTGCCCTGGAGCAAGCTCTCTCCTCAAAGCTAGCTCAAGATCCTGGCCCCGTATACACTTGCCTTTTCCCTGTTAGAGCAGGCAGCTTACCCGAGGCAGAGCCAGAGTGTCAGATGCATCAAAGCTCTTCCGTCTATGAATTCGATATCGGTGTGGAGGGTCCAGGATGGATAGGGGGATGCTTACCCTGGGTAAGAGGGCAGAGCGCCAAAATCATCAGGGGCCACATTCTGCACCCCATCCTAGCTGAAACTACTCACTGGGGACCCCTGGAATCCCAATGCCCTTGATACTCCACTCACCTGACTTGCGCGGGCTCCTCCAGAGTCTCAGGGCCCCTCTGGTCCCGGGGTGTCCCACAAAGACGGCAAGGGGCACCCGGATCCACCGGCACAGGAAACAGGCGTCGGTTGACCCGGTAACAGTACACACCTGGGAGTCCCATGATACAGCACAGTCTCACTAAGCCAGGGGATTTGGTGCCAGGGCTGCAGCCTGTCCATAGTCATACAAGCTACACCATTCACTGAGGAGTCACTCTGACCCATTATTTTACACCCACTTTCCTCCCAAAGACTTAGGTCCACACCTAAGTTCAGGGAGGCATGTCCTCCAGGGGGAGAGCTAGACCTGGCCATTTGACAACTTCTGGACAGAGGTGGTTACAGAGCGCAGGACCGAAGCCAACCAAAGTCTCAGGCTAGGATGGGTCCCACACTGTTCAGAGACCAGGCTGCCCCACCTCCCCGAGTTCCCAGCTCAGAATGACCTGGTGCAAGTGTACACTCACATTCATGGTCCTCTTCCACACCACTGCTTTCCTGCAGGCCTGGGAACACAGCTCTGGGGGTGGAGAGAGAGATGAGCAGGGTGAGTGGTGGAGTCCCCCCAACCACCCTGGACATGCCCCATGCACCCCTGCTTACTCCGGGGAGCTGCAAACACAATCCTCTTTGTTGGTTTCTCGAAACCTCTGCAGGATAGAGAAGAAGGCCTCGGGTTTCCTGGTGACTGGAGAGCAACTGTCTAGAGACCCTGGGGTAAGCAAAGCACCAGTGGGTGAGTTGAGTCTAGACGGGCAGGGGCCCCACGTCGTTCCTAGGACACGTCACCCTCTGTGAGTAGCAGCTGTATTTTGAGTGTGAACCTGCCCTGCTGTAGTCAGCACACTCACACACTTATTTCACTTGAGAGACACTAACTATGTAGCCCTGGCTGCCCTGAAACTCGCTCTCTATAGACCAGACTGGCCTTGAACTCACAGCGACTGAACTCCCCCTGCCTCTTCAGGGCTGGGATTAAAGGTGTGTGCCTCCATGCCCTGCTCAGCTTGTTTTGTTTTGCTTTTCCACATAGGGTTTCTCTGTGTAGCCCCGGCCAGGCTGGCCTTGAACTCGGAGATCCATCTGCCTCTGCCTCCCTGAGTGCTGTGGTTCATTAATGGTTGCGTGCCACCACCACCTGGCACGTATTTTTGTTTTAGAGACAAGGTCTCATGTAGCCCAGGCTGGCCCCTGACTCAACACTTTCGCTACCGCCTCCCAGTGCAGAGATTATATGCATGCATCTGGCTTACAGTCCTGTTAGCTGGGGAAGAGCAGGAAGCTGGACAAGGTTCCCACTCTGAGGAGGCTGCATTCTGAAGGGATGACAGATTCAACACCGAGGGCTGGAGAGCTGGATCAGAGGTTAAGAGCACTGACTGCTCTTCCAGAGGTCCTGAGTTCAATTCCCAGCAACTACATCGTGGCTCACAACCATCTATAATGTGATCTGGTGCCCTCTTCTGGCCTCCAAGTGTATGTACGGGCAGAGCAGTATATACATAATAAATGAATAAATCTTGAAAGAAAGAAAGAAAGAAAGAAAGAAAGAAAGAAAGAAAGAAAGAAAGAAAGATTGATTGATTCTGGGAAGCTGGAGGCCAGAGCCAGGTAGCTGAGTGTCACAGGGCAGAGGTTCCAAGAGAAGTCTGACACAGTGACCAGATCAGAGACCAAGGAAGGCACAAAAACAAATCAAAGGAATACCCTGTAGGTGATGAAAACATGGGCAAAAACCCCGGGACAGGCAGGCTCTTGGCATGTGTGAGGAACAGTCAGGAGGGGAGCATGGCCAGGGCACAGTGAGGGGTGAGAGTGGAGAGACGAGGCTGGGAGTCTGAGATGATCAGGGGACAAAGAGTGTCAAAATCAGGTCGGCCATGTTTTTATAGGATTCGACCTCAAGGCTAAGAGGTGAAGGAAAGCGGGAGTTGGGGGTTACGGGGGGGGGTGGGGTGGGGGGGGTGGGGGGGGCAGGTTTGTGGGGAGGGCAGCTAGAGAGAAGTCATGGACTCTAGAAATATACTAAGGAAGTACTAGCGAATGTACTGTGGTCAGGACATGCAGTATGTGTTGATTTTTTGGTTTTGTTTTGTTGAGAGAGGGTCTCTCTATGTAGCCTTGGCTGTCCTGGACTCACTTTGTAGACCAGGCTGGCCTCGAACTCACAGAGATCCGCCTACCTCTGCCTCCCGAGCGCTGGGAATACAGGTGTGTGCCACCACGCCCAGCTCCAGGACATGCAATATGTAAAGGCAGGCAGAATCAAGGCTGGGCCCAAGAGCAGAGCCTGACTTACTAGGTCCACAAGGCTGCCATTTACAGAGACAGGAGGAAGAGGAGCTACACACAGGAAGGGGGGGGGGGAATAAAAACCAGGACCTTGGTTATGGATGTGCGACTAAGATACTTTTAAAAATTATATTTTATTATTTTGTGTGTGTTGTGTCTGAAAAATTATTTTTAAAGTGAGGTGAAGTGGCATACACCTTTAATCTTAGCACTCAGGAGGCAGAGACTAGGGGATCTCTGTGAGTTCCAGAAGCCTGTTCTATTTAGGGAGTTTCAGGACAGCCAGTGCTATGCAGAAAGACCCTGACTCAAAATAATAATAAAATAAAAACAAAAAACTAAGATGCTAAGGTGGGGCTGGGGTGGTGGCGCATGTGTTTAGGAGGCAGAAGCAGGTGGATCTGAATTCTGGACCAGCCTGGTCTATAGAGGGAGTTCCAGGGCAGGCAGGGCTATACAGAGAGACCCTGTCTAAACAAAGAAACAAACAGAAAACTGGCTGCTTTTACAGAGCTGCAGTCCCCAGCACCCACAAGGTGGCTCACAACCGTCTGTAACTCCAATTCCAGCCTCTGAGGCCCTCTTGTGGCCTCAACAGGCACCAGGCATGCACATCATGCTCGGACGTAAACACGGACATCCATGGTTAAAGCTAACAAGCAAAAGCTGAAATGGCAACATTTCTGCCCCATGTGTTCTAACACTCGGTTGACAGCACCGAGGCAGAAGAGGATGAAGGGAGGACAGGAGCCCCTGAGGAGGCAGGAGAGATGTAGAATGAATATGTTCCCGTTGGGGTTGGGCAGGGGCCCAGCCTCCACCAATGCTCAAATACAGGGCATTTGTAGATTCACCCAATCATCCACCTTCATCAGTGTCCAGACTGAGCTTAGTCTAACCCTACCCCTCACCTGCAGTCCAGTCAGAGTCCAGGTACGGCTGGGATCGCCAGCTGCTCTCAGACACCGCAGGCTCCTGGGAGAAGGTCACTTTGGGCTGAGGAAGTAGACAAGGAGGGCACGGGCTAGACCATCGGGCCTGGCCAGGAGGAGGTCCCATTTCAGGGGACCTTAAACTTAAGACGCCAGCCTAGGCTGGGGAACTCAAAAAAGGGAAGGGAAGTTTGGCTCCACTTGGGTTGTGGTTTTGAACAAGCTGGAGCACCAGCCTCAGTCTTTCTACCTGGCTCGCCTCCTTCTTCCCAAAGTGCTGACTAAGAACTAATAGCAGCTACTGGTCACGTCACACTGAACCCTCTGGAAGCTGCAACCCCTCCAGGAGAAGCTTTTCTAGGAAGAGTTTATCAGGGAAATGGAGGCTCAAGAAAGCTCCCTGTGATTTCTGGGAACTCTGGCTTACCTTAGACAGCCTGCTTGATTGTGACAGGACAGACCTTGGGGCCTGTGTCTTGTGAGGCCCCAGACCTTTTGGTCCTGTCAAATGCATTGGCCCCTTCAGACCTTCAGTGGCTAGCAAGGGTTCTGAGGGGGGCCACAGTCCATCCTGGGGTTCTAGGTGTTGGTACGTGGCAGATGGGAGAGAGTCCGCCCTGGAGTTAGCCTTGCTGTCCCAGGACATATCAAACATGTCATCTCGATGACTGTCCAGTGGGTCCCACGCATGTCTTCTCTCCTGTGAGCTGGGGGCCACTGAGGAAGTGGAAGAAGTCTCTTGGGACAGTGGCTTCTCTAAGTTGCCACTGCTGCTGCTACAGACCAGGTTTGACTGCAAGGAATAGGTCAGGTTACCCAAGCAGCAGGCTGGCCACTGCCCAGCTCCTCTGGCCTGCTCCGGACACATAGGTCTTTACCCTGCTGTGGCCTTGGGGTGTCCCAGGCCAGTCTTATCCTCGCCCTACTTTGCACTATCAGTGAAATGGGTGCATTGGATAAAGTTGGCCCTGGAGGCTTGACCATAGACACAGGAGACAGGTGGACTTTGCCTTTCCACCTGGCCATTACCAAGGTGGCCACCCACCTCTGACACTGCTCTGGCCACCGACCGACACATGGCATCATGGCCGGCCCACAGCTGCTTCAGCAGCTCCACACTGAGCAGCCGAAGCTGAAGAGGGTCTTGAGTCTCCGCCTTCTTGGGCATAGGTCACCCCTTCTCACAGCAAGGTCACTGGCTCTGGGTTGTCGTTTATTCACAGGAGGTGCCCAGGCTAGGTTCCACCTGACATCAAAACAGCAAGGACAAAAAGTGAGGGAGAGGACTCTGTCCAACAGGCCTGGATTCAAAGCATCACTGGGATCCTCTTTAGCTCTGCAGCCTCACCCCAGCTACTTAACCTCTCCGTGCCTCTGGTCCTCACCTGCTAGATAGGGTAGCATAGTGCTTACCCTACCAGGCTGTCAAGGGGTCCGACACTGGGCAGTGTGTGTTAAACCCTTAGTACATCACTCAATAAAAGTCCATCACACCGGGAGTGGTGGCGCACACCTTTAGTCCCATCACTCGGGAGGCAGAGGCAAGTGGATCGCTGTGAGTTTGAGGCCGGCCTGGTCTACAATGCGAGTCCAGGACAGCCAAGGCTACACAAAGAAACCCTGTCTCGAAAAACCAAAAAAATAAAAAATAAATAAAAAAATAAAAGTCCATCACTATCAACCCTGCCAAGGTGTGCTTCCTAGCCCTCCAAGAGACTAAGACTCCCACTGGACCTACCCTACGTAATCTGATTCCTGGGGCCTGTGAGATGGCGTAATGGCTAAAGGTGCTCGCTGCCAAGCTTAACAATCTGAGTTCAATTCTCAGGGCCCACATGGTAGAAGAAGAGAACTGACTCCCTCAGGTTGTCTTCTTAGCGTCATACATGTATCATGGCGTGTGCTCGCCCATGCCCACACACCAATAAGAAAATGGGGGCTGGAGAGAGGGCTCAGTGGTTAAGAGAGCCATGAGGTCTTGAGTTCAATTCCCAGCAACCACGTGGTGGCTCACAGCCATCTATAATGTGATCTGATGCCCTCTTCTGCAGATAAAGTACTCACCAACAGTAAATAAATTAATTAAAACAAATAAGAAAATGGTTTTTTGGTTTGTTTGGTTTTTTTTTTTTTTCAAGTTAATCTGATTCCTTTATCATACAGAAACGACTCCAGTGCTAAGTCAAAGCTTAGTAACTTGTGTTATCCGGTGTTAGCATTGGACCCAGGACCTGCAGCACCAAACCTCTTCTCTGTACGTGTACCGCAAGGTTGCACAGCTAGTAAGTTATCAAAAGCCTTCAATCCCAGCACTCGGGAGGCAGAGGCAGGTGGATCCCTGTGAGTTTGAGGCCAGCCTGGTCTACAAAGTGAGTCCAGGACAGCTAAGGCTACACACAGAGAAACCCTGTCTCGAAAAACAAAAACAAACAAAACAACAACAAAAAAGTAAGTAAGTATCAAAAGTAGGTTCCTGGGCTGGAGAGATGGCTCAGAGGTTAAGAGCACTCTCTGCTCTTCCAGAGGTCCTGAGTTCAATTCCCAGCACCCACATGGTGGCTCACAACCATCTATGATGAGATCTGGTGCCCTCTTCAGATGTGCAGGCAGAACACTGTATACATAATTAAAAAATCTTTTTTAAAAAGTAGGTCCCTTGTTGCTGGTCAATGGCTATTTCCCCTGACATTCAAACATCTCCCTCCTGTTAGGAGAAGCCCCCTCCTCAAGGTTGCTCTTCCCAGTGCAGGGGTAAATCAGAAGCCATGCGGGGGGGCGGGGGGGGGAGATGTCAGTGATGCGGCTGCCTTTGGGTCATACAAGTTGCCAAAATAACTCCAGTACATTCATTAGTTCACGCAGCCGCATTTGAGTGGAATCATTTCTCTGCTCTATTGGCTGTGCTCTGGGTCAAATAGACCTTTGTTGAAATAAGACTCCAGATTAAGGGTCTGCACTTAGGAAAGCCTGGCCCTGACAGAGTTGGTAAGCTCCTGGGAAACCTCCTCCTTCTCCAGCCAGCTTTGGTCCCGCATAAGTTCAGCTTAGGGACACTTCTTTTGCTTCTGGAAGAGATGTCTGCAATACAGAGTGGCGCTCCCCACCTCTCTTACAACCCCAGGCTTGGACTCCTCCACCAGCACCAGACCCCGCCTGCCCTTTCCCAGCCTTGTCGTCCCACATGGCCCCGGGGGCTTGGGTCTCGGTGCACGTCGCCGGCGGCGAGCAGGGCAGACCGCAGGCTCTCACTCACGCGCACCCACACAGGGTGCACACCGGGTCTGGGCGCTTGGCCCTTCTCTACCCGTCTAGCCGGACGTAGGCACACCTCTCTGGTCCCAAGACCAGTGGCCTCCTTGGAGGAAGAGTCTTGATCGCTCTCCACCCGGACGCCGAGGTTCCCAGCAGTCCGGAGTTCCGCCTCTTCTGCCCCTTTGTAACGCAGACGCGGGGCCTCCGCCGCTGTCCTGATTGGCCAATTGGAAGAGCCAGGACTTCAGACAAACGTTTATTTCGCATCCGGAAGCGGCAGTTTCAATTTGGGGGTGGGACTTAGTGGGGCCTCACTACCGATTGGTTAACTGATAATGCCAAGTCTACCAACTCGAACTTTACATAATGGCGTGGCTACCAGGAGGACAGGTTCTGATTGGTCAGTGTGGCCCAGCTACGCAATTTCCTGATGTGAAGCTGCGAGTGGTTGAGCTTGGGTGGACCTATGCAAAGCGTCCCGGCTTTCAAGGTTTCTCTGTGTAGACTTGACTGTCTTGGACTTATTTTGTAGACCTGGCTGGCCTCAAACGCAGAGATCCGCCTGCCTCTGCCTCCTGAGTGCTGGGATTAAAGGCGTGCACCACCACGCCCGGCTCGCGCTCTCGCTCTCTCCCTCTCCCTCTCCCTCTCTCTCTTTTAAGAGAAAAATCGCGTTGGAGAGATGGCTCAGAGGTTAACAACACTGTCTGCTCTTCCAGAGATCCTGAGTTCGATTCCCAGCAACCACATAGTGGCTCACAACCATCTATAATGTGATCTAATGCCCTCTTCTGGAGAGGGAGAGAGAGGGAGAGAGAATCTCGATCTTACCTACCTAGCCTAGGCTTGCTTCAAACTAGGGGCTCCTGGTTTTGGGGGGTGGGGTGGATTTACAGACGTGCCCTATTAGCCCTGCTTTCTATAACATTTCAAGTCTTTGTAAAGTGCATATTTTGTGCCAGAGATACTTGGAGGCAAAGAGATCAGGAGGAGGGGAAGAGAGGCAGAAGAGATGGCAGGAGGCAAGGAAGAAGTCGCGTGAGCACGTGGCCATGAGGACAGATTGATGGAGCAGGAGCTGCCTGCGAGCCATCAGATTGGCAAGTGACAGGCATTGGCAAATGGTTGGCTTTTATGTGGGTTTTAAGGACAGTCGGACTAAAATAGCTCAGAATCAGCCCAGCATAGTACCTCCAGCTTAATAATAAATCAGAGTCTCTTGTATCTATTATTTTGGAAGCTAGTGGGGTTAAAGAAAACGCTGCCGCCATACTAATTTCTTGTGTTCATATATACAGAATGATTAATTCATTTTACAGACTTCACTCCCCAGGCTGTATTCAGGTGTTACCTAAGATCTCCTCCGACCACACCATCTTACCTTTCCACACCTTCCTTACACACTTATCTTCTGACCTCTTGACTTTTAAGGAATTGATTTTGGCTCTTATTCACAGACAAGCCCCATAAAGGCAGGCTTTTTTTTCCCCCTTTGCTTTTCGAGACAGGGTTTCTCTTGTAGTCCTGTCTGTCCTGGAGTCTTTTTTAGACCAGGCTGGCCTCAAACTCATGGAGACCCGCCTGCCTCTGCCTCCTGAGTGCTGGGATTAAAGGCGTGTGCCACCACCATCTGGCTCAGGCAGGAATTTTTGTCGGAGTAATGGGAATCAAACCTAGAGCCTCCTGTAGTGGGCAAGTCAATTGCAGAGATTCTTTCACCCTCAGAGACAGGGCCTTGACCTAGATTTGTAATTTACTACATCGTCAAATGTCCTTTTAGACCTCTGGTCTTCCTTAACTCACCTCCCAAGTGCCGCGAGTTACACACGAGCAGCACCACGCCTGGCTCGGAAGTCTGTAGTTATTATTTACTAGGGCAACTGCTTACATCTGTTGAAACTTTGTGTGTGCTTGTGGATCCTGCACGCTCTTCTGGCCTCTGCAGGCACTTGATACACACGATGTACAAGACATTCATGCAGGCGGAATCTCCATACACAAAATAAAAACAGCAGGATGTGGTAGGTGCAGGCCTTTAATCCTAGCACCCAGGAGGCAGAGGCAGGCCAATCTCTTGAGTTCAAGACTAGTCTGGTCTATATAGTGAGCTCTAGGCCAGCCAAGGGGTACATAATGAGACCCTACCTCAGAACAAAATAAAACCCTGCTTTTTATTTTTCTTTTTTTAAGTACAAGAGTCACTATGCAACAGTGTGGCTGGCCTGGACTTTGCTTTGCCTGTGAGAGGGGCTGGGTCTCGCTGGCACCCTGTCACTGGACAGTTAAAACCCCCATACCCTTGGTTCTCCTTGCTTTCCAGTGAGCTGATGAAGCAGGGCTGAAGCTGGCCGTGCCTGAGAATACCTAACTCAGAGTATGGTCTGAGGCAAGATCTAGAAGACCTTTCTTTGTGAGCCAACACCCAGTGAGACAGCAGCAGCAGCAGACTGCAAATGACAGAACCCCCCTCCACTTGGTAAACTTGTTTCACACACACATGTACTAGATCATGTGTTTCTAGTGGAGGGGAAAATAAAGGGCGTATTTGAAAGCCGATGGGCTTGGGGAAATTAAGACTTGAGTGCACAGGCCGGCTCTAGCCTTCCCGCCTCTCCCCTATCAGCCCAAGATGTTAGGATAGCGGCTAGTCTTCTTTCTCTGAACTTTAGTTTCCACAAAGGGGCTGAATTCTCAGCACACACACACACACTTGCATGTCTTAGAACTGGGTCCACCCACAGGTTTCCAGGAGCACTTGAGCTCCCCACAAAGTCCTGGACTGATAAAAGTGTGAACAGAATTGCTCTCCTCAAAGAGACCAGAACAGCCCTTCCAGAGCCTGCTCTAGCAGGGGACACACACACTCTGTCCTGTGGGATGACTGTTCTGTAACACATGCATATCCTGTCTTATGCACGGGTAAGGGGATCGGTTCAGGGTGAGGAAGGACAGAGGCACCTGTAGATAAGCAGAGGGGTCAGGGAGAGACAGCTGGATCTGAGGAACCACACGAGAACTTGGACCTCCACCCTGGATGGGCTCTGGATGCTTGGGGTGTGACATGTGCTGAAGGTCTTAAGAGGCAAGCGTGGGAGAGGAACAGGGTAGGAAGTGGCAACCCAGATCAACTGGGCAGCTGTGAATGGAGGAAGAAGACGTCAGGGTCTC
Organism: Acomys minous; assembly: GCF_964271855.1. Classification (NCBI taxonomy): domain Eukaryota; kingdom Metazoa; phylum Chordata; class Mammalia; order Rodentia; family Muridae; genus Acomys; species Acomys minous. The sequence goes on from NC_140487.1 coordinate 121,190,726, forward strand.
GGATATTTAGACAGAAAGTGGCAGATCAGGAACAGTATGTGTGACTTTTTTTTTGTTTTTGTTTTTGTTTTTCGAGACAGGGTCTCTCTGTGTTAGCCTTGGCTGTCCCGGACTCACTTTGTAGACCAGGCTGGCCTCGAACTCACAGCAATCCACCTGCCTCTGCCTCCCGAGTGCTGGGATTAAAGGCGTGCGCCACCATGCCCGGCTCAGTATGTGTGATGTTTGTGGCCTGGGAATCTGAGAGGATACAGTCACCATCAGTTGAGCTTATTTCTGAGGCAGACAAGTTGGTGGGTAAGGGTAGAACCTCAGTTAAGAGGACACATGCAGAAAGCAAGGAGAAACCCACCAATGGCCTTTTCTACTCCCAAGGCCCTTCAACCAAGAAAGGTCACAGGCCAAGTTCTCAGAAGGCAAAGTGGGGAGACCTCTGACTCACTCGTGTTTTACACGGAAAGTAAATGTGTGCAGTTACAGAGAACTCTGTACAGAAGTCACTCGAGGCCCTAGGAGGCTGGCCATGTCCTTTCTTCTCAGACCTTCTTCCCTGCCAGGCAGAGAGCTCACACAGGGTCACAATGGGGCTTTATTTTAGTTTCCAATATGATCAGCAGAGATACAGGTAACTCAGGCAGATGCATCACCTTAAATATACCAGAAGCAAACTCACTGTGTCAGGCGCCATTTGTGGCCCAGCAAAGATCACACAACAGTTAGCAGCAAGAAACTAAAGTGCTCTGCTAAACGCCTCTCAGGTACTTGCTCTCCCTGGTGGTATAAATGGAACTTTTACTTAGTAAGCTCAAATTTTCATTCATTACTCAGGGGCTACACTGAAAAAGAATTGGTGTTTATTCTGGGTTTTTTTCCCCCCAAAAAGGACATTCACTGGGATTATGTGACACTGGTTTGCCCTGACCTACCGAGGTGACCCACCTGTCCAGCCTGGCAATACACTCACAGCTTCTTTACATTCTTGGCCAAGACCATCACTGTCGCAGGAAACAGGGTAGACTGAGGGGCAGGCGAGCACATGTGCAGGAGAGGACATGGCCATGGGGCACCCAACCAGCAGGACAGTTTCCCCCAGGAAGGCCCTGGTGTGGGCTCCTGGGAAGGGCTGGAGCCCAATGGTTTCTCTCCCGGCCTCTCTACCTGTTCTAAAAAGGCAGCATCACCCTGAAACTGCTTTTCCCAGACACTCAACCACGGTGACCGGATCTTCCCGACTCTGACCATTAACAGCTTCAGCACACAAGGAGAAGGTCAAAGTCCCCACAAGGCTGAGCCCGCAGCAGGAGGCTTCAGGATCAGAGGCGGCGGCTGAAGGGTCACAGCTGTAGAAAAATGGCTGCCTGGCTTCTCATGTTGTTTTGTGGCCAGCCGCAGCCATTAGCAGAGGATACAGAAGAGGGAATGGTGGCCACAGGGAGCTTGCAGCAAGGTGGGGATGAGCTGGGGTTAATGACGTGAGCCTCCAGCCTTGTGAGCCCTCAGTCCTAGGTCTTCTCCAGGGACGCCTTCTTCAGCCATCCCAGGCCGCCCATCTTCCTCCGTGCTTCCTGCTACATCCTTAAATCACCTGTGGCAAACCCGCTCTCACTACTAAGCCAGGACTAACAGGCCAAGAGCTGAAGTAAGAATAAGGGCCTCAGTGGCAAGAAGGGAGAAAGTCCCACCTCATCACGATGCCACACACCAACAGCACCACCATGGCGGATTGCCCTAGTTCTCCTCCTGAGCCATCCCCCTCTGCTCTGGCTGGCAGAGGTCCCCAGCTTCCCATACGAGCTGCCTGAGTCTAAAGGCCAGGGCGTGCTGAGCCTGGCCACCAAGCACAACTGAAAGACTCTGCAAGTGGGAGAAAGTGCTAAAGCTGAGGGCCAAACACAAAATACAAGTCCTTCTGAGACAAACTTGGCCGTTCCAGAACTATCCTGAATTCTTCTGGGGAGTCCAGTCACCCCCAACATTGTCTCTCTCTGCAGCTGTGCTCGGGCTGGAGAAAGTGGGAGTGTCTGCCCAGTGCCTGTGAGGGCTCCCAACAGTCGTTCTGCAGGGTGCCATTTTCAGGAGACCTTATCCAATGCACATGATGAGCAGACACAGGCATGCAGGACTCCTTGGTGCCGAGCAGTCTTCCTGCAGGGTAGGGAGTGACTGGCGCTGAAGGGCTGAGAATGGTACGAGACAGTGGGTGCTTTCCTTCTCTCTGCAGTGGCCAAGGACTGGAGCTGATGGGAGGCGTGGGCCTGCCTCTTCTCAGTGCAGGTCCGCCCTGGCTGCCCACTATCTGCTGGGCTGCAGGTACTGGTGTGTGAACATGTTGAGTTCGCTGTCTAGCCAGCCAGCTTTATTCCTGCAAACACAAGATTGCTCTGTACAGATGGCTGCTGTGACAGGTCATACTAGCCTGTCTGACCCTTTATTTAATCCTTTTGTAGCACTTTCCCATTTTGCAGACGAGGAAAAGGAGGCCACAAGCTCATGGGACAGAGCCAGACTTTTTTTTAAAAAAGAGGTGTGTTGAGATAGGATCTTATTACATAGCCCAGGCTGGCCTGGAACTCACAGCCATCCTCCTGCTTCAGCTCCCCATGTGCTCAGATTACAGGAGTGAACTGGTTTTAGGTTTTTCTATTTGGGATCAACCCAGGGCAAGTCCCAATGCCTGGAAGCTAGCTTTCTTGATTGACAGGTAATGGGTTGGGGCTAGCTCAGCTGTCTTTGTGACTACAAGCAGCCCCAGTGGGTGAGCAGTCTGTTCTTGGTAATGGGCAGGAGTGAGGAGGGGCACATCTGCACAGCCCAGACAAAGGAGGGAAAGTCCACTGACCCATCCAGGCTAGAGCTGAAAGCCTCTGAGTACCTCTTCTCCAGCTCTGCCCCCGTGGGCCTCTGACATCAGAGGTGGGGACAGGAAGCCCAGGTCCCCACGAGCTGATGTTATCACAGCCTGAGCAGGCTGAGGACTCAGCAGACAGGGTACTTCTACCTTCAGCTGTGGCTGTCATGACATTACAGTATCATCTCATAGATGGAAGCCACAGGACACAGGCAAGCTGAGGGAGTACAGGGCCAGAACCCAGAATATGGCTCCTCTAACTGATCCTCCTCCCAGAAAACTTCTGAGTTCTACAGAGACCAGCAAGCCTGCTCCTGAGGAGACCTGGTGCTGTGCACCCCTGATCCTGGGCTCAGAGTGGACATGGGTAGCAAATCTCACACAGGGCAAGGAGAACCAAAGTGTGGGCCACCTGTACCCCAAGTTCCATCTGGCCACTTCCTGTGTAGCTCCAGACAAGGGACTCAGCTCCCACAGCTACCAACTTTCCCATTAGAAAGCAGAGCTAAGGTGGGCATGGTGGCACACACCTTTAATGCCAGCACTAAGGAAAGAACAGGTAGATGGATCTCAGTGGGTTTAAGAGTAGCCTCATTCACACCACAAGTTCTGGGCCAGCCAGGGCTACAAATAGATCCTGCCTCAAACAAAACAAAAACAAAAGAAGAAAGAAAGAAAAGAGCTGATGACTCACTCCTCCAGGGACAACAAAAACTGGCTGGGACAGCTGTGCCAAGTGCTAAGGCCCTGCACTTGAGAGGAAGGCAACCCGTGAGCTGCAGCACCACAGTACTGTCTTGGTCACTGCCCATCCTTGAGGAGCCACCGTACAGCAAGCCACTTCCAGCACTAGCACTGTCCCCCACAGAGCCTGGCAAACATTTCACAAGAGCTCTAAATCCCAAAAGAGCTCCTGATGTCTACACTGGAGACACCAGATGGTAGACAAGCCCCAACTGCCCCAGCTTGGCTACTAGGTCACTCACCTGAGCAATTTGGCTTTGCTCTGAAGTGAATCCAGAGCCTCGACTTTCTTGTTCATGGCAGCAATTTCCTGTTCCAGATTATCTCGGGTGATGTCAACTTGCTGGCACAGATGAGCAAATGTGCCTGACAATTCCCTGAGGGGACAGGGGTAGGATCAATTGGGCACATCAAGTTGTTTAGGCAGGGTCCTATTGGTGACTAATCCACCCAGCACAAGGGAGCAACTGAGCCCATCCCTTGTGCTCTAGCCTGCAGGCCTGCTTTTTGGGATCCTTTCCATCTCTGCTAAAACCACAACAGTTCCTCATGCTCACACCAAAGACACTGGGCATCACCACAGGAGGCACAGAAGTCCAGCGGTTAAACCTAACCTGGACATGAGAGGCAGGATCCTGACTCTGATGCTCATCAGCTAAGTGGCAAGGAAAGGAACTCATCTCCTCATCTCCAAGTCTCAGTGTCCTTGTGTGCACACGCATCTGTGTGTGTGTGTGTGTGTTGCTAGGGATTAACTCAGGCCTGGATGCACGGAAGGCAAGCTGTCTACCAACAGAGGTATTGAGAAAGTACATACCACTGAAACACCTAGCTCACAGCTACAGGAGTACAGGGGAAGCTAGTGCAGAGGGCCTGCCACGCCACAATTAGAGGACACTCAAACAGAACAAGCATGCTTATGCCTGCAATCCAGGACTCATGAGGCTGAAGCCAGAAGACTGGCCTGACAAAGACAGAGAGAGGCAGCGCAGAGCAGTACAACTACCTGCCTTCTCACTGTTCCAAGATAGAGATTTACTTAGCAACAGAGTCTCAGGCAGCCGGCTCCAAACTCCCTGTACAGCCAGAGGTGATCCTCCTGAGTCCTGGGATTACAGGTGTAAGACATAAATGCCTGGTCTACATGACAAGGGCATCAAGCCCAGGGCACCATGCGTGCTAGGCAAGCACTCTGCCAACTGAGCTACATTTCCAGTCCCAAAGCAACCTTTAAAATTTCCTTCATTTTCAGAGTATCTTCCCCTGTTGGAACAATGGAGGCTTGCCTGACCTCAGCCTTGGACCCCTCTGTCATCCCTGGACACAAAGCTGGCACTACCCTGCCAAAGTCCTGGGGCTTATGATGCTGGCTTCAGGCCAGGCTGAAAGGGAGGTGGAGAAGAGCCCACCTATTGGGGTGCCGTCCCTCAGGGCCCGGGGCCACTCACTGCTGGACTTGATGGCTGCAGTTAGAGCCAGTGTAACTGATAATGAGCTGCAGCTTTTCACTGGCATATTCCACAAACTGGCGCTTGAAAGCCCTCTCCTTGGCCTTGGTGGTCCAGGTCAGCCGCTCATAGACATACAGGAGGCCATAAAGTCCAAAGGAGAGGGCGATGAGTCTCCAGCCCACTGCCTTCCACACCTGTAAAGATGCATGGTCAATTTGGACCCCACGGAGGCTAAGAGGACAGGGACTACCCAGGACTCCATCTGGAAGTGAGGGAAACTAGGTGTTGGCCACAGGACATAACTTTGGGTTAGGACCACTATCCTGATCTAGGTGAGGGCTTTGTGTTTTGTTTTGTTTTTTAATGATGGGACAGAATGCAGGGCCTGGCACATGTTAGGCAAGCTCTTTCCTGCTGAGCTTCAGCCCCAACCTGAGAAACAGGCTTCTTAAAGAGAAACACAAATGATCCAAAGCAATAGCTTATTCTGATGGCAACAAGAAGCAGAATTCCCCATCACTCCTCACAGCTGTAGTCTAGTCACAGAATGGGGCTTGGAGCTCAGCATCAAAGCTTTCGTGTCATCCATCATCCTGGCTGTATGAACTTGGGCCAGTTTACTTCTAAATTTCTTCATTCACAAAGAAGGAATGTGGTGGGAGGTTAATGCACAGGCTGTTTAGCTACGTAAACAGATGTTAGTGAAGGGTCTGTCAAGGGCCAGTGCTGCAGACCATGCCTCTTCTAGGCCACTAGCTCAGTCTGGGGGAGGGGCCTTGGCTGATCCAGCTTGTACTACACACTGGGAAAGCAACTCCTGACAGTGCTTGGGACAGTCACCCTCTGCCACCACTCTGCCTCTCCATAGTCTACAAAAGAGCATGAGAGCTTGCCAACACCATCAGGGACCTCAGATGTGAGGGACTGTGGTGGAAAAGTATTGAGTCAGAACAAGGTGAGCCCCACAGAAACCAGAGGACAGCCTGCTGGCTTGGGTCATCGCCATCCAGAGGCAGGAGAGGGAAGGTCAAGGGGCCAGGTGGGCCTCCTCCCTTTTTTTGTTTTTTTTTTGTTTTGTTTTGTTTTGTTTTTTGTTTTTCGAGACAGGGTTTCTCTGTGTAGCCTTGGCTGTCCTAGACTCGCTTTATAATCCAGGCTGGCCTCGAACTCACAGCGATCCGCCTGCCTCTGCCTCCCGAGTGCTGGGATTAAAGGCGTGCGCCACCACGCCCGGCTGGGCCTCCTCCTTTTAGACCTTTAGTTGCTCCCTGTTCCCTATTTGCTGTGGAAGAAGAAGCCTCAGTGTCAGATGGGGAGGGTTCACACTAGCTCTGGATTTCTGCAAGCCATATCCAGAAAATGGGAAAACATCCTGTTAGCTGAGTGATGTCTTAGTGGAATGACTAACTGTATGTGAATGAGCTCTGGCCACACAGGTCCCCAGGGCAGAAAATACACACTGAGCCCCAGTGCCCCCTCCCCAAAACGGGTATCACTGACCACTCCTCCGACCACGAGAATGCCCATGGAGGTCCTGGATGTCAGAGAGGCCAGGCCAGTAACCATGGAGACCATGAGCTCCTCCTGGGTGAGGGAGCCCTGCGGCAGCGGGGGCATACTGGGGTTGGCAGGTGTCAGAGGGATAGGACGTTGAACCTGAAGAGAGAACAAGAAGAATGTTGCAAGTCTGTCATTCAAGCACACCCTCAGCGACCCTCAAGACTAGACAACGTAGGGCAGAAACTGAGCAGCTCTTCCATTCCCAAGAGGCAGAAGAGGGAAAATGAGCTTTGTATGCACCACAGTGGGATGGCTGCTTCCTAAAACCAGCCAGCCTGAGATGAGCACTGTGGGCATGCCACATGATGTAGCCTGAGATGAGCACTGTGGGCATGCCACATGATGTAGCCTGGCCATGGGGATTGTGTCAGCACAGGACCTGTAATGAAAGTAGTAATTCAAGCACGGTGAGTGAGTGAGTGAGTGAGTGAGTGTGTGTGTGTGTGTGTGTGTGTGTGTTATACATTTGAGTCTGTATGTGTCTATTTCTATGCACTCACATGCAGAAACTAGAACACAACGTCAGGGGTCCTCCTCCCCTACTTTCTGCTTTAAAACAGGGCTTCTCAATGCACTGGAAGCCCTGCCTCGGCCAGGCTGTCAAGCCAACTTTGGAATAAGAGGGTTTGTACCCACCGAGACATCTCTTCAGTCCCTGATACACTTTTTATTTTAAAATTTAAAGTGGTGATGTCTTGTTTTGACTTTTAGTTTTACTTATTAGCCAGGCATGGTGGCACACGCTTTTAATCCCACTACTCGGGAGACAGAGGCAGACAGATCTCTGTGAATTTGAGGCCAGCCTGGTCTACAGAGTGAGTTCCAGGACAGGCAAGGCCACACAGAGAGACCTTGTTTCAACCCCACCCCCACTCTATATATTTTGTTTTTGTACCACATGTGCCTGGTGTATGTGATGGTCAAGAGGCACGGGATGCCTTGGACTAGAGTTAAGTACAGTTGTGAACCATCACTGAATGCTGAGAATGGAACCTGTGTCCTCTACAGGATCCACAAGCACTCTAAACTGATGAGCTATCTCTCCAGCTCCTGATGTATTTTTATTCTAAAATCTTCTCAAATTATTTTTTATTCTAAATGTTAAAGTGGTGGTTTGTAGATAAGTATTTTTAAATTCCCTTTTCCCAGCAGGGCAGTGGTGGCGCACACCTTTGATCCCAGCACTCACGGAGGTAGAGGGAGGTGGATCGCTGTGAGACCAGCCCAGTCTACGAAGCAAGTCCAGGGCAGCAAGGGTACACAGAGAAACCCTGTCTCGGAAACAAAACAAAACAAAATTCCCTTTTCCCCCTATAGTGTTATGGACCAAACCCAAAGCTCTTATACACCAGGCAAACCCTTTTCCCCTAGCAGTCTGTTCTGAAGAACACACACAAACAAGCCTTAAGAAAACATGCATTTCCATTTTTGTTTTTGTTTTTCAAGACAGGATTTCTCTGTGTAGCCCTATCTGGCCTCGAACGCCAGAGATCCATCCACCTTCCTATGTCTCCCAAGTTGTTGGGATTAAAGAAGTGTGCCACCATCACCTGGCCACCTCTCAGGATTTGAAATTAGGACAAGGCCAAGTTGATAATGGCAGCAATGCTGACCAGTGACCTACATGGCTTCTGCCTTAGGGACCCCCATAAGCAGACTGATTGATGCATCTGGTGGCAGGATGGTCTCCGATGATACCCTGCGGAAAGGAGCTTCTTGCCTGATCACTGTAGCCCATCAAGGCCCGGCGGCTGTTCTTGGGGCCCAGGAACCTGTTCACCAACATAGTCCATCCAAGCGAGAAGTGGAACTCAATGTCCTCCTGAAAGTCAGCGCACAGCTTGTCACAGTTCAGGTCATAGCTGAGGGAGAAGCACTGGCGAGGGACGAGCATGTCTATCTGATTCCGCACAGACACAGGAAGAAGGGGCTTCAAGCCATCTGTCAGGGGCACAAGCAGGAAGAGAGCGCATCAGTCGGATCTGTGCCACGCCAAGGCCCAGCCTCAGGCACACAGTCCCCCTCAGCTGCTAGAGACGCTGCTGCTCTGAGCAGAAACTACACCCAGGTGGCCAGCTGGTGAGACTGGCTGACAGATCACCTTCCCAAAGCTGCCAGTAGTCATGCCAAGGTCTCAGCTTGTATGTCATCCCATATGGTGACCCAAGCATAGGTTCCCCAAGTCCATCCCAGAATGAACTCAGGCAACACACCCAGAACCTAAAGGTAGTGAGTTAAACCACTGCCAAAGGTCACAGGTAAGGAAAGGTCACCCTAGTGGACTTATTACTTTTGATGATGATGATGGTGTGTGTGTGTGTGTGTGTGTGTGTGTGTGTGTGTATGTGTGTGTGTGTGTGTACGCACGCACATGGGTATAGGAGCACACAGAGGTCAGAAGCATAGGAGCTCCTGGATGGATCTGAAGTTCAGACAGTTGTGAGCCGTCTGACACGAGGACACACTCTTAACAGAGTGAGCTTTCTCTCCAGCCCTGTCTTTAGATTGTCTCAGCTTGGCCATGGCAGCCCCACAGATCCCATGGTCCCTGGTGGCACTAACCTATCATGTCCTGCTGCATAGTCTGCAGTGAACTGGCGATGGCTGTGGAGCAGCGGTCAGACATGTTCCGGCCCAGGCCTTCCTCTATGTGGCGGTGCAGTTCCTGCCTCCAGAAAAGGGAGGTGAAGAGAAGAGGTACCATCAGCAGGAGTCTCTGGGGGTGTCCACCCTGCCCTGCCCAGCCAGCTGACCAGAGACGCAGAGGAAGCCTGGGCCTCGTGCCCCTGGCTGTCACTTCCACTCAGGGACTCTGAGACAGGCCAGCTAAGACTGAGCTGCCTTTCCCACCAAGAGCACACGGCTATTTCACTCACATTCTTATAAACCTTGAGGACAACTGGGGATGGGTGGAAGTCCATCTGGTACTCGTCAACCAGCACAGAGAGGCGCCTGATCTCTTCAGCCATGGCTGTGGACACCTGTGGGCAAGGCAGGGTGCAGTTAGCTTCTGCAGGGGAGGCTGCAGTGAACTGCACACCTTCCACCCCCCACTCCAGTCTCCCCAGCTCCTTTTGATTTGAAGCCACAGAGGTAGAAAATGGGCAATTAAAATAGGCCTGGAAAGAGCCCCAGGGGAAACTGTATTTTGAATTAGGGCCAAAGGAAGCTTCCCATAAAGCTGAGGAAGCACTCCCCCACCCCCACCCCTGCTTGGATGAGCAGTTCTTGCTCTTGGCATTTGCTGCCCCTGAGCTTGACTTTTCCTGAGTCCAAGCTTCCCCACAGAGCTTTCTCTTCATTCTCACCTGCCTTTCCACTTCCTCTGTCATCTGCTTAATTCGAAGCTTATAGTCTTGAGCCAGGAGCTCCAGCTGCTTGTCAATAAACCTTAGCCTGTCTTGCCGCTCTTCCCGCATTTCCAGACAATAAACCCTGAGAGAGAAAAAGCACCTCTCAGAAACCCATGTCCCCAGATGACTAAGCAGAGGAGCCAAGGGAGCTGGGTAGCTCAGCCAGGCCATAGCTCCTGAACAGGGTGTTGGAGGCAGGCAGGACACAGCCGCTCATCCCTCAGAATTCCATTAGGAGGAGGGGTAGCGACAGAGAAGAGAGGTGGCTAAGGTGGGGGTGGGGGGCAGGTAGAAACAATTCTGCTAACTAATACGAAGGAAAGAATGCTTGACAGGCCAGCAAGATGGCTCATCAGGTCAAACGCTTGTTGTGCAAGCCCAATGACTTGAATTCAGACCCTAGCCAGGTAAAGGTGGAAGGACAGATCTGATTCTACAAAGTTGTCCCCGACCTCTACACCTGTGCTGTGCCATAGACGCATAATCAAAAATAACACTGTGAAAACTTTTTCAACAAAATAACAATGAAAGAATGTTCCCTCGTCCAATAATTGGGAAATGAAATATAACTCCTTTTCTGCTCTGTTTTAACTTAGGGCCAATACTGTTGAGTGTCTCCAATAGACATGAATTGTTTATAGATGATCTCTGTGCTTTTCTATATTTTAAATTTCTCAATGTTTTTCTTTTTTCTTTTTGTCTTTTTGAGACAGGATCCCATATATCCTAGGCTGGCCTCAAACTTACTACATACCCAAGAATGACAATGACCTTCTGATCCTTCTGCTGTCACCTCTAGAGTGCTGGGGTTACAGGTTGTCACTACCACACCCAGTGTTAGGGTGGGGGTGGGGTGAGAGGTGGGGGAACTCACATTCAGGCGCCAGGGATTGAGCTCAGGGGCTCCTGCATACCAGGTAAGCACTCTGCCAACTGAACACACCTCTAGTCTCAGTATTCCTGAGGCGGGGTGGGCAGACCCCTGAGTTCAAGGCTAGCTGGTCTATACAGAGATTTTCTGGGCCAGCCAGAGACACACAATGAAACCCTGTCTACAAAAGAAAAGTGCAGGCTGGCTGTGGCATCCTAAGGTGGGGAAGGCCTGGGCTAGGGCTGCAGCTCAGCAGGCGAGTGCTTCTCCAGCTGGTGCAAGGCCTCAGTTCTGAGCCCTGTACTGTGCAAAATTAAAACAAGCAAATGCAAAGGGCAAGACCTCTAACAAGAGCCCTCCCTTCCTGTCCAGGCTGGGTGGGGTGATCACACAGCAAGCGGCCTCTTGAGCAGGTTACTAAGTGGATCCGATATGGCCTGGGTGTGAGTCTATGGACCCAGCTCAGCACAAAGGATCTGATCACAGGCATGCCTCAACTGCCCAAGGCAAAATACAGAGAACCATAATTTCCCAGCACTCCCTCTGCTTTCCTGGGCTCTCACCGCTGCTCCTGAGCTGCAATGTGCAGGGAATCCATGATGAGACGAACGGCCTCTGCAATCTGCTTGGCCCGTACTGTGTGCTGTTCAAACTTGGTCTTTACTGCAGACTGGGAAATGCACTCCTGCAACAGACAGGCGTACTGAGGGAGGTGGGCCCCTTACCTCCAAGGGCTACGCAGTGGCTTTCATGCCAGGGACAGGGCTAGAGAGAGCATGGAAGGACAGAATTGCCACATACCAGAATCAAAGACTTACCTCAAATCGCCTCTCAAAATTCTGAAATTCAAACATCCTCACTTGAAATCCTTCTGCTAGAGCGCCCCCTAGGAGAATGGCAGTGTTAGTGAGGAAACAGCTCCTCACTGAGAGGAAAACGGGAAATCCCCTCTGGTTTACTTTTCTAGCCCTGTGACCAAGAACACCTGGTAAGAAGCAGCTCAAGAGAAGAAGGCACCTGGGAGGCAGAGGCAGGTGGATCGCTGTGAGTTTGAGGCCAGCCTGGTCTACAAAGCGATTCTAGGACAGCCAAGGCTACACAGGGAAACCTTGTTTCGAAAAACAAAACAAAACAAGAAGAGAGAAGGCAGGCAGGCTTATTCTGGCTCAGTCTAAGGGGACACAGCAGGTCATGGAGGGGAAGGGATGGCAGCAGTCATGGAAGGGAAGGGATGGCAGCAGTCATGGAAGGGAGGGATGGCAGCAGTCATGGAAGGGAAGGGATGGCAGCAGTCATGGAAGGGAAGGGATGGCAGCAGTCATGGAAGGGAAGGGATGGCAGCAGTCATGGAAGGGAAGGGATGGCAGCAGTCATGGAAGGGAAGGGATGGCAGCAGTCATGGAAGGGAAGGGATGGCAGCAGTCATGGAAGGGAAGGGATGGCAGCAGTCATGGAAGGGAAGGGATGGCAGCAGTCATGGAAGGGAAGGGATGGCAGCAGTCATGAAAGGGAAGGGATGGCAGCAGTCATGGAAGGGAAGGGATGGCAGCAGTCATGGAAGGGAAGGGATGGCAGCAGTCATGGAAGGGAAGGGATGGCAGCAGTCATGGAAGGGAAGGGATGGCAGCAGTCATGGAAGGGAAGGGATGGCAGCAGTCATGGAGGGGAAGGGATGGCAGCAGTCATGGAAGGGAAGGGATGGCAGCAGTCATGGAAGGGAAGGGATGGCAGCAGTCATGGAAGGGAAGGGATGGCAGCAGTCATGGAAGGGAGGGATGGCAGCAGTCATGGAAGGGAAGGGATGGCAGCAGTCATGGAAGGGAAGGGATGGCAGCAGTCATGGAATGGAAGGGATGGCAGCAGTCATGGAAGGGAAGGATGGCAGCAGTCATGGAAGGGAAGGGATGGCAGCAGTCATGGAAGGGAGGGATGGCAGCAGTCATGGAAGGGAGGGATGGCAGCAGTCATGGAGGGGAAGGGATGGCAGCAGTCATGGAGGGGAAGGATGGCAGCAGTCATGGAAGGGAAGGATGGCAGCAGTCATGGAGGGGAGGGATGGCAGCAGTCATGGAGGGGAAGGGATGGCAGCAGTCATGGAGGGGAAGGGATGGCAGCAGTCATGGAGGGGAAGGATGGCAGCAGTCATGGAAGGGAGGGATGGCAGCAGTCATGGAAGGGAAGGATGGCAGCAGGATGGAAGGGAAGGGATGGCAGCAGTCATGAAAGGGAGGGATGGCAGCAGTCATGGAGGGGAAGGGATGGCAGCAGTCATGGAGGGGAAGGGATGGCAGCAGTCATGGAGGGGAAGGATGGCAGCAGTCATGGAAGGGAAGGATGGCAGCAGTCATGGAAGGGAGGGATGGCAGCAGTCATGGAAGGGAAGGATGGCAGCAGTCATGGAAGGGAGGGATGGCAGCAGTCATGGAGGGGAAGGGATGGCAGCAGGATGGAAGGGAAGGGATGGCAGCAGTCATGGAAGGAAGGGATGGCAGCAGTCATGGAAGGGAAGGGATGGCAGCAGTCATGGAAGGGAAGGGATGGCAGCAGTCATGGAAGGGAAGGGATGGCAGCAGTCATGGAAGGGAAGGGATGGCAGCAGTCATGGAAGGAAGGGATGGCAGCAGTCATGGAAGGGAAGGGATGGCAGCAGTCATGGAAGGAAGGGATGGCAGCAGTCATGGAAGGGAGGGATGGCAGCAGTCATGGAAGGAAGGGATGGCAGCAGTCATGGAAGGGAAGGGATGGCAGCAGTCATGGAAGGGAAGGGATGGCAGCAGTCATGGAAGGAAGGGATGGCAGCAGTCATGGAAGGGAAGGGATGGCAGCAGTCATGGAAGGAAGGGATGGCAGCAGTCATGGAAGGAAGGGATGGCAGCAGTCATGGAAGGAAGGGATGGCAGCAGTCATGGAAGGAAGGGATGGCAGCAGTCATGGAAGGAAGGGATGGCAGCAGTCATGGAAGGAAGGGATGGCAGCAGTCATGGAAGGAAGGGATGGCAGCAGTCATGGAAGGAAGGGATGGCAGCAGTCATGGAAGGAAGGGATGGCAGCAGGATGGAAGGGAAGGGATGGCAGCAGTCATGGAAGGGAAGGGATGGCAGCAGTCATGGAAGGGAAGGGATGGCAGCAGTCATGGAAGGGAAGGGATGGCAGCAGTCATGGAAGGGAAGGGATGGCAGCAGTCATGGAAGGGAAGGGATGGCAGCAGTCATGGAAGGGAAGGGATGGCAGCAGTCATGGAAGGGAAGGGATGGCAGCAGTCATGGAAGGGAAGGGATGGCAGCAGTCATGGAGGGGAAGGGATGGCAGCAGTCATGGAAGGGAAGGGATGGCAGCAGTCATGGAGGGGAAGGGATGGCAGCAGTCATGGAAGGGAAGGGATGGCAGCAGTCATGGAAGGGAGGGATGGCAGCAGTCATGGAAGGGAAGGGATGGCAGCAGTCATGGAAGGGAAGGGATGGCAGCAGTCATGGAAGGGAAGGGATGGCAGCAGTCATGGAAGGAAGGGATGGCAGCAGGATGGAAGGGAAGGGATGGCAGCAGTCATGGAGGGGAAGGGATGGCAGCAGTCATGGAAGGAAGGGATGGCAGCAGTCATGGAGGGGAAGGATGGCAGCAGTCATGGAAGGGAAGGGATGGCAGCAGTCATGGAGGGGAAGAATGGCAGCAGTCATGGAAGGGAGGGATGGCAGCAGTCATGGAAGGGAGGGATGGCAGCAGTCATGGAGGGGAAGGGATGGCAGCAGTCATGGAGGGGAAGGGATGGCAGCAGTCATGGAAGGGAAGGGATGGCAGCAGTCATGGAAGGAAGGGATGGCAGCAGTCATGGAAGGAAGGGATGGCAGCAGTCATGGAAGGGAGGGATGGCAGCAGTCATGGAAGGGAAGGGATGGCAGCAGTCATGGAAGGGAGGGATGGCAGCAGTCATGGAAGGGAAGGGATGGCAGCAGTCATGGAAGGGAAGGGATGGCAGCAGTCATGGAAGGAAGGGATGGCAGCAGTCATGGAAGGAAGGGATGGCAGCAGTCATGGAAGGGAGGGATGGCAGCAGTCATGGAAGGGAAGGGATGGCAGCAGTCATGGAAGGAAGGGATGGCAGCAGTCATGGAAGGAAGGGATGGCAGCAGTCATGGAAGGAAGGGATGGCAGCAGTCATGGAAGGGAGGGATGGCAGCAGTCATGGAAGGGAGGGATGGCAGCAGTCATGGAAGGAAGGGATGGCAGCAGTCATGGAAGGAAGGGATGGCAGCAGTCATGGAAGGAAGGGATGGCAGCAGTCATGGAAGGGAAGGGATGGCAGCAGGATGGAGGCTCCTGCCCACGCCTCACTGGGCAGAGAAACTAGAAGGGATGCTGCTGCTCGGCTGGCCTCCTCCTTTTCACTCATCCTGGGACCCGGCCCATGGGACGCTGCAGCTCACACAGGACGAGCCACCCCTCCTACGCATCCCCTCTGGAAAGGCCCTCAAAGGCATGCCCAGAGGTGCCTCCTATCTAAGTGACTCAAGGAGCAAGGACCTCCCTGCAGGCTCTGCTTGGCATGTCACTACCAGACCAGTTTCCACCAACAGACCCACTAAGAGACTCAGCATTTCGAATACCCAGAGAAGAGAGGCTGTCAGCCCCGTGGTTACCTCCTTCTGGCATGCCCTGGGCTTTCTGGACCCTGGCACTGAGCACCTCCTTGGCAGACACGAAAAAGATCCGGTCCCCAGCCTGAGCTCGATCCACCACGCCCAGCTCATCCACCAGAAAGCTGGTGCAGCGTTCCATGTGCTGTCGCCGCACCTGGGCCCAGGCAGACGGGTGTAAGTGAGCAGGGCAGGGGTGGGGAAACCCGACCCACATAGCTCATCAAGCAAAAGGGATAAAGAATTAACAATGAAAGGTCACCCACCATCTCTGCTCCGGAGCCACCAGCCTCCTCAGCTCCCCTCTGGGGCTCCTGAGGCACAGAACAGGCCCCAGATTGCCTCAGGTTTTAAAAATCAGCCTAGTAATGTTCTTTGGTGTCCCAGAGGGAAAGGAGCTAAAATGGCTCTACACTGACAAGCTAAGACTTCTAGAACAAAACAAAACAAAAACAAACAAACAAAAAAACAGGGGAAAAAAGACTTCTAGAACCATGATTTATACAACAAGGAGGCACCAGTGGACAGTCCCAGCTCCACACGCTAAAGGGGACTGGTAGAGCGTAAAAGGGTTAAGAGCCTCCATAGACAGGTGGGGGGTGGGGGGTGGGGGGTGGAGGAGCACACCTTTAGTCCCAGCACTTGGAGGCAAAGGCAGCCAAGGCCAGCCTGGTCTACAGAGTTCTAGAACATCCAAGGCCACACAGATAAACCCAGTCTTGAAAATAATAATAACAAAAAGAGCCTCCATAGACATCACCATGTGTCAGGCATTCTGAGCGGATCCCATGTTCCTCAGGTATGGAGACAGGATTACAACCAAAGCTCCACTGTCACGCCTCAGCCACATTTGGACTCACACAAATCCCTTTTCTTTTATTTCACACAAAATTGGAGTTGGGCGTTGTGCTGAGACCCACCTATCCTTCATTCTTGTTAAGCTTCTTTCCCAAATGTCTTTCTAAAGCCTGTTTCTGTATATACTGAGCTTTTGTGTGAGAACCTGAGTTATTGGCCCAAGCAAAAAGAAAAAGACAAAAATAAACATGGCAGGGATGCTCTTTTGCCCTAGGAGAAATCAAGGAAAAGAAAGGAATGTGAACAGAGGGGAAGGGATGATTAAGTCACCAGGTCTGAGTTGGACACACACAGATCCGAGTGGTTAGTGTTCAAGGCTCACGGCAGACTCCAAACTGCCTGAGACACCCACCTCCTCCATGTACTCAGGCTCTGAGGCAGACGCATCCCAGCGGTTGTTCAGGATGAAGATGTTGGGCCGGGAGAGACGCTCACTCACTTTGTGGAAGAACTGCTTCTCCTAAACAAGGACAGGAACTTGGTGAAGGAGGGGCCTGCTAGCTCAGGCCCCGCCAGCCACCTGCCCAGCAGGCCCAGGGACAGAGTGGGGCAAGGGTTACCGTCTGCATCAGCGTGGACTCTGAGTTGGCCACCAGCACAAACACATCAGCATCCAGGCAAAACTTATCAATCCAGCTGTCCAGCTCCGTGGTGACATCGATCCCAGGGCTGGTGGTGACAGGTATAAACCAGTATGGTCAAGCACAGGACATGGGCCCCAGTGTGAACAGCCCTGGGACTTGCAAAGAGGCCAGGCAAGGGCTGGAGAGTTGGTTCAGTGGTTAAGAGCACTGTCTGTTCTTCCAAAGGTCCCGGGTTCAATTCCCAGCACCCACATGGCAGCTCACAACTGTCTGTAACTCCACAATCTGACACCCTCAAACCAATGCACATAAATATTAAAATTAAATTAAAATATTAAAAAAAAAAAAGAGGCCAGGCAAAGCAGAGGAAGGAGGGAGCCAAGCCACCCTTCACTTCCCATTCCTTGTCTTGGTTTTAGCACCTTTTTTTTGTTTGTTTGTTTGTTTTTTGAGACAGGGTTTCTCTTTGTAGCCCTGGCTGTCCTGGAATTCAGAGATCCGCCTGCTTCTGCCTGCCTAGTGCTGGGATTAAAGATGTGTGCCACCATACCTGGCAGTACCTATCGCTTTTATGAAAACATAGTAAGGTGCAGTTTTCAGTAGAGATATACAACTGAAGTCAAGTTTTGAACATGAGACCCTCTCTCAACTCAACAAAGAAAGGTCTCATGTAACAAAGACTGACCTTAAACCCCTGACCTCCTGCCTCCATCTCTAGAGATGTAGTTACAGGCATGTACTACTATGCTCAACTTTCAAATCTGTACCTGAGTCCAGCTCAAGGCCACAGTACTGTATTTTTTGGTGTAGGTGTAATGTGTCCAAAAGGCAGGGAGAAAGCATTCCTTCAAGAGAAGGAACAAAATGACCACCTACGCTACTTAACACACACACACACATACACACACACATACACACACACACACACACACACACACACACACACACACACACACACGCTATTCTAGAGCCACCAGCTTCCCCAGAGCCAATGTCCCGAGGACCGCTAAGGCCCAGTCTGCCCAGGGCAGTTCAGGCAAAGGCAGACAGAGTGACTAACCATTCCTAAACTGTCTCAGCCTACAATCTTTTCACAGTGTTGACCTTTGGTGTCCAGAAGGAAAGGAACTCAGGGAGCAAGGAGCCTAAATCCGCTTGCACACGTCTCCCAAGGCCTTGTTTTATAGAACAAGCAGGTGCCTCCAAACCCCCACACTGGCCTGGAATGCCTGGCACGTAGGGCCTCCCCCACTTCTCGGTACCCTCCTATCTCGCAAACAGTCAACTCTTGGGACATCTGCAGGGTACTGATGCCAAAGGGCACAATAAGTAGCCAGCCCCCTGGAAGAAATCCAAGAAGCACAAAGATTTGATTGAGCTGTCGGAAAGGCACCAGGACTTAAACAGAGTAAAGAGAGGACATGGGGACCCTGAACTGGAATCACCTAGAAATGGAGATTTGGTACCCTCTGACTGGGCTTCTAGGTAAGTCGCTCCCGACTCACCTGTCCATCAGCACGAGGTCATCCTTCAGAAGTGGACACTTGGAGTTGGGCCACATCACACTCACCAGGCTGCCTGCATGCAGCTGCTCATCCTGATGGAGGGCATGAGCCAGCTGGTTCACAGTCTGATGGTGGAGGAAGGAAATAAATATCAGGCTAAGAAGTGCCATCAGCTAGGAGAGCTCCTGTGCTACCTGCTACAACACAGCAGCCTGGGATGGCTGACCAACTAGCTACTCCCTTTCCTTTAAAAAAAAAAAAATTCAAGGGCTAGAGAAATGGTTCCGTGGCTAAGAGCACTGGTTGTTCTTCCAGAGAAGCTGGATTCATTTCCCAGCACCTACATGGCAGCTCACAACTGTAACTCTAGTTCCAGGGGATCCAACACCCTGTGGGATAGACTCTGTGCAGCAGGCACCTATGTGGTACACAGACATACAAGTAGGCAGACGTTTATACACATAAAATAACAGATTTTTCTAACGATTCATTCTTTCTTTTTCTGCATGCATGTGTGTGTATAGGTGTACACTGAGGCCAGATAGGGTGTTAGATGCCTTGGAACTGGAGTTACAGGACGCTGTGAGATACCTAACAGTGCTGGGAACTAAGAGCAAGCACTCTTAACAGAGGAGCACCTCTCCAGCACCCTTTCTTGCACTGCATGTGTCAGTCAGAGCCAGCTTTCTGCACGCCCTTTTTTTTTTCTGTTTTTGTTCGTTTGTTTGTTTGTTTGTTTTGTTTTTAGAGACAGGGTTTCTCTGTGTAACCTTGGCTGTCCTGGCCTCGCTTTGTAGACAAGGTTGGCCTTGAACTCATGGCGATCTACCTCTGCCTCCCAAGTGCTGGGTTTAAAGGCATGCGCAACCACGCCCAGCTCTGCCTCTTTCTCCAACATCACCCTGAAGCTCAGTTTGTTCTGCAGTGATTAACTCCCTATGAATCCAAAGGTGCACCTGGCTGCAAGCAGAGCACAGCTGCCGCTCAGGAAATGAGTGCACCTGTGGCTGGCCGCTGCGTGAGAATCCCAGGGCACACTCAGGAACCACGCCCTGCTGGCAAGCCCAGGAAGAACATATGTGCTCCCCTCCCTGCTTAGTGCACAGGTCAGCCAGCTCACTCTGCCTCTCACTCTCAAGCTGGGCCCTTGATCTTGGTGCCCCACTTTTCTGAGCCTCCCAAACATTCTCACAATCCTCCACAAAGCTCATGAGCATGGAGGTTGGGTGAGTCTTGTGACATTGATGCACTAGCTGTTCCAAGTCAAGACTGCACTCAGTAGCACCCAAGACAGAATTGGCCGACCAGCACCCACCTTGACGCTCTTCTTCTCTTCCGAGCCCTCAGTGAGGAGGAAAGCCTCATGGCCATCTGTGCCCCCAACTCGCAGGAAGCAATTGGTGGTGTGACCAATCCCAGATGGCAGAACTTTGTCCCAGAGCATGGCATTGATCACGGTGCTCTTCCCATTGCTTGTCCTAGGATAAAACAACAGTAAGGCCATAAGCAGAGTCTGGGCTCTAACACTGTAGTGCCCAGCCTAGGGCTCTGGCATCTTGTTCTCTGTCATGTCAATGGTACCCCGGCAACACTGAAAGGATAGCTCTGTGTTTATGAAAATGGCCAGACAAATAGCTCTCAGCCTGAACCTGTTTTGTGCCCATCACTTCAAACCAACTTGCAGGCAGCTGGTACAGAGCAGGGGCTGGTATAGACATGTGACCTGTCTCACAGTCCAGCATCACTCATTAAGCATCCATGGAGCCTCCTCTCTAGACCAGAGGTCCTGTCCAAGTCCTGGCTTCCCCACGCGGGGCCTGCTGGGAGGCTATTTTCTCACTATGCTCCTAATCACACGTGATGCCCCACTTCTCAGGCTCACCAGGTCCAGGCCAAAGGGAAGACTCCTTTAGCGTTCTACCTGGCATACCCCTTTCTATATCCTGCTTCCTGCAGATCTGTGCACGCCTAGCTTCAGTGTTGAACACTCACTCTCACTCTGCATGTCAGTCCCCACAGCACACAGCTTCAGAGCCACCAATTCCCAGGTGCCCAGTGACATGGGCAGGCACTAGCACCCAGCTGAGGGCCAGGTCACATCTTCCAGGAAAAGAATGAAGAACCAACAGGCCAAAGAGGCTGAAGGCACACTTGAGATCATGAGTTCTCAGGGATAGGACTTGGGACAGTACCCATTCTACACTACCACTGTGCGCCAGGCATCCACCTTATCTCAAGACTGTTAGCTTGTGTACAATTTTAGTTTTGTTTTTGATACAAGCTAGCTTCAAACTCCTTAAGGAGGATGACTTTAAACTCCCAATCCCCTGGCTGCCACCTCCACAGTGCTGGGATTGTAGGTGTGTGTGCCATCAAGCTGGGCCCAGGGCTTCATGCATAGAGGCAAGCACTTAGCAACTGAGACACACCCCAGCCATGGGTGCTGAATGTTTTTAGCACCTGGGTCTCCTTATTACACTTGAAACTCTTAAAACAAAGAGCAGTTATTGCTTAGACATGACACCACATGATAGGGAAAAGTCCAAGTCCATGATTAGACTACATCAAATAAAGGACTGGACACCAAAAGGCCATAACTGACAGAGTGAAAAGGAAACCTAGGGACTGGCTGGCTAAAGGCTGCAGAGGCAGATGGCTCAGTGCCGTGGTTCTCAGCCTTCCTAATGCTGTGTGACTTTCAATACAGTCCTCAGGTTGTGGTGACCTCCATATTATTTTCATTGCTGCTTCATAACTGTATATTTTGCTACTGTTGTGCATGGTAATGTAAATATCTGTGTTCTCCAATGGTCTTAGGCAACCCTGAGGAAGGGTCATTCAACTCCCAAAGGGGTTGTCACCCACTGCTTCAGTGGTCAAGAGCATACACTGCTCTTGCAGAGGACCAGGGTCAGTTCTCAACACCTATGCTGGGCAGCCCACAGCTGCCTGTAACTCCAGCTCCAGCGGAATCTGATACCACTGGCCTGTACTTATGTGTACATACCCATAAACATAGTGAAAACTAAATAAGCCTTTAAAGGAAATCTACCAGTATATTTAAAAGTTCCTACAATGCAGCAGTAACCAAAAGAACAATCTAGTTAAGGAACAGACATTTCTCCTCAATATATAATAGGCCAATCAACACATGAAAAGCAGCTCAACTTAAGGAAAGGCAAGTCAAATTTGCATTATAGAAATGAAAATCCAACCACACCAGGAGCCCAGCATGGAGGTTCCAGCACTCAGACTGAGGCAGGACGCCAGAGCATGGGAGCTGAAGCCCAGTTAGCGCAGCAGAGTAAGGCCTCCATCTCCAAAAACCAAAACAAACCCAACAAAAATGAATAAAAACCAAGAACCTGCTGGGTGGTGGTGGCACACACATACACACAGCAAGTTCTGACACATGCTACAACATGGACTACCACCTGTGAGGACACTGAGCTGAGACAAGTCAGTAGCTGAACGAGAAATGCTGCTGGATGTGGCGCTGGATGTCTTTCAATCTTAGCACTCAGAAAACAGTGGCAGGAGAATCTCTGAGAGTTTGAGACCAGCCTGGTTTACATAGTGGGGCTACATAGACAGACCCGGTCTCAAACAAACAACCTCTAAAAAAATACTAATATGAGTTCATGTATGTGGCATCTAGAATAGTAAGTTCTTAATCAATCCTAGGCTTCCTGGTTAGGGTTACATATAAGCAAATGCCAAGACTCAGGAGGCCGAGGCAGGAGGACCACAACGGCAGGCTTAAGGCCAGAATAATGGTTGCCAAGGGCTGGGCTGAGTGGTGGTCAGCAAGCCACCGCTATTCCACAGGGGAAAGGCTGGGGGACTCGCTGCCCAACGTGCATCATCAACATCTCACCAGGGACACATACTTTCAATGGCTCATCCAGGAGCTGGACACAGCTCAGTGGCAGACACACAGCTCAGCATGTGTGAGGCCCTGGGCTCCATCTCTAGCAACTTTCATGAAGATTTTTTATGCTAAGTATTATGATTTAAAAATAAAAAAAGGGGGCCGGGCATGGTGGCGCATGCCTTTAATCCCAGCACTCGGGAGGCAGAGGCAGGCGGATCGCTGTGAGTTCGAGGCCAGCCTGGTCTACAAAGCGAGTCTAGGACAGCCAAGGCTACACAGAGAGACCCTGTCTCAAAAAACAAAAAAAATAAAAAATAAAATAAATAAATAAAAAAGGTCTGGTGAGATGGCTCAGTGGGTAAAGACACTTGCTGCTAATCCAGATAACTTGAGTTTGATGCCAGGACTCATTAGATAGGAGAGAACTCACTCTTGACCTTCACACATCCCCAACAAATAAATAAAAATGTAATTAAAAAAAAAAGTTCTAGTCAGGCGGCAGTGCTCATGCCTTTAACCCTAGCACTTGGAAGGCAGAGACAGGTGGATCTCTCTGAGTTCAAGCCCAGCCTGGTCTACAAGGTGAAAGCCAGGGTTACACAGAGAAATCCTGTCTCTAACCACCCCCAAAGTAGTTTCCTTAAAAATAAATAAATAAATAAACAGAATCAAAAGGCGCATATGAACTCAGAAATGCCACTGCTCCCCAGAAGGGCGGGCCTCCCTCCTCACCTGCAGCTACCCCACCCCATCCCAGGCCAGGAAAAGAGAAGCAAGAAGACTTTAGAGTACTCACCGGCCAAAAAATGCCACCTTCATGTGCCGCCTGGCCAGCACCTCGCTGATGCCCCTGACCTTGGACAGGTATCCTTTGACATCCAGGACCTGCTCTTCTGTGGTAACTGGGTCCAGCTCTGCATTCCTGTGGGTGTCTGGAGGGAAGATGGCAGTGGGTCAGTGCATGGCCAGAGGAGCTCCAGAGTGACAGCCTCCCTTGTTCCGAGGCCTCACTCTCCAATACAAGGCAACCTCTGTTGACAGAGTCCCTAGTGTGGCCCTACTGTGTGGCAGCTATGAGCAGACTGGAGAGCATGCTACCCAGACTATGCTGCATCTTCTCTCAGAAGGTGTCTAAAAGTGAACTGAGTTCAAAAGCAGAGTGCTGGGTGAACCTGAACACTGACTCCTTACTTAAGTATTTTCTCTTTTAAAAAAGTATTGTGTGTGTAAGTGTGCATGATGGAAGGGGTTTTATGTGCCACAGTACATGTGAGGTCAGAGGACAGGTTTTTGGAGTCCGATCTCTCCTCCTGCCTTTACCTGTGTTCCATAAATCTGATTCAGGCCATTGGGTTTGCTCTTGCCTTCATCTGCTGAGTCATCTCGATAGCCTCATTTTCTTTTTCCGTTTTATATATTTATTTTTATGTTTATCAGTGTGTTCTCTTAGTGTGTATATGTGTGCCACACCTGTGCCCTTGGAGGTTTGACAAAGGCATCAGATTCCCTACACCCTGGGTTGCTGATGGCTGTGAACCACCATGGTTGCTTCACCTGAGTCCAGTGCTTCCAATGTCCTTAACCCTTGAGCCATCTCGCTAGCCCTACCCCATTGGGCCCCATCTGGCCCCATCCTAGGCACTGTTATAGTCACTTTTTAAAAATTACATTTTAAGCCAGGTGTGGTAGTGCACCCCTTTATTCCCAGAACTCTGGGAGGCAGAGGCAGATGGATCTGTGAGTTCCTCTGGTCTACAAAGTGAGTCCAGGACAGCCAGGACTATTACACAGAGAAACTCTGTCTTGAAAAACTGAAAATAAACAAATAAAAATAAAATAAAACTACATTTTATTTATTTATTTACTAACTTATTTATTATTTATTGTGTGGCATGCATGTGCCACAACATTCATGTGGAGGTCAGAGGACAACCTGAAAGAATGGGTTTTCTTCCTGTACCATGTAGGTCTCAGGGACTGAATTTGGGTTGTCAGGGATGGGAGAGGCAAGTGTCTTTACTCACTGAGCCATCTTGCCAGCCTTCTAGTCAGTTTTCAATTTTTGGGTTTTTTTTTGGGGGGGGGGGGGTTAAGACAAGGTTTCTCTGTGTAACCTTGGCTGTCCTGGACTCATTTTGTAGACAAGGCTGGCCTTGAACTCACAGCAATCTGCCTACCTCTGCCTCCCAAGTGCTGGGATTAAAGGCATGCGCCACCACATCTGGCTTCTAGTCAGTTTTCAAACATGGTCTCATTTGATCTTTGTCATGTATGATATACAATTTGAACCAGGCAGTATGGCTCAAATGGGTCTTCCTTCCCCACCCCATGTTGCATGTTACATTAAGAGACCCTTCTTGACCTGGCCAGGGCCTAGCTGATCCTCTCTAGCATATAGCCTCTTTCCAGCCCCCACTTTTAACTCCACCATACCAGCTCCTCGAACTCACCAACCTCCTCTCTCTTTAAGCTTTGCTTGTTGCTACACACCCCAATTCACCTAATGTTCTACTGCTGTGGAGTAATGTGGCTCACTTCCACATTGGTCTCAGATCTAGCTTGGATAGCACAGGCCCAGGAAGCCTTCCCTGGCCCCACTGCCACCTGAGCAGGACTCTGTCCGTGCACTCACACAAGCGGATGGAACTGCCTAACTCACTTGTTTGCATTGTCTACCCTACGATTGCTGGACCAGCAGGTGCACCATCACTGGCTGAGTGGATGGATGCTTAGATACTTTGTTGTGTTTTCCCAATGACCTTGACAGGCAGATGGGTTAAAAAAAAATCACTATAGAAGATGGGACTGAGGTAAATCGGGGTGTACGCCTTTAATTCCAGCACTCAGAATGCAGAGATAGGAGGATTTCTGTGAGTTCAAGGCCAGTCTGGTCTACAGAGAAGAGTCCAGACCAACCAAGGCTACACAGAGAGAAACCCTGTCTCAAAAAAACCCAAACAAAAACAAACAAAGAAACCAACAAACAGAAAAAAAAGGAAGATGGAACTGAGCAAGACCCTGCCTCACACTTTCATCAGCCAGTGCTTCAGCTATCTGGCAGGCAGATGGGTGTTTGGTCCTGCAGCAAACTCTTGCAAATTACCAGGCTGGCAGGAACACTCCTGCCAAAACACTCCAGTCCCAAGAACACTCCTCCAAAGCATCTGGAGTATGACAAGTGGCATGTCAGGGACTACCTAATGAGTTTTCCCTCTAGTTAGTGCCATGAAAGGAAGTGACCCAGCCAGCATGCCCTGCCCCACCCCCAGTCACTCCGCCCCAGATGCATCAACATTCCTCCCTTATATGGGCACATGGGCATGACCTCTGCAATGCCCATAGGAGGACGCAGGCTCTCAGGCACATAGCTCCACTGAAAAGTGCCTGCAGGCTGACTAGCTCTCATTATTTGCCTGGGTGGGAAGCATCTTCTCCCATGACCAGAGCAATCCCAAACACAGCTCCAAACACTCAGCCTCTTTCCTTCCATGTCGCCAATAAACAAGGGCCTCGTATTTTCACAAAAAGACACATCAAAGACCCATGACATGACAGCTTCCTGAAACATCTACCTGTCCACAAGGTCATGTGAGTGAATGACTCAGGGCAGAGGAAGGCCGGGCTCTGGGAAGGCAGGGCAGAGCTACTGCTCACTGAACAGGCTGTGGTCTGCAGTCAGCTCAACCTCAACCATACTGTAAGACTCAGGGTCAAGCCTGTCTACTGAGAGGACATTACTTTTTCCTTAAGCCCCATGCACAGGGCAGGGCACAGGCAGGGTCACAAAACTGAACATGGTTCTTTTCTTTAATGGGGCATCACGTACCAGCTTGCCCATGTGAGACAATGAGCAGGCTAGAGAGCTGGTCCACGCGAGCAAGGGGTCAACCCTGCGGCACCACTGCTGGGTCTGTCTGGTTCTGTGGGTAAACCTGAAAAGTCTTAGTCTCATATGAACCCCTCTTTCACACACAAGGAAACCAAGGACAGAGGAGGCTCAGGATGAGTCTCTACAAACCTACATGTCACCAGGGGACCCTTCTAAAGGGAGCCTGGGATAGCTAGTGGCTGGAGCCGCTCTCAGACAGACAGGGGCACTGGGAAGCAGTCCTCCGCTGACAGAGGCTGTGCTCAAATTAGTAACTGGAGAAAAGGCAGAGAGACATGAGTTTCCTACTGGCACTTCTTCCGCCAATCTAAAAATAGCCAACCAGGACACCCTGTCCAGAATAGTCAACACTCAACAGTGCTTGCTGCTATGGCAGCTATAACTAGGCCAAATAGAGTCATGGGTTGTGGTATCAGAGACACGGAGGCAAAGCCAGCTCAGTCACTCTGACACTCAGGTGTCAGGTAACTCTCAATCTCACTCTACTTGCCATTTGATTTTTGTGTTTGGTTGGGTTTTGGAGGCAAGTTTTCACAAAGCTCAAGCTGACCTCAAATTCACTAGCAGCCAAGACCCTGAACTCTTGCTCTTCCCACTGGAGTCTCGGAAGAGCTGGGATTACAGGCATGAGCCACCACACCTATGCACATGCTGGAGACGGAGCATGGGTCTTGTGGCAGCCAGAAGAGGGCATCAGATCTCATTATGGATGGTTGTGAGCCACCATGTGGTTGCTGGGAACTGAACTCAGGACCTCTAGAAGAGCATTTCTCCAGCCCAAAAGAGGGAATTCTTAACTTATAGTTCAGACCTTTTGAGCCTAATCTTCCTGGTACTCAGAATCTACAGAGATCCAAGCAGAGCACAGAAGAGGGCAATGACACACTTGCAGGGCTATTTGGGACCCCTACATCCTGCTACTCAAACTTGCCATAGGGCCTGCCTGGGCAGGAGCCCAGCTCACCTTCAAGGAAGCTGGCACTCTCTTGGATGTAGGCCCCCAGCTGCTCAAAGATGCCATTGATCTTTTTCTTGGCAGTGACAAAGTGCTTGAGTGGAGACGCATTCACCTCAGCCATGTGTCGCTTATCCTTCTTGACAGTGACGATGGAGTTGCATCGAGAAAAGAGCAGGGACATCTCGCTGTAAGGGAACCCAGACTGTATGAGTACAGGCACATTTAGTGTTCGGCCGTGCTGCTGGGGGACAGAGGTGGGAAGAGAACTGGGACACCAAGAATATGGGGTGCTGCAGACTCACTCAAGGGAAACAAGGTCTGGACATCTTACATAGGAAGGGAGTTCTCCATGTCACACTGTGTGGGATCACAAATGCCGGCTGTTAGAGCCATGAGACAGGCATGGTGCTGGCAATCCCTGCCTTGCCTGTTCAACACTGATTAGCACCTCAGAGAGAGGAGGAATCTTTTTTTTCAAAAAGAAGATTTTGTTCTGCCTACATGTGTGCCTACACACCAGAAGAGGGCAGCCGATCTCACTGTAGATGGTTGGGAGCCACCATGTGGTTGCTAGGAATTGAACTCAGGACCTTTGGAAAAGCAGCTAGTGCTCTTAACCTCTGAGCCATCTCTCCAGCTTGAGATCATACAATCAGCCTGTCTCCTAGACAGCATCATGTGGGAAGAATTGTAAGCTTTGTCCCAGGTGAAAGCAGTCTTGGCAGGCTTTGCCCTTGGACAGACCAAGGATACTCTCTGAGATTAACCATGAAATAGACTGGGTGGAGCCATCCTGGGCCTGGAATTCAGGAAGCAGACCTGAGGACTCCACCTGGACTATTGTATTTCTAATCCACCCTCAAAGAGAGAGGGAGACCACCCCTTGCACAGGACAGACAGGCTAGTGGAGGGGACAGAGAGAGGAGCAGCAGGGTCAGACCGGGCTTGAGCGCATATGGATTGGGAAGAGGATCAGCAAACAGGCCGGACCAGCAACCAGGGCGCAGGCCAGAGACACCTAGGGACCCATCCCATGGCATGGACACAGGAAGGTTCACTCCTTTTTCCTCTTAACCTTTTTTCTCTTTTGTCTAAGCTAGTTGGGTTGTATAATAAAGTTTAATTGTTAAGAAAGAGAGCCAACAGCATCAACCTAAAAGAGCAGCAGCCAGTGAAAGCAAAGTGCATTCAAGGTCAGGTTGACCCACACCCTTCCATGGCCACTCTGTGCTGCAGGAACACAGTGGTCCTCATTCCTAACAGTGTTTTTTATTTGCTTGCTTAGTAAGGAGAGACAAGGACAAGTGAGCCTCAAGCAAGAGAGATCTACGCTTTTTCTTTTAATTTCCTTCTGGTTCAACATCTCCCTCTGTATTCCAACTACCCAGAAAGGCCAGGACTGGACAAGCCATCCTAAGATTAGCAGGCTCCCTCCAACAGGACCCACAGGCTGGATGCTAGTGTCTCCACTCAGAGCCTGGTAGTAAAAGCTGGTGCAGAATCAGGCTCCAGAAGCTGGCAGTGACCCTGCCCAGAGGGCCAGACTGCAAAAAGTGTTTGTTGGCCTTGTCAACGAGCTCCTTCCTGTAGGCATCTGGAAATTGGGCACCGGTGTGCCCCACAAGAGGCCAAACCCAAGGTCCCAGCTCCGGTCAAGGCACCCCAGCAGCAGAAAGTAGCCTCTACCCTGGCCAAGGCTGTGGATGGTCGAGAGATCTACTTTTAAACTTAAAAAAAAAGAAAGAAAGAAAGAAAGAAATGTACTGAGGCATGCATGGAAACACATGCCTGAGATTCCAGCACTTGGGAGCTGAAGACAAAAGATCAGGAGTCCAAGGCTGGCTGTGACTACACGGAGAGTTTACGGTCAGTCTGGGCTACAGGAGACTCTGCTTCTAATGAACAAATAAAGGACAGCAACAACAACAGACTACCAGCTCCTCCTCTGGGTGTGTGTGACAGAAGCCTATTTGGAAACAGAATCCCTATACCATTTTGTGATAACGCTCAATATTGTACTTCCTGCTAGCCTATCTTGTGTGTCTTTTTCTCAATCTCACACATCTTCACAGAAGCCATGACACTGGACTCCACAGTTGTCGAGATCTGTGGTCTAAAGTCAAATCTTATACCACAACGTCTCCTGGGTGTGGATGACCAAGTGGAGCCCTGGAAGGGCCTCTCAAGTTCCAACCATGGAGTGACCACTTCCCCAGCAGAGCTTGCAGACCTGGGCCATGAGAAGAAAAGGCCCTCCCAGGATGAGGGGAACATGTCACTCTGTGCACGGCCACTCTACCTATGTCACCATCAAGCCTGCACCCCGTCAGCACTTGTGCATGACTGAGCACACAAGATAACCCAACAGTGCTGTGAAAAGCCGCAGCGCAAGGTCCTGAGGGAAAGCACAGCAAGTCTGAGTGCTGAAGCTGGGTCTCTGAGAAAGGCCACCTTCAAGGAGGCAAAAAGGCTGGTCCACAGAGCTGGGAGCGAGCCAGTGCTGCTCAAATCAACAGACGTTTTCTGTGGGAGCCAGGGGAAAGAAATGAGCACACTGCTGTTTACATTTCTCCTTCTTTCTTGTGGGGAGGGGTGTGTGTGTGTGTGTGTGTGTGTGTGTGTTTGTGTGTGTGAGCGCGCGTGCACAGCGGGGTGGTTAAAACATGGTCCTCATGGAGGCCTTGAACTTCTGTTCCTCCTGCTCTATCTCCCAAGTGGGCTTTGTCACCACACCCAGCTTCTCAACTAGGAAAGACAAGAGCTGGCACTGGCAATAAAATAACTCAACAAAGCAAAGGAAGAGTGCCCTGAAGTCGGGTGGGGCTGGCAGAAGAGAAGAACTGGGAAGGAAAGGGGGAGGAAAAGAGTGTAGGACGTGGTGAGGTTGCACACACAGTGCAAAGTGAGAGTCCTTGTGTTATTCCTGCATAAATCCAAGCCTCTCATCCATGAAGGAACTTTGATTTCTTCATATTCGATGAGTAAGATATGGTGTAAACTGTAAGATGACCAGAGATGATGGCACAAGCAACATGCTCAGCACAGTCACCGCTCAAAGGTCCCAACAGTAATAAACAGCTAGATTACAAGACTCTCCCCATGACCACCCAGCAACCCAGACTCCGATGCCAGGAAGCAATGTGGGTGAATAACCCTACCAACACATCCTGTACTCCTCAACCCAGTTACCATGGAAATGAAATAAACAGGTCAGTTGGAAAAGAAAAGTAGTGCCCAGGCCACAAGTGACTTGCTTGAAGGAAAAAAGTTCCCTGATAGCAGCTGGGCTTTTATAAGTGGGTGCTGGTCATTGTCTTCAAGCCCAAGGATACAAACAAAGAGGTGTTAGTGCCTGGTGAAGGCAAGAGTCAAGGGCATGCAGGCTAGAAGAAGCCAAGTGGCTGGAGGTTAAGGGCTGGCTGGGAGCGGCCTGACTTCACACCTGCAGCCACAAATCCTAGTCCTACAGCAACCTCCCACAGCTGGCTGCAAGCTCCAGTTTCTCCGGCCCTGCTAATTCCCAGGCAGAGTGTCTGCATCTGGCCTTGCTTCCTGTGTAGAGGCCACTCTCCTTTCCTACCCATTTTGCAGTACTCTTAGTTTCCTCCTAGCTGTAACTCAAAAGTCACCCTACACAGAGGACAGACTCACAACCTTACCAGACTTTTAGTTTGAATTGTTTTTAAAATCATGCTGGGTGGTGGTGGCGCACACCTTTAAACCCAGCACTTGGGAGGCAGAGGCCGGTAGACTGCTGTGAGTTCAAGGCCAGCCTGGTCTACAAAGTGAGTCCAGGACAGCCAAGGCTACACAGAGGAACCCTGTCTCGAAAAACCAAAAAAATAAAATAAAATAAAAAGGTGCTGGCTCCTACAAAGCCAGTCTTGAAAGCACAGACCCTCCTCGTTTCCACCTTCCTGGTCCACAACTGTGAGAGGTACAGACTGCCCACCCCACCCCACCCCAGGGAACAACTGTGAGAGGTACAGACTGCCCCTGTGGTGAATGCCCACCCGCACCCCACCCCAGGGAAGCAATCTAAATAAAACTTTCCATCCCTGAATACCCAAATCCACTTTTTCCTGAAAAGCAGTTTCCAGCTGAGTATCTGGAGCTCAGCCAGTCAACAGAGATGAACAAATGCTTCAGATACTGAAATCTAATCCTTCCAAAGAGCAAACTGCACTTATCCATGTGCTCTAAAGTGCCGAATTTGCTAAATACATGCACAAAAGCCCTCAAAGAGCCTTCACTATCTGGAGCTTTGCCTGCCAGTTCTCTATCCTCCCAGGGTGGTGGGAGGAAGCCAACTTCCTGCTCCTCTTCTAGAAAGCCCTGATAGGCCTCACTTTACCACAGAGCTCGCTGCAGGCATGTGGGACCTGTCTCCTCAGCACAGCTAGACCAAAGGGTCCAGTTCCAATATCAGTTACACTAAATAGCACACTCGGAATTTCTGTAACACCCTCAAAGTGCTCCCGAATTTGGAGCATTTAACAGCACCATTTCCCCAAAAGTAATCCTCAGAACGTTAGCATCCAATGGTCCATGCAAAGAAAGTTCCATGTGAGCTAGGAGTTCGAGGCCAGCCTGGTCTACAAAGCGAGTCCAGGACAGCCAACGCTACACAGAGACCCTGTCTTGAAAAAAAAAAAAAAAAGGTCCACATGGACATTGATATGTAAAACACTATATAGTCAAATCATTTCTGTGCACATGAATGTGGCAGAGACCTGGAGAGGAAGGCAGACTTGAACAGTGTCACTGCACTTGATCAGCATTGAGCAATTTATTCAATGAAGACACTTCTTAACTGAGCCTGGTGATGCACACTGTATCCCCAGCACTTGGGAGGTGGAGACAAGAGAGACAGAGGGATGACTTAGCCAGCGATGAAGGATCTTGCTGCCCCACCTAACAACCTAAATCCAATCCTGTGAACCCACATGGTAAGAGAACAAATTCCTACAAGTTGTCTGACCTCCACATGTGCACTGTGCCACACATGCACACAAAATAAATAAATCTGGAAAAAAGAACAAGAAAAAAGAGCTTATGGTCATCCTCAGTTATCAGGGAGTGCGAGGCCAGCCTGGGTTTCACGTGACCCTGCCTGTCTCAAAAGAAAAAGAACGATCGGGAAGAAACCTCTAACACGCTTTAAAACTATAAGGGTCACCAGGCGCGGTGGCGCACGCCTTTAATCCCAGCACTCAGCTGGCAGAGGCAGGTGGATCTCTGCGAGTTCGAGGCCAGCCTGGTCTACAAAGAGAGTTCAGGACAGCCAAGGAGACACAGAAAAACCCTGTCTTGAAAAACCAAAAACTAAAAATTAAAAATAAATAAATAAAAATGTATATATTTTATATATGTATTTATATTTATATAAATAAAATAAAATAAAATAAAACTTTAGGGAAAGGCTTGGTATCTGGCAGTCTTCTCCCTTCTCTCAGAAGCTACAAGCACACAGTAATAGCACACTGACTTAAGATCAGAAACAAACCCAGTTCTGAACAGAAACCAGTTTAGCACTTCAAAGCAGTCGGAAGCTCAGCCTCACCCCAGGTCATTAGTGGGGGAGTATTAGGTGTTTGCAGAGCAGCAGCAAAACTCGGTGCAAGGTGTTTGGATCCCAGGTGTGGTCCCTGAGTCCACATCACCTCCTTACCCAGTTTTATGTACAGCAACTCCTAGCAGAGAAAACAAAATAGGTCCAGAGAGCGTCTGCTGGCACAGCTGGAGCAGAGGAGAAGCTGAGAAATTGAAACACAAGAGTATACAGGGTAAAGGTCACAGCACTCTTAGAGCCACCGCAAGGAGCCAACCTCTGCCAAGCAGAGGCGGCCGGAAAAGAGCCAGCACAGGGACAAACAAACAAGGGAAAGAGACTCATTCCTCGGGGACCCCAGGAGACAGATCTTGGCTGTGTTTTGAACTGTCAACTAGTGAAATCCCCATGGAAGTAGAAAAGGAGTCACAGTAGCTTCTTCAGTCAGAAGCCACCAGCACTGTGCCGTCAGGATCCATTCCAAGAGCCTGGCCACCCGGAAGCCAGCAAGGGCACACTCATTTGCTCCCAACCCAGATCCATGGTGCCCAGACCCACAGCTTCCACTTACTTTTTAGCTGGTTAAGAGACCTTCACAGGGTGGGCATCGTGGACATGGCTGGAGTCAAAAAGATGAAAAGAACTTGAGGTCTCTTCTGTCCTGATTCAGGTTGGCTACTGATGGTGTTGACTCCACCTGTCCCAACTTTTGGAAAGGAAAAAGGAGAGGTCAATAGGCAACCAGGAAGGAAAAACCAAAACAAAAACAAAAAAACAAAAAAAACAAAAAACCACCTGATATACAAATCATGTCTAATCAGGTGTTCAAGCCAAACCAACTCATCCCTGAGGGAAGGCTTACTCACTGAGGCGCTTCAGGAGCAGGTGGGGAAGGGCCGAGGGGGAGGGGGAAGACAATAATAAGAACACAAGGCAGGCACGAACACACATCCTCCTTAGCCATGTGCTAGTGCAAGGCACCAGTGAGGACCCTGCAAAGGCACAAGCAGAAGAGAGAGAGACGAGGGAGCTAAATCAAGCCAAGGCTTGGCCCTGAGGGCTGGGAAACTGCCAACTAGATGTGGAAGGGAAAGGAAAAGAAGCGGACCTGATGAAACCCCGGGTATCCCTGGGTATCCCAGGAGAGTGGGAATACCTCTGAAGTAAAACTCGGGCCCAGAAAACTGGGAAGACGCATACAGAGTCAGGTGGCCAAGCCAAAGGTCCAAAACACACTAGCTGTGACCCCCAAAGCCCACTCTGTGTTTTCCAACTTTACGACAAGAAGGCGACAATCAAGAGTCTTTTTTCTGGAGAGAGGGAGGTGATTGGGAAAGGAAACTAACAGAATAGGAAGTATTACAAGAGATGGAGGCCGGCAGCCTTGCCTCTCTGCATCCCAAACAGCTATCTTTTTTCAGCATTTTCTGTGGCCTTTCAATGTGTTAGGTGTTAGGGTCGGAGCAGGATTAGAAATAGCTCCAACCCTGGAGGGTCTTAACGGTGCCATGAGAAGTCCTCCAAGTAAACCGACCTCCTCCATAAGTAGGGTAGAGAGAGAACTGGGTCCTTAAAAATTGCTGGCAAAAAAAAAAAAAAAGAAAGAAAAAGAAAAAGAGGCACGGGTTATGAATGCGACCAGAGGAGGGCTGGGAAGACCAGGGATGCCGGGACTTCGAGGAGCCCACCTCCCAGCCCTGGGCCCTGCGGCCCGCCCCCTCCCCAGAGCGGAGGAGGGCCTGGCGGCGAGGCCTGAGCACGGGAAACGCCCGTGTGACCCAAGGCTGAGCCAGAGCCCCAGGGGGCCCCAGCGTCCTAAGCCGGGTGGCTCAGGACTCTCCCGGCGGAGGCCTGCCGGTTCTACCACTCCGGCGAGCTCGCCCTCTCACCTTCACCTTCCCGGCCTCGCGGCGGCCATCACACCCACTACGTCACTAGCCGGCGCCACACGGAGAAAAGCGGGAGGGGAGGGGCCTGCGCTTGTCACTTGCTCCTCCGTAGCCCCGAAGAGCCGATGGCCTAGGAGCGTAGTCACTTCAATCCTACCACTCCTGTGTGACAGCATCCAAGGACTCCACGCTCCAAAAATGAGCCTCCGCGTGCTTGGTAACCGTCCCACGTCCTGTGTAGATGACGCCATCTATGGGGTGGGGCTCCCAGTGCGCCATGGGAGTTGTAGTTTGGACCCGCGCCCGGTAGGGCGGGGTCGGGCGGAGCCTCGAGCTGTCAAACCTGGGCGTGGGGGCGGGGGGAGGGAGAAGGGGTGCCAGCCCGGTGGAGGGGGCAGGGAGGAGCTGAGGGCGGAACGGGGTAAAAGCGACAAGGTTGTGGGTTAGAGGTTTGCATGCGCTTTCGTTTGTTGCTCCAGAACTTGACCCTGTAACACCTGTCAGCTTTGAAATCCAGATTTGAGTTTCGTAATCCGAAAGAAGCGTCTTCAAAGGAAATAGACCGTTAGAGTGAAGTAATTGTCCTTCAGTTGCCTTTGAGACTGTCAAAACAGCCTATCACTGAGCTGGGTATCTAACTTGTAATTTCTTAATTTTCACAGTAGTCCCAGGACACTTGGGGCATGTTTACCCACCTTCACATGTCACTCACTGGCCCATCATTTTGTTCCAGGAACTAGGATACAGTAGACAACACCAAACTGAGAGGGTTCCAAGCCTGGCCTTTGTAATATCACCTGCCAGCCATTTGTAGCTATTGAGGCCCTGAAATGCAGCTACTGCAAACTGAGACTTGCCCCAATGCTTAAAATAAAAGAAGGGCAAACTACCCGGGTTTGGTGATGCACGCCTTTAATCCCAGCATTCGGGAGACAGAAGCAGCTAGATCACTGTGAGTTCAAGGCCAGCCTGGTCTACAAGAGAGTCTAGGACAGCCAAGGCTACACAGAGAAACCCTGTCTTGAAAAAATTATATTGATAACATGTTAAGGCTTTGGATAAACTGGATTAAATGAAATACATTATCGTAATTAAAATCCCCTGTTTATTTTTACTTCTAAAAATATAGCTAATAGTGGAAGTTGCGAAATGGCTCATTTGGGTAAAGATGGTTGCTACCAAACCTTCCGACTTGAGTTCCGTCTCTGGGAACTCACATGGTGGAAGTAAAGAATTTACTCCTGAAAAGCTGTCCTCTGACCTCCACACATGTGTCATGGCATGCATCCACCCACCCACAATCAACAAACATGTCTGGGGCCTAGAGAGATGCCCCAGTGGGCATCTCTGAGACAACCCAAGACTCACATATCAGCTCACAACCATCTGTAACTAATCCAGTGTCCTCTTCTGTCCTCCAGGGAAACCAGGCACGTGTGTGGTGCGCTTTCATACATGCAGGCAGGAACTCATACACATTAAACCAAAACAATAAAAACCAAAATCTTCCAAAGCATATCATATAGCTAGGTGAATGTTTTAAATTACCCGAGTGGCCTGCATTTGTGGTACACACTGCATTGCTTTTGGTTGGTTGGTTTTGAGGGAGGCTTCCGACTCTGTAGCCCAAACTAGGCTTGATCTGATGATCCTTCCTCCAACACCTCCCAAAGGCTAAGATTGTAGCCATTTATCACCACGCCTAGCTCTCGTGTTTTCTACTGGTTGGCACTGCCCTGTAGCCAGGGTAGAGTCATGCCGCAAAGCACCTCAGAGGTAAATCAACTCTCTAGTTAAGAGTCTCCAGGGTGGTGAGTCAGGGGAGCTGCCCAGTAGTCATGGCCCATAGGGCAGCCTCCTGTCTGTAATGGCTGACTCTGACCTGGATGATCACACCCAGCCCTTGCCTTGGGGTATAGTGTGCAGTCTTAGCTGCTCTGAGTCTGGCTCCTCCTCCTCCTCCTCCACCATCTCCAGCCTCCCCAGGGAATTCTCTGAGCACAAAACTGTGAACTCCGTTTCCTTTCCCTTTGGCAGAAGAATCTTACAACGGAAGCCAGAGGCCTGGAGGATTTTGCCTAAAAATCCCTCCTCTCCTGCCGCGTCCTTGCAAGCTTTGGCCTAGGCTCTCACCCCATCCTAGGCAGGAGAAGAAACTTCTGAGCCCATGCCCAGGCTTCTAATCTTACCCTCCACCTGGGCCTGTTTCCCCCCCAACCCCCCAGACCTGAGGACCAAACCGAGGGCCTTGTGCTTTGTTAGGCAAGCGCTCTACCACTGAGCTAAATGCCCAACCCCTCTGAACTAGAATTCCAAACTGTGAGGCCCTCTCTTTAACCCCTCAGTGACAAAGTTCCTCCAGTACTGCTGGCTGCCACTAGAGATGGGCCCAGGCAGTGCATGTGGGGGTACATGTGTAGAGATAGTTCTTTCTTCTACCCTTTACATGGTAGGTTGGTTCTGGGTCAGTTTTTGTTTGTTTGTCAGGTCAATACAAGCTAGAATCATCTGAACAGAGGAAATCTCAGTTGAGAAAATACCTCCGTAAGATTGGTATGAAGAGCCGGGCGTGGTGGCGCACGCCTTTAATCCCAGCACTCGGGAGGCAGAGGCAGGCGGATCGCTGTGAGTTCGAGGCCAGCCTGGTCTACAAAGCGAGTCTTGGTATGAAGGCAAGCTTGGGAAGTCTTTTTTTCTTTCTTTTTTTTTTTTTTTAAGATTTATTTACTGGGCTGGGGAGATGGCTCAGAGGTTAAGAGCAGTGGCTGTTCTGCTGTTCTTCCAAAGGTCCTGAGTTCAATTCCCAGCAACCATATGGTGGCTCACAACCATCTATAATGTGATCTAATGCCCTCTTCTGGCCAGCAGGCATGCATGCAGGCAGAGCACTGTTTACATAATAAATAAATAAAATCTTTATAAAAAAAAAAAAGATTTATTTACTATTTATACAGCATGTGTGCCTGTACACCAGAAGAGGGTACGAGATCTCACTATAGATGGTTGGTGAACCACCATGTGGTTGCTGGGAATTGAACTCAGGACCTTTGGGAGAACAGCCAGTGCTCTTAACCTCTGAGCCATCTCTCCAGCCTCAGATTTTCTTGATTGATTGACAGCTCAGTATAGGCTTGCTATCTTCAGGCAGGTGGCCCTAGGTTGTATAAGAAAGCAGGATAGGGGCTGGATGTGGTGGTGCACATCTTTAATCCCAGTACTCAGGAGGCAGAGACAGTCAGATAACTGTGAGCTCGAGGCCAGCCTGGTCTACAAAGTAAGTCCAGGACAGCCAAGGCTACACTGAGAACAAAAATTGCCTCAGACATGGAGTAAGGTCTCCTGGGAGGTAAAAATCATATACATTAGAGCAATGGCTTATACGTAACTGGCTACCTCCTACTGCTCCTACACTGCCTTGTTCTTACAGCCGTTGTGATGTTTGACATTCATCACAGTCTACAGTGGAGCACATTTAGGTTTCTTTCTGCCTTACAACCACCGGCGACAATCCCTCAGGACAAGGATTTGACTGCTTCAACCACAGAACCCATATTCAAATCCCTGTTCCTACCGCTTACTTGCTATGTCCCTAAGCCAACAACTATTTCTCCACCTGTGAAGAAAAAGTAGCCCTTTCCCAGGAGGGCTATGTGCTGAGGGCCTGACTTGTACCATAACCAGCTTACATGGAGAGACAGACAGATGGTAGCCCTTAGCAGGGAGTAGTGGCAGCATGCCTGTAATGCCAGATCTTGGGGTTCAAACAGGAGGATGCTGAGTTGGAATCCTACCTGGGCTATAGAGATATTAAATCTTATTTTTAAAAAGCCCTGAAGCATAGCCAGACCAGTGTGCCCAGGATCTTTAGTTCTTTAGGCCTTTAGTTCATTTTCACGGCTGCAGGAAGAGCTGGCAAAGGTCTGAAGGCAGTGACAGGTAGCACAGGTCTCGGCAATTGAAACAACATGACCCAGTCAGTACCTGGTTCATAGTAGGGTTTTAGAATATAAAAATGCATCCTAAACTGGGTGCGGTGGCGCACGCCTATAATCCCAGCACTTGGGAGGCAGAGGCAGGCAGATCGCTGTGAGTCTGAGGCCAGCCTAGTCTACAAAGTGAGTCTAGGATAGCCAAGGCTACACAAAGAAACCTTGTGTCAAAAAAAAAAACAAAAACAAAAAAACACAGAAGAAAAAAAATGCATCCCAGACGCCACAAGACATTGGGTTTAAGAAAATGAGTCCTCGAGTCCACTGGCCACCTGTCCTTCCAGCCACAGGCTCTCACAACCCTCCCTGCGGACGTCTGCTGGTCATGTGTACGCTGGCCCACACCAGACACCTTCATACAGTGGTTTGAGCAACATTTAATAGAACTCTCATCTCTGTCCCTGTCTCCAGAGGCATCTGGACAGGGTGACCCAGTACAGTGTGGACATATCAAGCCCCTCCCTCAAGCAGGGTCAGTAGAGGAGCAAGCTGTGGCACAGATGATGTCTTTCCTGCACCCCTGGGAGGATTTCTGAGCTGCAGTCTCAACGGGGGCACCTGTTTGCTCTGGTGATTAAAAACCTGGAAAGGAAGGCAACAACAACACTCTGGGTTCAAGGGTGGAGGTGGCGGGGGGGGGGGGGGGGGGAGAAATGGGTTGACCTAGATCTTGGTGGCACTGAAACTTCAAAGAGAATCCTGGGACCTAGCTCTTCCAGAGGTGAAGTACTCTGAGCTTAGCGTGTGAGTCTGCAGTATCCCCGGCAGCGCCCACAGAAGTCTGGCCTGGAGAAAGTCAGAGGGAGGGGGAGGGCTGGGAACTCCAGGACGAAAGTCTCCTGAGACTGGTGGGAGGGAGCACCATTGGCGGCCCCAGTCTTGGAGGGGCGCCCCATCTCTGGCCAGCACCCGATCCTTCCAACTGGTAGCTTCAAGAGCAACAGGAATTCAG
Organism: Acomys minous; assembly: GCF_964271855.1. Lineage (NCBI taxonomy): Eukaryota > Metazoa > Chordata > Mammalia > Rodentia > Muridae > Acomys > Acomys minous. The sequence continues at coordinate 121,230,233 of NC_140487.1, forward strand.
GAATCAGAGGTTGGGCTGGGTTCCTCAGGACCCAGAGGCCTCCAGGGGCTGCTGGGCAGTGGTTGTCTACGAAGAGATAGGTCTAACAGAGGCAGGCACGGGCCAGTTAGGGATCGACAAAGGACACAGCAATGTAGCGGGTGCCCTTGGTGGTGGGAAGGCCCTCGTGGTAGTGTGTGAGCCTCCCGGGGTGCATGAGGGCCCAGCCCTTCCTTGGGGCTCTCACGGAGCAGTTGTAGCGCAGAAATCGGCAACCTCCACCCTGGGAGAGAGGAAGCATCCATGAGTTTTTGCCTATTTTCCTCCCCGGTCCCCACAGCTCTCAATCCTCAGTCCTATCAGCACAAGGGTCTGAGGATGGCTTGCTTGCGGAGTGACAGTCACCCGCTGCCTGAGAAAGACACTAGGGAGGTGCAGAGGCTGATCTCAGAGTCAGGCAGCCCCCGGCAAAAAGGTCACCTTCCATCCTTCACCCTTTCCTAAGTTTGGGACTCCCCTAAACCTCAGGCTCTGCTTCTATAGCTAGTTGACAGAAATAAAAGAGTATAGGCAAAGAGTTTAGCCAGGTGTGGTAGGGCCTGTAATCCCAGCACTCAAAAGGTGGAGGAAGAAGAACGAGTTCAAGGCCAGCCTCAGCTTCATAGCAAGTTTGAGGCCAACCAGGGCTACATGAGACCGTATCTGAAAAACAAACACTATACACACACACACACACACACACACACACACACACACACACACACACACACACACACACTCATACATATAGCTTAGCACTGCTTGCCAAGTGTGGCTCAGCAGGAGGGCATTTGCTTAGGAAGCGAGAACTCTGGGTTCCAGTGGCCAAATTACTCATTCCTAGAACTACAGATACTTTGTTGCCTGGGATTTCCTGGGTAATCATGGCCTCTAGTCACACTAGATGTCCCTAGCAACCTCAGCGTCTGACACTTTAAAATGTCTTCAGGCATCGCTAATGCTCCCCAGGAGTCAAAACTGTTCCTGGTTGAGAACTCATGGCTCAGGGCTGTCCCAGCTGACGTGTTTCGTTTGGCTTTGTAAAAGCCAGAGTCTCACCAGGCATGGTGGTGCACGCCTGTAATCCCAGCACTTGGGAGGCAGAGGTAGGTGGGTCAATATGAATTTGGGGCCAGCCTGGTCTACAAAGTGAGTGCAGGACAGCCAAGGTTACACAGAGAAACTCTGTCTTGGAAAACCAAAAACCAAAACAAAACAAAAACAAAAACACCTCAAATTTTCATACCTGGCATGGTGGCGCACGCCTTTAATCCCAGTGCTCGGGGGAGGCAGAGTCAGGTGGATCTCTAAGTTCGAGGCCAGCCTGGTCTACCGAGCTAGCTCCGGAATAGCAAGGGAAGCTTTATCTCGGAAAAAACAAAAAACAAAAAACAAAAAACAAAAACAACCCAAGCCAAACCCAAACAAAAAATACCCAACTGTGTTCTGGACACTTGGGTGTGGTCCCGGCCAGTGTTCAATGAGCTATACCCTGTGTCTGAGTGGTCCTCTCTGGTGAGCTAACCATAACAACGGCTGCTGGTGGGTTTGGTTTTGAAGTCAGAGTCTCATGTAGCCCAGGCTAGCCTCGACCTGGCTATGTAGCTGAAGATGACCTCGAAGATCTTCTTGCCTCCATCCCCTAAGTGCTGAGATGACAGGTGAGCGCCACCATGCCTGGTTCTATGCAGTGCCTGGGTGAGTGAGCCCAGCGATGTGTACATGATAGCTAATCACTAATACCCACACAGCCTCCTCTCCAGTCCCAACCCAGCTGTCTGTATCTGTATGGGTGTCCTTCACAGTGCCTACTCCAGGGCCAAGTCCAGAAGAACTAAAAAAAAAAAAAAGTTGCAGCCAGTCTTGGTGGCACCCACCTTTAATCCTGACACTCAGGAGACAGAGTCAGGCAGATCTCTGTGAGTTTGAGGCCAGCCTGGTCTATATGGTGAGGCCATCTCTCGACACAATTTTTTTTTTTAAATTGCATAAGGAGTGGATGGAGGCCCAAGCTAGCTCACTAATTGACCCTATGTGGAGGTGTGGCTGAGGACCTCAGAATGGCTCTCCTGGACTTCAATGCCTTCGTGGTTTCCCTGGCTTTCTTCCAGCCATAACTGTGTGCCCCACAGCAAGGCTAACAGTCCCCACACTCCCAGAGAAGCCTGCTTCCTTCTCATGAGGAGAGCCCAAGCTCCCTCACCACTGTCTGCCAGTCAGTGAGTGCTTACTGGGGTTTCTGATGAGCCATGACCTGGGTCCCCTCATTTGTTCTCACAACTCACATGAAGACTGAAATGAAACAGAGAGACCAAAAAAAAAAAAAAAAAAAAACCTTGCTACAGGACACAAGGCTACTGAGGAAGAAGGCAGGATGCAGAACCACTGCCCAGACCCCCTGGAGTTTGTGCTCTGGTTCCTGTGGACCTTTCCTCCTGCTGAGTTGTGCCTTCGCCCCGACTCTTCCAGGAAGCCCTCCACACATACTTGGCACCATTTTTCCCTGAGCCCCAGGATCCGCTGTCATAATCACTGGGTTTTGCTCACCAGAGCCTGGGCTCTTCCCGAGGCCTGCCTCTGTGGCCTGAGGCCCTAGCTCACCTCATAGTCTTCCCCGACTCTGTTCAGGGCTATGTTGATAGTGAAGGTGGAGGCGTCGTGGTGGGGCATCAGCGAAGGCTGCTCGTCAGGCTTGTAGCGGACAACAAAGGCTAGATCAAACTGGGCCTGTGACGGAGCAGGGAACAAGAAGGCCTACATCAGTCAAGAGAAGGCTGTAGAGGGCCAAGGAGAGACAGAGTGTATAGCGAGGGTCCAACTAATCCGCTGCGTTGTTCACTCTCAGAGGGTGGGACTGCTTATGTCCTCCACGGCCTGGAACCGCAGCTAGTTCAGAGAGACTCAGGAAGAATGTAAGGAAAGAGGGAGGGGGAGGGGGGTGGGAGGTAGGGGTGGGGGTGGGGAGATGGGGGATGGGATGAGAGAGGAAGGAAAGAGAGGCAGAGTGAGAACAGGAATGAATGGGACTCTGTTTACCCTTTCTGTGGCCGCCATATAGACTGCCCATTCCCTGAGAACAGGGCCCAGGTGCCCCCAGAGAAGGCATGCTCTTCCAGAGGACTGGGGTTCCATTCCCAGCACCCACATGGTGACTCACAGACATCAGCTGCTCCCCTCCAGTCCCAGAGGACCCGACAACCTCTCTGTACTCCGCGGGCACTGTACACCCATGGGGAGCAGACATACACGTAGGTGAAACACTCACACACGTAAAGTTAGAAGAAAAAGAAAAAAGGGGAGGCATGCCTGTGGGAGGCAGGAGAACTGCTTCAAGTCTAGCTTGGCCTACATAGCAAGTTCTAACCAAGCTTGGGCTATACAGAAAGACTCTGTTTCATAAGGTAAAAAAAAGGGGGGGGGGAAACAAAAAAAGGGGGGGGGAAGTAGGGAGGAAGGGGAGAACGTAGCTCAGCGGGTGGGAGTGCTTGCTTGGGATGTATGAAGACAAACTTGTAAATGATGCCACGAAAAAGACAGGGCGGTGGTGGCGCACGCCTTTAATCCCAGCACTCAGGAGGCAGAGGCAGGCGGATCGCTGTGAGTTCGAGGCCAGCCTGGTCTACAAGAGAGAGAGTTTCAGGACATCCAGGGCTACACGGAGAAACCTTGTCTCAAAAACAAACAAACAAAAACAAAAAACAAAAAAAAAAGCAAACGAAAAGACAGTAGGGGGACGTAGTGGCCTCGCAGCCAGCTGCGCGTGGCTTCTTTTGTGGACTAGAGAGATAATGACGGTAAGGTTTAAAGATACAGAGAACAGGCTCAGTGGTTAAGAGCACTTGATTCTCTTGCAAAAAGACCCAGGCTAGGTTCCCAGCACCCACATGGTAGCTCACAACTATCTGTAACTCCAGTTCCAGAGGATCCAACACCACCTTTTGGGCCCCTCAAGCATCCGTATGCAACTCTACACAGCTACATTTAATTTTTTTTTTGGTTTTTCAAAACAGGGTTCCTCTGTGTAACCTTGGCTGTCCTAGACTCACTTGTAGCCCAGGCTGGACTTGAACTCACAAAGATCCACCTGCCTCTGCCTCCCGAGTGCTGGGGTTAAAGGCGTGCGCCACCACGCCCGGCAAAAATAAAATTTAAAAACAAAAAAAACTGAATACATTTACAAAGAAACAAATAAAGGCATAGAAAGCTTAACCAGGCGGTGCACACCTATAATCCAAGTTACTCAGGAAGCTGAGGCAGCAGAGTCTAAAGTTCTAGACCTGCCTGGGCTACAAACTAAGTTCAAGATCAACTTGAGCAAGTTAGTGAGACCATGTCTCAAAATAAAAAGCAAAAAGGGGAACCAGGATTAAAGCTTGGTGGTTCACACCTGTAATTCCTGCTCTTGGAAGGCGAAGCAATGAGCATCATCTCAGGTTCAAGGCCAGCCTGCTCAGCATAGAGAGACACTGTCCCAAAAGACAGCAACAATGGGCTGGAGAGATGGCTCAGAGGTTAAGAGCACTGTCTGTTCTTCCAGAGGTCCTGAGTTCAATTCCCAGCAACCGCATGGTGGCTCACAACCATCTAAAACTGAGATCTGGTGCCCTCTTCTGGCCTGCAGAAATCTTTAAATAAATAAATAAATAAATAAATAAATAAATAAATAAATCTTAAAAAAAAAAAATATGGAGCCGGGCGTGGTGGTGCATGCCTCTAATCCCAGCACTCGGGAGGCAGAAGGCAGGCGGATCACTGTGAGTTCGAGGCCAGCCTCGTCTACAGAGTGAGTCCAGGACAGCCAAGGCTGCACAGAGAAACCCTGTCTTCAAAAAAAAAAAAAAATGGGACTGTGACTCTGGTAAAATGACTGTCTAGACATGAAAGGCCCTATGTTCAATTCCCTGGGCCAATAAATAAGTAAATAACAGAGGCAAGATTCACAAGAAGCACAGTCAGAGCCAGGAGAACATGCTAGATCCATGGATGCCTCAAGGCCCCACCTGCCGTTTCTGTGTCTATACACACACAGACACACAGACACACACACTTCCCGCTCCCCCCCCCCTTCTCCATACCTCACTTAATGGGGTGGAGATATTTCTCTTCCTTGGAGAACAAAATGTCTAGCCTCCCCCTAAAGCTGAGACTGTGCCCACCATCCCGCCCTGTGGCGCCCAGGCATACCCACCCGGGTGTAGTAGCCAGGGTAGAGCTTCTCGGTCATGGGGGCGATGTACTCCACCAGGAACTTGTGCCACTCCCGCTCGAAGGTGATCTGGTTCATATGGATGTCAATGGTGGGCACGTTTTCATAGCCACCCTGGATACGGGTGTCCTGGAAGTGACCATGGAGAGAGACGCTAAGATGGCACCCAGACTCCAATGCCCTGATACCCTTGGTACAGGATAGGACATTATATGACAAAGGTGGGCGGGGATGGGGGTGGGGGGTGGAGGGTTGCAGATGTCCTTAAAGTCTTCATCCATTGGGGGTTTTTTTGTTTTGTTTTGTGTTTGTTTTGTGTATTGTTTGTTTGTTTGGTTTCTGAGACAGGGTTTCTCTGTGTAGCCTTGACTGTGCTGGACTCACTTTGCAGACCAGACTGGCCTCGAACTCACAGTGATCCACCTGCCTCTGCTTCCCTGATCCATTGGTTTTGGGTTAATCAAATGAGAGGTTACCCTGGGGGCTCAGATCTATCAGGGAGCCTTTTCACAGAGAATCCTGGGCAGACGGTCCCAGCTCCTGCTGGCCTTGGAGAACCCAGCTGCCCGAGCTCTCCAGCTTCAGGGAGCTGACTTGCTATGACAGCAGCGCTGAACCCAATCCACTGAGGAAGAAAAGCTCCAGCAGACCCCCCACATGGCAGCTCTGTGAGCTCCTGAGCAGAGGACCCAGATAAGGCATGCCTGGCTCCTGACCCTCAGAAACTGGGAGACAATAAATGGGTGCTCTTGGGGTGTTGTCTTGGTCCTGAGAACTGAACCCAGAATCTTGCAAACACTAAGCAGGTGCTCTGCCAACATTGTTTTTCAGCCCCTTAGTACAACACGAAACAGGGGCCACCATTCACCGAGGCTCTGGGGTCTATGGACTGTCCCTGTCACTAAAGCATGAGCTCTGGAGATCTTCCCAGGCACCTAACCACCTAGTTCAGGCAGGTAACCAGAGGCCAACTTGCCAATTGGAGGCTCACAGATCTGGGAACTCAGCTGGGCGTGGTGGCGCACAACTTTCATTCCAGCACTCGGGAGGCAGAGGCAGGCAGATTGCTGTGAGTTCGAGGCCAGCCTGGTCTACAAAGGGAGTCCAGGACAGCTAAGACTACACAGAGAAACCCTGTCTCAAAAAAAACCAAAACAAAACAAAACAAAAAAAACCCAAAAAACAGATCTGGGAGCTCGTGCATTTTTATTGGCAACGCCAAAAGGTCCCAAATCACGTGTAGGCAAGGGACTCCTTCTGAGAGCAAACGTTCATCATGCTGCTTGCATCAGATGGCTGATGAACGTGAACCTGGTACCCAATGCCCTTCCCTTCGTCCCCCGTTGGCTCATTTCTCCTCATTTCCACATGCTTGCCTGGGGGCACGAAGCTGAAGCATTCAAATCACAAGGCAGGAAATGAAAACTCTGAACCTCGCTTTAAGGCAGCTCAAAGCCACACAACTGGCAATGTCTGCTTGGTAACCCAACACACCCAGTTTCTAAACCTTGCGTCCTTGTCTGCCTGCATCCTGAAAATAGAGTCCTGGGCAGATCGGCTAGGCAGTCAAGAGACGAGCACAGAAGGAGAGCCTGGGCGAGGACGTCTGTGATACCTTGTTATCACCCATGGACCACTGGCCAAAGTGCTCCATCTCCTCCACCAGCTCATCACAGGCCGCCTCCGTGAAGATGGGGAACCAGTACACATCCGGACAAGGCTGGGAGGAAAGAAGACTCCATCAACACAGAGTGACAGCACCATGTCCTCCTGAAACTGTGGGCTGCCCTGGGGTAGGGGGGCGTAGGGGAGGCTCCTCCTAAGTCTCCCCAGACAGCTCCCTGATCCCTGGGGAACTCTCTGAGTGTCCCCGGGGAGTGAGGGCTCAGTGCATGCCGTTTAGACTGCGCAAGGGGCCGAAAAAAGACAGAGATCAGGCAGAGGTTTCCAGTTAATGTTACAGCCACAGTTACCAGCATCACCCATGGGAGAGTGTCCACCTCGGGTGGAGACTACAGGCATGAGCGGGGGGGGGGGGGGGGGGGGCGTGGGGACAGAGCCTTCAGCCCACATTCTTGGCTCAGAGGCTGCATTTGGCGATGGTCCTATTTCCTTCTCCTTGAACTTTTTGATTCTTCTGCCTCAATGCTCTGAGTTCTGGGATTATAGGTTTGTACGCCCATGCCGAGCAGATTCGGATTCGTCCATCTTGTCAAAGGACTTACAGATCTCAGCTGGAAAGTGCTGCTGGGGGAGAGGCCAATCCACCCCCAAACACTGCCAGAGCAGGCAGGCAGGCAGGCAGGCAGACAGACAGACAGACAGACAGAAGAGTGCCTCTCCTCCCCCTCCCCACCACATTCAAACTCCACCCTCATGCACTTCCACAGCAACAAGTGTGGGCTATGAACCCCCTACCGTCTCCACCAGCTTCCCCACCAGCGCCTTGGTGTAATTCTCATGAATGTACTTCTCCTTCCAGTCCTGTAGAGAACGCAAGATGGAATGGGGTTCGCCTCAGTCAGCTGTGGTCGCCTCAAGTGGCTCCCAAAGAGTCTCCAGCCTGCAGGCCCCTCAAAACATGAGTAGGTAGGAACTCGCCAGAGGCAAGTCACATGTGCCTGCTGCCTGTGGGAGTCCTGTCTGGATTCACAGGCTCTCACATTTGCACCTGTATGTGTGTGCAAGTGTCTGTGTATAGGCCCACATCAGCTACATGTCCTATCACTTAGGTATAGTGTCACACACTGTCACAACTGCTGCTTCCTCAGGGGTAAGCCAAGCCAGGGAAAGACACATTTTTTAGAACCAAAAGAAGTGAGGCCCAAAGGTTAAAAAGGCTCAATGAAGTCATAGTTCCCTCGTCCACTAGATGGCGATGTGTCTACGGCCCCCTCTGCATTAGAACAGTCCTGGAGGTGAGTGGGGGCTTGTGGAGAACAGGTCATGAATTCTCCTGCCAACAGGATCCACCAACTGGAATCTCTTTGACTTCCAGCCCAGGCCCGTCCACCCAGGTCTCACCTCAGGGTTGCTGAACACCTCCCAGAGATCGTTATGTAAGTGGGTGGTCTGGTAGTTATCCAGGGACAGCAGGTGGCCAAAGGTATGCCGGTTGGTCAGGAACATGAACACCTCCTACGGAGAGTTGGTAGATAGGAAAGTTTCCTCGCCCTGCACACCCAGGACAGGGCAGCACAGTCCCCCAGCCCCCAGCCCAGCCTCACCCTGGAGATGCAATCAGAGAAGGCTTCCTAGAAGACTGAATACTAAAAAAAAAAAAAAAAAAAAAAGGACTCCCTCTCCCTTTCTTGTTTGTGGCACTGAGGATCAAACCCAGAGCCTCAAGTCCGTAAGCAAGAACGCTCCCAAGGGCTGTGATCCTGTCGTGCTGATCACGGGGTAGGGGGGTGAAGGGTGGGGGATGGGAAGATGGGGAGGAACCTAGCCATGATGTCACATCAAAACACATACATCAGGCCCAGAGAGACAATAAAAGCCCGACAACCGAGTGCAATCCTGGGGACCCATGAAAAGGTGCAAAGAGAAAAATCAACCCCACAAGTTTCCTCATCTCCACATGCACACCGTGGGATACATGTGTCACCCCCAACCCCTCCACACACACATACACACACAAAGAGGAAAAAACTCATTGTTGAGTGAGACACTCAGGACACTCAATTTGATCCAACACTAAAAAAAAGAAAGAAAGGTGGGGCGTGGTGGCGCACGCCTTTAATCCCAGCACTTGGGAGTCAGAGGGAGGCGGATCACTGTGAGTTCGAGACTGGTCTGGTCTACAAAGCAAGTCCAGAACAGCCAAGGCTACACAGAGAAACCCTGTCTCGAAAAAAACACAACAAAACAAAAAAAGAAAGAGAGAGAGATACAGTGGGAGGCGCGTGTCACAGCACATGGCTCATGTTTATTTTCCTAGCACTCAGGAAGCAGAAGAAGATGGATCATGACCCTGTCTCAAAATAACATACACACAGCACTCAGGAGGCAGAAGCAGGTGGATCGCTGTGAGTTCGAGGCCAGCCTGGTCTACAAAGTGAGTCCGGGACAGTCAAGGCTACACAGAGAAACCCTGACTCAAAAAACCAAAAAAAAAAAAAAAAAAATCAAAATAACACACACACACCCATATGCATACAGACAAAAATAAAAACAAAAAAAACCCAAGAGGGGCTGGAGAGATGGCTCAGTGGTTAAGAGCACCGCTTGCTCTTCCAAAGGTCCTGAGTTCAATTCCCAGCAACTGCATGGCACGTGGTGGGTCACAACCATCTATAATGTAATCTGATGCCCTCTTCTGGCCTACAAGCAGACAACACTGTATACTTAAATAAATCTTTTTTAAAAAAAAAAAAGAACCCAAGAGATATGAGGTGAGACCTGAAGACATGTGAACGTCTCTTGGACACATTTCCAAGACTACATTGAGGTGAGGAGTCTAGTTTTCCTTCAGCTGAATCCAAATAATAAGTACACGGGGTGTGGTTGCACACTTGTGTAATGCCAGGACTTGGGAGACTGAAACAGGAGGATCAGGAGTTGAAGTCTACTGTAGGCTAAAGGCCCTACCTTGAGACATCAACAAAACAAACAAAAAGTACACATAAACAGTGGCCCAACTGGTCCCGCAGACCCGAGGACCAGCCTCACACCCAGAGCCTCAGAAGCTCCTGGGCTTACAGTGACAAGATGGCCCAGTGTGCCCGCCAAGGCTGAAGGATCACACCCCTGGCACAAGGACCCACCCACCCCCAAAAGCCCCACCGACCTGCTGCCGGACATTGGCACAGAAACTCATGTCAGGATCCAGCTTGCTGTAGTGGAACAGGTCTGCGTGCTGCAGCTCAGCCCTCAGAGCACTGCCCTTGATCAGGTAGACGTTGGAAATGTAAGGCACGTTCCAGACGCCGCTGCGGGAGAGAGAGGAGATGATAGGGTCGCAGGCTAGCTGGAGGGTTCAAAGGCTGGGGAGCCTGGAGCCGGGAAGAAAAGGCTATATCAAAATTATAAATAAGAGCCATATGCCTGTATCCCAGCACTCAGGGACCCAGAGGCAAGTGGATCTCAGTGAGTTGGAGGCCAACCTGGTCTACAAAGAGAGTCCAGGAGAGCCAAGGCTACACAGAGAAACCCTGTCTTGAAAAACAAAACAAAAGCCGTGCAGGGTGGCACACACCTTTAATACCAGAACTTGAGAGGCAGAGGATGGTGGATCTCTGTGAGTTCAAGGCCAGCCTGGTCTACAAAGTGAGTCCAGGACAGCACAGCCAAGGCTTCACAGAGAGACCCTATCTCAAAAAACCAAAAATAAAATAATAAAATAAAATAAAAATAAAATGGGTGTGGCAGCACATATCTGTAACCTCAGGACTTGGGAGATGAAGAAGCCGGATCAGCAGTTGACTTTACTGAACTTAAGGTCTCAGCTGGTGTTGGGGGGGGCACCGTATTCATTTGAGGGTGTTAATCAGGTTTGTTTAATGTGTTATTTTGTTCTGTGTACTTGCATGTGCATGTATGAGCCACAGCGCATGGGTGCGGATGAGAGGACAGCGTTTTGGAAATGGTCTCTCCCTCCACCATGGAGGTCTGGGGAATCAAACTCACACTGTTAGCTTGCCAAAGGCGCCTTTACTCACTGAGCCAACTTGCCAGATCTGATCTGACCGTTTTATTTTGTTTCGGTGCCGGGGGGGGGGGGGGGGGGTCGGAACCTTGCAAATATTCTATGACTGAGCTAACTCCTAAACTCAACGGGGCTGTCTCCTCCTCCAAGACAACACCCAGGAACTCCTCTCTGTGTCCGTCTGACTCTAGTCCTCTTTGCTTGAGGTTCAGTGATGACCAGAGGGCAAATGGGACAGGAATTCAGGGCAGGGAGGTACCACAAACCCAGGAGAAGAGATGAAGAAGGTAATTGGTACTCACACGCGCCGGCCCTGCACAATGTCCACATAGTCCTCAGAGCGGGCATAGTACCCATCTGCACTCAGTGCCCCCCAGAAGTTGGACCAGAGCCTCCCATGGCGGGTCACGAGGGGTGCAATGACATTCCTAAGGAGGGGGACAGGGGAAGACCAGTCTGAGGATGAGGAAGGGGAGGGGCCCGGGAACCTGTGATTTGCATGCCGGGTAATAGGGCAGGCCAGACTCATCAGAAACCAAAATCCTTCTATGCTGGGGACAGACCCAGCAAGGTGCCATTCTGTCAGCCTTTGGGGTTGTCAGGGCGGGAGGCTCAAGAAGAAGGGAAGAACGTCAAGGGGCTTCCCCTCTGAGCAGACTTTGCTTAGGGGACCACCCACAGTCTTACTTGTTTTGCTCAATCAGGAGCCGTAGGCTGCCCGGTTCAGTCAGAGCCACGTCAGCATCCACGCTGAAGTAGTAGGTACAAGTCTGGTCCTGGCGGCACAGGTCTCTGTGAGAGGAAAAGGGATGAAGGGGAGAGGAGGGGAGAGGAGGGGAGAGGAGGGGAGAGGAGGGGAGAGGCCATCACAACGTCTCAGGCTGGTCCCAGAGACCCCCCAGAAGATGCCACATCTGTCATCATCATCATAGTTTGGCTTTTTGATGTACCAGGGAAAAGGCCTGAGAATTCATGGGAACTCAGGACCAGGCTGGGACCTCAAAGGTAGTCCCCCTCAGCTCTAATACCCAGACCCCAGGCTCCTGAGCTCTCAGACCGAGGACGTGGTGATGGCAAAGCCTTGATCTAGGAAAGGCACAGCCCACCAGATGGGGCTCAGCACTTGAGAGCAACTAGCAACTAAGCACCAATGGAAGCTGGGGGTATCCATCAATGGCAGGGCACGTGCTTGGCATGTATGAGGTCCTGGGTTTATTTCTAGTACCCTCACATTAAAAATAAATAAATAAATAAATAAAAGAACATGCCACAAGGTATGCTTTGGAAACACAATGAGTTCAAGGCCAGACTGGGCTTCATGAAAGCCTGCCTCAAAAATGCAAAAAAAAAACAAAAAAACAACAAAAAAAAAAACCCAAAAACCAATGTCCTTAAAATGTCCCTATTGTTCAACGAGTGTGGAAGCTTCCCGCCTGCCAGATTTGCTCCACCCAGAAGCTAAGAATGTTTTTCTGTTCTCAAATGACTAGAAAGAGGGGTTGGAAATCAAAAGAAAATTATGCCTTCCTTTGAAGGAAGCCAAATTTCAGTGTCCCTAAATAAAATCTTTCTGCAACACAATCTCACTCATTCATTATACATCGGTGGCCATCTTTTTGCTACGATGGCCGGCAGCTCAGCAACAGTGGTGGAGGCCTCCTACCTGACTGGCAGTGGCAATTATTAACCAGTCCTCTACAGGAAGTTTGCCAGCCCCAGACTGAGACAGCAATTTTTATTCTTTGAAACTGCCTGTAGCCCAAGATGGCCTTAAGCCAGCTGTGTAAAACTGAGGATGACCTTGAATTCTTGACCCTTCTGCCTGAGATTTCAGGTGTGTGCCACCATGGCCAGTTTATATGGCATTTACTCAGTTATCGTATTTTTAATAATAAAACAAAATGCCAGAGGTTGTTTCTCTGTCAGCCTTGATCTGCGTCTAGCCCTCCAACCTTTCCTCTTTCCCCTAATTTGTTTCCTAAACCCACATGACATTGCCTGGGAGCTGCCAAGTTGTCCCAACAGAGACTACATCTGTTGACACAATGTTCTTGTGGATGGTGCACAGTTTACCCTTGTTCATTCAAATGCTGATTTCTCTACCCTACTACCTGGTTTCAATCCGGACACTGCATTGTAATGTTTATTCTAAGTATCTCCTGTCTCAAGTTTGTGTAAACATGCTACTATTTGTTCTCTGTGTTGCCAATAAAAACCCAACTAACCAATGAGGAGCAACACAGAGAATAGGGTGGGACATCCTGGTCCAGTGAGGGGAGGAGGAAGTGAGGAAGCACAGGGAGAACGTCCATGGAGAGGACCAGGAAACAATCAAGAGAAATAAACTGGACCTAGGAGATGAGCAAAAAAAAAAACCCCACGTATAATGTGGGGAACGTGAATGGGAGGAAGCTAAACTATTTTGGAGGTCTGAGATGGAATAATTAATTATTGCTCAGTATTGTGCTCTAGGCTAATTAAATATATCCTAGTCTCTCTGTGTGGCTATTTGGGTATATAGCTGGTTAAGAAGTAATAACCGCTAATTGCCGGGCGGTGGTGGCGCACGCCTTTAATCCCAGCACTTGGGAGGCAGAAGCAGGTGGATCGCTGTGAGTTTGAGGCCAGCCTGGTCTATAACGCGAGTCCAGGACAACCATGTCTCAAAAAAAACAAAAAAAAGAAAGAAAGAAAAGAAAAGAAAAGGGCCTGCTAACTATACTAAAATTATAACACAATATTAATAGTATTTTTTAATATTTTATTTAATTTATCTGTGCTGGTGTAAGGGTGTCAGATCTTTAAGTCAAAGACAGTTGTGAGCTGCCATGCGGGTACTGGGAATTGAACCCCAGACCTTTGGAAGCGCAGGCAGTGCTCTTAACCACTGAGCCATCTCTCCGGCCCCAATATTAATAATCTTACAACACTACTTCCTCATTTCACAGAGGAGAGTCCTGAAACCCAGACCACAGGGCCTTCTGAGTGCCTGCTGCTCCCACCGCCATCACCCAATGTGGAGAACCCAGCGACCAACTCACGCGCCCATGTTCCTGGCATCCGCGTTGGCCATGCGCACCTCAGGACCCACTAGCTTCACCGACTGGTACTTGCTGCCGTGCTCTGTCAGGAACTGCTCTACCTGAAGCTTGTGGTGCTGCTCCTGGGGGGAGGTTGGGAGGGCGGGGGAGGGGGGTGGGAAGGCAAGGTGCCGATGAAGATACAGGTCACGGCAAACACAGCGCCCATGTCACTTGTCAGAGGACGCTCTGTCTCTGGCACACTCCTGCCACCTGCATCTCTCTCAGAGTGAAGAGGCCCTGCCCCATAGGCCTCTTCACAGACCTGTCACCAGGCCAGCCCCTCCTCCCAAAGACCCCACATCCAGAAACTCTGACGATCTTTGGCGTGTGGTGTTAACCAATGTACTAGGGGGTGTGGACACATCTATGACAGTCTGCACCTGGGGACGTGGAGAGAACAGGACTTTTCAGTCTCAATCCTAAGCAGGGATGTCCAGCCTATTGACACTGTGGCATCACGTCATCATCTGCAAACGCTATCCTAGGGAGGCATGGCCCACTGCCTTTCAGTCTGTAGGGACCTGACCAAGACCGGGGGTGAGCGTGAGTGAGTGAGGCACGGAGCCAAGCTGAAAGGGAGACTGTGGGTCCCTGGAACTGGGGAGACACAGATAAGCTGTGCAGCTGAGCAGAACTCGGAACAAAGGCCCCTTAGACTGGGTAAGATTTGGCTAGTCACAGACACAGCAAAGCAACTGAAACCAGGCTTTACATGGCCAGGGGAGTGCTTCCCAGAGCTCAGGGCTCAGGACTTGACTCATTTCCCCTTGAAGCTGCTAAAGCAATGGAAACCAACTTGATTGTCACCCAATCAAACCTACAGGCACCAAGGAGACAGCAAACAAAAATGACTAAAACGACCAAAGTCGGGGCGTGGTGGCTTGAATGAAAACGGCGCCCATAGGTTCCTACGTTTGAACCTCCAGTCGGTGGAACTGTTTGGGAAGGATTAGGAGGCGTGGCCTTGCTGAGGAGGCGTGGCCTTGCTGAGGAGGCGTGGCCTTGCTAAGGAGGCGTGGCCTTGCTGAGGGGGTGTGTCTTTGAGGTTTCAAAAGCTTTCTGTCACGCCTAGTGCTCTCTCTTCCCTGCCTGCTGCTCATGATTCCACATGTGAGCGCTCCGCTGTTTCCTGCCACCACGCCTTCATCCGCCATCATGGACTCCAACCTTCCGGAACCATAAGCCCAATCCATTTCCAATTCATTTGATAAGTTGCCTTGGTCATGCTGTTCTGTCACGGCAACAAACAGGAAACGAAGACACAAGGGTACCCACTGCATGCTGCCTGTGAATGGGCAGCCTTTTTTTTTTTTTCTCCTTTACTATTACAGAGGAAACCTAGGGACTCAGAACTGCTCAACCATTCAGTGTGCTTGCTGAGCTGGGAGTGGTGGTGCACACCTTTAATCCCAGTGCCCTTAATCCCGGCATTTGGGAGGCAGAGACAGGCCGGGGGATCTCTGTGAGTTCGAGGCCAGCCT
The DNA here is from genome assembly GCF_964271855.1 of Acomys minous. Classification (NCBI taxonomy): domain Eukaryota; kingdom Metazoa; phylum Chordata; class Mammalia; order Rodentia; family Muridae; genus Acomys; species Acomys minous. Next base: position 121,245,668 of record NC_140487.1, read on the forward strand.
GGTCTACAAAGTGAATCCAGGCCAGCCAAGGATACACAGAGAAACCCTGTCTCCAAACACCGAAACAAACTAACTAACTTAAATAAATAAATAACCAAACAAACAAATAAACAAGTGCCTAATGTTGTTCCAGGAGACCTGAGCTTGCTTGGTTCCCAGCACCCACATCAGATGGTTTACAACCACGGGCAACTCCAGGTTCAGGGGACCCAACACTGCCATCTGGCCTCCATGGGTACCTGTGCTCATGTGCACAGCACACGCATGCACGCACGCGCGCGCACACACACACACACACACAATTTTAAAAATTAAAATATTTAGAATCCAGGGCCCACACATACTAGGCAAGCATGCTACAACTAAACTACCTATCCCTTTATAAACTTTCTTTTTTTTTTTTTGTTTTTTTGTTTTTTTGTTTTTCGAGACAGGGTCTTTCTGTGTTAGCCTTGGCTGTCCTGGACTCACTTTGTAGACCAGGCTGGCCTCGAACTCACAGCGATCCACCTGCCTCTACCTCCTGAGTGCTGAAATTAAAGGCATGCACTACCACGCCTGGCTATAAAACTTTTTTAGGGAAGAGGGACAGGTTCACTATGTGGCCAGGCTGGCCTTGAACTTGTAAACCTCGAACCTCAGCCTCCTCAGTAGCTAGACTGCTCTTCCCAACCCTCCCACTCTTCCCTGCACTTCACAGGTCAAGTTGTTCAACGCTTGAAGAAGTTCTATGTGGTTACCACAATTCAGACCTCAATGTAATTACTGAGAAAACAGAAGTGAGTTTAAAGGTCACACAGCCAAGAAAAGCAGTGATGCCGGGACACAAGCACGGTGCACCTGACCTAGTCAGCTTAGTGATTTGGGGACACAGCCTACTCCCCACTTCCATTCGGCCCAGATTCAGTGAGATCCTCAGAGGTCTTTGGTTAACTCAGGCCGGGCCCTTGAGGCAAGCCCTACACGGCATCTTCTACTCACTTGGTTGTGAATAAAGAGCCGCATCCGTGTCTGGGGATATTGTAGGCGCAGCAGCCGCCGGAAAAACAGGGAAAGGAATGGCGTGGGCTGCTCAATGAACACACCGACCAGGACGATGGGGAGAGCTTCATCCTGCAGAGGAAAGGACAGAGCGGAAGTAGGCGGGGTCTAGTCACTGCCTGCTACCAAGCCCCTGGCCTTGGGAGGCTAGATGCCCGGGTCGCAGAACATCAAAGCGGGCCATGAAGGCATGGGGCTGGCAGGACACATGGTGAGGCCTGTTTAAGAAAGCTCCAACCAGACCAGGCTGTGGTGGCGCATGCCTTTAATCCCAGCACTTGAGAGGCAGAGGAAGGTGGATCATTGTGAGTTCGAGGCCGGCCTGGTCTACAAAGCGAGTCCAGGACAGCCAAGGCTACACAGAAAGATCCTGTCTCAAAAAGCAAGCCAAAAATAAATAAATAAATAAATAAATAGTTTTAAAATTGAAAGAAAGAAAGAAAAAGAAAGAAAGCTACAACCAGACCCCAGGCACCTAACACGGCCAGTGGATAGCATGACACCAGATCCTGGCTGGTGTCTGGGCCATAAATGACAAGAGCTCACATCACAGGAAGAGGCCTTAGGAGTATGAAGGGCTAGAAAAAAGAAAACAGACTCGGACATCAGCAAGGAAGCTGGAGCCTGTAGGTCTGGAGGAGCCTCCTAGAAGAGGCACTTGGGTGCCCGATAGGCAGAAATAAACCACCTCTCACCAAGGCACCATTCCACTCAAGACCCCTTCCCCCCATCCCACGGGACTGCCCTCAGTCGTCCCTCTTAGCCTGGCCTCACCCCAATGCCCTTGAGACTTCGTAGGCCTTCATCACACACGGTGCAGCCCGTCTCGAAGGTCCAGAATCGGGGGATGTAGTTGCCCAGGTAGTTCAGCTGCAGCTGTCGGGAGTCAGATGCGGGGTTGGAAGGGAGACAAGGCAGCCATATCCCACAAACTAGCAACTTCCGTCTCCCTGCCTGCCATCTTTCAGGGTCTTGGGAGAAAATGCTCTGTCGCTTATAAAAACCCAGATTCCTAGGGACTTGTCTTCACGGGAGTCCAGGCAGCAGAGCTTGGTGGTACCAAGAGCTGAATTTTTCTTTTTCTTCTGTTTTTTGGGATTTTGTTTTTGTGTGTGTGGGGGGGGGGGTAAGAGTCTCAAGTAGTCCAGGCTAGCCTTGAACTCACTTTGTAGCCAAGGATGACTTTAAATTCCTGAGTTCAGGGATTATAGCTGTGCACTACCATGCCCAGGGTCTCAAGCCTGCTAGGCCAGCACTCTACCCCTGAGTTACCCCCCCAGCCACAGATCTGCATTTCCCACGCGCCCCTCCCCCGGCTCTCTTTCCTTTCCTGCCCATGGGATTCTAAAACTGGTAACAGACAAATACGCTATGAGCCACAAACCAGTCCTCTGGGGCCAGGGGTCTGCTGTCTCCCACCCAGCATCAGCCCCTTCCACAGCATTGTGAGTGCGGCCACTCTCCTATCTGTGACAGATTGGTCCCTTAGCCAAGTATCCAACATATGTGTCCTCCCAGTGAGTAAATGCCTGCCATATCAAAACAGCAGAAGATGATTCCTGGGCCCTCCTCGATGCCTAGATGGGGAATAGTGGCTTCTTATAGGTCTGTGGTCCAGCAGGGATGGACAGGGTACCACTGCTCACCACAACACAAAGCCTGTATCAGAGGAGCCCAAACATTGGCACAAGCTCCAGGTGCAGTCACAGGAGGAGAACCCGGGATTCTGGCTCCCTCCCACATGCCCCAACGCTAAGAACCTGCCTACCTTGGTGGGCCCGTTGCCATGGATGACCACTGGGAGAGTGTCATAGGCCAGGTTCCGTGCTCTCACGTGACCCATTTCAAACTTGAGTACGACTTCATCTGTGGGTCAGAAAGCACATTGGCAGAGGGACCAGGGCTGGGGGCTCATAGGCTGTAGCTGGGCTAAAGTCACCTCACCCCTCTAAGCCTCAGTTTTCCCACCTGTAAATTCCTTCTTTTCCTTTTATTTATTTATTTATTTATTTATTTATTTGGTTTTTTTTTTTTTGAGACAGGGTTTCTCTGTGTAGCCTTGGCTGTCCTGGACTTGCTTTGTAGACCAGGCTGGCCTCGAACTCACAGCGATCCACCTGCCTCTGCCTCCCGAGTGCTGGGATTAAAGGCGTGCGCCACCACGCCTGGCTCCTTCTTTTCCTTTTAAAGATTTATTTTTATTATTTTTTTAAAGATTTATTTATTTATTATTTAATGCAGTATTCTGCCTGCATGTGAGCCAGCAGGCCAGAAGAGGGCATCAAATCTCATTACAGATGGTTGTGAGCCACCATGTGGTTGCTGGGAATTGAACTCAGGACCTTTGGAAGAACAGCCAGTGCTCTTAACCTCTGAGCCATCTCTCCAGCCCTATTTTTAGTCGTGTGTGTGTGTGTGTGTGTGTGTGTGTGTGTGTGTGTGTCTGTCTGTCTGTCTGTCTGTCTGTCTGTCTGTGTGTCTATGCATGTGAGTGCAGGAGCCCAAGGACGCCATTGGCATCAGCTCCCCTGAAAGTGGAGTTCCAGGTTGCTGTGGGCTGCTGCCTGACATGGGTGCTGGGAAACCAAACTCCTATCTTCTGGGAGACTTCCAAACGTCTGAACTGTCTTCCCAGGTATGCTCTTTAAAAAGCCAGGCATGAGAGCCCATGCCTTTAATCTTTGCTGGCAGATCTCTGAGCTCAAGGCCTGTTTGGCCTCAGAGAAAGTTCCAAGACAGGGGCTACACTGAGAACACCTGTCGCGAAAATTTTAATTAAAATTTAAAAAATTAAAATTCCATTTATTTATTTAGTGTATGTATGTGGAGGTCAGAGAATAACTTGCCAAAGTCAGTTCTCTCCTTCAACCGTGTGTGTTCAGGAGCTCGAACTCAGGGCCTCAGGCTTGGCAGCAAGCGCCTTTACCCACTGAGCCATCTCACTGGCCCTAACGTTCCTTTTTCATGGGGTATATGTGTGGCCAGCAAGCACTTGACACAATAGCATGGAAGGAGGACAGAGGCCACACTGACCCTGTCCTTAGTGCTGTGACTCAGAGCTGGAAGTAGAGCGGGGGAGGGGCAGCTCCAGACACAAAAGGCAGCCCTGGGAGGGATATGTAAAACAAGTGGTCAATCAGGAAGACCCCCTAGCAAGGTCATCACCAGCCTTGGGCCCAAGGTCAAGCGTCACTTGTGCTGACATGCCAATGCAGGGTAGAGTCAAGTGCCAGGTGCCTGCCATGGATGTCACTGCCTCCTCCTAAACAAAACAGCTGCCCTTCTCCCACCTTCCGAGAGACACAACATCTGGAGGGTCTCTGGGAACCTGGGCAGGAGGCTGACAACAGCCCAGCACAATGACCAAGGAGGAGCCACTTGGCTTTCCTTCTTTGGTTCCAGCCCTGACAGGAAGCCTCAACTCCTTCCGCCCCGCTCCTCAGGCCTCCCACCTCAGCTCTCCTTCCTCCTTAGGCTTCACTCCCTCCTCCCCGGCCCCACGCCCCCCCTCCCAGGGTTACTGCTCACCCAAGGCTCCATCCAGGTTCTGGAAGATTCGGCAGCGGTGGTCCAGGCTGATATTGATTTGCTCCTGCAGGAAAGGAGGACACGGGATGCAGCAGGGACGGGTCCCAGCCAAGAGCAGGTCCCCAGCATGTCCAGCATGGGGAGGCTGTCCCCAAACTGGGTCAGCCCACTACATCCTGCCTGTATCACAGAGAACCTGGAAGTCTCCAGACTGGGAAGGAACCTAAGGAAGCAGCTGGTTCTACCGGAAGGATGCTAGCCACGTGACAGCACAGGCTGAGCCGTGATGTTACTAGGCGTCAGTCTCCAGTCCCAGGTTCCTACGTACATATATGGATCAGATCTTCACAACACTCCTGTGAGAAATGCTAACAGTTCTGCTTTTAATTCCTTAATACATTAATTTTTTGTTTTGGAAAGGAGACTCTTAGAATGTAAAGGCTGGTCTGAGCTATGTAGCCCAGGCTAGCCTCAAATTCATGCTCTTCCAGCCTCAATCTCCCACACACTGGGATTACAGACACACCATCAGGCCTGGCTTTTTATTTATTTATTTTTTAACATTTTTTAAAATATTTTTATTTAATTTTTAAATTTATGTGCATTGGTGTGAGGGTGTCAGATCGTGGAGTTACAGATGGTTGTGAGCTGCCATGTGGGTGCTGGGAATTGAACCCGGGACCTTTGGAGAGCAGACGGTGCTCTTAACCACTGAGCCAACTCTCCAGCCCCAACATTTATTTATTTTTATTTATTTATTTATTTATTTTGGTTTTTTGAGACAGGGTTTCTCTGTGTAGCCTTGGCTGTCCTGGACTCCCTTTGTAGACCAGGCTGGCTTTGAACTCACAGCGATCCGCCTGCCTCTGAACATTTATTTTTTTTTTTATATGTATGAGTGTTTTGCCTTTTACATACATAAGCATGACATGCACATGTACCCACAGAGATCAAAAGAGGGCATCAGATCCCCTGTATGTAGAATGCAGACAACTGTGAACCATCATGTGGGTGCTGGGAACAGAACCTGGGTCCTCTGCAACAGCAGCAAATGCTCTTATCCACTAAGCCGCCTCTCCACCCCCACGCATTTACTTATTTTGTACGTGCTTATGCTTGGGTGGGTGTGCGAGCCACAGAGCAGATACGGAGGTCAGAGGACAACTTCCGGGAAGATTGCTCTGTACTTCCGCCACGCGGAAGATTGAAGAGTCATCATGCTTGTCGGCAAACACCTTTACCACTGAGCCACGCGGCAGTCTTTGCTTTTAACCAACCACGGTGCACCCATTACTCCAGAACAGTGAGCAAAGGCCATGCTATTTAAAAGCCTCCCAAGTCTATGGCAGCCTTGTCACAAACGGACTGAGATAGCAACCCAGTGAGTGGCTCCCATCCAGAGGCCTGTCCCCAGTGCATCCTGGCCAGAGGGATCCAGGGTCAGGACTCCCCAGACCCCTCTCCCCAGCTCACCCACAGCCACCTCTTACCCTCTTCTCTGGGTCCAAGAAGATCTTGGTGTAAAAAAGCTGGTCACTGTCACTGTCCTGGCCCTCCCACTCGGCCACCATCTTGATGAGGTTGGGGGCGTAACCAATGAAGCCTGGAGTGGCAGAGGGGACAGAGACAGACACTTAGCTTCCAGCCTCTGAGCTGGCGTCTTCCATCCCCAGCCGCCTCCCACTGCTCAACTCATAGAACTTGCCTCTTCTCTTCTGACCGAGGGGAAGTGGGGATACAAGCCAGCTACTGCCACCGGCTGAGCCCTCCCAAGATCAATGGGGGCCCCTGAGCTGCACCCACTTAGTGCTAGGCCCCTAGGGAGCAGATGTGGAAGGATCCAAGCTTGGACCCCTTTTTCTATAGCCATCTGAGCAACCTGGGTCAGAGGAGAGGAGAGGCTGAAAAAAAATGTCACACAGCACTCCAGGGTCTGAGCGAAAGCTCAGAGGAGCGAAACAGGACATGTGACCCCTGGGCTAGACCCCACCCCCACCCCCAACTAGGCCATGGCAACTGGGTTAGCTCTCTGGGCCAGTGTGACTAGCTCAGTCCTGAGGCAGGGTGGGGCCTGTGGGCTCTAGTCTCTGAAAGAAAGCACTAGAAAGGGCCGATGGTCAAAGAGGGCCAAAGCGTCAGAACGGTTATAAGCCAATAATAGAGGGCCAGGCTCCGCACCAGGAAACGGGGAGACCCAGGTGGTAGTGGGTGCAAGGCCTGCAAAGGCAGATACAGAGGTTTTCATTGTTTTCGAGAAGAGGTCTCACATAGCTCTGCCTGGCTTTCCCTTATTAGTTACCAAGATTGACCTTACGAGCCTCCTGCCAGCACGTCTCCAACTCTGACACTACAGGTGTGTGACAGAGACTACAGGTGTGTGACAGAGACTACAGGTGTGTGGCACCATACGGCCTATCAGTGCTGGCCATGGAACCTAGGGCTTCGTACACGCCAGGCAAGCATTCTACCAACTGAGCTACAACTCTTGCCCTGGTTTTTGTTGTTGTTTGTAATTTTACATGTGTGTGTGTGTGTGTGTGTGTGTGTGTGTGTATCTGAGCATATGGGAGTGTATGGGAATGGGAGAGGTGAGTTGGGGGTGTGAGCAGGGGTGTGTAAGGGTGTGTGTGAGTGTGTTAGTGTGTATAGGTTTGTGTGTATGGCTTCTCTCTTTCCATCATGTGGGTTCTGAGGCTCAAACACAAATTGTCAGGCTCGACGGCAAGAAGCTATACCCACTGAGCAATTTCATTAGTCCTGTCTCTGTTTATTTTTTGACACAAGAACTCACACAGGCCACGGGCTTCTGGGCTCTAGAGATATTTGGAGAACAGAAATGATGTGGAAAGTGGAGTCAGGGGTGAGGCAGTTTCCCAGTACAGCTGGATGGCCCTTCAGTAAGGTGAGCAGGACGCCCCTCTGAGGCTCTCTTTGAAACACTGTGCATTTAGAAGCCATGACCCACAGCGATGTCCGGCACTGGCGCCCTCACCCTGCACACAACCTCGTCTCTTACCTCCAGAGCCCAGGAACCTCTTGCCGTCAGAGACTGTGGGATACTTGACCTCCAGTCTCCGGTCCGGGTAGATGAGTTCCTCGGCTGAGAAGACCACCCGGCTCTTGGCCTGCTGGAACTTCTTCAACAGTTCCCGAGGCCCCGAGGCAAACACCACGTCATAACTGTGGCCAAAGCAAGAAGTTGAAGCCGATGCAGAGAGGGCACCCATAGGACACAGGGATCAGGAGCCCCGCCTCATCTTATACCAGCCACCACCTGGGAGACAGATCTGCACACACACACACACCCCACCTGCTGCAGTCTCCCACATCTCTATGCCCACAGTGGGCAGAGACAGAGACCCTAGGACCCCATGCCCTTGTCACATTAGAACATGGCTCAGCCGGGCGTGGTAGTTCATGCCTATAATCCCAGCACTCGGGAGGCAGAGGCAGGTGGATCGCTGTAAGTTCGAGGCCAGCCTGGTCTACAAAGCAGGTCCAGGACAGCCAAGGCTACACAGAGAAACCCTGTCTCGAAAACCCCAAAAAAAAAAAAAAAAAAAAAGAACATGGCTCAGCCGGCATCTGCGGCAGCTCGCATCTCCCATCTCTTCCCTGACAGGAGTATTGGCCTACATTAGAGAGACACATCCTAGGGTCTCCTGACTAAGATAAGCTTAGCTGGAGGGAGCCTCCCTTGCACGTGAGATCCAGGAAAGGTCTTATTTTGGACTCCCACCCCCACCCCTGCCAACAGCACCCTCCACTAGCAGGAGCCAAGCAGGAATTCCCAGCACACCCACCTGTCAGTGAAAAGAATAACCAGGTCTTCCTTGTCCGCATGCTTTTCCAGAGCTTTCTTCAGCAGCCGAACCTTCTGTCCTCCACCTGCTGAGGATCCCGCGCCCACGCTCCAGTCTTCCCCCAGGCCCAGGGACTGCAGAGAAAGAGGTTCCAGCGTTTGGTTGAGAATTTTTCTTCCTCCAAGTTAGGGCAGTGGGCATCTTTGCTTCCTTTCAGCCCGACGTAGGGTAACCATACGGGATGATGCCAGAGGGGGTCATGTGACCACGCATAAGCAATCACTACACTACACTCCTCCTGGCACTTCGCATGTAACCCAAACATGGCCTATCAGGGTCTTCCCCGGGACTGTTGTGTTAAAATTAAGGCAAGGCTGTCATGATAAGCTAGAGTTGAAAAGTTGGGGTGCAGGAATCTGGGGCTAGAGTCACCTTACCACAAGGGAGAGAGCCTGTCTCTGGAGATGGAAAAATAAAGCTGATACACTTTCTTCCTGGCTTCATACCTAGCTCCGTGTAGGCCATGATGAGGCCACTGTTGCCTCTGTCCCCAGTGCCCAACGTAGTGCCTGATGGAGAAGTACTCAGAATAGTCTACTGAGGGAGGGCTGGGCCCCAGAAACTGCCCAAGAGGGTCTCCAAGATGCCCCAGGGGATTGTGGGAAACCCAGGTCCGGCCATCTACACTAGCCTTCCCGGCGAGGCCTCCGCATGCTACTATCCATGTATCTCTCTAGCCTCCACTCTCTTCCTCCCTCACCTTCTAGAATGTGCTCACACTCCACCCTTCATCCTAACTCTTGCTTGCTCTTCAGCCTCCGGAAGCTTCCTCTGGGCACCTGAGTCTGTCCCAAGAGCCCTAACTGCAGGAAGGAGAGGCTCTAGCTCCTGGAGCCCCACCACCCACATACCATACCCCACACACTGTTTCTGCCTTACCCAGGAAGCTCTTACCTGGATCTTTTAAGATTTATTTATTAGCCAGGCGTGGTGGCGCACGCCTTTAATCCCAGCACTCGGGCAGAGGCAGGCGGATCACTGTGAGTTTGAGGCCAGCCTGGACTACAGAGTGAGTCCAGGACAGTCAAGGCTACACAGAGAAACCTTGTCTCAAAAAGCCAAAAAATAAATAAAAATAAAAAGATTTATTTATTTAAGTATACAGTGTTTCACTTTCATATATGTGTGCATGCCAGAAGAGGGCACCAGATCTCACTATAGATGTTTGCGAGCCACCATGTGGTTGCTGGGAATTGAACTCAGGACCTTTGGAAGAGCAGCCAGTCCTCTTAACCTCTGAGCCATCTCTCCAGCCCCTCTTACCTGGATCTTGTAGTTGAAGAACTGAGCGGATCGCTTGAAGCGTCGGAAGCCCTCGGTCTCTTTTGTGGCCACGGTGAGGACCAAAAGGTTGTCTGTGGACAGACAAGGGCACGGTGAGCTGAAAGGAGGGCCCGAGTCTCGAACAGTGGACTTCTTCATCACACCACTACAGCCAAGGGCTCAGGCTGTGCCAAGAGCCATCCAGTGGCCTAAGGACAGAGCTGGGAAATGACCCCTGTCTCCCGATTCCATCCGTAGGCCCCCTGTATATGGAAACTGGCAGACATGTAGGCAGTACTGGTGGGTGGGTGGGTGCACCCTGCCTTGTGAAACGAAGTCTCTAGCTTTAGAGGGTGCAGCCATCACACGAGGGCGGCGGGGGTGGTGGAAGGGGAGGATGCCCTGGATGGCTCCAGGCAGTGTTGGGCATTAGTCTGAGGGATCACAAGTTCAGGGTTCAGAGGTCGCTTGCTCTCTACCCATGCACTGAGACCATCCACTCTGGTCCTCTCCAAGCCTGCATGGTGGACGCTCCCAATGCCGTTCAGGATGCCTGGAGTGGAAACCAACTTGAAATCCCCCATCCATCCATCCATCCATCCATCCATCCATCCATCCATGTCAGTGGCCACAGCAGGTGGTACCATCTTTCTTGTCTCTGTCTCACTTTCTCTTGCTTTGAAAAGGGTTCTCATGTGACCCACACTCAACAGGTAACAAAGCTGCCCTTGAGCCTGTCTCTTCATCTTCCTACCTCCACTCCCAAAGGCTGAGACTCCCGGCATGCACCACCACACTCTGCATGCCTGGCTTTGTGAATACCTTCTCAACAAGGGGCCCACTCCCAGCCCTGCAGTGTGACTTCACCTCTGCAAAAGAGCGTGCTAGAAGCAGTTCCCAAGACAGCGTCTGTGGGAGCCCCCAGCAGCTCCTCTAGACCCCACTGTGAGGCGCTAACCCCTGAGCAGTGAGGGTTGGGAGCTGGCCTGCCTGCTTAGATCCTAGCACCAAATCCCAGCACTTGGGAAGCAGAGGCAGGCAGATCACTGTGAGTTCGAGCCCAGCCTGGTCTTCAAAGCAAGTCCAGGACAGCCAACCTACAACAGAGAGACCCTGTCTTGAAAAACAAAAACAAAAAAACAAAAAGCTGTGTGACTCAAGGTAAGTCCCTGGCCTCTACAAAGCTCTGTTTCCCCCTTATACGGTAGGGACAATAAAGCGGCCGCCTTCCAGGGCTGCCAGACACTTGGCACACGCCGGTGGAAGCCAGTGGGGTCGGCTGGTGAAGGAATGCCTTGCCCAGTATTCATGGCTCTGAGCGGCCATCGGGTGGACTCATTCTGTGGTTTGTGTATGCTCTTTTTCAGCCAGCATCTTGGGGCTGGCTTCTGCCCTTCTTGCAGGAATCCCAGGGCCAGGCATAAAAGCACCCTTCCTCTTCCCCACTATCAACCGCTGCGATTCCCACTCGGACTTCTGCCTTGGATGCCGGGAGACAAGCCTGCACTGTTCAGTGGTTGCTATAGCTCCTCTGCATCCAGAACTCCCTCTTACCTAAATGAACGGAACACACATCCACCCACTCAAAAACAAATCAAACAAATAAACAACAACAACAACTTAAAACCAGCCAGGCCAGCCAGCGGCAGGCAGGTAAGACATCCCCCCTTCCCCTACCTCAGGAGTTTGAGCTGAGAGAACAAACAGGACCAGCTCTTCCAAGCTGGCTGAGGCGACATAGGCAGAAGGCTGTCCCTGTAGCAAGGGTTCAGGGCCAGAGGGCCAATCAAGCAGGGACTGGCAGGACCCAGTAGGGTGGGCTCAGGGGCATGGGCAGGAGCGGGTAGCTGGGGAGGAGTAACCGTCCCACTTGACGCTGGAGCTCCAGAGAAGAAAGCTGCAGTTCACCGGAGAGGAAAGGCTGCCTCCAACTCTTGGCTGAAAAGCTAAGTCTTCCTGCAGGTGAGGTGACCGTCGCCAGCTCTGAGGCTCTCTTACCAAAAAGCAGGGGTAGGAAGAGTGTCTCATAGGCGGGCATGCACCCTGGCCGTGTAGGAATTCACAACTCAAGAGAGCCACCTGCCTCTGCTGGGATGAAAGGTGTATGTGCCACCAGGCCCAGCCACACCCACACTCCTAACCTGCCACAGCACCCAGTGTGGTGGAACATCGGACTAAAGATAGAATCCAGAATTAGTGGGGCTTCTCTAGGCTCCCCCAGCGCAGGTACCCTCTCCAGTCCACTACCAGGCCCAGCAGAGCTCTGAGCCACCCACAGTGTCAACACGAGGCGTGGGTTGCACCATGGTACTATCCCCACCCCCACCCCCCACTCCCCCCTGCCACCGCCCATTTTGTCTGCTCAACTGGCCCCAGGGCCACATGGGCCTGGCACCCTGAAAGCTCACCCTTCCCACCTGCCGCCCAAAGTCCAGCATCGATCTCCCCAGATGGACAAACTGTGACCCAAGCCTTCAGAGATTGAAAGGGAGACAGAAGAGACATAGTGGTGAGGACAGAAGGCTCAGCGAGCAGTTCAGCTTTCCTTATGCCTCAGTTTCCCCAACGGCACCACAGGAACTGTGGATAAAGGAGCCCACTTTCAGAAATCACTGTGCGGACTCAGTGAGTATCTGAAGTGACAGGATCCGTCAAGGGATGCCTCCATTCGGGGCACAGAGGCCCCACCCTTCTGAGAGAGAGGGAGCTGTGTGCCCCCAGCCCTGCTGGGTCAGGATGAAGGCCCGTGACGTCATCAGGGTCTGTCTCTGACTCCCAGCTCAGGGCTTCCTAGGCGGCAGCTGAGGGTGTTCTAACCGGGATGGTGAGGAGTAGTAGGGCAGGCATGCAACAGGCAGGCAAGCCGGAGAGGCTTACTCGAGGGCTCCAGGCTCCTGCTGGTGAGTGCACCCAGGACCAACCCTGTAGTCAGACTTTACTCTCTTGTTTGTCTTCCTACTCTGCCGAATTAGACCTTCCAGAAGAACTAGCAGCTCTGAGCCTGGAGAGAAAATGCCCAGCGCCTTGACTTTAAGGGGACTCAGGGACTGGCCTCATGTGAGGCACCTCTCGTGATCTCTAGGAATGGGGCATGTTGGCTACCCTGCATTGAGTTCTAGAATAATACCACACTTCTCAGAGACTGTGCCTCACCGTTATTACCAGTGGGAGGTGTGGGACCCCGTGTATAACACAGCACAGATGCGGCAGGCATACAAGAATCCATGGCTCCCAGCACATGGGCCTTAGGCCATTAAAGCTAGGTTCCTTTATTCACTGTATCCTTCTGTCTGTCTCTCTCAGTCAGGGTCTCATGTAGCCTTGACTGTACTCAACTCATTTTATGTAGCTGAGGATGACCTTGAGTTTGCGATGATCCTGCCTCAACCTCCTTGAGTCCTGGGCTATATAGGCACACAGAAGTGTGTTCACTTTATGAGGCGCTGGGGATCAAATCCTGGGCTGCACGCAAGCTAGGCAAGTGCTCTTACCACCATGGCTGCTTCTCCCACCCACCAGGTCCAGCCGCCATGGCCAGGTGGCCATGTTCCCATGTCCTCTAGAAGGATGGGCAGACGGGAACAGGATGTCTGGAACAGGATGCCCTGGAGAATTTGGCCCGGTTGGTTTTGCTCATCTGGGTGGCCCACAGTCTGTCCCCTGGGGGGGTGGGGGGGTAGGGACTTCAGCCCAGACAGCAGTGCTGGGAGTGGTCTAGTCTTGCAAAGGCTGGGAGGACAAGAGTACCCACTCAGGATAGTGGGACACAGTTAGGAATCCAGTAGCCCTTGGAATAACAGAATGAACACTTGGCAGGGCGTCCAGCCGACCTGGGATGGAGCACTCCCAGGTCCACACTTACCTCTTTCCCTCCAAACCCTCACACCCTAAAGATAACAGGAGCTCAGACCTGGGCTCTGGAACCAGACACACCCAGAGAGGCGGGAGATGAAACCACTTCCAATGCCCACAAACTGTGTGTGCCCTTGGGGGAAACCAACCAACTCTGGTGCTTCAGTTTGTGAAGCTGGAAAGTAGGGGAAACATAAGAAAACACTTCCAGCGGAGCAACGGAGCTTAACCGGTGAGGCCAAGCGGCAGCCAGTCGCGCACGATAAACAGGAGCTTTGCTTCTTATGGGAATTGTTAGCCTGAGTTCCTCTGAGGGCTGAAGAGGGTGGGGGGGGTGTACTTCGGCTGTCTCCTCTCCTGCCCACAGCATAGCAGGAATCGTAGCTATCCCCAGGAGAGGAAGTGATCTGTCGGGGTCACCCGCGGGCAAGTGGACAGATGACCATAACTCAGCTCCCCCACCCTCCCAACCCAGGTCGCCTGGACACCCCGGTCCTCGGCGAGGCGGCCCGACACCGCTCCCCAGCCGCGCCCTCACCCTCCAGCTTGGCGTCGTCCTTCGCTTGGGCCAGAAGGAGCCAGGCCAGCGGGGCCAGGAGCAGCAGAGACCGCATAGCCGGGTCTGGGGACGATCCGCCGGCACCGAGACACAGAAGAACTGGAAACTTCGCGACGGGGCTGGCCGGGGCTGGCCGGGGCTGCCACGCACTTGGACCCGCCCTGGGGGCGGTGCCGCGCACTCCTCCGCCCGCCCCCCGGGGAAGGGTTTTCCTGCCTAGACGTGCAGATCCCCGGCTAGGGGCTGGTCACTATGGCCCCTGGGTCCTGTTGCCGGCCGTCCCACGCTCTCCAAGGGCTGCAATGTTACCCAGAGGAAGAAGTGGCCGCGGTGTCTAATGGGGCTTAATATTCACTGGGATCTGTAGGGCACTTAAGAATTAGCTCTTAGAAATTTCTTTTTCTTTATGCCTTCTTCAAACTCCAGAGGTGAGCCTTTGAGCCTGGTGTGGATACAGGGATTGACATCTCTGCCAGCAAGGACGCTGGAACTATAGAAAGTCTAGCCCCAGCTCCCAAAGGAATCATTTAATTCGTCTTTCTGCCCCAAGGAGGGAAATCTGAAAGGAGTCAAGAAAAATCTTGCTGCAGCAGTTAATTGTGGAAAGGATGGGAGGCGGGAGTAGATAGATGGATCGGTGAGTGGGTGGGTGGGTAGGTGGGTGGGGTAGAGGGGTGGATATAGGTAAGTGGGTGGATGGGGTGGGGGTGATGGATGGGGAGTGGATGGATGAAGTGGAAAAAAAAATAGGTCCTTTTCACAGACATCCAAAGTAAAAAACTGATCAAAGGTCTGGACCAGCAAGGGCTCATGGTCCAGATGTCAGGCAAGCACCAACGCACCTGGACAAAATCCCGCTGTGGAAGCTGTGGAAGAGAACTCAAACAGGGACCCTGGAGCCTCTTTCCCACAGATCAGACTCTAGGGCAGGACTCGGGGAAGGAGCCTGAAGGAACCAGGGGTTGTGGGGAGGTGGTCCTTCACAGATTCTGCTATGTGAGGAAGGAAGCGCATATCCGTAGGATGCTAAGTGGGGAAGACTGTAAAGACAGATTCCCTGCCTTGTGGATAGGTAAAAACAAGGTTGGGCCGTGTCTAAATCCTAGCACTCAGAAGGTAGAAGAAGTTAGAGCTCTGTTGTCCAAAGCCAGCCTGAGATGCACAGCCAGACTCTTGTCAGAAAAATAAAGGAAAAGAGATGGAAGGGAAAGGCCAGGTGTCATATTCAAGGACATGGAAGCTAGATCAGGAATAAGACGTGTGCAGCCATGTAGCTAGTTGTTTTTGGTTGGTTGGTTGGGTTTTTTTTTTTTTTTTTTTTTTTTTGGTTTTTCGAGACAGGGTTTCTCTGTGTAGCCTTGACTGTCCTGGACTCACTTTGTAGTCCAGGCTGGCCTCGAACTCACAGCGATCCGCCTGCCTCTGCCTCCCGAGTGCTGGGATTAAAGGCGTGCGCCACCACGCCCGGCTGTTTTTGTTTTTTTGGAGACAGGGTTTCTCTATGTTATCTTAGCCGTCCTGGACTCACTTTGTAGACCAGGCTGGCCTCAAACTCACAGCAATCTGCCTGCCTCTACCTCCCAAGTACTGGGATTAAAGACATGAGCCACCATGCCTGGCTCATGTAGCTTGTTTAAAGGCCAGCATGGACAAAAAAAAAAGAAAGAAAGAAAGAAAAAAAGAAAGAAAGAAAGAAAGAAAGAAAGAAAGAAAGAAAGAAAAAAAGGCCAGCATGGACTGCGTGAGACCCTAAGAATAACCCCACCCACCCTGGAAAAAAGAAAGAAAATTATAGACAAATGTTCGAAATGATTATTTCCAGGTCGTGCTATAAAAATGTATATAATTCACGCAGCATTTCTAAGTCATATTATTTCTAAATAGCTCTTTTTTTGAAAGGGGGGGGGGGGTTCGAGACAGGGTTTCTCGGTGTCGCCTTGACTTGCTTTGTAGACCAGGCTGGCCTCAAACTCACAGCAATCCTCCGGCCTGCCTCTGCCTCCCGAGTGCTGGGATTAAAGGTGTGCGCCACCACGCTCGGCTTCAGTTCTTCTTTCCTTGTTTCTCTGTTTTCTTGCGAAAGATGTACGATATTTTTACCATCGAAGGACATGTGTCCTTTACAGGAAATGGGAACAGGCTTGAAAACTGGAGTTTGTCTCATTATGCAGAGATTTATTCACTCTCACAGATTGTAGACGTGAGGCTAGGACTGCCCAGCAGCAAGCTCAAGGTCCCAAAACAAACCTGAGGAAGAGACCAGAGCAGAACCTCGGAACATTTGCTTCCTACCTGGGACCCGAGGCTGGGCGCTGCTGCAGCTGAGGACAGCGCCAAGCATCCGCAGGGTGCTTGGGATTCAGAAGGCCAGGGACTGAGATTCCAAACCTTAAAGGAGGAAGACCCAGTCAGCCTGTGTTGGCTGGCTCAGTTCTCAAGTCTCTCACTGCGTGCTCCTAACTCCCTTTGTAGCTAGGTAGTTTCTCATTTGTAAAATGAGATACTGAGGCTCAGCGAAGCATCAACTGCTTGGCATCACACACCTGGTGTGGGACTACAGCAAGGAAGCGTCAGACAGTTCCCAGTTTGAACTGCCTATTTCTCAGAGTCCAAGGAGACTCCCAACAGGGATATACCCCAGATACAAAACATTCCTGGGCAATCTCCACAGTCTAAATTAAAAGAGGGATCCGTTTTGAGACTGCCTGCCTCTTCCGGAGGAAGAACTCACTTATGCGAAGCCTGGCCGTACTCTTCTGGTATCTATTTCCTGTTTGTTTCACCAGGAACTGTTGCCAGAACTTGAACGGGGACCAGGCTTCATCTAGGATGGCCTGTCTCTTTAAGCAGAGGTGGTGGCTGCTACCCAGATGTTGCTTCTAGTGTTTCTAGTACGTGCAACACGTGCTGTGGACTGTTAAAGGCACAGTACTCTTTTACAAAAATGCTGTACAACTGTAGGATGGGGGAAGTTATGTGTGCATTTTCCTCCTGTTTTTCCTCCCCCCACACACACCTCCTGTTCTCCCCCCCCCACACACACACACCCTTTCCTTTGCTGGTCTGAGGATAAGCCACAGCCTCAGTGGAATGGTCACATTCCCACCAGCATTAGCCCCAGTAGAATAGTAGAAGTTTCTCAATTTTGTTTTTCTTTAAGTAAAACAAGTAACATGAAGATTTACAGGATATACTACAATTTCTGGGCAAAAAAAAAAAAAAACCAAAGCAAAACAAAACACAAAAAACCACATATTTATCTGTAAGCAAATAGACTAGAGGAATATCCTAGAAACAAGTACATTGCTTGCACCAGGGCTAGGTCGTCAGGAGGCAAGAAGAGTCCTTGGTGCTAAACTAAATAATGAGGCCAGGCAGTGGTGGCACACACCTTTAATCCCAGCACTCAGGAGGCAGAAGCAGGCAGATCTCTGTGGGTTCGAGGCCAGCCTGGTCTAAAGAGCAATCTCCGGGCAGTAAGGGCTGTTACATAGAGAAACCCTGTCTCAAAACAACAACAACAACCACCAAACAAACAAGAAAAACAACAAAAAATAATAAAGAAATAAACTAAATAATGAATGCTTCATTTTAAAGCAGGCACTGTGTTAAAGTTTCAAGCACAAGGGGCTGGAGAGATGGCTCAGAGGTTAAGAGCACTGGCTGCTCTTCCAGAGGCCCTGAGTTCAATTCCCAGCAACCACAGGGTGGCTCACAACCATCTATAATGTGATCTGATGCCCTCTTCTGGCCTGCAGGTAGAGAACTGTTTATGTATTAATAAATAAATCTTAAAAAAAAAAAAAAGCTTCAGGCACAAGTCTCAGAGCAAGCCTATTTTATCTTATGATACCTATTTTGTGGGTCCAGAAACTGAGGCCCATGGAGGTCAGTTGACTTGTTAGCAGGGGTCAGGCCAAGGGTAGAACCTATCAAGTCCCCAGGGCCTGCTTGTGGCCATATGGCTGACTCTTGCCTGGGGACACTCCCAGGCCTTGGGGTATTTGAGGATGGCAAGGAGTTAGGGGTACATGTAATAATTAAGCCTTTAACCTAGGATGCTGGTTGATGAACTGCTTCCCAAGAAACCTGCCCAGAATTCGGCTGAGACATACTTCAATCACAGCAGTATTAGGTAGCAGAGATGCTCACAGTGGCTAAGAGGACAGCTCAGTGGAGGACCTGAGTTTGGTCTCTAGCACTTAGTTAAAAGCTAGACCCAGAGGTGTGCAGGGAGGTACTGGGGAGGGAGAGACAGGAGGATCTCTAGGGCTTGCTGGCCAATCACGTCTAGCCGAATCCAGGAGCTCTGAGTTCAGTGACATTGTCTCAAAAATTAGAATGGAGGGCAAGCAAGTAAATCTTGCTTGCTTCAAAGGCCTGGCACTCTGAGTGCAACTCCTGGAACTCATGTAAAGGACAAGGGAAGAGCTGACTTGCCAGAATTGTCCTCTGACCGTGTGTACTAAGAACACTCACACACACACACACACACACACACTAATTTTTTAAAAAATACTTATTTACAATGTATACAGTGTTCTGCTTGTATGTACATCTGCAGGCCAGGAGAGGGCACCAGATCTCACTGTGGATGGTTGTGAGCCACCATGTGGTTGCCGGGTATTGAACTCATGACCTCTGGAAGAGCAGTCAGTGCTCTTAACCGCTGAGCCATCTCTCCAGCCCCCCAATAATTTTTTTTAATTAAAAAGAGGGGCTGGAGAGATGGTTCGGCAGCTAAGAGGCTTGCGTCCCACACCAGGCAGCTCATGAGTGCCTGTTACTCCAGCTGCAGGGATCCCACACCATCTTCTGACTTGGACCTCAACACTATGCATGGTGGGTCCTGGGTACAGAACTTGGGTCATCACGCTTGGTGACAAGTGTTTTTACCTGCTGAGCCATCCTGCCAACCCAATCTTTGGTTTTTGTTTTGTTTTGTTTTTTGAGACAGGGTTTCTCTGTCCAGCAGCTCTGGCTGTCCTGGAACTTGCTCTGTAGTCCAGGCTGGCCTAGAACTCATGGAGATCCGCCTGCCTCTGCCTCCCAAGTGCTGGGATTAAAGGCGTGGGCCACCACTGCCTGGCCTGCATTTTTATTTTAATTTTGTGGTTCTGTGGAATTACTCTGCACTTCTGCTAGGGAAGTACTCTGCACTGAGCTAAAACTGCCAAAAAAAATTATTTTTTGTTTTATTTTTAAAATTTTGTTTAGAGATAAGGTCTCACTGTGTAGACAGGCTAGCCTTGAACTCTCTAAGATCTACCCTGCCTCTGCCTCTTAAATAGTAGGATAAAAGGTGTATGCAAAATACTGGCTGAAAATGTACTGTTGAGCTCTGGGTTGTTGGGTTTTTTGTTTGTTTGGTTAGTTTTTGGTTTTTCACAACAGGGTTTCTCTGTGTAGCTCTGGCTGTCCCTGGACTCACTTTGTAGACCAGGCTGGACTGGAACTCACAGCGATCTTCCTGTCTCTGCTTCCCTGGTGCTAGAATTAAAGGCATATGCCACCAGGCCTGGCATTCATTTTTGTTTTCCTCCCCTTTGGGGGGGGGTGGTTATTTTGTCTTTTTTTTGTTTTGTTTTGTTTTTTGAGACAGGGTCTCTCTGTGTAGCATTGGCTGTCCTGAACTCACTTTGTAGACCAGGCTGGCCTCGAACTCACAGTGATCCACCTGCCTCTGCCTCCCGAGTGCTGGGATTAAAGGCGTGGGCCACCACGCCCAGCTTGTTTTGCTTTTCAAGACAGGATTTCTCTGTGTAGCCTGGCTGTCCTGGAACTCACTCTGTGGACCAGGTTGGCCTCTCTAACTCAGAGATCCACCTGCCCCTGTCTCCCAAGTGCTACATGCTACAGGCATGTGCCACCACCACCCAGTTCTTGGTATTGTTTTTTTTTTGTGTGAAAATAAAAATTAGTGAAAGTTGGATGCATGCCTTTAATCCTAGAAACTGGAGGTGCTGAAAAAGGAAGATCTCTTGGGCCCAGGAGTTGTTTGAAGTCCAGTCTGTACAACACAAGAGAGACCGTGTCTCAAAGATAAACAAAAATCAAATAAAGTCAAAACAGGATGAGCATTCTTCCAGTGGGACACTGGCTCACAATATCAGCAAACAGTTTTCTGTCTACTTAGCCCTCGAGAAGCCACCTCAAGTGACCGCTGAATTGTCAACTGTGATTTTGCACTGCTCTGTCTGGATTACCCAGATTCCAAAGTGGAAACAATCGCCCATTGTGTGCTGCAGGGCACCAACTGAATCTTTTCCCCAGATGGATGCAGCTGGCCTTGCCAAAGTATGAGATTTTAAGGTTTCATGTTACTTAATGAGTTAAAACTCAAGGTGGACACCAAATAAACAAATCAAAACAAAAAACCGACATGGTGCGCTCAAGAAACAGGCAGTCCCAGGTTGAACTTAATGTCTCACTTTGGTGTACTGGCAAGGAAATAATTTTTCTGTGGCTACTCTTCTTCCTTCCTTTCTCCCTCCATTTCCTTTCTCCCTTCCTTCCATTTACCCGTATGTCTTTTCTTTATTCAGTTAGGAATAGTTTTTATAGAAACAGTATGCTTTTATTTTAACTTTAGGGCTGTTGAAACCATTAGCAGCAAATGAGGTGCAACACATGTTGGGGTTGGGTTTGGCTTTCTCGCACGCTCGCTCTCCCTCCCTCCCTTCTTTTTTCTTATTTTTGGAGGTGGGGGGAAGAGTTTTGGAGGCCTGCCAACCCCCCACCTCCTACCTTCCCTCGCCCCGCCCCACATGGCCACGCCCCCAGAGAGACTCCGCCTCTCCTCCAAATCCCGCCCCCGACCTCTTTTCTATCTGTCGCAAAACACTCGGCGACGCTTTACGGCCGGCAGCGTTTGACGGCTAGGAGGCAACTAAGAAGAAGAAGGAAGTGGTGGCGGTGGCTGCCCGGGTGGCTGCGGTGGGAGTCGAGGTGGGCGCGGCGAGGCGGGCCGGGGTGTGAGAGGCGGCGGCCGGGCGAGCAGGCTGGGCGGCGGGCCCGATGTGGCTGCAGCAGCGCCTGAAGGGGCTGCCGGGGCTGCTGTCGAGCAGCTGGGCCCGCCGCCTCCTCTGCCTGCTCGGCCTCCTGCTGCTCCTCCTGTGGTTCGCGAGCCCCGGGGCGCGGCGGGCGGCGGGCGGCCTGCACCTGCCGTCGTGGTCCCGCAGCGAACCCGGCGCCGCCGAGCCGTCCGCCTGCCTGGAGGCGGCCACCCGCGCTTGGCGCGGCCTGCGCGATCGCGGCGAGGCGGTGCCGCTGGGCCCCGGGGTGCCAGCCCTAGTGGCCAACGGCTTTCTGGCTCTGGACGCCGCCTACAACCGGCTGTGGGTGACGCCCGGTGAGCGGGAGCCTGCGGTGACGCCGGACTTCGTGCCCTTCGTGCAGCTACGCCCGCTGAATGTGCTGGCTGAGGCCGGAGAGGCGGTGCTGCTGCTGCGGGAAGGCCTGCTTCGCCGGGTGCGCTGCCTCCAGCTGGGGACCCCGGGCTCGGGCCCTGCCGCTGGTGTCCCCGGGCCCGCCTCGGCCTCTGGGCTCTCTGCGGGGTCGGGCCGTGACTGCGTGCTACTGCAGGAGGACTTCCTGGCGCACCGAGGCCGACCCCACGTCTATCTGCAGCGCATCCAGCTCAACAATCCCACGGAGCGCGTGGCCGCGTTGCAGACTGTGGGGCCAACCACGGCCCCAGTGCCCCCCAAGTCCTTCACCAGCACTCTGGAGAAGGTCGGAGATCATCAGTTTCTCCTCTACTCTGGCCGGTCCACACCCCTTCCGTCGGGGCTGGTGCACCTGGTAGTGGTGGCCTCTAAGAAGTTGGTGAACCGGCTGCAGGTGGCTCCCAAGACACAGCTGGACGAGACGGTGCTGTGGGTGGTGCATGTCTCTGGTCCCATCCACCCCCAGGTGCTCAAAAGCAAAGGAACCAAGGAGCTCAAAGTGCTGCAGGACTTGGCGAGGAAGGAAATGTTGGAGCTGTTGGAAATGCCTGCCTCGGAGCTGCTTCAAGATCACAAGCTCCTCTGGGCCCAGCTGTTCAGCCCAGGTAAGGAAGGCCTTGGTGCAGTCTCCGCTCGGCATCCACTTTAGAGATGTCCCCCGGGCTCTGTAGTAGTCACAGAGAGAGTTGGAACTTGCCTTGGTGTGCACTCTTTTCCTAGCCTCTTTGAAGCTGTAGGGCCTTGGCTCTGTGGCCTTAGCTTTCTGAGCCTTTAACACTGTTTATGGTGTGTTTTTTTTTTTTTAAGATTTTTTATTTATTATGTATACAGTGTTTGAAAGCCAGAAGAGGGCATTAGATCACATTATAGATGGTTGTGAGCCACCATGTGGTTGCTGGGAATTGAACTCAGGACCTTTGGAAGAGCAGAGAGTGCTCTTAACCTCTGAGCGACCTCTCCCGCACGTTTATGGTATTTTAAATGAAGATTTGGGTGTAAAGGTTCAGTTTTATTGTCTATGGCTTAGCTTTGAGGCCTGACCTGAGCACAGGTGGAGGTTTTTGTTTTGTAAGTGGAAGGAGTCAATTTGGTTTTGGGTTTTTTTGTTTTTGTTTTTGCTTGTTTGTTTTGTTTTTCTTTTGTTTTTCGACGAGATAGGGTTTCTTTGGGTAGCCTTGGCTGTCCTGGACTCGCTTTGTAGACCAGGCTGGCCTCGAACTCAGTGATCCACCTGCCTCTGCCTCCCAAGTGCTGGGATTACAGGCTTGTGCCACCACCGCCCTGCTAGAAGGAGTCAATTTGTAAAGAATAGATCATTAGGAAGAGATCCCCAGACACTCTGCTTTGACCACCACAACCTGCTTGGGCCTGGCCTCAGTTTTTTGATGTTTGAGACTGAGATTCATCTTGCCATTGTGGCTGCGGCTATTAAACTGGAACGCTGGAGGTTTCTTCCAATGCATGTCAAATGAAAACTTTTCCTTCAACTGTTGACAAGCCATTGCAATCCTCAGTACTGAGTTTTGGTTTTCAGGGTTACAGTTATGAGCACTCATGTGTGGTTCTGCAGAGAGAGTTTAGTTCAGTCAAGAGGTATCTATCCATTCAGCAAATGCTTTTGCCAGAGGCTGTTGGACAAGTGAGCCAAGGAGCTCTAGTTCACACAGTGTTTGCCCTGGTCTGCCCCGGAGGAAGACAGGGCCGAGAACATCTTATGGGAGGCGACTCTGGGAAGTGCTGTGTATGAGCAGTGCAGTGCACGTGGGAGGGCTGCCACTCTGCTCCTGGATAGAGTGGTAAGGAGCCGCCAGTCATGTGACAAGGAAGAGGGCACTCTGCCTGGGCTTAAGCCTGGTGATGCAAGAACAAGGTGATGTGAACGCTGAAGCCTTGAAGATGATGAGTTTATTCTGAGATGGGAAGGTGGGACTCTGCAGAGTATAGGCTGAGGGGGCAACGTGGGTGCTTGGGCAGGGGAAGAGGTTCCTGGGGAGCCCAAGGGAAAGAGGAGGGAGACACCTGGGTCTTGATAATTCTGGAAGGAGGACTATTGGGCCATGGTTTGGCTGTGGGAAGTGAGATCTGGTGGACAGCTCCCTGATCTGGGCTTGTGAACAGATGCTTGGAGCTATCTAGGGGACGCCTTGGTGAGGGGCAGGAGGTCACACAAGGTCACACGAGACGCGTTGTGTGTTTTTCCCTCCCAGCCCCAAACTCCCAGAATAACAACTCAGACTCAAAATATATTAACAGATACCTAGGCCATACAGCTAGGCTTTTCCTGATTAGCTCATAACTTAATGAGCTATTTATTTATTTTTTATTTGATTTGATTTTTTGGTTTTCTTGAGACAGGGTTTCTCTGTGTAACAGCTGTGGCTGCCCTAGAACTCACTCTGTAGACCAGGCTGGCCTCAAACTCACAACAATCCACCTGCCTCTGCCTCCCAAGTGCTGGGATTAAAGGCGTGCGCCACACTGTGCCTAGCTATTCTACCCATTTCTGTAAGCCATTTTAACTATAGGTGATGCATCCGTCCAATACACAAGATAGTCTCTCTATAGAAATGTTTGTTTTTAGCAAAATCTCAGTTGTTGACTTGGGAGCCAAATGCTGGGGTGAAAACCTGCTCAGAGAGGCAGAGAAAGTACCCACCCGACCTTCTTACTCAGCGGATGTCCCAAAAAGCCAGCGCCTTCCCCATGCTGCCTCAAAAAGCCCCTCAAACTGAACGCCCCCCCTTCTGACTTCCTCTTTTTTTTGGGTGGGGGCGGTTTCAGGACAGGGTTTCTCTGTGTAGCGTTGGCTATCCTGGCCTTGCCTTGTAGACCAGGCTGACCTCCAAATCACAGCAATCCTTCTGCCCCTGTCCCTGCCCCCAGAGTTTTGGGATTAAAGATGTGGGCCACCATGCCTGGCCTCTGACTTCCTCCTACTCTCTAGGGTTTTTTAAATTATGTTCACTCCTATCACCTGGTTGCTTGTTCTGCCTCTTGACCTATGGTTGATTTTATTTAATCCTATCTTGGGTTAAAGGTGTGTGCTAGGACTGAGCTACACCACAACTAGAAAGAGGTTTTTCCAGTAATCAACACAATTTTGGGATTTATGGTGTGATCAAGTATCCTGCAACATTTCCCCCCTTTTGTCTAAATAAAAAGGAAAGATAAGTCTTTTTTGGTAGGTTTTTCAAGACAGGGTTTCTCTGTGTAGCCTTGGCTGTCCTAGACTCACTTTGTAGGCCAGGCTGGCTTGGAACTCACAGCAGTCGGCCTGCCTCTGCCTCCCAAGTGCTGGGATTAAAGGTGTGTGCTACCGTGCCCTGCTAGGGCGAAGTGTTTTATGGCAGCAGAAAAAGTATTATCTTTCAATTGAAATTTTTAAAAGAATTTTCTTTTGAAAATTTGAAGCTAAATAAACCTTAGCATGTGTGGATAAATATACCTATATTCCCCCTTCTCTTTATATATGAACTCAAGGTTTAAGGGTATTGATTTTTGGATCACAAAAGGACATTCACTTTGAATTTCAGCCTGCCTTTTACGAGCATCTTTTAAATTTAGATCACAGTGATTCTTATGTGCCTGCCTCTGGCTCCCTGCTGGGATTAACGGTGTGACCCTCTGCCTGGCTATGGATTCCTTAGAATGCTTATTCTCATAGGGTTGCCCTGGTTTCATTTGGTTGTCTAGTTCCCCTTGGTTTTTAGAGTTGGGGTAAACGGTTAAGTGTTTGGAATGTGTACTCTATCATTCTTGCTGGTTTATTCTCTCTTTCTTTCTTTCTTTTTTTTTTTTTTTTGTTTTGTTTTGTTTTTTGAGACAGGGTTTCTCTGTGTAGCTTTGGCTGTCCTGGACTCGCTTTGTAGACCAGGCTGGCCTCGAACTCACAGCGATCCGCCTGCCTCTGCCTCCCGAGTGCTTGGGTTAAAGGCGTACGCCACTGCACCCTGGCCTGATTTAGTCTCAATTTGTTCCCTGGAAATTTTTCATATTTTAGTCTTAATTAAACAGGTCGCTAATTTATCCACTGTTTCATTATTTTCAGACATTTTGTCTGTCTTGCCTGTATGAGCTACATACAATTTTATGTCTTTGGTAAGTTTGTCATTTCCTAATTCATTCCTCCCACGACGGATCTCGTCAACACTGATCTGCCAGCCAGCGGTTTTCTCTTTTGATAACCATATAGCTGTCCTACTGCATGTGACAGGGAGAAGGGATTTTCCTTTTGCTTTTCTAGTTGTTTGTCTTAGAGACGAAAGTGCTGCACTGGTTTTGTGGATTCGTCCTCAGTACTGGCCATTCCACCCCCTGCTCTATAGGCTAATGTTCCATTGTTTTGGTTTCATCAGGGGTTGATGAACCATCACGGAACCACGTGTTAGCCGAATGTTGTGACCATTCCGTGGGTCCCCACAGTTCACTAGGTGTCTGTTCAGTAGGGAGGAGTTCAGTGGTTTAGGGAAGGCAACTGCGCTATTTCCTCCATGAGGGAAGCACAGGCCCTTTTGCTACCACGGCCTGGTCATGAAGGCATTCAGACAGGTACCAGCTCCACTTTTCCTCCCGTGGCTAAGCCTATGAGCCGACCCAGTCCATCATTGCGTGGCGCGCCCTTATGACCCTAGGGTGGTTGACAGTGAATATAAGGTTCTCAGCCAGGTGTGGTGGCGCACACCTGTAATCCCAGCACTCGGGAGACAAGAGACAGGCAGATCTCTGAGTTCGAGGCCAAACTGGTCTACAAAGTGAGTCTAGGACAGCCACAGCTGGTACACAAAGAAACCCTGTCTGTAAAAAATAAAATAAAGCCAAAAGCTCTCCATGCTACATAAAATGTCCAGATTTGTTTCTCAAAGAGAGAATATTTATTTACTGTATATGGAAACCATTTGCAGTAGAAGCCAACAGGCAAATGTTGGTGGGCTTCTTTCTGCTTTATTGAAGAATCCCTAGCTGCCAGTTCGCCAGTAAATGTGATATCTATAATTAGGGTATAATCTGGCTCAGTATTGGTCAGGTTAGCATGCACAGAGATGAGCTTACAGGCAATCACAAAAGCTGCTCTTTGTTCCTGTCCCTGGCAGGAATTAGCTGCCTTTCTAGTAACCCTGGAGAGGGTTTTTATAACAATCTGTAAATATGGTGTGCAAACATACCAAGTAAGAACTGGATCTGAGTTTCATCCCTGGGTGGTAAGATTGAAGGTGTGGGCACCACCTTGTTCACTGTAACTAGAATTTGGAAAACAACTAATTTATAGAGATCTGCTATCTCTACTGGGATTAACGGCACGGGCTACTCAAATTTTATATCTTAGTTCCAAATCTCTCCAACTCTTAGAGATTTGGAAAACACGTTTGAACTCTAGTAACCATTTGAATTTACCTAAAACATTGGGAAGCAGAGGCAGGCTGAGCTTTGTGGGTTCGAGGCCAAGCCTGCTCTATAAAGCAAGTCCAGGACAGTCAAGGTTGTTACACAGATAAACCCTGTCTCAAAACAAACAAAAAAACCAACTCAAAAGCCAATGGCCAGGATGGTGTGGACTGTGTGGCAATGTACTGTCTAACATTCTAACATGGAATTAAGACATGTGGTTTACGCCGGGCGTGGTGGCGCACGCCTTTAATCCCAGCACTCGGGAGGCAGAGGCGGGTGGATCGTTGTGAGTTTGAGGCCAGCCTGGTCTACAAAGCGAGTCCAGGACAGCCAAGGCTACACAGAGAAACTGTGTCTCGAAAAAACAAAAACAAACCAAAAAAAAAGACATGTGGTTTAAGAAAACCAATTTTTCTTTTTCTTTTTTTAAAATTAATTTACATCCCAGTCCCTCCCTCTCCCCTCCCCTCTATGTAGGACTGGACCAATTTTCTTCTACTGAGGCTAGACGTGGTTGTCCTTTAGGGGAAAGGGATCCAAAGGCAGGTGACAGATTCAGAGCCAGCCCTGCTCCTGCTGTGAGAGGTCCCACATGGGGACCAAGCTGTACATCTGTTACGTATCAGGGCAGGAGGGGGGCACCTAGAACCCTCCCAGGGATGCTCTCTGGTTGATGGTTCAGCTTCTGTGGGCCCCTATGGGTCCAGGTTGGTTGATTTTTTTTTTTTTCTTTAAGGTTTCTTGAAGTGTCTTTGACCTCTCTGGCTCTTTCAATTCCTCCTCTTCCATGAGATTCCCTGAGTTCCACCTAATGTTTGGCTGTGGGTCTCTGCATCTGCTTTCATCAGCTGCTGGGTGAAGCCACTAGGTGACCGATATGTTAGCCTCATGTCTGCAAGCATAGCGGAGTATTATTGGTAGTGTCAGTGGCGGACACGCTCATGGGCCAGTCATTGATTGGCTGTGTTGAAGGTTTTGTGTGGGGGTTGATGTCCCCCTCCCTCTACTGGAAGTCTCCTCTGGCTACAGGAGGTGGCTACTTCAGTCTCCATTTCCTCCCCCTCATGCCCCACCCCTGCTGCTGGCATCACCATAGGTTCCTTGGAGCCTCTCCTGTTCCATAGATGACTCCCCCTCACTGATTTCACTTCTCTCTTGCAGCCACCCATTTTTCCACACCTAATCTCTATCTTTTTAAAAGATTTATTTATTTATTATTATGTATACAATACTCTGTCTGCATGTACACCTGCATCAGATCACATTGTAGATGGTTGTGAGCCACCATGTGGTTGCTGGGAATTGAACTCAGGACTTCTGGAGGAGCAGTCAGTGCCCTTAACCTCTGAGCCATCTCTCCAGCCACCTAATCTCTATCCTTGTTCCCTCCTCACCTCCTCTCTCACCCAGTTCCCTCCTCTATCTACTTCAGATGAGTATTTTATTTCCCCAAATATTTGTTTTTTGGTTTCTCCTGAGTTTTTTCTCTTATCTACTGAAGTTGTTTTGTCCTTGATTACATCCAGAACAGTGTTTTTAACAACAGGCATTAAATCTTTTTTTAAAGATTTTAAAGATTTATTTATTTGTTATTGTGTATGTAGCGCTCTGCCTGCATGTACACCTTCAGGCCAGAGGAGGGTGTCAGATCACATTATACATGGTTCTGAGCCACCATGAACTCAGCACCTCTCAAGAGCAGTCAGTGCGCTTAACCTCTGAGCCAGCTCCAGCACTTTTTTTTTTTTAAAGATTTTTTGTGACAGGGTTTCTCTGTGTAGCCTTGGCTGTCCTGGACTCGCTTTGTAGACCAGGCTGGCCTCGAACTCAGAGATCTGCCAGCCTCTGCCTCCCCGAGTGCTGGGATTCCAGGCACGCGCCACCCACCGGCCTTGAACAGCCACTTTTGTTCAGACAAAATAACCTCCTCAAATCTAATACATCTACAGGATTCTATTTAACTTTTTCACAACCTCGGGCCACCTGTCATTTGTGGTAGGTCTTGTATAGTAGCTGGGTAAGCTGAGGGTGGTTTCCTAACCACCTTGGGCCGCCCCTCTTCAGTTCATCATACTGTGACAAAAGCAACTACTGAGGGAAGTTTATTTTGCCTTGTAGTTCAGAGTAGTGGGAAAGGCATGGCACCAGGAGCAGGCGGTGGCTGGTCTCAGCATCTGCAAGTCAGGAAGTAGGGAGAGATGGATGCTGGCACTCAGCTTGCTGTTTCCTTGTACTCAGTCCATGGTATGGGACCACAAACGTTTAAGGTGGCTCTTGTCACCTCAATTTTTTGTGTTTTGTTTGTTTGGTTGGTTGGTTTTGGTTTTTCCAGACAGGGTCTCTCTGTGTAGCCTTGGCTGTCCTGGACTTGCTTTGCAGATCAGGCTAACCTCGAACTCACAGTGATCTGCCTGCCTCTGCCTCCCGAGTGTTGGGATTAAAGTTATGTGCCACCACACCTGGCTGTCACCTCAATTTAATGTAGAAAATCATCTATAGATGTACCCAGAGTTGTGTTTCTGTGGTGATTCTAATTCCCACTAAGTTGAATGAAGATTTGCCATCTCAGGAAGTCAGGATGACTGCCATACCCAGGGCACCAAACCACTTTCTTTTATTACTGGACCCAAAGCTCCGCCTTCTATAGCCCTGCCCTTTGTTCCACCTCTGCTTCCAGCCACGCCTTCTGCCCTAATGTGCAGCCTTCGTGGTGTTACAGGTGTGGAGATGAAGAAGATCACAGATGCCCACACACCATCTGGCCTGACCGTCAACCTGACGCTGTACTACATGCTGTCCTGCTCCCCAGCCCCACTGCTTAGCCCCTCTCTGAGCCACAGGGAACGAGAGCAGATGGAGGCGACACTCAACTACGAAGACCACTGCTTCAGCGGCCATGCCACCATGCACGCTGAGAACCTGTGGCCCGGCCAGCTCTCCTCAGTGCCGCAGATCCTGCAGCTGGCTGACCTGTGGAAGCTGACCCTGCAGAAGCGTGGCTGCAAGGGGCTGGTGAAGGTGGGCGCTCCCGGCATCCTACAAGGCATGGTGCTCAGCTTCGGTGGACTGCAGTTCACAGAAAACCACCTGCAGTTCCAGGCCGACCCTGAGGTGCTCCACAACAGCTATGCGCTGCGTGGCATCCGGTACAAGAACGACCACATCGACCTGGCTGTGCTGGTGGATGCCGAGGGCAAGCCCTGCCTGCACGTGTCTGTGGAGTCCCGGGGCCAGCCCGGCAAGATCTACGCCTGCGAGGCAGGCTGCCTGCACGACCCGGTGGAGCTGACCTCAGAGTCGGGGGGCCACACCTTCGCTGTCATGGTGACACAGCCCATCACACCTCTGCTGTACATCTCCACTGACCTCACACACCTGCAGGACCTGCGGCACACGCTGCACCTTAAGGCCATCCTGGCCCACGATGAGCACATGGCCCAGCAGGATCCCGGCCTGCCCTTCCTCTTCTGGTTCAGCGTGGCCTCCCTCATCACCCTCTTCCACCTCTTCCTCTTTAAACTCATCTATAATGAGTACTGTGGGCCTGGAGCCAAGCCCCTCTTCAGGAGCAAGGTAGGCGGCCGCCTCAACCCCTAAAGCCCCAAGCCTCTGCCCTTCTGTCATGTCCAAAGGGGTAACCTGGCCAGGGGACAGGCTAGGTAGTCATGAGATATCTTTCCAAGCCAGTGCCCACAGCTGTCAATATCAAAATAGGAGTCCATGTGACAGCAAGCTGGGTGTGGTGGTGTCCCCCTGCCATCCCAGCATTCAGATGCTGAAGGACGAAGGTTGTGCGCTTGGGACCAACCTGAGCTACATGGCAAAACATACTTAAAAAACAAAACAAACAAAGTTCATTGCTGTCAGAGGTCGAGGGTTTGGGTGATGCAGTTGTCTTGTCAGCCACAGCAGCAGGGGAGCCAGGCCCTCCCTGCCCCTCCCCTCTTCTCAAGCCACAGTGCGACAGAGAAGTAGACCAGGCAGGATCTGTGCCCCAGCATTTAGGAAACCCTGATCCCACGCAGGAGACGGGACCGCCTCCTCCACCAAGAAGCGCTGTGGTCTCTGGGTTAAGGCCAGGCTTTCGGGGAAAGCAGTGCTCGGCCCTCAGGAGCAGGCAGCAGGCAGAGGCAGGTCTGAGTTCCTCACGATGGGGGAACCAATGGAGACTTGGGTCGGAAAGCAGTGTGGAGAAGGCCGTCCGGGCAGCCAGCTTTTGGCCAGCTATGATAGAAAAGGTGGGTCCTGCAGGCTATTGCCCATGCTCTTGCTTGGCATGTATGTTCTTATATGTTCGACATACATTTGGGAGGACAACTCATACTGCCTCCCTGAGGAACTGCCCGTGTCCCTCACTGCCATGCCAGAGAGCCCCAGGCAACATGCCACACCAACCCAAGGAGGTTCATGGGCCGCTACACAGTAATTCTAGCCTCGCCCTGGGCCGGGAGCTGTGTGTTTAGCTGGCTCTGAGACATTGTCCTGTGGGCTGCTCCCCTGCCAGTGAGTATATTTGTTTATTTTGAGATGGCCTCATGTAGCCTAGGCTGGTCTTGAATTTGCTGTGTGGTAGAGGCTGGCTTGAGCTCTGATCCTCTTGCCTCTACTTCCCAAGTGCTGGGATCATGGGGTGCACCACCATGCCTGACTTTTCCTGTAGCCGGGCTGTGGGTCGGTGGTGAACAGTGACCTCTTGTTTCATTGAGCAGGAAGATCCCAGTGTCTGAGTGACCCTCGAGTCCCGCTCTCGGCCACCGTTTGCACAAGACACCCAGCACTGAGCATCCTGCTGCCGCATGAACAGGGAGCCTTTGGAAGCAGCAACCCTTTGTGCCTTGTGGGGGATGTGACTCAGAAGCACTTGTGGGTACAGGAGTCTGCACTGGAGGGGAAGGAGGGCCTAGGACTTGTGTAAGTTTTCCCATCAATAAAACAAACCTGTAGGAGAAGACTTGACGCTGAGCCCACTCCTTCCACCCCCCTTTCTCCTGTCCAGGAGATAGACCCTCTTTAAAGACTTGGTTAGGAAGAATTGTGTTCTTTCCCTAATTTAACATGTTCTTTCTTGAATGGAGTTCTAATTTATTTTTGTTGAAGTTTTGCTGGGTGGCTTTCCATCCACCCTAGATCAGGACTGTTGGTGACAACAACCGATCCCTGCCATCTCATTGGCACCCAGAGGCCCCACAGAGTCTGGAGGCTGGGCCTGCGACCCAGCTGGCCCCCCTGCCTGGTGTGGTGCGGTTCCCCTGCCCTCCCTCCTGGTGTGGTGCGGTTCCCCTGCCCTCCCTCCTGGTGTGGTGCGGCTCCCCTGCCCTCCCTCCTGGTGTGGTGCGGTTCCCCTGCCCTCCCTCCTGGTGTGGTGCGGCTCCCCTGCCCTCCCTCCTGGTGTGGTGCGGTTCCCCTGCCCTCCCTCCTGGTGTGGTGCGGTTCCCCTGCCCTCCCTCCTGGTGTGGTGTGGTTCCCCTGCCCTCCCTCCTGGTGTGGCGGTTCCCCTGCCCTCCCTCCTGGTGTGGTGCGGTTCCCCTGCCCTCCCTCCTGGTGTGGCGGTTCCCCTGCCCTCCCTCCTGGTGTGGTGCGGTTCCCCTGCCCTCCCTCCTGGTGTGGCGGTTCCCCTGCCCTCCCTCCTGGTGTGGTGTGGTTCCCCTGCCCTCCCTCCTGGTGTGGTGTGGTTCCCCTGCCCTCCCTCCTGGTGTGGTGTGGTTCCCCTGCCCTCCCTCCTGGTGTGGTGCGGTTCCCCTGCCCTCCCTCCTGGTGTGGCGGTTCCCCTGCCCTCCCTCCTGGTGTGGTGTGGTTCCCCTGCCCTCCCTCCTGGTGTGGTGTGGTTCCCCTGCCCTCCCTCCTGGTGTGGTGCGGTTCCCCTGCCCTCCCTCCTGGTTTGCACATTGCCTCTTTCCTACTTGAGCCACTGGGGTCTGTGCTTTTTTACTTCAGGTCCCTGGGAGAGGTGGTTAACTTTCTAGTGATGATGGTTGTTGGGTTTTGAAATACCAAAGCTTTTTGTTCTTTTTTAAATAAATGTCTTTCAAACTTCCATGACTGGTTTGTGTGTGGTTAAACCCTTGGGCACATTCATCACACCCTCCCCGTCACTAGATTTTTGGGGTGGTCTCCAGCGGTACACTCAGTGAGCTGCTTTCTCATGTGGGGCCTGGAGCATCTTCCCTGCCCTGGTGTCCTGTCCTAAGGGTCTGGAGCCTCCAGCCCGGGGTTTTCTACCTGGAGAGAAGAGTCAGTGGTGGGTGGGAGGAGAGGGAAGTGTTACCCCAGGGACAGCAGCGCTCTCCTGAGGGCTGCCATCCTTGGGGTTTGGTGGTTTCCCCGGCTTCCCTGACCCTGTGACTCACCAGGATGCCTGGCCTGCTTGCCAAGGATCTGTGTGTCTGTACCACAACAGCTGCTCAAGAGTAAATGCGGGGCTCTTGTGGGTAGCCCTGGTTTTGATTGCTTCAGTCCACAGCACTGAGGGGTGCAGAGACATGAGTACAGGCCAGCTTGCCTCCTGCAGAGAGTAGGGACTACACAGAGAGGTTGTCGTTTATAGTGTGATAAACCCTGCAGGTTCGGTTGACTGGAAGCTGCTAGTAGCTAGATGCAGGCCTGGAATCCCAGCCTTGGGGGAGTAGTGGCAGGAAACCCAAGGGTGTTCTTATATGTGCCCAGATAGAGAGCTTGAGGCCTGCAAACCTCATGACTTGAGTTCAATCCTGCAACGGAAGAAGAGAACCAACTCCCAAAAGTTATCCTCTGACCCCCGTATATGTACTGTGGCCCATTCGAGCCATTACACATAAAACACACATGACAAATTTTGAGTTGGCTTCAAATTAAACTAGTTCCTGTAAATTACAGCTCTCAGTTACAAACTTGGATGATGTCAGATATGGTGGCATGCTTGTAACTGTAGCACTCTGAGGATGCAGATGCAGGAGGACTGAAGCAAGTTGGAGGAAGCCAGGCTCTGCTACTTAACAAGTACCAGACCACCCAGGGTTCCAGAGCCAGACACCCTCTGTCCCCACACCCAGGGCCTTTCACTACCTGTCAGGTGTTTACATCAAAATGGCTTCATGTAGGAAGAGGGTACTGGGAGGTTAAGATCTCAAATGCAAACAAGTACAGTAGTGGACGCCTGTAATCCTGGCACTCGGTAACTGAGAAAGCACCGGCTGTGTAGCAAGATGGTTTTCAAACTCAATTGCAATTGCAGCCTACATATCTAACCCTAATACTGAGTTCCAGCACAGCCAGGACTACGTAGAGCCCTGTTTCCAGCAACAAAAGCCCTCAATTAGCCTGGTGGTGGTGATACGTGCCTTTCATCCCTGCAGAGGTAAAGTAGATCTCTTAAGTTCGAGGCCAGCTTGGTCTACAGAGTGAGTTCCAGGACATCCAGAGCTACAGAGAAACCCTGTCTTGGGGAACGGGAGTTGTGGGACAACAAAACCCCTCAGCTGTCAAGGAATTAGACCTCAGCAAAAATACCAAGTCCATGCAGCTTTCTCAAAATATTTATTATTATGTATACAGCACCTGCAGGTGCTCTCTTCCGTCCTGCAGGTATACATGCAGGCGGAACACTATACATAATAATAATAATAAAAAAAGATGCGGCTGGAGCTGGGACAGTGGGATGGAAGCAGAACAGGAGCAGGAAAGGAAGTGGGGTGGGGCTGCATGGGTAGCTGAGGGAAACCGGCCAACAGTCCTGTACTATACAGGTGTCCCCCTTGTCTTTATTATTAATCCCTCAGCAGGACCCCCAGAAGCTCCCAAAACATCTGGCACACTAACACAGGGAACGAGATCCAGGCAAGGGCGGACATCACCACCCTAGCCAAGAGAGCACCCAGACATGAGTTCCAAAGGGACAAGAGGATCGCAATACAGGAGCATGGAGTGGACACGCTGGCTGAAGAAGGAGAAGCTGAAATCCCAGACCTTGTATGCTCAGAGTGGGCAGTCTGCAGAGAACAGAGTTTAGGGAAACTTAAGTGCAGAAATAAGATATTAAGGGGAGCTGGAGAGATGGCTCAGCGGTTAAGAACGCTGACTGTTCTTCCAAAGGACCCGGGCTCAATTCCCAGCACCTACATGGCAGCTCACAACTGTCTGTTAACTCCAAGATCCGACACCGTTATAGAGACATACGTGCAGGCAAAACACCAATGCACATACAATAAAAATAAATAAATTTTTTTTAAAAAAGAAGATATTAAGTTTGAAAGCAGTAAAACAAAAACAAGCAGAAATGCTTTTTTGTTTGTTTGTTTTGTTTTGTTTTTCGAGACAAGGTTTCTCTGTTTAGCCTTGGCTGTCCTGGACTTGCTTTGTAGACCAGGCTGGCCTGGAACTCACAGAGATCCACCTGCCTCTGTCTTGAAAAAAAAAAGTTCTGACACTCAATATCTGGACAAAAAGTGGAAAGTAGGGGGGGTGGGAGGGGGGGTAGGAGAAGAAGAGGAGGAGGAGGAGGAACAGGAGCAGCAGACAGTGCTTTTAACTGCTGAGCCATCTCTCCAGCCCCCTCAAATATTTTTGATTGGTTTGGACTTTTACATGATGATCTAAAAAAAATTTTTTTTTGAGACAGAGTTTGTCTGGGTAGCCTGTGATGATCCAAATTTAAGGTTATATTTGTTACAATATACTGTATATGTGATTCAACTCTTTTGGTTTGGTTTGGTTTTTCAAGACAGGGTTTCTCTGTGTAGCCTTGGCTGTCCTGGACTCACTTTGTAGACCAGGCTGGCCTGGAACTCACAGAGATCTGCCTGCCTCTGCCTCTCGAGTGCTGGGATTAAAGGCGTGCACCACCATGCTCAGCTGTGATTCAACTCTCGTTTAACCTATATTGTATATGATAATGCAGTTTTAAGGTGATGAAGATCTGCTCAGATTAACAAAAACACCTTTAATCCCAGCACTCAGGAGGCAGAGGCAGGTGGATCTTTGTGAGTTGGAAGCCAACCTAGTCTACAGAGCTAGTTCCAGGACAGCCAAGGCGGTTGGGGGGGGGGGGGAATGGTCTGATGTATTTTGATGCTAATTATAGCCTGCTGTCTCTGTGAAGGAACCTTTTGCTTAATAAAAAGCCATCCTAACCGGGCATGGTGGCCCACTCCTGTAATCCCAGGACATCCAAGGCTATCACAGAGAAACCCTGTCTCAAAAAACCAAAACCAAAACCAAATAAAAATAAATAAATAAGCCATCCTACCTGGGTAGGGCAGAACAGATAGATGCAGAGGAGATAGGTGGGGCTAGGAGAAAGAGGAATTCTTAAAAAAAAAAAAAAAAAAAAAAAGCCAAGAAAAAGAAAAACCCAAAGGGAAGAGAGGAAGCCTGCCATGGGTTAGGTGGAGGAGAAGCACATGGCTGACGTGGATGGAGAATCCAGCCCAGATAAAAAAAAAAATATTAACAAGTACTTGGGATTATGGGTGGGAGGTGGAGTGATAACCGACTCCCACACATGTATCAAATGACTATGAAAGTGTGTCCCTGTATTCTCAATGGTTAATTGCTGTGCTGGCAGGATCTATAAATGCTTGTCACTTCGTCACCCGCCAGGGGATTCTCTGAGACCATCACAGTTTAAATAAATAAATAAAGCCGCCATGGGGTAGGCCACCACATAGCCCTCAATCTAGCCAAAAAAACAACACTAAGAGTTGGATGGGGTGAAGTCCTGCTGCTGATTGGCTCAGAGTGTAAACTGTGGAACATCACCCACTGTGCTAATAGCTTTTGTATGAGAGAAGAATGTGTCTTTTGTTAAATAAAGAGCTGGTGGCT
Organism: Acomys minous; assembly: GCF_964271855.1. Taxonomy (NCBI): domain Eukaryota; kingdom Metazoa; phylum Chordata; class Mammalia; order Rodentia; family Muridae; genus Acomys; species Acomys minous. The sequence continues at coordinate 121,282,405 of NC_140487.1, forward strand.
TGAGCTGGGGCAGAGGGATGGAAGCAGGACACGACCAGGGCTGGGAATTTGGGTGGAGCTAGGTGGGTAACTGTAGGCTTCGATCTTTTCCAAACCTACTTTATTTGAGGTTCCCTTCCAGCCCACCTGCCTTCGATAGGAGAGAAGAGGCTGATGGGAACAGGAGAAGTAGACCTTTTTAGACTCAGTTCCTTGGAACTATTCTACTCTTCATTGTCAGGATTCCAGTAGGCCTGTTCAATAGCAAACCAGCAATTCAGCAAAGGGGGCTGCAACCGCAGCAGCCGGAACCTGGAACCTTGAAGCAGTCTCTGGAGCAGTTCTCTCTAGGAGCGTCTCAAAGTGGATGAGTGAACAGCCAAACAATAGGAAACGATGCCAAGACTAAAAAAACCAAGCCTCTTGTTTTAGAGATCTATCTATCTATCTATCTATCTATCTATCTATCTATCTATCTATCTATCTATCTATGCTCTCAGAGTCCTAGGATGTTGATCAGTTGGCAAAAACCATGTACAAAAACATCACTTGTCCTCTCACAAGTCTGTTTCCAGCAGACAAACACCGCACACCCTCACACAAGTCTGTTTCACGCCCCACACTTGGGATCAAAACAAAAACATGTTTAGCTCCAAAACACTGCTCCACAAACAGGTTAACAGCCTTGTACTATACAGATGTCTCTCTCTTTTTTTTCCCTGCGTCTTTATTATTAAACCCGAAGGGAGACCCCCAAGTGCTACTCAAAGAAGCACCCAGAATGCACTAGAAGGGGCAGAAGGCAGTATTTGAACATGAAAGCACAGAGGCTGTGGGTAGAGATTCTGGAACCACTGAGCCACTGAAACAAATCCTGCCGAGAGGTTGCTTCCTGTAGTGTTCTCCCAGGGCTGGGAGCTGACTACCTTTGTGAACAATGGTTTTCAGCACCAAGGACAGGGCTGGTTGCCCACCCAGGGCATTCTTCCAATTGCCCTCCTCTGGAGCATGCTGGCCATGTTCTAACAATGAGCCACATCCTTAGCCTCATATATATTTAATTATGTCAGGCTCATAAGCTAAAGTGGGGATGTGTTAAGATGGGGCCATGGGCTTCACACGGAGAGCCATGCAGCTCCCAGAGAGAAGCATCTCAAACGCTCTTGAGCTCTCTATGACCCTGAGTCATCCTGACTTCTGTCTATATGTAAGGAAGGGGTCACTTAGTGCCTGATAAGGCTCATTCACGGATTCTAGAAATACTTCTCTAGTGTTGACTCCGTTCTCACGCCCAAAGCCCCTCAGGATCCCCACTCTCAGGAGTGAGTAGTGTGGGCTTACTTTTCTTCAATGGGGACTAGGAAAACATTCTGGATCCTTCAGAGCAGGCATTCCAGTGTCCAGAGGGCAGACTGGTATGCTGCAGGTGGCCAGTCCAAGCCCAGACTTTATCCCTTCCAGGGCAGCCAGGAGCTGCCACCATGAAACAGACAGGAAGTGGAGAGGTGTATGAGCTGCCTTTGACTTTGAGGAAGAGAAGCAAGTGTGGCCACATTAGTGTAAGACACATCCCAACCCTGAGGCTGTGGGCAGGAAGAGGTGGCACCTGCCATTTATAGGCACCACAGTTCGAGTAAGAGGACCCCAGTTCAACTTCGCTTACATGGAAAAGAGGACATTTTAGCCGCTGCTCCTGAAAAATGCTATGCAGCTCCAGGCATTGGCTGGATCCAAGGTCTCAAATGCTGCCATTGGGAGTCAATTTCTTTCCATCTCGAGAGAAGCACTTCCATTTTTCAGGTTCCTCTACAAGAGGAAAGAATGTCTCCCAGAGGAGCCTCTGATCCCAGAATAAGTCAGAAAACATCTATTGCTGTGGTGTGAATGGAACCACACACTTAAACCACAGAGACAGGAGCTGAGATAGAGGGATAGGGTCCTTGGAGGAAAAATGAATTGCAGTTTTCTTCTTTAAGGATTTATTTTTATTTTATGTATATGAGTGGTGTGTGTATGTGTGTGTGTGTGCGCGCGCGTGCGCGCGTGTGCTGAGACAAGATTTCTCTGTGTAGCCTTGACTGTCCTAGAACTCACTCTGTAGACCAGGCTGGCCTTGAATTCACAAAGATCTGCCTGCCTCTGCCTCCCAAGTGTCAGGATTAAAGGCGTGCGCCACCACCACCAGGTGTGTATGGGTGTTTTGCCTGCACATATATCTGTGCACCGCATGGATATCTGGTACCTGCAGAGTCCAGAAAAGGGTGTCAGACCCTGGAACTGGGATTATGGATGGTTATTACCAATAACATAGGCGCAAGGGATCAAACCCGAGTCTTCTGTAGGAAGCAGAAGGCCTCCTTCCTGTCATGTGAAACGTGGAGGTTGTACTTGGTGGTCTCCAACCCCAGGATATGTTTGCTAGCTGTTAAGGGGGAAAGAATCTCAGTGAGTGATGTCTAAATCAGGCTGGCCTGGGGGCACGTCTGCAGGGGACGGCCTTGGCTGCCTTACCCGATGTGGGAGGACTGAGTTTGAAAGTGGGCTGCACCAACACCCTGGACTGTATACGGGCAGAGGAAGGGATCCAAGTGAGCATGCCTCCGTTTCTCTCTGCTCTTGACTGTGGATGTGATGGGACTTTGCTGGTTCATCTTTCTGGATTTCCCTGTAACAATGGGCTCAGCTAAAGCAAGTCTTTTTTCTTTCAGATTGATTTTTTTCCCTCCAGAGCATTTTCCCCCCACAGCAACAGAAATAAAACTATGACACAGGGTCTCCTGCATGCGGGGCAAACACTCTACCAACTGTGCTATATTATCAGGCCCTAATATTTTTGTAATACAAAATTCTATGAGTGCAGATGATTGTGGCAGGTGGCTGCTACAACCAGTTTAAGCCGAGTGAGTACATTTGTAAGGCCAGGCTCAAACTTTGAGCTTCCCAACTTCAGCTTCCTGAGGTTACTACTACAAGAAAAATATTCATGCCTATTTATAGAATCAAGTTTAGGCCTCCAGAGAAGCCCCTGGTCTCCCCCCCCCTGACCCCCCCCCTCCCCCGCCCTACTCACATCTCACCTTGGGACGTCCCCTATAGAGTGCTGCTACTGTACCTCCAGCAGGTGGCGCTGACGGCCTTTTCTTTAACTGGTTGATATGTCCTGTTCCTTTCTGGACGACATTGAACACATATCCCACGCCTTCTTGGGTATGCAGAAGTGAGATGCTGCACCCCTTCCCCCACCCCCACCCACGGCTAAGTGGGCAAATGCTGTCTATGGTTCTACTGCACTTCTTTTGGGGCCTAAATTACAGGGTGCATTTGGCTCACAGACAGGGTCTGCAGTAAGCCAACTTACTGTCCAGGAAGGGCGGGTATCAGGACCCCAAGGACAGTGGAGAGAGTATGGTTTAGAGGGCTAGGAAGCTCGTGGACGGGGCAAGGGGCCACAGGAATCTTGTGAATGGAGTGTGACCTCAGAGGCAGGCAGCCTCAGGCTGGACACTGGAATCTATGCATCATTGGCACCATTCCTCTCTGCATTCCACAGTGGCCCTGCGGGATGGGGGCCATCTGCAGAGCTGCAGAGACATCTGTCACGTGGCCCATCAGCACCTCAGTAACTTGATCTCCACTCTGAGCTTTTGTGAGGATGCTGAAGCAGGGAGCAAGGGTGATGAGGGTGGGTCAGCCTCCTGGGAAGAGTAGGGTTTGGTGCTGAAGGCGGACCCACTCCACTCCTCACCCAATGGCTTTGGCAGCATAGACTGAAGGGAGCATCCCCCTTTGGAATAAAAGACATCCTAGCTTGTAGAGGAATTCAAATTCAGAACACGGCTGTTGGGGCAAGGGATCACATCTCAAGGCCTAAGTCTATGTGATGCTGCTGGGACACAGACATGCCCTCAGTATACACCTTTAATCCCGAACAGAGAAGGTAAAGTTAGTTGGTAGAGGGAAGCAGCCATGTTTGAAAGTGACGTCTAATTGAGAGGCAGACAAGGTGAAAGATTTGACAGAATAGGATATGCCCAACTCTCAAGAGAACGGAGAGAACTTAGAAGAGAGCAGTACAGAGGGGGAGGGAGGGAGGAGGCAGTTTTTACCAGACTAGTTGTACAGAGACAGACTGAAGAGAGAGAGAGCCAGAGAATGAGAAGGAGCCAGAAGATTAGAACAGACTGCTGGAGTTAGTTTGAGGCCAAGCAGAACAATTCAGTCAGAAGCTGAGAGAAACCAGATTGATTGTTTTTGTTTTTTGAGACAGGGTCTCTCTGTGTTAGCCTTGGCTGTCCTGAACTCACTTTGTAGACCAGGCTGGCCTTGAACTCACAGCGATCCACCTGCCTCTGCCTCCCCAGTGCTGGGATTAAAGGCGTGTGCCACCACCCCCAGCCCAACAATGTGCTCTTTAAACAAGAAAAACGTAACGTTCCTTTAGGATGCTTCCCATCTCTTGCCACAAATGGGCACAGCTGAAGACATGTTTCGTCTGGAAAACTTAATGCTTAAAAGTTTGTAGTTGTTTTCATCTTTCTAGTGATGGAGACGGAACCTGGGGCCTTGAGTATGCTGGAGCCACACCCAGACCTCAACCTTTGCAGTAACATTTCGTTTTTGGTTTTTTGTTGTTGTTTTTGTTTTGTTTTGGTTTTTGGTTTTTTGAGACAAGGTTTCCCTGTGTAGCCCTGGCTGTCCTGGACTCTCTTTGTAGACCAGGCTGGCCTCGAATTCACGGCAATTCACCTGCCTCTGCCTCCCGAGTGCTGGGATTAAAGTTATGCACCACTACACCTGGCCTGTAGTAACATTTCAAAATCAGATTTTTTTCTATAAAACTGTTTTAAGTGTTCCATAATTCCTTTGTTCCACTTCTGTGTCTGGCAAAATGGACCCACTCTCCTGAGAGACACTCCCTCTAGCACGCTGAGCTACTCACACGTCTGAGCCCCAGTGTCCTTGTTAGGCCTGCAAAAACCCCTCAGTTGAGTGTGTCAGGTGCTCTTTGTCACTGGCTGGCATGCCTCAATGCAGGAGTGCTGCAGGCATGTTGGAGCTGCAATCCCACAGAGTTAGGGTTTTGCCCTGCTGTGGCTCCCAGGCTTTCCTCCCTCTGTGTTGGCTTGCTCTCTTCTGGCACTGAGAACCAGCTCAGGAAAGCCGGGAACACCTACAGAGCTGTTGGGCCGGGACTTCTTACAGAAGAGTACTATCCTTTCCAATAATAAACAACATGGCTGGTCAGCCTGGTCTACAAAGCGAGTCCAGGACAGCCAAGGCTATACAGAGAGACCCCGTCTTGAAAAAAACAAAACAATAAACCACGTAGGAAGCAGAATCCAGACCTTTGACGAAGCTTCCCAAAGCCCCAAGTTATGCTCTTCTCTAGCTGAGTCAAGTGGGCTAGCAGGGACAGGGTGCTGACCTTTCCTGGCCCTCTCCTCTTCTCCACTTCCCCTTTGTCTCTCCCTACTCTGCTGGTCATGATCCCTGTGGTCAGTCTCTTGGGTGGCAAGGCAGGGAGCGCTACTGGAGGGGCCCCAGGAGAGTGCTCCACTGCCCACTGTCTTCTGGGGAAGCCCCTTGAAGAGTTTGGATTCTGCAGAATAAGAGCCTGCATGACCCAGTCTAGCTTTTACTCTTTCTGATGTGTCCATCGTCCGGAACTTGAGTCCTAACGGGCTGTGCTCCTGGGAGCTGCTGAATCACGTTTTTCCAGCCACCGATCACTCCATCAGATGGATACCCTTTAGGGAGCCTTTCCTGGGCTACGTATGAGGCTCAGTGGCTGAGCATTTGCTTAGCCTGCTCAGAGTGTCTGTTTCTATCGCCAGGACTGCGAAAGCGAGGGTGGGGAGGTGGGGGTTCTGACATTGATTACCTCGGGAACAGGGCTGCTGCCTGGGAAGCCCCCCACCCTGTTTCCTGGATGTACCTCCTTTGCTGGGATGTAGCCGGTCTTGCACGTGACTCTCTCTCAGTCCCACCACTTCCTGGCTAAGCCACAGCCTTCTGGGAATGTACCCCCAGCTTAGAACTGTGCAGTTGAGTGAGTGGGCTAAGATCTCAGGCCACCCCTCTGGGCTGCTCTGTGCTTTGTGAGGGGACTGAGACAAAGAAAATTGGAAGGAAATTACAAAGATTAAAAATAAAATAAAGCCGGGCGTGGTGGCGTACGCCTATAATCCCAGCACTTGGGAGACAGAGGCAGGTGGATCTCTGTGAGTTCCAGGCTAGCCTAGTCTACAAAGCGGGTCCAGAACAGCCAGGGCTACACAGAGAGACCCTGTCTCAAAAAACAACAAAACAAAACAAAACAAAAAACCCCCCCAAAAAATAAATAAAAATAAAATAAATTCAGGCCAGGCATGGTGGCCTATACCTTTAATCCCAGTACTCGGGAGGCAGAGGCAGGTGGATCGCTGTGAGTTCGAGGCCAGCCTGGTCTTCAAAGTGAGTCCAGGACAGCCAAGGCTACACAGAGAAACCTTGTCTCGAAAACCCAAATAATAATAATAACAATAATAATTAATAATAATAATAATAAATAAAATCAGGCCAGGCATGGTGACCCACACCTTTAACCCAAGCACTTGGGAGGCAGAGGTAAGCAGACTGCTGTGAGTTCCAGGCCAGCCTGGTCTACAAAGGGAGTTCCAGGACAGCCAGGGGTATTACACAGAGAAACCCTGTCTCAAAAAGCCAAATAAAATAGAATAAAATCAGTTCCATGTGACCCACAATGGCTGGGACCCATATTTCCTGAATTCAGATTCCTGCTTCCTTCCTTGGCTGCCGTGTGACCTTGAGGACAATTCTAGGTGGTTGAGAGAATCAAACTAAACCATGAACAGGAAGCAGTCGATACCGAAGCAACTGTTCAGGGCAGGTGAGACACTATATGGGTGTTGGGAAAAAAGGGGGAGCGGGGAGGTATCTTTCCCCAAGTTCAAGTGGTCAACTCATCCCCAACTCCTACAGGCAGATGCCCTGAAGTCTAGATTCTGGGGACCTGAATTTGTGATTTGCCTTACCATGGGAGACTGGCAGGGAGGAAGAGGGAGGAGGCAGCCACTGAGGCCAGGCCAAGATGGCTGAAGCGGGTCTCCAGATGGTACCAGTTGTTGCCCTTGGCCAAAGACAGGTCTTCTTCATCCAGCTACAGCACACAGGAGGGGCCCATACAAGGCCTGGGGCCCCGCACAGCAGCTCGGATCACGGGGACGAAGGAGGTTCACCTCCTCCAAGGAAGAGGCAGGGACAGGAGTGAAACCAGGGAGCTATTTCGAGAAGGTGTCAAAGGCCGGAACACTAAAATTAGAGCCTTGGTTCCTAAAAAGACATTGGCGCCAACCAAGGTCTGAGAGAGGGGCTCTTCAGCGCGGAATGTGACCCCAGGAAGCTCTCTAGCGATCCTGGGCAATGAGGTCAGCCTGCAAGACCAGTGGGACCATCCACCTCCCTGCAGTCACGTGGTGGTCACGGGGCTGTCTCCGCTGGCCAGCCCTGGGGCTGTTTCCAACCACTTCCCCTGTGCACCCTGCCAGGAAAGGCGAGGGGGCAGATCTGCGGGCAGGGGTGCAGGACTGACCTTCCGGGCTGCGCTTTTCCTTTTTTGACTGTCCTTTGTGCTTTCTGTTCCATTCTGGGTAAACGAGTAGGAGGGGCGGATGCTTGGAAGAGGCAGCCATCTTGAAACCTGGTGTTTTGGCCTTAGAGATGAACCAGGAGGGGCTTGGGATCCCGAGGCTGGCTGGCTTACGTCTTCACGTCGGTCACACAAGGGTCCTTTATTCATATCCTCTCCATTAAGGCTCGTGGCACTGCCACCTCAGGGATCCAGCTGCAAAGGACGGCGGAGAAGTCCTTATGAAGTCACCTTCCAGGGTGAGACACCAAGAGCTCTCAGCCCCGATGCCAGAAACGGCTCTTTTCAGCTTCCCAGGGCCCAGAACCACAGACAATTCTGATTACCAGCCTACCTTTGACCAGGACGTGCCTGTAACCCTCCCCTTCCCCTCTTACACTATATTACTCAACTAAAGTATACCTTTTAGGGGCCTGGAGTGGTGGTTCTGTGTTTAAGAGCACTGGCTGCCCTTGCAAAGGACCTGGCTTTGGTTCCCAGCACCCACATGGATGCATATAATTGTCTGAAACCCTAGTTGTATATGGTTTCAGGGATCTAGTATACCCTGCCGGCCCTTATGGCCACTGAATGCATGTGGTACATACTTACATACATGCAGGTAAAACTCTCATACACATAAAATGAAAATAAATATGTCTTTTTAAAGTTCAAGTTCCTTTTTCATTACAATAAATAGAAGCCAGTTCTCTGCAAATAGCCTCACTCCTCTAGACATAACTTCCTGTTTTCTTTGTTGCATGCCTTGGGTCTTTTTAACTCCCCCCCCCCCCCTTACCACAGGTTTCTGGGTTTGGGTGGTTAACTGTGAGAGCCAACCTTCGTTATCATCATAGTAACAAAATACCACCAACAAAAAGTATCTGGTCCTTTCTGTGTGCTCCGGTGAGACAGGGTCTGTGATCCATGCTTGGACTCACCCTGTAGCCCGAGCTGGCCAATTGCTCCTCTTTCTGCTCCTGAGTGCAGGGATCACAGCTTGAGCTGCCGTACCTGGTGGTCTTTCCTGACTTACAGACTCCTGGGAAACAATAACCTTTTGGGTCCCCTGAAGGAGAGATAAAGCTGTTTTTTAGGATTCCAAGTGCGGGATCGGAACAGTCTCGTGAGAGAACAGGTGAGGTTAATTCATTAGAAGAGCAATCACTTTGTGCAGGAGCTTAATTGTTGCCAGCTGAAAAGATCCCGTGGAGACGTGGGATAGATTTGGCTGTTCGTCACTGCACTTCAAGACACTCCTAGAGAGAACCGCTAGAGGGAAGGCTTTGGGGCTCTGGCTCCTGCTGAGGCTCTGGGTTCTAGGTACCCCAGGTTCCAGCAGAAGAAATCTTATGGCTCACGCCTGGAGAATCATTCCTCAGAACTGATATCCTTAAGGTTTTGTTATTGTGTCCATTAATCCTCATTTCTTACTGTTGTGGTTAGTTAGGTTTTAAGTGACGTATGCTCGGTCACTAAGTTGTTAATAAAAGATATTGGTTAAGAAAATTGAGCCTACAGCCCCCTTCTTCCAGTAGGGTACGGAACTCCTGTGGTGTCTGTAGGCTTTGGCTGAGCTCAGCTCTTCCCTGTCATCTCCTAGGGACCCTCCTCCCCAATGGCACTGTTTCCCTACCAAGGCTGGCGAACACACATGGGGTGGGTAGAGGAAAACCCCAGGCTTGATGAGTGCTGTCTATCTGGGCAAGACATGGGAGAGTGATGACGCCTCTGTGCGCACGTACCTGTCACCTGCACTGGGCCGTTTGCTGTTCTTTCCTTCCTGCCTGACGATGGCTGCAACTCTCTGGCTTTTGTCCAAGTACTTGCAGGCTCCTCTGGGTCCCCAATGGGTGGTGGGCTGAAGAATTCCAGGAACGTGTCCCAGCTGCTGACAACACTTCACTCTCTCTGCCTGGGACCTGTCCATGTGACTTCCTTCAGAACTGTGTGAAGAGGAGCGTTGTGGGTGGGCAGCAGCACCCTGACTCAGTAGCTGAAGACTTCTGGGCACCAGCTATGGTACTGAGAAGCACCATGGTGCGGTGGGGGGGGGCACAGGTGGAAGCCAGGGGTCACAGCTGGCTATCAATAGCCAAGCCCCTCCGAGGCTCCCAGTGACCTGTAAAGGCATCAACATAGCAATGCACGGTGGGAACTACTGCATGTTCTGAGAAGTTTACATGTTTCATGTCGTTTAACCATGACTTGGGGCTGGGGGGGGGGCGGCGTACCTCAGCATGGAGCGTGCTTGCCTACTATGAACACAGCTCTGTGTTGCATCCTCAGCACCTCAAACTGGGTGTGATGGCACATGCCTGTAACCCCAGTTCTTAGAAGGTAGAGGGGCAGTAGGATCAGAAGCTCAAGGTCATCCTCAGCTACATATGAGTTGAAGGCCAGCCTGGGCTACATGAAACCTAGTTTCATAAACAGAACCTAAACTATCCATAGCTTTTATTTCTATCTTACCAACAGGGATGCTTGAAACAAGAAGCCTCTGAGGGAATCCACCCAGAAATACACAGCTGGCGTGTGGTAGAGGCAGGATGTGAATTCCCGCTTACTTAGAAGCTGAGTGGTGTCCTTAATCAAGCGTTTCTGGACTTCACTGGCTGCAGGGCCACAGGAGTTGCCCCTTCTCCTAGCCTTGACAGGTGTGCTTGCTTCACTGGCCTGGCTTTTACAGTTGAACAGATTTGTGCAGGTGCAAAGGGAAGCCCCAACAGTGCCCAGCGACCTCAGCAGGAAGCCAGAGCCTTGCGTAAAAGGACCTGTCAAATTGGGGGCGGGGGCATCCAGTCCAGAAAGAATGAGAGACATCTGGGGAGCTGGTTGTGCCCTAGGCCACCCTGGTAGCTGTCCAGTTCTGCTGTTGGCTGAAGTCTGTTTGCCCCAATGACATCAGGAAGAACATTTCACTGCCTCTGATACCTCAACCTGACCTCTGCTGTCACTGTCACAGACTTGTCCCTGTTTACTTGCGTTTCTTTATGTCCAAATGTTTCCTTCAAATTATTTTATTTTTATCTTTTTATACTCTTGTTGTTTAAATATTTATTTTAATGTTTTAAAGACTTATTTATTAATTATGTATAAGTGGTTTTGCCTGCATGTGCACCTGCAGGCCAGAAAAGGGCACCAGATCTCATTATAGATGGTTGTGAGCCACCATGTGATTGCTGGGAATTGAACTCAGGACCTTTGGAAGAGCAGCCAGTGCTCTTAACCTCTGAGCCATCTCTCCAGTCCTATTTCAATCTTCTGTTTTTTGTTTTTCGAGACAGGGTTTCTCTGTGTGGCTTTGGCTGTCCTGGACTCACTTTTTGTAGACCAGGCTGGCCTCGACCTCAAAGAGATCTGCCTACCTCTGCCTCCTGAGTGCTGGGATTACAGGCGGGAGCCACCACATCCAGCTTCATTTCAATTTTTAAAATTATATATATTGTGGGAAGGCGGTTGTGCGCATGTGTGAATGCAGGTGCCCTTGGACCCCAGAAGAGGATATCAGCTTCCCTGGGACAAGAGTTACAGATGGTTGTGAGCTGTCATGTGGGTTTCAGAAATTGAACGTGGGGCCTCTGGAAAAGCAGCTGGTGGTCTTAAGCAGTGAGCCATCTCTCCAGTCCCTTGTTTGTCAGACAGTGCCTCACGTAATCTAAGCTGGTCTCAAACTGTCCTATGTTAGCCGAGGCTGACCTGGAACTCCTAACCTCCTGCCTCTGCCTCCTAAGTGTTGAGGTGCCAGGTGTGTGCTCACTGTTAAGCCCCGGCAAGTGTTTGTGCGTGTGGATATGTGCGTACATATCTGTGTGCCTACCTGTCTGAGTCCATTTGTGTGCGTGTGGAGACCATGCATCGACACCACGTATCTTTCTTTATCAGTCTCTACCCTCAGGGTCTTTCACTGAAATGGGAGTTCACAGGTTGGCTAGACTGTCAAGCCAGCAACGTTGGGGACCCACCTGTGCCAGGTTCCGGAGCACTGGAGCACACAGTGACATGTCTGAGGCTTTATATTCATTCTGGAGATCCAAACTCAGGTCCTCATGCAGTAAGCAAGTTGCCCACTGAGCCATCTCCCTAGCTCTGAAGTCATGGAGTTTAAAAAAAGGAACATTAAATGAGACAAAAACAAAATAAAACAAGACAAAACAAAAACCCCTGCAAATTGCTTGGCACAGCTCTTGCTACACTGAAGCCCCACAAAGGCTGGCTGGCCTTTTCTGATCCCTGGAAGGCTGAGGGACAGCTTTTGATTACAGCTGTGTGTCACCACACCTGGAGCCTAAATGTCCCTCTTATAGAATGCCAGTCATGTTGGGTTGGGGTCACCTCTAATGACTGTGCTTTACCTTGATGATTCTCTACAGACCCTGCCTCCAAATGAAGTCATATCCTATGGCACTGCAGCATGGGACTTCTTTTCTTCTTCATATATATATATATTTTTTTTTTTTAAACAACTTTTTGTTTTTTGAGACAGGGTTTCTCTGTGTAGCCTTGACTGTCCTGGATTCACATTGTAGACCAGGCTGGCCTCAACTCACAGTGATCCACCTGCCTCTGCCTCCCAAGTGCTGGGATTAAAGGCATGCACCACCACCACCCCGCCTACAAGCTTCTTTTCTAAGGGACACTGTTCAACCTGTAACAGGGATTGGGGGATCCAGGCAACAGCCCCGAGACTCACTTTTCTTTCCTTTCCCCCCCAGAACGCTAAGCAGGAACATCTCAAGGAAGCACAAGAGAGAATCAGCATCCCTCCTCCAGTGATCATGGCCTGGAGGCAACAGGGTTCAGAAGTTCCTGCCTTTGGTCCTGCAGGTGGGGGGCGGGGGAGGGAAGGGCCTGACTCTGGTCCATGCCAGGCTCCCTAGTGTGGCTTCGAATCTCCAGCCCCTGTGAGCAGCTCAGGAGGTTTCTATCTGAGCAGAGAGAGTGAAAGCTGGATCGTTACCTTATAGTATAGGGTTACCCTATACATAGTAAGCTCTTTAGTAACTTCCTTGGCCTCTACCTAGTAGATATAGTTAGCACCCCTCTTCTGTAGTGAGAGGAGTACTGCGTGGGCATGATGCTCCAAGGGTGCTGAGCCTCCCCCCTCTAACAGTCAACAAGAGTACCTGCTGAGAACAGAGGAAATGGGGGGGGCTCTGGATGTTGGGGTCTCCACCATTGTGCACCCTTGCAAGAAGTGCAGAAGAGGGGCTGGAGAGATGGCTCAGAGGTTGAGAGCACTGGCTGTTCTTCCAAAGGTCCTGAGTTCAATTCCCAGCAACCACATCTATAATGAGATCTGGTGACATGAAGGCAGAATACTGTATAAATAATAAATAAATCTTTAAAAAAAAAAAAAGAAGAAGAAGTGCAGAAGAAACCTCTCCCCCTCCTTCTTCCCGCTCTTGTTGCTGGCTCCCTAGGGTCACTTCAAGGTGTCCAGCAGTGGCCATAAACAGGCAGCTTGGAGCGCAGAATGGGTAGCAGGAGAGGCTGCAAGAACACAGCAGCGTGGACATTCGCTGACACTTGCTGACAACTCAGACTTATCAGGGTGGGAGGCCCAGGCTCCAGACCTGCAGGCTGTGGCGCTTTATCAGCTGCTATAGTGACAGAGTTCATAGCAATGCTGTGCCTTCCACGGGTGATGACAGCCAGGAGCTCCGGGAAGACAAGGTCTCCACACCACCAGCTCCCAGCCGCCAGAGAGGCAAGGCCAGCCAGTCCCAAGAGGGAGGTGTATACCCCAGGGACACCAGAGGAGAACTAATGTTCACAAAGTAGGGTTGGGTGGCTGAGGCTGTGATCATGAACTGAAGGGGCTGGTGATTCTCCTTTTTTTTTTTTTTTTCTTTCAGAGATTTTGTAACATGTTCACAGTTTCACAAAGCTGACAAATTTAAAACCAGACGTGAAAGTACCCTCCATGATGCCAGCATTTAGGAGGTGGGAGCAAGAGGTTATCCTGGACTACATAGGGAGTTCAAGGCTAGCCTGGGCTACATGAGACCCTTTCTCACAAGCAAGAAAATACACAAACCACAAAGGGGTGAGGAATGCTTGCCAACAGCTGGGGAGCAAAGAAAAGAGGTCTGGCTAGACAGGTGAAGGAATAAAACTCTCCCCCCCCCCCGCCGCCCACCCCACATTCCTCACTGCCTTCTCCATCGCTGTTTCCTCCACTATCTGGATTAGGTGCTATGACTAATTGCCCAAATCGTGGTGGCTGAAACATCACAAATATTTATTTATTTTAAATGCTTAACTATTTAAGGATAATGTCTCACTATATAACCTGGTTGGTCTTGAGCCTCTTATGTCATCCAGGCCTCGAACTTGCAGCCTCTTGTCTCAGCACCCTGAGTACTGGGATGGCAGGAATATGGTTTTTGCTCCAGTCACCTGGAGAGAAGAGGCTTCTTTTCCTCCTCATGTCTCTTTTATCTTCCTTGTTGCCACTCTGTCTCAGCATGGCTGTCCATTATTATGAAAATATTTCTGACATTCTAGGAGAGGGACCTCACAGCCAAGATAACAACATAAGCTAGAGGCCTCTTAAGATGCAAGACTGATGTGCAGCTGTGTACTCAACCTGTTTGCTTAACCTGCCTTTAAAACGATGTAACAGCCAACCGTACTTGCCTTGTCTCCCCATGCAATCAATCTAAGGTAGTTCATAGCTTTAATCTTTTTAAAAAAAGATTTATTATGTATAGTGTTCTACCTGCATGTACAACTGCAGGCTAGAAGAGGGCATCAGATCTCATTGTAGATGGGTGTGAGCCACCATGTGGTTGCTGGGAATTGAACTCAGGACCTCTAGAAGAGCAGATAATGCTCTTAACCACTGAACCATCTCTCCAGCTCCCACAGCTTTAATCTTAAATTCGACACTCCTCCTTACCCTGACCCAGAGTGGAAACGCATGTGTACATATCTGTGTGCTATGCCAATAACTTCCTGGAAACATCAAACAAGTTGAAAGCAACCTTGTACACTAGACACCCCCCATGAGTGCTGAAAGCACATGTAATTTGTCATCTGCGTCAGTTGGAGTCAGTAAGTTCCAACCCTCCTAGTACTGTTAAAGATTTCCGTACAATGTCCCCATCCCTTCCCCCATGATGCTTTCCGTGTTGAGCAGAGCCCTTTGTTAGGGACAGATGCATTCAGATGAGATGGCATGCCAACGGGCACAGATTCAGACCCAGACTACAAATGAGTCAGGAGCCATTTGATCTAAGCAAATAGAAGAGACAGGGAGAGAAGAGGAGAGTTTGGACTTGGCCTTGCTGTTGGTCAAACTACTCCAAGAGAAAGCCTGTGGTTTCTTTTCTTGTGTGACGCTGATGCATTTTGGTGCCTCTTTGGTGGCTATGCCTAACGCATCTCCCCAGTGGTTCTTAGGGAGCTGGATAAGGCACCCCTGAGCCCCTGCCAGGTTTGAGGGGGGTGCAGGACTTCTTTGCGATGGGACAGACAACATTCTCAGAGTCATTTCCTGCCTTTAATCTTTCTAGTCTGCACAGATGGCCTCCAGCTTTTAAGACACCGATGACATACCATCTGTGTGATCAGAGGCCAAGGTACTGTCTCAGTGTCTCTTTAGGAAGAAAGGATCTGGCCTTTTCTCCACTAAAGTCAGAGACTGGGTGGTCTGGACATAGAGGTGAGAGGTTAATCAGGGCCACATGTGTCTTAGTACTTATCTCTTTTTGTGAAGAGACACGATGACACAAGGCAGCTTACGAAAGAGAGTTAGACTGGCGGTGGTGGTGCACGCCTGAAATCCCAGCACTTGGTAGACAGAGGCAGGTGGATCTCTGTGAGTTCGAGGCCAGCCTGGTCTACAGATCAAGTTCCAGGACAGCTAAGGCTACACAGAGAGATAGTGTCTCAAAAAAGAAAGAAAGATAGATAGAGTTTATTGGAGACTTGCTTACACTTTCAGAGGATTTGTTCAAGACCTCCATGTGGGGAGCACAGCAGGTGGGGGCAGGCATGGTGCTGGAACAGCATCTGAGAGTTTAGATTTGGAAACAACAGCCATGAAGCCAAGAGAGGGGTGGGGGGAGATGGAGAGGGAGAGGGAGAGAGAGAAGGAGAAGAAGAGAAAGAGGGAGCGAATAAGCTCCCAACGATATACTTACTCCAACAGGTCCGTACCTCCAAATCCTTCCCAGTTTCACCAACTTCCAATCAAGCATTTAAACATGTGAGACAAATCACCATATTCCACTCCCTGCCCCGACACCCGTAGGCTTGTAGCTATATCATACTGCAAAATGTATTTGGTTCAGCTTCCAAAGCCCTCCATGGTCTTTCAAGACTGTTTAAAAGTCCAAAGTCTCTTCTGAGACTCAAGGCAATTTCTTGTTGTTCTTAGGTTTTGGTTTTGGGGGTTTTTTGTTTGTTTGTTTTTGTATTTTGTATCCTGTTTTTTGTTTTTGTTTTTTGAGACAGGGTCTCTACATAGTCCTGGCTTTCCTGGAACTATGCAGATTAGGCTAGCCTTGAACATACAGAGATTCACCTGTCTCTGTCTCCTGAGTGCTGGGATTACAGGTATGAGAAACATGCCTGGCTCAAAGCAGTCTCTTCTTGCGACCCCCTTCTAACATATAGTGGCACAAAAATACATTATCATTCCAAAAGGGAGGAGAATGGGCATAGTGAGGAAATACTGGGCCAAAAACGAGGCAAAAATGCACAAGGCAAATTCCAAATCTTGGAGTTCTATCTCTGAGGTCCAGCGGCTTAGACGGATCTTCCCTTCCGGCTTTGCTGACTGCCACACATTTCTCTATTGGGCTGGCTCCACTCTTTGTCTACAGCTCTCCTTGGCAGGTATGGTATCCCTGTGGTTTTAGCATGTCCAGCATCCTGAGTGGCCAATACAATCCACTCTTCACCATCACAACTTCATGCAATAGCCTTCCGGGGTCTTGATGCAAGGACTCCTCTGTCACACACCTGGTCTCAGCATCTTTCTTTAACTGCAACCTTTTTCCTCTTGTAGCTTTTATGACTGTAAAATCAGAACCACATGGATGTTGCTGCCAAGGTCTCTGCCTGTTGGGATGGAACCTGGCCCTCTTCTTGACTTGTATTTGTATAAGCTTTGATTTGTTGACATTTTGCTTGTTGTTAACTAAGTTTTCTTTTGTTTTAGGAGCAAAATATTCCTTTAGCAAGTTGGGAGCTTGGGATCTTATACTGATGTCACATCAGGCTGGCCTTTCTTTCTTTATTGTCTCTTTGAGGATAAGACTTGGCTCCAACATTAAATTTCTTGGTGCTTATTTTTCCCTCAAACTGTAAGTTTTAAATGTCTTTTTGCTCTATCTGCTCATTCTCATTGTAGACCAGCATAAGAGTGATGACTTACAACCATGAGAAAGAGTCAGCTTTTGAAATCTGTTCTTCCAACAAAATTTGTCCAAAATTCTTCAATTTAGCTACAGACATATTCTTAGGACAAAAACCAGCCATATTCTTTTCCAAAATGTCACAAGAACGACCTGTAACCTGCATAGTCCACATTGCCCTCAGAGCAGCTGTCTTTAAAGCTCCTACTGAGATGGTTCATTAATCCTTGTTTACAGAATTCAACAGCTTCCCTAGTCCAGAATTCCAAAGTCTTCCACATGTCTTCAAAAAAAACAAAACAAAAACCCAGCATAATCAGACCTGTCACAGCAACACCCCACTCCTGGTACCAACTTCTTAGTTACTTTTCTATTTCTCTGAAGAGACACCGTGACCAAGGCAACTTACTTTTTCTTTCATTCATTCTTTCTTTCTTTCTTTTTTCAAGACAGGGTTTCTCTGTATAGCCTTGGCTGTCCTGGACTCGCTTTGTAGACCAGGCTGGCCTCGAACTCACAGCAATCTGCCTGCCTCTGCCTCCCAAGTGCTGGGATTAAAGGCGTGTGCCACCACCGCCCGGCTCCAAAGCAACTTATAGAAGAGAGTGTTCATTGAGGCCTTGCTTACAGTTTCAGAAAATTAGTCTATGGCCATTATGGTGGGAAGAATGACAGCATGGTGCTGGAACAGCAGCCGAGAGCTTCCATGTTGAGAGAACAACCATGAGGCAGAGAGAGAGAGAGAGAGAGAGAGAGAGAGAGAGAGAGAGAGAGAGAGAGAACACGGAAATATACTTTCTCCATCATTAATCCTTCCCAAGCAATTCCACCAACTTTCACATGTTAGAACCTGTAGGGGTGAATCTCCTTCAAGCCATGTATCCGGGCTTCCCTGACTGCCTGGGTAGGAGACATTACCAAAGGCCGCTGCCAGCAGAGCCTCCCAGCTCAAGGCCATCTGCCTGTCATGTCCCAGCTCTGAGCCTAGACATTGGGCCAGAGTGCCAAGCCACCTGTGAGAGGCCTTGCGGGAAGGAACTGCTTTACTCTGTCCCAGTATAATACAAACTAAGAATGCTATCTGGGTACTGGTCCTTTAACCCTCCAGGAAGTGAGCGACCACCAGATATGAGGTATGTTAGCTTGTTTCTGGAGCTTTTATGAACGATCTTGGTGTTGCTCTGCACCAGGGAAGGATAAGGAGGACGAGGAGAGGAAGAGACACAATGCGCCTACACAGTGTGGGAGAGATGTTTGCCTCCATGGGCTTTAAAAAGAGCTCTTTTTCTGAATGAGTTTTTAAATCCTCTTCACTTTTGCTAGTTTGCTTTTGTCTCTCCCCTGCCCCCCCCCCTTTTATTAAAAGCATATGTAGGGGCTGGAGAGATGGCTCAATGGTTAAGAGTGCTGCCCGTTCTTCCAAAGGTCCTGAGTTCAATTCCCAGCAACCACATGGTGGCTCATAACCATCTACAGTGAGATCTGGCGCCCCCTTCTGGCGGGCAGGCATACATGAAGGTGAAACACTGTATACTTAAATAAATAAATC
This sequence comes from Acomys minous, assembly GCF_964271855.1. Classification (NCBI taxonomy): domain Eukaryota; kingdom Metazoa; phylum Chordata; class Mammalia; order Rodentia; family Muridae; genus Acomys; species Acomys minous. The sequence goes on from NC_140487.1 coordinate 121,300,928, forward strand.
TTTAAAAAAAAAAAGCATATGTAAATAGGTGTGGTATGGGCCCCAATAGACTCACGTGTTTGAATGCTTGGCTGTAGGGAGTGGCACTATTAGGAGGCGTGGCCTTGATGGAGGAAGTGTGTCACTGTTGGGGAGGGCTTTAAGGTCATATATGCTCAAGCTATGCCTAGCGTGATGCACAGTCTCCTTCTGCTGCCTGCACATCAAGATGTAGGACTCTCCGCTCCCTCTCCAGCACCATGTCTGCCTGGATGATGCCATGCTTCCTGCCATGATGATAATGGACTAAACCCCCAAAACTGTAAGCCAGCCCCAATTAAATGTTTTATAACACTTGCCGGCTGGGCGTGGTGGCATACGCCTTTAATTCCAGCACTCGGGAGGCAGAGACCAGCGGATCTCTGAGTTCAAGGCCAGCCTGGTCTACAATGTGAGTCCAGGACAGCCAAGACTACACAGAGACCCTGCTCTTCTAGACAACCTGAGTTTGATATCCAGCAAAAGCCCTCATTGGCAGCTCACAACTGTGTCACTCCAGTCCCAGGGATCTGATGCGCTCTCCAGCCTGGCACTCACAAGAGGAAAAAGGAGAGAGACCTGAAGTGAAGAGAGGAAGGCCGCCATGGGTTAGATGGAGGAAAAAAACACATGGCCAGTGGCGTGGATGGAGAATCCAGCCCAGATGAAGAGCATTAACAAGTATTTGGGATTATAAAAGTTATTGGAAGCAGATGGCATGGGATTGAGACAGGGATCCCATGCCTGCCCCACTATGGGAGGTAGTTTAGAGGACTGATATCTGCCCTGCCCCAGGTTAACTAAGGCTATTTAAAATATATATATAACAAGTGTCTGTGTCTTGATTGATCGCTAGCCGGGCCTACAGATAATACAGTTAATTTTTAAAAGCAATACTCATGTTCCACAGAGGATGGCTTGTGTCCATCAGTTCTCCCTTTCCTCCATGTGAGTCCTGGGGCTCAAACTCTGGTTATTGGGCTTGGCGGCAAAGCTCCTTTACTCAGCCATCTCACCGGCCCCTCCCCTTCCTGGTCTTATGTTGCAGCTTGCCTTCCCAGCTCCTTACATTGCCCCTCGTATCCCTTTAAATGGGGAGCGGACAGGTCCACCTTCAGATACCAACTGCTCAGGAAGACACAGGCAGGTGGGTAAGAGACACTTGAGTTCCGGGTCTGAGCCGTAAGTCCTGCCTTCATAGGAGAGTAAGGCTGTGGGAGAAGAGCCAGCTTAGAAGGCCGTTGGCGCCCTGCCAGCACCTCCCATTCCCATAACGGGGCTGCCACAGGGCCCCTTCCGGTACACCCAGCCCTGTTTCTATGCGGTCCCTTTCCAGCACAGCGTGTCCTCCCTCCAAGGGCTCTATTAATATCTCTCATGTGTAAGCCACTCACCATCTCTGTCCTCACATGTGCCCCCATGTAATTCATGAATGTGGCCCTTCCTTGCCTGGCTTTCTTCTTCTCTCCTGTACCCCCTCTCTGTTTTTCTCCTTCCTTCCCAACACCCGTGTTTGGCTTGCCATCGTGTCGTGCACACTTGTCTTAAGCATGTCTTAACCCAAGGAACTTGAACATGGAACTGCATTTGAAAGAACTATCTTTGCAGATATAATAAAATAATGCACCAGAAGGTAAGGTCACCCTGGATATAAGGTGGACCCTAAATCCGATGAAAGTTGTCTTTTTTTTTCCCCCTGAGAGAATTTAATATAGCCCAGGCTGGCCTCATTATGTAGCTAAAGATGACCTTGAACTCCTGATTGCCCAGGCTCTACATCCCAAGTACTGGGATCACCACTGTGTGCTACCATTCCTGGGATTTGCTCACTAGGGACCAAATCTAGTGCCTCGTGTACTCAGTAAGTACTCTGCACTCAGTAAGCACTCTGCCAACTAAGTTACAGCACCGGCCCTTGTGGGTTGAAGCGTCAAGACAGTCTCACTTTGTAGCCCAGGCTGACCTGGAACTTGCTTTGTGGCCCAAGCTGGCCTCAGTGTTGCAGCAACCCCCCTGCCTCAGCCTCTTGAGCATTGAGATTGTAGGCGTGTGCGTCTACAGCTAGCTCAGTAGGAGTGTGCTTATGAAAGAAACAGAAGGCGTTTGGAGACACAGACAGAGAAGGCCACATGAAGACAGAGATGGGAGTGAGGTGTCTCCAATCCAAGGATCACTTGGAGCCACCAGAGCCTGGAGGAGGCAAGGAAGTGTCCTCCAGAGCTGGAGAGGTGGTGACAGCTAGCCAATGCCTTGGCTTTGGGCTTTTGGCACATCCCAGAGCCTTTGCACTGATCTGTCCGAGACACTTTCTCCTCATCTCCAGCAAACAGTGGTTGAACACTGCCCTAGTCAGGCGCTGCCTGATTTTCCCATTCTCACCTCCACATACCCCTGGCAGCACTCTCTCCTCTGCTTTATTGGTTTGTTTGTTTGTTTTTTAGCAGCAACAATTCTTTCTTTCTTTTCTCTTTATGTGCTTTGGTGTTTTGCCTGCATGTATGTCTCTGTGAGCATGTCAGATCGTGGAGTTACAGTGTATGTGAGCTGCCATGTGGTGCTGGGAATTGAACTCAGGTCCTCTGGAAGAGCAGTGCTCTTAACTGCTGAGCCATCTCTCCAGCCCCGCAGCATCATTTTTTTTAAGATTTTTTTTTTAATGTTTATTTGCATTGATGTTTTGCCTGCATGTATGTTGGTGTAAGGTTGTTGGATCCCCTGGAACTGGAGTTACAGACAGTTGTGAGCTGCCATGTGGGTGCTGGGAATTGAACCTGGATCCTCTGGAAGAACCGCCAGGGCTCTTAACCACTGAGCCATCTCTCCAGCCCCCACAGCATCATTTCTAATGCAAGGACCTACTTCAGCATTTAGCCAGTTGCTGTCTCCTCACTCCCGGAATGCAAGCCACTCGAGATGGGGATTTCCTCTCTTTTCTACACCGCTGTTTCATAGCCCGGCAATAGAGCAAGCTTTGATACATGTTTGTTGAGAGAAACTTTCTAGTATACGCACAGTTACTAGAGATGTCCTGTGGAGTGCTCATTTCTGACTGACCATGTCTGCCTCCCCTGACCCTGCAGGGAAGACAAGCTGCTGGCGTTTGAACTGGAGGGACCTGGAGGCCAGACAGTTACTTCTTGTCCCAGGTCCTTTTACAGCCCCCAAGTCCCCTCCGACCTCTCCAGTGGGAAGGGGTTGCACGGGCTCCTCGGTAGCCTGACCCAGTGCCACCGCCAGGCTCTTCCGACCAGACACAAGAGATGGAGACAGTCACATGTGAGTCACCCCTTACGCTCCTGCACCACAGCAGAGGATGTGTGATAAGTCCCTGAGATGAGCCCCTGGGGGGATCATGTGACTGTCTTGGCTCTTCCTTGCCCCACCTCCGTGCCCTGAAACACTCTCTTCTTCCCCCAAGTGGAGGGCCATCTCAGCTGCTCCGTTCTGGGGGCCAGTGAGAGAATTTTCTCAGGGGGACTAAGGCATGGCAGCTGTAACAAGGACACTGAGGGTCAAAAGTGGTTAAGGTAGTTCAAGGATGCGGCTCAGTTGGCAGAGCGCTTGGGGATGGAACCCCAAGACTTTAACATGCTAGGCAAGCACTCTACTAACTGAGCTACAGCCCCAGCCTGAGTGTCAAATGCAGGGTATCAGATCCCCTGTACTACATAAACCAAGAGTAACAGTGTATGTCTGCAGTCCGAGCACAGGGGAGGCAGAGCCTGAGGATCGGGCATTCAAAGTCATCTTTGGCTGCACAGAAAGTTCAAGGCCAGCCTGGGTTACATAAGATCCTATGGGAAGAAAGGAAGGGAGGGAAGAGAGGGAAGGAATGAGGGTAAATAAATGAAGTTTTCCCCAACATATGGCATAGGCTATCCTGTTTAAATGTGCTCCTCATATGTTAGAGGCTTAGCCCCAAATGCACATGCTAATGGAGGGAGGGCCTTGGGAGGTTAATTCATTCATTGGTGAATGCCTTATTTCTGCAGGAGTTTGATTATAAGAGTAAGCTTTCTAAGCCAAGTACAGAGGTGCACGACTGTAACCCCAGCACTCAGGAGGCAGAGGCAGGTGGATCTCTGTGATTTCAAGGCTAGCCTGGTCTACAGAAATAATTTCAGGACAGCTAGAGCTACACAGAAAACAGAGAAACCCTGTCTTGAAAATAACAACCAAAAAGATACATAGGGGGAAGGAAAAATGGCTCAGCAGTTAAGAGCACTGGCTGCTCTTCCAGAGGACCCCAGTTCAATTCCCAGCACCCACATGGCAGCTCACAATTGCTTGTAACTCCAGTTGCAGGGGATCTCATGACATGCATGTAGGCAAAACACCAATACACATAAAAATAAATAAAAATATTTTTTAAAAAGAAAAGAAAAAAGAAACTGGGCATGATGGTACATACCTTTAATCCCAGCACTCGGGAGGCAGAGGCTGGTGGATCGCTGTGAGTTCGAGGCCAGCCTGGTCTACAAAGTGAGTCCAGGACAGCCAAGGCTACACAGAGAGACCCTGTCTTGAAACCCGCCGCCCCCCAAAAAAAGAAAACAAGACACTGTGCTAGGGGGCAGAGAACATAGCGAAAGCATTGTCTGGGCACTGTCTGCTGCCACTGTCAAGTCTATGGCTACAGACAGCCACAGAGGGCAGGGTTAAGTCTCAGTGGAGGGCAGGAGAGATAGCTCAGCACTGTTTGTTCTTCTTGAGGACCCAGGTTCAATTCCAAGCACAGCATCATGGCTCACAACCACCTGTAACTGCAGTCCAGGGGATCCGATACCCTCTCTGACCTCTGGAGGCACCGAGCATGTATGTGGTACACAAACATTACATGCAGGCAAAACATTCACACACATTTAAAAAAAAAAAAGACTCAGAGCAAAGTCACTGTGTGCTTGTCCAGCCAGTGTGAGGCCCTGCACTTGACACTCAGACTGGGGCTGTAGGTGATAGAGTGCTTGCCTTGCATGTACATGTCTTGGCTTCCATGCCCAGCACTGCATTAAACTGAGCTTGGTGGTGCACACCTGTAATTTCAGTCCTTGGGAGATAGAGGCAGGAGGGTAGAAAGCAACGTTTATCCTTAGCTATGCAGTGAGTTCAAGGCCAGCCTGGGCTACATGAGACCCTGTCTCCAAAAAAAGAGAGAAAGAACAAAAGAAAATTCACCCTCTGGCACACACGCAGTACGCATAGACATATGCAGGCAAAACACTCATACATACAAAACAAAACAAAACAGTAAGTGCATCTTTACAAACAAAGAGAATAAAAGGAACAGAGTTCATCAGGAAGACAGAGACAGAGTGAGAACCTGGACTCTCCAGGTGCTGATGCAAGCAGGTTGGGAAGACAACTAGTCCCCTGCTACCCAGAGTCCACGGCAGCCTGGCTACAGACGCCCATCAACCAAGCCTCATTCACTCCCCTGTCTAGAGAGGGTCCCCTCTCCTGTAGTCTGAAGTCCCCTTCCCCTACCTCTGTTACAAAACAGAGGCCAAGCCTGCTTCCTAGAGGCCTTTATTTTTCTTTTAAGATTTTTATTAATTGCATATGAGTGCTTTATCTGCAGAAGAGGGCATCAGATTACATTATAGATGGTTGTGAGCCACCATGTGGTTGCTGGGAATTGAACTCAGGACCTCTGGAAGAGCAGGTGGCGCTCTTAACCACTGAGCCATCTCTCCAGCCCCTGGAAACCTTTAAGACTAGATGCCGTGCTTAGTCTAGTGAGAATCAAAGGCCCCCACTGCACAGAGGGCATTGTTAAAGGCTTTTTGCTTTAAAAAGTGATGGACTAGTGTGTCCCTCTCAGACCGGATCCTTTAACATAGATCTAGAATCTGACACCAGCTGCAGGACAGGCTTGAAGGCAAGTGGTTAAAAGTGAGGGGGTCAGAGGCTAGCTCCATCAATTGCTTTGTCTGAACATCTGATGAACAGATAGAGAAACTGAGCTCCTTTCTGGCCAGCCACCGTTGCTGCACAGAAGTGGAATCTATTTCCGGTTTTCCCCGGAGTCACGTGACTCTGTTTTGAACACTGGAACAGGTTGGTGTAGACTCCACCATACAGGGAGCCACCAGTAGTCCGTAAGCTGCCGTGGTGGTGTTAGAAACTGAACCTGGGTCCTCACCTGCTACCACCTTTAGAAAGCTCAAGCTGGCCACAAGAAAAGGGCACAAAGAGTGACAACTCCTCATACAGTCCACCTTGGTTTTGGCTACCATTGGCCAGAGGGTGCTCCAAAAAAGTCTTTTTTTTTTTTTAAGACAGGTCTTCTCTGTGTAGCCTTGGTGTTCTAGACTCACTTTGTAGACCAGGCTGGCCTCGAACTCACAGTGATCCACCTACCTCTGCCTCCCGAGTGCTGGGATTAAAAGTGTGAACCACCATGCCTCACTCCAAAAAAGTCTTTAAGAGACTCCAACAGCTGGCACCTGGCCACACTCTGGAAACCAAGTGGGAACCACACAGCAGAGGCCTGCCAAACATCACATCTGGAGGATGCATGTGAAAGATAGTCACGGTAGGCCACTGAGCTTTGGGTGACTCTTTGTGTGGAAGACCAGCATCCAAACAATTGAAGGAAGAGTGGGAGTGTGCCTTATGGACAGAGCTCACGGTACAGCGCTTGCCCAGCATGCACAAAGCCATGGGATCAATCTCCAGCCAGCAAAAAACGAGTATGGTGACACACACCTGTCACCCCAGTGCTTAAGAGCTGGAGGCAGGAAAATCTGGTGGCTTAAGCTAGCCTGGGCTATGAGACCCTGTCTCAAAAACATGTACACTCCACTAAACACAGCACTCAGGAGGCAGAGGCGGGCAGAGCTCTGTGAGCTCAAGGTCAGCCTGATCTACAAAGTGAGTTCCAGGTCAGCTAAGGACTACACAATAAAACCCTATCTCAAGCAACAACAGAATAAACAGAGGCCAAAAGAGGGCGTCAAAACCCTTGGAGGTAGAGTTACAAGTAGTTGTGAGCCAACCACGTGGGTGGTGGAAACTGAGCCTAGGTCCTCTGGAAGAGGAGCCAGTATTCTTAACCACCTCAGCCATGTCTAGTACTAGGACCAGCACTAGGGGTTACTTTTGTTGCATTAACTGAGCTGAGAACACCCATTCCATGGGTGGGATCCTGGACCATGTGAGTGGAGGGGCCGGGAGCATGAATTCACTGCTCTCTGCTTCCTGATTTGTGGATGTGATGTGGCCAGCTGCTTCCGGCTCCTGCCACCTTGACTTCCCTGCCATGCGCAAGCTGGATGACAAATATGCTAATGAAAATGTGGACCATGGGGACCCAGCTCAGAGGGGCTGTGGGCTCTGTTAGGGTCTCTGTTGGGGGCTGTTTGTATGATGTTCTGGTCAAGCATCTGGCTTCATTCTGCCTGAGTCCTGAGGACTTAGTAAAGCAGGCTTTGGGCATGGTAGAGTAGTTTGTTTCTCAGAGGGAAATTGTGTGAGAAGGACTAGACACCCTACACTCTGCACCAGGACAGTACTGGGGAGACCTTGATGTTAAAGCTCTCATAAAATGTAAATGCAGGTCGGGCATGGTGGCACACGTCTTTAATCTCAGTACTCAGAAGGCAGAGGCGGGCAGATTGCTGTGACCTACAAAGCAAGTCCAGGACAGCCAAGGCTAACACTGAGAGACCCTGTCTCAAATGTATTTACAAGGATAAGGCTGAGCTGAATGGGGTCTCTGCCCCTCAAAAGCAATTGCTTAGGAGACTCTTTCCCCAGAATCAGAATACTTAAGCGCATTCAAACGTGGGTCCCAGAGGCCCAGACTCCACTCCAAGCTTGACAGTTTTCTCCAAATGTGAGTCATGATCTTCTAACAGCCCCCTTCCTCCATCTTGACCTTAAGCCACTGCTAATCCTGGTCATTGTCCTCAACCATCCTGACATTGGGGTAGTGACATTGGCTACACACGTGGGTGTATATGCCATGGCCTCCTGTCCTCGGACTCTCAGGTCTCATCTGAGATGAAAGGCTGGTGTGTTAGCGAGAAGTCACCCATGGGTGTTCATATTAGAGCCCCGGGGAGAGACCCTTGCCTCACCTCTAGTGTCTAGGTACCCTTTCTCTTCCTCTCACGCTTGGGGAGACTTTGGCACCTGGAGATGCCCCAGGACGCATTCCTACGTGACCTCATCTCTGGGCCAGGCTCTCAAAATTCTACCCTAATCAGCTCTCCTCCCCAAGGGGTGGGAGGAGGGTCAAAATTCCAGCAGTTGCTTGTCATAGGCCAGCTTTCAATCAGTTGGCGTTGGAGAGTGAGCATCCTTGAGCTGAAATCTTCTTCACAAGGTCTTGAGGGCGGAGGTTGGGTATCAGAGGGGTGCGTGAGCCACATGGATCCTTCTGGCCTGGAAATCAGTTGAGGAGAGAGCCCCGAGAGTTTGTGAGAAGGTCCCTCGTAGAGATCAGAACCACGGACAGCTACCAGGGTGCAATCAAAATTTGAGCTAGGTGCTAGGAAGCCAGGCAGGTCCTGGATTATTACACGTTCTGAGGACACTCTTCCCCAGGGAGGCTGGTGATGGTGGGTGTTGTCTGGGAGTGTTTTCAATGAGTCACCCCATAAGCCCCACACTAGAAGGAGGCTGGGAAAGCAGGGGTTCTCCTGCCATTTCCCATAGGGGTGGGGCAGGTTGTTAAAGGCCCTCAAGTTTTGTTGCATGAAAAGAAGGGAATAGGAAACAGGGACGGGAGTTAGTGTCCCCCGCACACTCCCACCCTAGCCCAGCCCATTTCTATACAAGGCCTGCTCTGCACAGCCTCCACCCACAACGAATACTCCACAGAGGCGCAGAGGGGTGAATTCTCGGGTCCTGAGCTCAGCAGGCAGGAATGTGGCTGATAAATCAGAGATAGCCCCACCCCTAGCCCATGAGAAGGGCTGGCTGGACACCCAGCCCCAGGATAAAAGGCAGAGAGGCACCGTTGCTGGAGAAGTCAGAGCACTCGCTGCTTCAGGAAGTGGAGCAAGGTGCAGAAGCAAGCAAGCAAGCAGCAGCAGCAGCAGCGGCGGCCGGGCCCATCACTTCTGCGGCATGGATCTCCGGAAGATGCTGTCCCAGATGATTCTGCTCCTGCTCTTCCTTTCTCTGTCACCACTGGGAGGTGGCTGTCACCCTCTGGGCAGTCCTAGCCAGTCTCCGGAACAATTGAAGATGCAGGTGAGCACCGGGGTTCTGCATGGATAGATGGGGGTCTGACTGAAGGGTTTAGGGCAACTGCAACGAAAAGGCCTGATGCTCTTTGGGAATCAGCCATGCGAAAATCAGAAAGTAACAAGATTGGGTACCAGATCCCCTTAACCAATCAATGGGCACCATGGAGGGGTGAGGAACCCAGATGCGTGTTTCTGAGGTCTGGGCTCCCCACTTCATCATAGAAGCTGCTGGACCTGATGAGGGAAAAGTCAGAGGAGATGGCTCAGGTGCAGCTCCCGAAGAAGCAAGGCCCCACAAAAGCTCCCCCAAAAGGAGTCCTTGGGTCTCAAGACAGAGCCCTCCAGGTCCTGCAGAGACTTCGAAACTCCAAGGCGATGCACAATTCAGGCTGCTTTGGGCAGAGGATAGACCGGATCGGCTCCGTCAGTCGTCTGGGCTGTAATGGTGAGTGCTTACCTTGCCACTTCCGTGCAGGAGGCATCTCCCATCCCCATGCGTGGTCCCCGCTAGAGGCCCCTAGGTTTGCTCTCCAAACACTTGCGTGGCTCCTCCACCTTGCTGACAGTCTTCAAGACCAAGGCAGCCTGTCAGGAACTACCACATGGTACACATCCTCACAGGCAACACCTGCCTTCCACCGGAGGGGCCACCCACGTGTTCCTCCTCAAGGAGCAGACTGCCTGTTGCTGACTACCCCTTCCCAAGGCACAAAAAGTTCAGAGCCTTTCCCCTCCATTTTCTCCAAACTGGATTGTCAAAGGCAAAGGAGACAACCAACCCACTTTACAGTAGAAACTGAGGCCCAGGGAGACAGCTTTTCCCAGAGCCTTAGAGGTCACTATGATCTGGGCACCGCAGATGGGGGTGTGGTGTGATGAGGGAAGCCCAGATCTTGCCTCAGTTTCACTCAGAAGTCTGAAATCACCCCTGATCTCTCTCCTCCCTCCACAGCGCTGAAGCGGGTTTAGGAAGACCTGGCTGCAGACATCGGCTTCTGACTCCACCTGGGGCTCTTTCCCCAACTCTGGGACCCCTTTTTTGAAGTGATCCTATTTATTTATTTATTTATTTTTATTTATTTTGTTGTTTTCTACAGGACTGTTTCTTATCTTTGAGCACAAACTTTCCACGGTGTAATAAACACAGCATACTCCTTGCTTTAGAAAAGAAATTGTCTCTGCGAGTTTCAATCAGTCTGTCATGTTTTTTTTTTTTTACTTTGTTTTTGTTATTTTGGTTTGAGGCATAGACCTCTACATAGACCTGGCTGTCATGGAACTCACTTTGTAGACCAGGCTGGCCTCGACCTCACAGAGTTTCGTGTTCTTTGAACGTGATGGGGCCAAAGGTCCCCATGACCTGTATTGTCATGATTATGATCACCCCCATTTTCTGGGTGAGAAAACGAAAACTCAGAAAAGCCAGGTGTCCTGGGACGTGAAAGGACAGCTGAGCGGATGCCACGTTAGGCTCTGGAGATGTCTCCTGGAGTGAGCGAGGGCTGGGAGATGGCTCTTCATGTGCTTTCTCCTTTTGATCCTGTGAGCACTCGTGGCTGTGGATATCTAGTGAGAGTAATGTCGACTTTCTTTTTTTTTAAAGTGAGGTCTAAAGAGCAACTTATTTTCCAAGCATCTGTGAGTCATCTAATGCCTCTGCAGCAGAGAGACTATGAGCAACTCCGACAGTTGGTGTGGATAAAGGCCTCATTAACGCAGTTCCCTCAGCTGGGACCATCATCGTGACTCTGAGGAGAAGCTGAGCACCCTTCCTTTGGCAGGCAGGGAAACCAAGGCTCAGAGAGGTGGTGCCTTGCTCAGAGTCGTGAAGTTAGTGAGCAACAAAGCCACGTTCTGACTCAGGCTCTTATCCACAGCACGAGCGCGCTCTTCCTAGCCAGGACTTAGGCTTGCTGGTGGAGCGAGTGGGTACACTAACCCACATGCAAATCCACATTCAGGCCAACGTTTGCTAGCAGCCCGATCCTCTGCACACAGGTGTGCACACTTACTCTAGAATACTCAGGCCCCCAAACAGAGCTGGGATTTCAGAGTTTTTCCAGGAGACAGGGCACATCTGTAAATAGGGCACTGTTGTTTGGCCGTGGGTCATGCTGCACCCTGTACTTGGCTTTCTCTAAGTAAATGTCCTGCTGGAAAGATGACCCTAGAGGGACACCTCATGGAGCTCCCATGAGGAAGGACTGCAGGGCAGGTCCTTTAAAACCAGCCTCCTGGCTGGGCATGAGGCTCAGCTGCAGAGCACTTGCCTTGCATGGGTTTTAATGCCCAGCACTTTCCCACCCTCCCACCAATAACACTAAATACATTAAAAAAAAAAACAAATTAAAAATGAGCTGGGTGATGATGGTACATGCCTTTAATTCCAGAAGATTCAGATGGTAAAGCATCTGTTGTATTTATATGAGGATCTGGGTTTGGGTTTCCAGCAGCATGCGGCTGCTTTGAGGAGGCAGAGGCAGGAGGCTTATTTCTGCCCAGTCAGCCTAGCTGAAGCAGTGAGATCCATGTTCAGGGAGAGAGCACCTGAGGAAAGCACCTAACATTGACCTCTGGTCTTCACACACATGTACACACACACAAACACACAGCCCCCCTGCCATATGCATACATACATACACACACATACATACATACATACATGCATACATACATACATACATACACAACACACCAGTAAAATAAAAAATAATTGGAGTAGTGTCTTCAAAGCGAGTCCAGGACAGTCAAGGCTATACAGAGAAACACTGTCTCAAAAAACCCAAATAATAATAATAATAATAATAATAATAATAATAATAATAATAATAATAATAATTGGAGCAGGGCCTGGGGATGTGGCTGTCGCTGAAGTGCTTGTCCATGTGCAGAAGGCCTGAGTTTCATGCCTGATACCATGTAAACCTGGTTTGCTACATGTGCCTATCTTTCCAGAACTCAGGTGGTAGAGGATCAGAAGTTCTGGGCTTCCTCAGTTACATGGTGAGCATGCTGGTTAGTTTTTTTTTTTTTAAGATTTATTTATTTATTATTATATATACAGTGCTCTCTCTGCATATCAGAAGAGGGCATCAGATCACATTAGAGATGGTTGTGAGCCACCATCTGGTTGCTGGGAATTGAATTCAGGACCTCCAGAAGAGCAGACAATGCTCTGAACCTCTGAGCCTTTTGAGGCCCACTGGTTAGGTGTTTTTTGTTGTTTGGTTTGTTTGTTTGTTTGTTTGTTTGTTTTAATGTCAATTTGACTTGGGACAGGGTCATCTGGGAAGAAGGCCTTCAACCAAGAAAATGTCTCCATCAAATTCACTTGCAGTCAAGTCTGGGAAGTATTTTCTTGATTAATAATTCATGTGGGGAGGCCCTAGCCCACTGTGGGCTGTACCACTCCTGGGCAGGTGGTTCTGGGTGCTATAAGAAAGCAATTCATGGGGAGCAAGCCAATAAGCAGTATGCCTCCATGGCCTCCGCATCAGCTCCTGCCCTAACTCCCCTCGGTGATGGAGTATGACCTGAGGGCTGTAAGGTGAAATAAGCCCTTCTCTCCTCATGTTGCTTTTGGTCATAGTGTTGGTACCAGGAATGGAACACTGCTGTGACAGATTTGACTGTGTCGTCCTGGGGAAGGCTGAGAAAGCATTCACAACTTTGGATGGAGAAGCCATTATAAGAGCAGCCAGAGGGCTGGAGAGAGATGACTCAGCGGTTAAGAGCACTGCCTGCTCTTCCAAAGGACCGGGTTCAATTTCCAGCACCCACATGGCAGCTCACAACTGTCTGTAACTCCAAGATCTGACACCCTCACACCAACACACATAAATTAAAATTAAATAAAAATATTAAAAAAAAAAAAAGAGCAGCCAGAGATGACGCAGCCAGAGAAACGGAGGTGCCCAAGCCCTATGGAGCTCAGAAGAGCATGAGCGAGTCCCAGATATCAGACACAGTTATTTAGACTGTTGAATTTTTAATTTTTGCTTTGATCTGCTTGCACCTGTGCCCTAGTTCTTCTCTCTTGGAATAAGAAGCAACAAAAAAAAAAAATGGTTGAGGCTAGGCGTGGTAACACAGGTCTTTAATCCCAGCACTCGGGAGGCAGAGGCAGGCAGATTGCTGTGAGTTCAAGGCCAGCCTGGTCTACAAAGGGAGTCCAGGACAGCCAAGGCTACACAGAGAAACCCTGTCTTGAAAAACCAAAAAAAAAAAAAAAAAAAAAAAAAAGTCAATAGATATAGTTGGTAGATTTGGGCCTTTTAAAGAGAATTTGAACTTGTGAAGGATCTGAAAGGTTGGGACTGTTTTATACTGTGGTATTAACATAATCTTGGGGATAAAAACGAGAAAAGAAAGGTTATGATTTAATAGTGATGTATTTGCTTGTCAAACTGACAAGGGGTCCATCGTGGTAGCTGTCGATTTCTTGTGTCTTTGTACCTGCAGTTTGAGTTGGTCAGGGTTGACTGGGAAGACGGGACATTAACTGAGAAACTGACTCAGTCAAATTGGCCTGTAGGCAAAGGGGGGAGGGCATTTTCTTGAGTAGTGAAGTAAAGGGGGGAGGGCATTTTCTTGAGTAGTGATTGCTGTGCAGGGCCCAGCCCGCTGAGGATGGTGCCACCCCTGGTGGCTCTGGGTTGTATAGGAAAGCTAGCTAAGCAAGGCACGGGAGAGCAGGCCGGTGAACAGCACCCCTCTGTGACCTGTACCTCAGTCTCTGCCTCCCGGTTCCTGCCTTGGGATACATAAGCCACGTAAGCTCTTCCCTCCCCAGGGCTTTCAGTCATGGTGTTTTAGCACAGCAACAGAAAGCAAACAAGATGGTGAGTGTAAGGCCGGTGTGATGTAGTGACCCTTTCTAAAGATGAATAAAAAATACAGATTGAGCAGATAAAAAGCTTCCTAATCAGGACATGTTTAAAAACCACACACACACACACACACACACACACACACACACACACACACCTCCAGCCTCCCTAAAGCTTCTTGGAGCTGAACCAGCCCTCAGTTTCCTCTGGCTTGTCATTAACCTTATCCCCCCCCCCAAAAAAAAAAGCTGCCACGCACTCTGTCTCCACCAATGCTTATCACCTGAATCCTTCTAGAAGAGAAGTGTTCGTGGAAGAGAGAGGAGGAGGCTCAGTCCACGGCTTCAGAGCTAAGGACCACTTAAAGAGGATGTGCAATGCAAGCCAGCTTTGCCCAGCCTTGAGTGGTAAAGGTACACAGCATTGGCTGGAATGCACCTGCCCTGAATGTGACTCTCAAGGACATGGAGTCCCTCTTTTTGTGTCCCCTGTGGCAGTTTTATCTGAGGATGGAGCGTGGCAAGGAAACATATAAGGTGCTTCTTGTCTCACTAAACCAGAGCCAAAGCAATAGGGTGGCCTCTGGTCTCAATTCACTGTGGAACTCTTCTTTCTGTCTTGGAGGGCTTTCCATCCACGGACTTTAGCCCGTCAGTCCCGTCCACTAGTGACCAACCATCTTATAGAGATGGATGTCAGGAAATGCCTAAAAGCAAAGCCAGATCTGTGGGTATCACAAGACCGTGGCTCCCTCTTTCCTGCTGTGTGTGCTGGATGTGGACCCTGAGCTTGTCTGTGGTGTGTGTGTAAGTCTGTGCATGTGTGTGTGTGTGTGTGTGTGCGCGCATGCGTGTGCATGGTGTGTATGTAAGTGTGTGCACATGTGGGTGATGTGGGTGCTTCAAGTCAAACTCAGATCCTTGTGCCGCCAACACTTTATCAACCAAGCTACTGTCCCAAGCCCATTCGGTGTGTGTGGGGGGTGGGGTGGGGGAGGCGTACAAGGGTTCACGTAGCCCAGGCTGGTCTCAAACTCCCTACGTAGCTGGGGATGACTTTGAACTTCTAACTTTCCTGCCTCCCCACCTTTGCGTGCTGTGATTATAAGTGTGGGCCACCCCGCCTGGCTGTGCTGCAGTTGTGACTGAGCCAGGACAGTCTGCACGCCAGATGAATGGGGCAAAGGCTGAATCCCATCTCTAGTCCCGGCCTTGCACATTTTGGGGAAGGACCCCCCTGGTATTCAGAGCACTTAGGGCTCCCCAGCAGCAGCAGGAAGCACTGGGAAGTGACATCTTCTGGGGGCCAAGGCAGGTAACCTCCCGACATCATAGGCAGCAAGGGTTTTCCTAGTGTCTGGAGTTCTCTGGGGGGGGGGGGGGGGACAGGAGCAGCTGCTATCCCCAGCAGTCTTTGACTTCCCGCTTTCCTTCCTGCACAGCCCCCCTTTTCTGTTGCCATCGCCTGTCCTCAGCTCCAAAATAACCCACTTGTGTTTGAGTCCATTTCCTCTTTAGGAAAGCCTAAAGTGAGATACTCCCTAGTGACTAAGCCTTTGCCCGGGACCACACCCTCGATGAGGCAGCCCTTAGAATCCTCCTTGGCTGGACCACCCAAGCAGGTACCACGCCCAGTGGCTCTCCTCTTCCTCCTGCCAGGACCTTTCAGATGTGGCCCTGGTTTGCACAGTAGGACCGTTTAACTGTACCAGTTTCCCACAAGTCCTCTTCTCCCTGGGCTCCCGATCTGGTTCTATGGGCAAGCGGGGGGAGGGGGGGAAGGTCACAACCTCCACACTTCATCCAGAGAGCGACTCTACCCGTAGGGAGGCATTTGGGTATAAAAGGGGTGGGGGCTGGGTAGGAGAGTTAAAGAGAGCAAGCACATTGACCCAGTCATCCAGAAAGTGTTTTTCTAAAGAATCAGTGTGTACCCACTGTGTACTCGATGCTAGGACACGGCGGTGTGTTGAAGCCGACTCTTACCTGCTTTGCCTGCCCACCCTGCTGGTTTTCTAACAAACCGCTATGGCTGATGTGGCACTTCCGTTGCTATCCACCCCACCCCACATACCAGAGACGCCTCTCAAGTTGGCCCTGCCAGGTGAGGAGAAATTGGCAAGCCAGCTTACAAAAAGACCAGACCCAGCCACCACCTGGATGGCACAGAGCAGGATACGGGAAAGTCCATGGCCATTGGTCAAGATGAGGTTTATTCCAGCCAAGAGACAGAAGATGGGGAAGGACCCGGCTTATATAGTGCCCATTAGGGGTTAATTATAACCCCCAAGACACATGGAAAGCTTAATACTCTGAGCCTCTGCATGTGGCCATATTAGGCAAAGAGCTCGCCATAGGTATCACTAGTGGCACAGGGCGGGGTCCCAATGTGCTATGACTGGTTTCTGACTGGGAAAGCTGCCCAGAGGGTAGATTGCTTGTCTAACATGAAGAAAGCCTTGGGTTCCAATTCCAGCACCAAATAAAGTGAGCCTGTAACTTAGCACCGGGGTGGTAGAAGCAAGGGAGCAAGGAGTTCAGAAGCTGAAAGTCCAGTGAAACCTTATCCCCCTACACACACACACACACACACACACACACGCACACGCACACGCACACGCATGCACACACATGCACGGGCACACACACGCACAGGCTCTTGAGCACCACAGTGTAACTGGTGGCTTTGTAAGAGAAAGAGAAAGAAGACACAGAGGGAAGGTGGCAGTGTCAGAGATCAGAGGCTGGCGCGGTACAGCCAGAAGCCAGGACAGTCTGCAACTGGAAGACACGTGTTTCTCTTATGTGTTTCAGAGGGAGCACCTTCACCTCAGGCCTCCAGCCTTTGGAACAGAGATGATAGCTTTCTGTGGTTTTCAGCCCCCCCCCCCATGCTTTATGATGCTCTGTTGGCTAATCCTGAGGAAACTGAGGCAGCACTGGCCTCCCATTCTCTCCCAGGGGTCTCCTCCAAGGCATGGCACTCTGTGGACTCAGGAGATGGCCAGCAAGTCTATGCAGCCACTAAAGAGACTAAGGAGACTTTTCAAGGCAAGAGTCAGTTGGATCACATACTATTTTACATGTATTCTTTCTTCTTCTTCTTCTTCTTCTTCTTCTTCTTCTTCTTCTTCTTCTTCTTCTTCTTCTTCTTCTTCTTTTTTTGGTTTTTCAAGACAAGGTTTCTCTGTGATAGCTTTGGCTGTCCTAGACTCACTTTGTAGACCAGGCTGGCCTCGAACTCACAGCGATCCACCTGCCTCTGCCTCCCAAGGGCTGGGATTAAAGGCATGTGCCACCACACCCAGCTGTATTCTTTCTTCTTTACCTTCCCCCTCCCCTCAACCTCTGGTACTCAGACCTAGTTTTAGTTCCTCTTTCCTTAGACCCTGAGCAGAGCCAAAAGACACCAGCGGAACGCAGCACAAGGTGACAGGTGCCACTTCTGGGATGAGGTTGTGAAGGGGTTGTATCTTCCAGGACTCTGCCCTCCTCCGTCTTTTCGCTCTCTTGCTTATCTTAAAGGGGACCCATTGCTTTTCTACAAAGAGGCTAGGGAACAGGGAGCTGGCATTCCAGGCTATTGCCAGAGGACAGCAAGGACCTGAGGCCTCAAGGGCCACAGGCCAGAGTTTGAGAAAGGACATTCTCCCTAGCAGGCTTGCAATGACTGTAGCAGTATCTAAGCCACAGACACCCAGCCATGCAGTGCAGACTCAGCTCCTTAGCTCAGAGACCAATGTAAACTAGCTCACCATCACTTCCTTTCCCCCTCACTCTTGCCTCAATGGAAGCAGGACTGCTGCAAAGCTGACCCAAGTCAACTCCTGCCCTGGGAACTTGTCCCCACTACCAACTTCCAGTTACCTGAATATTCTAACAAAGAAAGAAAATATTAGCCGGGCGTGGTGGCGCACGCCTTTAATCCCAGCACTCGGGAGGCAGAGGTAGGCGGATTGCTGTAAATTCGAGGCCAGCTGGTCTACAAAGTGAGTCCAGGATGGCCAAGGCTACACAGAGAGACCCTGTCTCGAAAAACCAAAAAAAAAAAAAAAAAAAAAAAAAAAAAAAAAAAAAAAGAAAGAAAGAAAGAAAATATTGCCTTTCTTCCTTCTTCCTTCTTCCTTCCTTCCTTTGTGTGTGTGCATGGAGGTCAGAGGTTGACTTGATTGCTGTCCACCTTATTGTTTCTTTTTAACTATTATTGCAGCCGGGTGTGGTGGTGCACATCTTTAATCCCAGCACTCTGGAAGCAGAAGCAGGCAGATTGCTGTGAGTTCAAGGCCAGCCTGGTCTACAAAGTGAGTCCAGGACAGCCAAGGCTACACCAAAACCAAAACCAAACCCCAAAATTATTATTGCATCTGGGCATGGTGGTGCATACCGCCCCTCCCCCCTTGATGTTCTCAAGACAGGTCTTGCTATGTAGCCCTGGCTCTCCTGGAACTCAAGACCAGGCTGCCTTTGAACTCAGAGAGATCCACCTGCCTCTGCCTCTGCCTCTGGAGTGCTGGGATTAAAAGCCTGCGCCACCATGCTCCACTGCCGGTGGTGGTGGCACACGTGTGCCTTTTATCCCAGTACTTGGGAGGCAGAGGCAGGTAGACCTCTATGGATTTAAGTCCAACAAAGTCTACATAGTGAGTTGCAGGCTAACCAGATCTATATAGTGAGACCCTGTCTCAAAAAACAAAAACAAAAACAAGCAAACAAAAAAAAACCCCAACTCTTATACAATAATATTTTGTGTACATGACAAATGTATGCATGCATGGTGCTTGAGTAGAGGTCAGAGGACAACCTTGTGAATTCAGCTCTCTCCACTGTTATGTGGAGCCAACGGCTCAAACTCATGTTGTCAGGTTCATGTGGCAAGCACATTTCCCTTGTGAGCCATCTCATTGGCCTCTCCTTTATTTTTTGAGAAAAGATCTCTCAATGAATCTGGCTTTTATGTAGGCGTGTCACTGGCTGAGACTTCTCTCCAGCCCTGGTTCTCATTTTGGAGACAGTGTCTCATATAGGCTGGGCCGGCCTTGAACTTGATATGTAGCTGGTGATGGCCTTGAACTCCCAATTCTTCTGCCTCAGGTGTGAGCCACAAAGCCCAGCAAAGACATTAGAAACAGCCATCCCTAAACGGTCCACAATGTCCTACCTGACCAGCCCGAGAGTCACACCACTGCCATGCCAGCCTTTCGGATGTGTGGCTTTGGGGACACCAACCCTCCTGCAGCAGCACACAGTGTCCCTAGGGATAGTTACGAAATCAAATCCCACACTACAAACTGTACAGATCTAAAATCTGGATCCTGGTCTCCCACTTACAGGATTCGTTCAACCCACCATTGGCTGAGATGGCGACTTTCCTGAGATGAGCGTGGAGAGAGGCTTCAGGCCCAAGAGTGTGGGGGATTTTTCCATGTCTGCTACTTTTCATTTTGAATTTAATTTTTATTTCTTATGTGTATGTAGTATATGTGCATGTGTGTGTACCCTGCATGCATAGGGAGGCCAGAGGAACACATTAACTGGCCTGCTTTAACATTCTTTGCCATAGTCCCGTATGGCAATGGTTCTCACCTATGGGTCCTTTGCGGGCTGGGTTAAATGACCCTTTCACAGGGGTCACATATCAGCTATCCTGCATGTCAGATATTTATATTACAATTCATAACAGTATCACATTTAGTTATGAGGTAGCAATGAAAATAATTTTATGGTTGGCAGTCATCACAACACGAGGAAGTGTATTAAACAGTAGCAGCGTTAGAAAGGTTGAGAACCACTGCTATAAGGCAGGGTCTTTCACTGAATCTTTTTTGTTGTTGTTGTTGGTTTTTCGAGACAGGGTTTCTCTGTGTAGCCTTGGCTGTCCTGGACTTGCTCTGTAGACCAGGCTGGCCTCGAACTCACAGAGATCCGCCTGCCTCTGCCTCCTGAGTGCTGGGATTAAAGGCATGCACCACCATGCCTGGCTTTCTCACTGAATCTTAAATTGAGTTTTTCGTTTTTGTTTTTTGTGTGTGTGTTTTTTTTTGTTTTGTTTTTTTTGTTTGTTTGTTGTTTTGGTTAGGCTGGCAGCCAGCAAGTTCCAGAGAGCCTCTTGTCCCCATCTCTATCTCCCAGCATGGCACGTGCCTGGCTCTCTGTCTGGTGCTAAGGATTTAGCCTCAGACCTTCATGCTGGGGAGACCACCAAATCCCCAGCCTCACCTATTGCTTTTCTTTTCATCATTCTGAAAGCTAAGGCTGGCTGGCTTCTGGACACCCCAAGAAATATTAGCCCTTCCACCCCACCCCAAAGTGGAACAGGGCCAGAGATATGGGGGGAAAACCTTCACATTGGGTTGCCTTCAATTTTGGGGTTCAAATTAAAGGCTTTTTAAGGACAGGGCTTAGTGGATGATGGGCTCCTCCACCTGCCAGACACAAAGCATATGCAGTATTGAGTATGGTAACACTGAGGTATAGAGTGCACTCACAGCATCCTTTGTCCTTGCCCCTCAGGGACACCCTGACATCATAGAGTCCCAGTGGGTGACACTCATGTCCCCTCTAGGAAATTGTGAAGTTGTCTTCCTGGAGCACTGGTCGATCAGGACTTCAGCTCTCCCAGGGCCACCTATGAACTTCAGATGTGGCTCAGGGCAGAAAAGGAGCAACAGCCCTCTGAGGCCGCCTGCCACAGCCTTGATTCAAAAGCCATCTCTAGAGGATAGGCCATGTGACATCTAAACACCCCCCCCCCCCACCATTGGGCTGCTCGCTGAGTCCTCTTCACTAATAATAATTTAAAGCCACACAATTACACACTGAGTACCTCCCAGGGACTCATCCGGAGGCGACAGAGTTTGGACCCAAAGCTCCTACTTAGACTAGCACTGATTTCAGATTTCAATTTGGCAAGCCCAAATTGATTACCCACAATGCTCAGCTTTCCCAAGGGGCTCTCTTTTTTCTTCTTTCTTAGAGAACATCACCATAGACACCTCTTGTGACCTCCAGCCATTGTGGCCACATGACAGACTTCACCAGGCAGCCACAGGGTCGGCACAG
Organism: Acomys minous; assembly: GCF_964271855.1. Taxonomy (NCBI): domain Eukaryota; kingdom Metazoa; phylum Chordata; class Mammalia; order Rodentia; family Muridae; genus Acomys; species Acomys minous. The sequence goes on from NC_140487.1 coordinate 121,322,030, forward strand.
CTGAGAATGGAACTAGCCGTCCTGAAACCGGCCGTCCAGTACACGAATGCTGGAAACGCCCGGAAACATGGGTACAGAATTCTGCAGTAGGCAGTAGATGGTCAGAAAAGAGAGAGCAGAGGAATTCACACATACTGGTCAGACAGGCAAAGCACACGGTGTTGAAAATGGCAACGTTGAGATATGGCGACCACTCATTTAAGATAGACTGTTTCTCCATACTTCTGAGGATGGCCAGAGGAGTCGAGGCCTTCATGGCTCATGTCCTTGGCCTCAGAAGTCATGAAGGGCATCACAGAGAATTGTGTGTGCCTGCTTCAATCCTTTTTCTCCTCCTTCTGTTTCCCTAGGAAAGGTGGGACCACCACGCACTTCACACTCTGAGTCCGAGCTTCTGAAAGCAGCAAGGCCAAGAGGAACTGTGCTCTCCTAATGTCCTTGGTGTTTACACATGTAGCTGAATTCTTTAGGGCCTGTATCATGGTGGCTTTCTGGCTGACTTCATACTCTAAAATAATAATAACAATAATAACTTTCACCTGACTGCTAATAGAGACATCTAGGGTTGGGGTGGGCTGTCTGGGGCCAGAGGCTCACCCATGAGGCTGATGAATCAGGTGTGAAGCCAGCTTCAGTCTAGCTGGCCTCCCAGCTGTCTGTCATTTCCTCCTCTCCCGCCCTTATTTGGAGCCCCTGACAGCTGAGCTGCAAGCAGGGGGAGCTGGGTGCAAGCCAGCCTGTCACCCTCTGCTTCCCCGCATGGGTCCCGTTGCCAGGGAGAAAGAATCCTGAGGCGAGCGCCCAGAGAGAGATAACCAAGGACTCCTTTCTGCTCCCCTCACACCTTTGAAGTGGGAGCCTCTTGAGGCAAATCAGCAAGAATGTGGCTCTTGCAGCTGAGGATCTGGGCGGGGTGGGGTGGGGGGAGTTACCGGAGCTGCTCAAGGCACAGGGGCTGTGACGAGCCTTGCTGAACTGATAACTTTAAAAGGGCATCTTGTGCTGGCTCCTCACTCCATCGCTTTATCACTGCAAGTGATAGAATGGGGAGGGTTCCAGCCCTCCTGCGTTCTCAGAGAGCTGGGGGGGCTATAAAAACGGGAGACACTGGGCATCTGGGAGACAGTGACAGACAAAGGCTGAGAGAGAGAGAAGCCAGAGAAGAGCGACCAGAGGCGGCAAACATCAGACTGTGCCCCCGACCTACACCAGCATGGGCTCCTTCTCCATCACCGTGGGCTTCATCCTCTTCCTGGCCCTTTGGCTTCCAGGCTATATTGGAGCAAACCCCGTGTACAGTGCGATGTCCAACACAGATCTGATGGATTTCAAGGTAGGGCCAGGAAGTGGCACACAGACTGGGGCCAGGGTCTCATTGGTACTGGGTCCATTCCTCTAAGACATCCCCCTTTCCCTGCATTTATTTTCCCTTTATAAAGAACCTGCTGGACCACCTGGAGGAGAAGACGCCACTAGAAGATGAAGTCATGCCCCCGCAGGCCCTGAGTGAGCAGAACAACGAAGCAGGGGTGGCCCTCAGCTCCCTCCCTGAGGTACCTCCCTGGACTGGGGAGGTTGTCAACCCACCTCAGAGAGATGGCAGTGTCCTAGGGCGCAGGCCCTGGGACCCTTCCGATAGATCTGCCCTCTTGAAAAGCAAACTGAGGGCTCTGCTCACTGCTCCTCGGAGCCTCCAGAGGTCCAGCTGCTTCGGGGGCAGGATCGACAGGATTGGAGCCCAGAGTGGACTAGGCTGCAACAGCTTCCGGGTAAGAGGAACCGTGGATGGAGGTTGGGTTCGGGGAGCAGACTATGCTCTTCGTAAGGCTCAAATCATGCCAAGAAATACTGCCAGGGAGCATCTTTGGCATGTGTCTGTCCCACTATGATGGATGTTCTGTAAGTTTCAAGGCAATCTGGGCACCAGCACTGGGAACTTAGAATACAGGGTAAGTCACCTTTGTGTTGCTGATCGGCAGCTAGTGTTCTATCCACAGTTGTCAGGGTCTGGCAGATTTAAATGAAATGGACTAAGTGCCCACATTAATGCTTACGAATGGCTTGTTTGCCAGTTTATCACAGAGACTAGACTGGGGCTGGTGGGAAAAAGCTGGTCACTGGTCAAGTTGAACAGCTTAGCACAGCAAAGCCAGATCCTCAAACCAATATATTTTTCTCTTTGTAGTATCGAAGATAACAGCCTGGGGGAAAAAGGCAGCCAGATCCGCTGGAGCAGATAGCAAAAGATCCTAAGCCCCTGCGGTGTGTCACGCGGCTTGGTCTCAATGCCACTGAGATGTGGCGAACGCCCTATCCCTACGGGAGCTGCGGCTTCCTGCCTTCATCTGTCACGACCAACGCTAACTGTAGAGGCGTGGTTTGAGTGAGGCCCTGCCTCTCCCACTCTGCATACTAAGGTAGATCCTCACCCTCACCCCTTTCCGAAAGCAGTTGGAAAAAAAAAATTTTTTTTTGAATAAACTTCAGCACCAAGGACAGAAGCGGAGACCTGGAGTGCTTCTTTCACTTCTGCCCCAGCTCCTTGCTGTCCACTCCTCCCCCTCGCCACCATCTTGTCTTTCCTGTCAATTCTCCCTACCTCCCTCTTCTTGCTGAGTGTGGAGAGCCCCTCAGGGCAGACTTCACAGAGATCTATCTGCCCCTCACTCCTCAGATCCCAGAAAAGCCCACCCACCCAGACCAAAAGGGCATTTATTTTTAATTCATGAAAAAGAGACACAAAGGCCGGGCGTGGTGGCGCACGCCTTTAATCCCAGCACTTGGGAGGCAGAGGCAGGTGGATCGCTGTGAGTTCGAGGCCAGCCTGGTCTACAAAGTGAGTCGAAGACAGCCAAGGCTAACACAGAGAGACCCTGTCTCAAAAAACCAAAAAAAAAAAAAAAAAAAAAAAAGAAAGAAAGAAAGAAAAAGAGACACAAATGCATCTTTTCCTGAGGACAGGTAACACATCTGTGCTCAGCAGACAGCTTCTTGCTGCCCTCTCACTTTCTGGTTACAGCCTGGGTGGTTTTAAAGAGCCTTCAGAGAACCCGGGACCGTCCAGATCTTGTTACTGAGCGCCAGCTGCAGCAGCCTTGTGATTTACACATTCAGTTTAGACAGGAGTGAGTGGAGGGTGGGTTACCCAGCTGGGAGAAGTGAAGCAAGGCTTTCCTGGGTGGCAAGTTCAAATGCTCTGTGAGCTACCACACCACCTGTCTGTCTGTGTCCACCACTCAGTGCTGGAGCTCAAACTCAGGGAGCCAAATGTATTTGAAAAACATCCATGATCTCCCTAACCCAGGACGGTGGAGTTTGAGCTTGTACAATGCACGGAGAGGAGAGCCACCAGGAAACATGCAGTTTCTTTATTTTTTGTCTCACTATGTAGCTTTGGCTTGCCTTGAACTCAGGGAGATCTGTCTGCTTCCACCTTGCTGCACTACCAAATCTGGCTAAGGTGCAGCATTTTAAAGTATCTGCTTGTGAAAGGTGTCACCCTGAGCAGCAGAGAACAGGACACCAAGTTCCTTTTAAACAAGGAGGGAATCAATATTTTCTTGCTGTGCTCATTTCTGCGGCCCCCACTACCCCCCCACCAGCCAGCCAGCCAGCCAGCCAGCCAGCCAGGGATGCCACATCTGATGCCCTCAACATCCTACACATTCAAGGCTAACAGTGAACACTGCTTCTTCCTGGAACTCACAGGCCATCTTGAACTCCAACAGGACATGGTTTGCTGTGTACATGTGTCCCTAACCTGTATTGGACGTGTTGTACAAAAACAGGGAGAAGAACCAAGTAGTGGGGTGCATACCCGTAGAGGGGAGGCAAGGCCAGAAGCCAAGAGTGATGGGCTGGAGGTGGAGGAAGAACTTCAACTACTTCCCATCAAAATGTTCTTATATGGACCAGTATGGTCACTTACACCTTAGTGCCCGCACTCAGGAGACAGAGGTAGGCAGATCTCTGTGAGTTCAGGGTCAACCTGGTCTACACAGCATGTTCTTGGACAGCCAGAGCTATGAAGTGAGACTCTGAGTCAACTAAAAAAACAAAACAAAACAAAAAACCCACTTCCTATCTGGATCTCAACCAGAAGGTGCAGAAAACCAGCCGGAGAATGACTTACAAGAACGCGTGCGCGCGTGTCTGTGTGTTGTGTGTGAGTATGTATGAGCATTAGGTCTGTATTTGGGAGTCCTAATTGCTAAGAAAAAAAAAGAGTGAGCTGTAGGGGTGCCCTCTATGTCTCGTGGTGACAAATGGCTGTCACTGAGGGTTGCCTGGAAGGGACAGAAAGGGGCAAACAAGACACAAAGTGCACCCAGTACTTGGAGAAAGGGGTCTCAGGAGGGGCCTGATGAGCTGTCAGTGATTGCTGACATAGCAGCTCACCCATGGACACAGCAAGTGGTTCTTGTAAAATAGAAAGCAGGTGAATAGGCCGGGGGACGGTAAGGCACGTCTTTAATCCCAGCGCTCGGGAGGCAGAGGCTGGTGGATCTCTGTGAGTTCGAGTCCAGCCTGGTTCTACAGGGTGAGTCCAGGACAACCAGGTCTGTTACACAGAAACCCTGTCTTGAAAAACAAAAAACCAAAAAATCAAACTAAACCAAACCAAAAAACCAGGCGAACAAAGAGCAGGGAGGCAGATGCACATGCCCACGTGGGGACAGCCTGGGGGGCTTCCTCTCCTCTCTGCCGTGAGGTTCCTACCAGTGGAGTAAATCCCCAGACAGACTGTCCACTGCTGCCCTGGTGCAGCAGGCAGGAAGAAAAGATCAAGAGACCAAATGGAGCAGTGTTTATAGGTTACAAGGGCAGTCTAATAGCTTACAAAAAACAGACAGGGATGGGGGCAGGCAGTGACGGAAGTGCAGGGCCAGCAAACTAGCCTTTCCATCTGGGCGTGATGGCACATGCCTGGAATCCCAGCACTTGGAAGGTAGAGGCAGGACAGCTCAGATCGTCCTTGGTTAAGGTGAGTCTGGGGCTAGCTGGGTTACGTAAGACCCTGCCTCGGGAACAGACTGCTGCTAGCACCTTTACTCTCCCCTACTTGAAAGAAATGAAAACCTGGAAAGAAAGCATTGTGCAGACAAGGTCTACAGGGAAGCTGCAGACATTTTATTTTGACTTGAGAGTTACTACAAGGACTTCCACCTTCCAAAGGGCCAAATAAAAATAGACCTTTACAAAATAAAAAAGAGACCGTTTATCTACACAGTGGAATCAGCTAATGTTACCATATAAACAAACAGTGCAAACGGAAAGGCGGACGCTGTGGCTGGAGAATTACCGAGGTCCACAGGAGCCGAGGGCAACACATGTCAACAGGGCTGGGCCAGGAGGGCTGTGCTGGCCTTTCCGGAAGCTTTCTTGTCACCAAGGTCTGCATCAAACTGTCACACGCTGGCTGAGTCAAGCTAATGTCCGTTCCAGCTGGAACTGCTTAACAAGGTCACACGCAGACATCTCATAAAATACCAAACTCCCACAGCAGTACCAGGGAGCCATACAAACACCCAAGTGCAGAAGCCAGGAAAGCTGCCTCAAGCCGACCTCAGTGTCCCTCCACAGAGCTGTGTTTGACAAGGTGCTGTGGTACCAGGGGCCACCAAGCTGTGGCAGGTGAGAGACTGAGCCACTGGTTCCAAGGGACAGCCATGGGAGGAAGGTTTACAGTTATAGTTCACAAGTGGAGAAGCGGTTGTCTTTGGGCTTTTCTGGAAAGGCAGGTTCGAAGGGAGGAGCATAGGAAACCAAGCGTCCCAGAGGGGCATGGGCTCAAGCCCATGGGCGGAAAGATCTGGACCATGTCTACTCTGGGCTAAACTGAGGGCAACCCAGGCACGCACACACAGGATGGACAAACTGCAACAGGAGTCCTGCCATGGAGGCAGGAAGCTGTGGACTGAGGTCCTGCAGGCTGCTGCTCTGAAAAGCCACCAGCTGGGAAGACGAGTCAGTGGTGTGTTGTGCCTTTCTCTTGGTGTGGGCAACTCTTTCCTTCTTGTTGGGGCACACAGCAGGACAGGAACTAAAGACAGCCATGAAACAAAGCGGGCACCTGGGCCAGCACAGCCTGCTGGGATAGTTCCCAAGTATTTGTTGAAAGTTTCAAGCCCATGCCCACCTCAATCTCATTATAGTAAAAAGATAAGCAAGTGGGGAAAACAGAGAGTCAAGGTCACTGTCGCTGCAAAGATCCAAGGTAGCCTCTGATGAGGCCGTGGCATGATTCCCCAAGTAGTGATCAGAACACTCTGCCAGGCCCTGGCACAGATGCCCTCCAGCAACTTCCACAATTTAAAAAGTAATGCAAATGAATGTCACTTGGCATCCAAAGGACAGATACCGCAGGGGCCCTGGGGTGCAAATGTCCCTACACAGATGTTAACTGAGGTGTCAGTTCAGGGAGGACCGGCAGCCAGGAGAGAATGAAGCCATGAAAAAGCAGGGAGGCACAGGGGCAAGAGCATCCCACTCGCTCCCCAGCCCTGAGCCAGCAGTGGCACAAGCGTCTCTCCAAGTCCCCAGAAAGAGGCAACTGGGGAGCGGAGTGTGAAGTGGGGTGCAAGAGGTGAGTGGAGCCACCAGCTCTCCCCTAGAGCGACCTTTGCTTGGCTCTGGCTCAGGACAGCTTGCTTGGCAGCTTGTAGAGCGATCCTGATTCACCAGGGCGCTGGGTGCTGGCTCTGTCTAAGGGTTTCTCAATTTTGGTTAACTTCGGGAAAGAATCCAAGATAAAGCTATGGCTGCCCCACCAGGAAGACAGAGAAAGTCAAGCAGTTGTGGGGAGGAAGGAACTGAGAAAGGGCGGGGAGCACGTGTTATGGAGAACAGGTGGAGTTAGTGATGGGGGTACTGAGCATTCACAGAAGAGGGAGGAGGTGTGGTCCCCTGGGGTGGGATTTAATGGTTAGAAGGCTGTTAACTGGGGTTTTAATGCTTCAAGGGTCTGGTCAGAAATGATTCTAAGGCAATTCAAGCCACAGGGTTGAGAGCAGGCGCTCGCTCCTAGAAAGATGGGCCAAATGAAGAGGCAGACAGCTCTACTGTATCTGAGGCCCTGGTTTTGATCCTAGGCCTCCCCAAACAGTTCTCAGGGCCCAATTCCTGAACTTAGTAATGAACATGATATGCGAATAACATCCTCAGTATTTGCCTCAGCCCAAGCCCTTCCCAGAAGGCTCTGGGTAACAGCTGGGCTCTCTGGGAAACAGCAACAGAGAAGTACCAAGTGTTTACCTAGGACCCAGCCTGACTTCACCCTGATGTCTCTCTAGGGGAGCCTGAGAAATGAGAAATGGAAGATTCTTGCTGAGGAAGTTAGTAAAACCCCAACTTCCTGATCAACACACCCCCAAAACCTGACACCAATCACCCAGGGCTCCAGGTGTCTGAGCAAGTGAGTGACAGAGAGCATCTGTGCTGGCTATGGGGCCAGCAAGCGAGTGAGCCACCTGCAGAGGCACCTCTGGGAGAGTGAGCTGGTGGTGGCCGGCCGACTGTCAGAGGGTCTGGTAATGCTGCCGCAGCCGGGCCTGCAGAAACTCATATGTCAGGTTGTGTCGTGTAATGATCCCCACGATCTAGGGAAAAGAGAAAACACCCAAGTCACCGCAGGAAAACCTACCTACCCGTGAGGATGTATGTGAGGAGAGCTGGTCCCTGTCGGACAGGACAGGGTTAGTGTGCTCATGGACTGACTTCTTCGTCTCAGGGGAAGGTCAGGAGTCACAAGCTGGAGGCCTGGGGACAGAAGCAGCTGCACAAAAGGAGTCAGTGGACCCTGAAATGGGGTGAAGTGAAACTGGGGAGAGAAGGGGACTGGAAGGGGACTCTGCGCCACCTGCTTTATCCCAACACAGAAGTCTGCGTGGCCCCAGGCATCTTTTATTGTTCTTGGTTTGGCTGGAGCCAGGTACAACTCGCCTGTGTGGTGGGGTTCCAGGTATGTGCCACTGTGCCTGGCAGAACTAGTCTAAGGTTCATTTTGTGTCTTGTTTATGAACAAGCCTAGGCACATGCATCTATCGCTGAGCTACACCCCCAAGGCATGCTTTGCCCTGTCTTAGGGTCTCCATTGCTGTGATACAGCCCATGAACGACAGCAACACAGGGAGAAAAAGGGTTGCTATTTCAGCTACTTTATAACCCGTCACTGAGCAAAGTCAGGGCAGAAACTCAAACAGGGCAGGAACCTGGAGGCAGAAGCTAATGCAGAGGCCAAGGACAGGTACTGCTTACTGGCTTGCTCCTCATGACTCCCTCAGCCTGCTTTGTTATAGCACCCAGGATCACCAGCCCAGGGATGGCCCCACCCACAATGGGCTGGGCACTCTCATATCAGTCACTAATTAAGAAATACACTACATCCTTGCCTATAGCCCAGTACTTACAGAGGCATTTTCTTAATTGAGAGTCCCTATTCCCAAATGACTCTAGCTTGTGTCAAGTTGAAATACAACTGTCTAGTATAGGTCCGTAAACAGAGCACGTGCCAAGCCAGATGTCACACACCTGTAACAGCACTTGGAAGGCTGAGTCAAGAGGACTGTCTCAGTTGGGAATGGTGGCGCACACCTTTAATCCCAGCGTTCAGGAGGCAGAGGCAGGTGGATCGCTGAGTTTGAGGCCAGCCTGGTCTGCAAAGCAAGTACAGCCAAGGCTACACAGAGAAACCCTGTCTCAAAACACAAAAAACAAACAAACAAACAAACAAAGAAGACTGCCTCAGGATCAAGGCCAGTCTGGGCTACTTAATGAGTACCAGACCAGCAAGAGGAGAGTGGAGGGAAGGCAGGCTACCCTCTGTAAGAGGCCCCACTTCCTAAGGGGTCATTTTGGTGACATATACTGAAGACCTCAAAAAGGAACTGAAATGCAACTGAATAATCAATGAGAAGGAAGGATGGGAAAAATGGACCACATAGCCACGATGCTCCTCTATGGCAGAGTGGGGTGGAGCGTTGTAGCTCAGTGGTAGAGTGCCTGTGTAGCATGCCTAAGACTAAACCAGACCCAGCAGAGATGGGTCCTGAAGGAAAAAGCCACTGGGAATGACCTCTGGGCACACAGAATCTGTGCACAACAAGGTTGACAGGGTGGCGACCTCTGTAGGTTTCATATTTTTTTTTCGTATTTTGGATAATATAGTACAATAGCACAACAATAACTATATAATAAAAATATTGGGAGGGTAAAAGGGATGGGATAACAATTGAGATATACTATGAATAAATCAATAAAATATATTTAAAAAATAAAAATATTAACAAGAAGGCTCAGTGGGTAAATATGCTCACCATGCAAGTCTGGTGACCAGAGTTCAGTTCCCAGAACCCACAGAAGTGGAAGGATAGAAGCAACTGCACAAAGCTGTGCTCTCACACCACACGTGTACAATTAAAACAGAGCAGAGTAACTCTGAAATGGCGAAAAAGCCTACAAAGCCAGGTGTGGTGCACACGCCTTTGATCCCAGCACTTGGGAGGTAGAGGACAGAGGCAGGCAAATCTCTATGAGTTCGAGGCCAATCTGGTCTACAGAGTGAGTTCCAGGACTGCCAGAACTATATAGAGAAACCCTGTCTCAAAAAAAAAAAAAAGACAGAGAAAAAAAAAAAAAGCCAACAAAATTAATCACTGGGTGTGCTACCTTTTAAAACCATCTGAGCATTTTGCCTTAAATTTTATTAATGCTACAAATGCTCATAAGAGGTGGGAGCCAAGGAACACAGACCAGGGGAGAGTGAGGAGAAGGCTAAGACAGAGCAGGCGGTGGAAGAAAGGAAGGAGGAGCACAGGTGCCCCCTGCTGGACTGTGCAACAAGCGCACGGGGAAGGGAGAGGTGGGTGGACAGACAGATGAGAGGCAGCCAGGGACACTGCTTTTCTCCACCCAACTAACTTACCTCTCCCACCGCATTCACCACAGGCAAGTGGCGCAGGCCCATAGTTCTGAACAGGTTAAAAACTTGGGAAACGTGGGTGTTGGGGGAGACAGTGAACGGTGAAGGATTCATGTATGGGGTGACATCCTGCAGAAGAGAAAGCAAGAATCACCCACAGCCCAGGATAAACATGGCACAGCGCGTCGGACAGTCCCGAGGGACAGCCCTCCTCACCACGATCATCCGGGGATTCAGCAGTGTGAGGTCCAGGTCATGGATGTCCGGATACCGTGGGTAGTCCTCGGCCATCTCAGCGTAAGAAAGGCGTGGCTGGCTGGCACTCTGCAATCCGACCAAGACAATGTCCTTGCAACAAACAGCAGCTGCTAGGAGGGTCACTGATGGTCTCCTCCCCGCTTACGCTAGTATGCCATATGCCACACGCAGTCAGTCATGTTGCCACCCAGGGGGAAAGACACAGGAGCCATAGTGGGTGCTGAGGAGGGAGACAGCCAGGTTCTAATGGATGAGAAAACTGCTAATAGGGGTTGTGGGTTGAGTTGTGCCCCCAAAAGACATACCAACTTGCAAATCCTACTATCTATCAGGTGCCTTTCCTAGAGGCAGGGTTCTGCAGATTACTTACAACAGGCTCACGCTGGACTAGGGGCCTAAATTCCAACATCAGGCCTCCTTCCACAGCGGAGAGAGGAAGTGGAGTGAGCACTGTGCATCGACAGAAGGAAAACTGAATGACAGATACAAATGACAAGGCTGGGAATTGCTGGTGACCACGAGGGACTGAGCAAGAGGAGGCCAGAAGGGCCCTCTCCCAGCTCCTTCAGAGAGCTGACCCGGCCCCCCTGGGTCTTATACTTAAGAGTCTTGAACTAGCCGTTGGGCGTGGTGGCGCACGCCTTTAATCCCAGCACTCGGGAGGCAGAGGCAGGCGGATCGCTGTGAGTTCGAGGCCAGCCTGGTCTACAAAGTGAGTCCAGGACAGTCAAGGCTACACAGAGAAACCCTGTCTCAAAAAGAGTCTTGAACTATGAGAGACCCTGTCTCAAGCTACAAGGCGATGACAATCTGACACAATGCTACCGGGGATAGTTATCACAGGAGTGTTGTCATCATCTCTTGGGTCTCACTGTGCTGTCACAGGCCAGGGAGGCCAGTGTAAGGACCCACAGGATAGCACAGGGGCACAAGGGCTGGCTGGCCATCGCTTTCCTGAGTGGGTTCCTGCTCCCTAACTGTTCTATGACCTTCCTCTGGCTCACAAATGCCTCACTGTGGGCAGCCCTAGAATCTATCTGCTGTAGGAGGCCAGGCCAGGAACTTTAGGATCTAAGCTGTCACCACTCCACCCTTCTTACCCCTCAACTCCCCGTCAGTCTCTACCCACTCTAACCAGGCTGGTCTCCCATACTCCACCCAGGACCCTGTGCCAGGGTGGCTGCTCTTCTGCAGGCTACGACACCACAGAGGGGCTCAGGCAGCTATAATGGTAGAAACCCACAACTCTCAACATGACAAGAGTCACTCTGGAAACCAGGGCTATCGGTAACTTGCTCATGCTCCTGCTGAAAAGAAGGTGCCATGGGAACACCCTAAAACCAAATGAGAGAAAAGACGGCTACAGGGGAGCTGGCAGGAAGAGGGGTAGGTCTTCACTAGCACATGCAGAGAACTCTTAAAGACAGGCGTGGCACCCCAGCTGCAATCACATCAGGAGGACCAAGCACTCATCCTCAGCCAGCCTGGCCTACAGGAAACCCTGTCTCAACAACAAAACCAGAAGGAAAAAATCCCTCAGGGTATGAAAAGCTCACAGGCCGGCAAGCAGGAAACACTGGACATAATGTGGCAGAGGCTAAGCAAGGGACAAGTGGAGTCAGCTTGCCTTCACCTCCCTCATGACTTGGGGGCCTCACAAACACAGCAAAACCCTCCTCAGCAGCTGTGCACACATCGCACGCACAGAACTACCTCTCCTGAACAAGAAGGTCTGTCCCTGCCACCTGCTTGCCTTCCAGAACACCAGAGCCCAAGACTTACGGACTGACTTTCGGAATAACACACTCCTCGGACAAGCAAGGTCACAAGCTGAGAGCGCAGGACGAGGCCGTGGAAGGTCAGTGGGCGGAAGCGCTCCTCCATGGTCCAGTCTTCACTCGGGGACTGGTCAGGATATAGGTTGGGGTAGGGAGTGTATCTGTTACACAAAAACCAGATGCTGCCTCGTATACCCTCAGCAGGGTCACGTCTGCCACATCCTCATTGCCTTCCCATAATCTCCAGCAAGCTCAGGGCTCCTCACACCCTGGGTGTGCAGGGTGTTCTGCACGGAGGCTGTAGACAGCCAGTGCGAGGCGAGGCCCTCACCTCCTCTCCAGCATCTGCTGTAGCAGGTCCTCCTTCTCTGCTGGCTCCTCAGACGCCACATGCTCGTCACACACATTGCGCAGCTCGCTGGAAGGGTAAGACTTCATGGACTGGCCCCGCTTGCGCTGCTCACCGGCACGGGTGAGGATACTGGATTTCTATGGATGGAGAGTGGGGACAATGACAGTCATTACAGGAGGCAAGACGGTGGTGCGGGGCATACAAACACAGGTGCATCTTGAGGGCTGTGGTGATGGACCTATCCTCCGTGGGCTGAGTTGAGAGCTACCCAAGGACAGAGCCACCAGCGCCCATCCCACCTGGTATACCAAATGACATCATGAGGCCAGGATCTGTATCCCTAGAGCTCCCAGCCCAGATCTGCAGCATCTAGCCAATTTCTTTCTTTCTTTCTTTTTTTTTCCTAAAGATTTATTGTGTATACAGTGCTCTGCCTCCATGTACATCTGCAGGCCAGAAGAGGGCATCAGATCACATTATAAATGATTGTGAGCCACCATGTGGTTGCTGGGAGTTGAACTCATGACCTCTGGAAGAGCAGCCAGTGCTCTTAACCACTGAGCCATCTCTCCAGCCCCCTAGCCAATTTCTTCCTCATTCTTTTTATCTGTGGTTTCTTGAGACAGGCCAGCTGGTCCAGAGCTCAGTGATCCTTCTGCCTGGGCACCCACTTTCCTAAGTAGGCCAGAGTGCACTTGTGTCAGCAACTCTAGAAGCCTCCCTGAGGCTTTTCTATGGTAAATAATTAATACCAAGCCTGCTGACTCTAAAAGAGGAGCCACCCCACTGCTCCCTGCTGCCCAGATGAGCACACATCCACTGTGAGCACACATGAGGGTGCTGCAGATTCGCCCTAGACTGAGCCAGTCTAAATGCACCCAGCTGCAGGGGCAGCACTGTCCAGCTTGAGTCCTGGGCCAGATGGGCTCCTCACTGGCCTTCCCTTCTGGCCACTTCCCTCACCTTGAACTTAATGTTGTTGCTGATGAGCTGGTTGCCTTTCATGAACTCCTTCTCATTGCCCCGGTTCTCTGTGACCACTGGGAAGGCATGGTGGACCGTGGTGCGTAGGATGCTCACCAGAGACTGGATGCGAGTATGTGGGTAGACATACGTCAGGTTGGGCTCCATGATGTCGCTGGCTCTCAGCCTGCAGAGGGGGGAAGCTGTGACAGCCTCAGAGAGACCACTACACGAGGGATGGGCCTCTCCATCTCCATCTGCATCGTGAGGGCTTCTCTGACCATCTCAGCAGCTCCTTCAACTTCCACCACCATGCTGCTATGCCATCCCCCACTTCACCATGCCAGGGGCCCCTGCTGCCTCCCCATGAACCCTGCCTGCCTTCCCAAGGGCTAGCCAGTCACTCCTTGACACGCCACGTCACATGCTATGTATTTATCACCACAGACTGCTAGTTATTAGAAGTTAAAGGGCAATTCTGGAGTCCTTGTTTAGACCAGGATGGCAAGCCAGAGTCCACAGATTGATTCCAGCCCTGCACGCTCATCCACGTCCATTTTCCTGCTGTAGTGGCAGGGAGGTGGGGCCGATGGGCTGCCCTAAAAGGGGAGGTGGGGAGTACTGACCCCACATTAGCTCACAGGGCCTGTCTGATATCCAGGTAGAGGCTGGACACCTGTGGATGGTCGAGCTGAGTGGTGCCTAGCTGGAGTCAGTGCCAGGCTCTGTGTTCTCGGTGTGAGCATCTGGCCATGTTAAAAGCTTGACACGGTTCTCACAGCTGACTTGGCCAGGATGCTAAGGAGCCAAATACCCACAGGCAACACTGCTTCCCTGTGTCCCACCTGCTACCCAGCCCCATGGCCTGCCTTCTAGATTCCTAGCCAACTCAAGCTGCTCATTGTCCCCAGACACAAGGGACACAAGTGTACCTTCCTCTAATCTGAGCAAGGTGAGCCCCTGTTTTCCACCCTGCCAGGCCCTGCAGGCCCTAGAGCTTAGAAACTGGTGCAAAGACACGGGGAGAGGCCATCATCTTACTTGTCCATTTCCACCTCTGTCTCCCACTCCAGAAGAGGCACACCTCGCAGGCCAATGTGGATGTCATAAATGCCCTTATTGAAAAAGTCTCCTGTCCACTTGGCCACCTGGAACATAAAGCAGGGGCTGAAGCAGCCCGTGGGGTGAGCCTGGCCCTTGGCCCGCCAGCAGCCAGAGGGAAGTGCTCACCATCAAAGTGATCATAATGGGGAGCCCATAGGTGATCTCATTGGTAGATTCAATCAAGATCACGGTGAGACTGATGGTCATCCTCACAACCCCGCCCAAGAAAGCCGCTGCACCAATCAGGGCAAAGGTTCCAGAATAGATGTGGCCCAGTCCAATGTAGCTGGTGAAGAGAAAAACAACCAGGCTTAGACTCACATTGGTGGTGTGAGCTTACACACTTGTAAACATGTGGGCACACATGCGCACATTAAATCCATACTACCTTTTCAGGACATTGGCAACTAAACGTCCAAAAGCTGCTCCACACAGCAGGGAAGGCACGAAGAGGCCACTGGGGACAGAAGTGCCGAAAGTCCAACAAGCAAGCAGGAAATAGAGGATGAAGAATAAGGCCAGGGTGATGGGGCTGAAAGTCCCTGCGGGGTGAGAACAGGCCTGAGTCACACCAGCAGATGCCTACACCAGCTCAGAAAACTGTGTTGGGTCCTTCCAAGTCCTTCTGCACTCCAGCCTGGTTGCCATGCAGAGGCTTAGGATGCCACTGCAGCAGGAGAGATGTCTGGTGGGAGCGGACACCAGCCCCTGGGTGTGCAGCAGAGGCACTCACCATCCTGATGGAAGAGCTGCAGGATGGCAGACTCCTGGGAGTTGAAGAAGAGTGTGGCCATGTCATTGTAGGTGTCATTGGGACAGAAGAAAGTCTTGATAGTTGAATTCACATCTTCTGATGTGACCTGAAGAGGGAGGGATCAAAAAGCTAATATAAAGGCGCCTGACTGGGACATCCAAGTCTTTAGCACTGTCTCCTAAGAGGTCGGATGTCTGGCTGGACAGTGGTACCAGAGGGAGGAGCTGGGGTCTGGCTGGAGGAAGTGGATACATATCTCTGTGTGTGTACTACATGGCCACTGTGATGTTAGGCTCTTGTATTCGGAATGTGGAGTGAGGTAATCTGGGTGAGGATAAAGGTCTTTGTTCATCAAAAACAAGTATCTATGAGCCAGGTGTGGTGGCATGTGTCTTTAATGCCAGCACTTGGGAGGCAGAGGCATGTAAACCTCTTGAGTTTGAGGCCAGCCTGGTCTGCAAGTGAGTTATAGAACAGCCAGGCCTACATGGAGAAAACCTGTCTCAAAAAACCAAAAATTAAAAAAATTAAAAAATAAAAGTATTTGTGCATGTCTGTGAGCATAAGTGCACAACTTGTATAGCATGCACTTATGTCATGTCATATGACAGTGAGCTGGGGTCTCTTGATCACCACTGCACATGCCAGACTAGCTGGCTCCACTTCCTGGCTCCACTCCCCATCTTGCCATGGCAGCACTGGGATTCTAGACCATGTTCAGCTTTATATGGGGTCTGGGGATCTGAACTCAGGTCCCCACACTTGATTGGCAAATGCTTTACTCACTGAGCTGTCTCCTCAGCCCTTAGTTATACTCATCACTAAACTTAACTACATCACAGTTCCCCACAGACTTGGTTTACTCCTTGGTGTAGATTCTGAAGTGATGTGTTACTTTACATTACGTCACACTCACTTCCGAGGGAGAGCCCCCAGCACTACAGAAAACAGTGAAGACTAGACAAGCAGCTGGAAGCTACAGGCGCCTAGAAAGCAGAGACCAGGCCAACGCTTAACTTAAAGCTCCAACAAATGAAAACAAAACAAAACAAAAAAACCTTTACCCTGGATATTCTGCAAAAGAAACCAACCCTAACAGGAGTCTGACGGCAGCACCATGCTCCCGCCACATCCCCCAAACCCACCCGGAGAACACAAGCCAAACGGGGAAGAGAAGGCTCTCCTGGTGTTCTAGGCTTCACAGTCTGCGGAGCCTGTGTGAGCAGAGGACTCTGGCGCCCCTGACTTAGGAGTGGAAGCAGGGCACCTACAGAGGGTTGGTTCTGGATTTCTGGTTGGTAGAGTGCAGTGGCTGAGCTGCACCCTACTGCTGCCCCTGTGGACTGCAGACATTAAGGACATGAGGTCTCCTGGATTCTACTCCACAGATGATGCTACAGAGATAGATGTCCATCTGTGGGCACTGTAACAACACTGGATGATGGTGTCTATAATCCTGGCAGGTGGTCCTGCTCAGGCAGTACTGCACTAGGAAGTAAGACAGCGCCTCCTGCTGGCAGAAAGACATGAGTGGAGGGGAACAGGGAACCACGTGGCCATGGCTTATAACTGATAGACCATGTCAGAAAAAAGCCAGTCCCAGAGGTTCCCTGGAAAAGGTCTTGAGGCCAGCTGCAGTGCTAAGAGACCACCTGCCTGCTGGCAGAGAACAGACTACAAATTCACACAGCCTCCACACTAACTCTGCCCTCTCTACATGCCATTCCAGCCAGGCGCAGCGGTGCCCGTCTGAAGTCTCTGGGAAGGACTTTTCCTCACCTATAAAATGAGGTAATACCTTCCCCTTCATGGTACATATTACCAGCTGAAATCTGGGTCAAGCAGTCACTCTGCCTGTTTTCTCACCTGAAAAACAGGGATGCTATAACCAGGCAGGACAGTGGAAGAAAAATAAAAACAAGAATTCTGTGAAGTCCTTGTGGAAGCTCTGAGACACGCTGCCTGGGCCTCTCTGGCCCTTGCTGGACTACCATGGGCCCAGAAGTCTGACAGTCAAGAAAGTTACTTTGGGGCTGGAGAGATGGCTCAGGGGTTAAGAGCACTGACTGTTCTTCCAGAGGTCATGAACTCAATTTCCAGCAACCACATGGTGGCTCACAACATCTATAATATGATCTGATGCATATTGTATACATAATAAATAAATCTTTAAAAAAAAAAGTCACTTCATTCTAGGGCAAACATCTTTTTCTGGCTTTAGTTCATTTCTTTAGGTTAGCTGCCTGGAGCACAGTGTTTTGTTTTTTTATGTAAGTGTTCCACACCAAAACACATTCTGAAAACCCAGTCTCATAAACGAAGTGGCTTTGGGAATAGCTAGTTGTCAAAAACTTCTACTCTGCCAGTCAGAGTAGATTGTCACACAGATTCTTTTGTCCCATCTGATGCCACCCTCTGCCTGAAGGCTACACAAATAGGCTGCAGCAAGGGTCAAATGTGACCCCTGGCTATAGCTCGTAGACCTCTCATCTAAGACACCCTGGGGAGTCACAGACTGGAGACTCAGAAGAGGCAGCCACCAAGATGGCTCTAAGAGCTCTGAGCTCCTACATAGAAACAAGAAGGCAGAACCCAGGGAACAGCCAGCAGCTTCTACCTTGGAGACCAAGGCACATGCTGCCTCCCTGAGCATCAGAGTGGACCAACATGCAGGCAGAGTGCACTCCCATGATCCCTAAGGTGGCAGAGGAGAAGTGCAAAATGGGACCCTATCAAGAGCAGCTCAGCATGAGCCAGGTGCTGGGAGGAGTAAGTACTACCCGTGAGTGACCTCATATCACAGAGGCAAGATGGCAGGTGCTGGAGCCCTGACCCAGTGTGTCCCTGCAGGCCTAAAGAGGGACAAGCAAGTGGGCATGGTGGCACACGCCTTTAATCCCAGCACTCGGGTGGCAGAGGCAGGTGGATCGTTGTGAGTTTGAGGTCAGCCTGGTCTACAAAGTGAGTTCAAGGCAGCCAAGGCTACACAGAGAAACCCTGTCTTGGGGTGGGGGTGGGGAGGGAAAAGTGTAAATGGGGCCTGGAGAGGCGTGAACAGTAGGCTAGTGAGCACACTTCCTATGCGTGCGGTTCCCTAGAGAGGAACCGCCAGAGCTTCTGAGAACGTAAAGGATGGAGAGCAGCTGTGCACATTCTCAGGTAAAGGGCGACCACACACTCAGCTGCGGGCAGGAAGCAGCATGGCTCAAAACAGACACATACTTCTGGATGGAGGGTAAAGACACTAGTTTGCTAGGGTTACCTGGAGCTGGAACGAGCCATTACCGGTTTGACTCGCAGAGGACATCTGGCGGCATTCTCCTAACACCATGGAGGCTGCGAACACCACCACAGTGGTCACCAGGGACACCAAGAGGCTCTCTAAGACTCTGGAAAGCAGAGCACTGAGATTACAGCACAAGCCAAACAGGTTTAGGCTGGAGTAGCACAATCTCCACACTTGCCCCACACCCTTCCCACACAGGGCGAGCCAGGCAGCCCCGGGCAGAATGCACACATCCAGACTTCACTTCAGACTTGCTGCATCAAGCTGGCTGCAATAAAGGGCAGGCAGCTGATAGAGGGCGCTGTTGCACACACATCTCTCTCTAAAGAGCTAAATGGTTTTCCTTGCTAAGTTCAGGCAGGGCAGCTTGTGACAGACAGCTCCTCAGCAGGACCTGCTGACCCTCCTGACCTTTGGTCATGTGTGCTAACAGCAGGTCAGCAAAGGATGGGCTACCCAGATACTCAGGTTATTAGCTTGGCGCCTGCTTCTCTGGCCTTTGTATGGCATCCTTATCAGCCTGTCCACGTGCTTAGTCTCAGAGGAGAAATCACAGTGGGTATGGGAAGCAGGGTCTGTTCACGGGACCATCTTCCTTGGGAGAGATGGCCTGCCCACAAGGGGCTCACTGCAGATACCTGACGAGCTTAGGTTTCGGGTGCACGTTGCGCATACGGTACTTTGCAAGCCTCTTGTTCAGGCAGTTGAATGTGGCTCCCAGGAGGCCCCCAATGACCCCCATCACGACGAAGAAACCCAAATCCATAGCTGTCCAGAGATGACATTTTTTATCAGAGTCAGAGCACTGAGGGAAGGGGAAAGAGAGGGAGAGAGAAAAACCAGAGTGGCCATGAGAGCAGGAAGGGAGAGAAACAGAGACAGGAACAAGAGCAGGAGGCCTGCCTTCCCTGCTGAGGGCCCAGGCCTGCCTTCCCTGCTGAGGATCCAGGCCTGCCTTCCCTGCTGAGGGTTCAGGCCTGCTTTCCCTGCTGAGGATCCAGGCCTGCCTTCCCTGCTGAGGGTTCAGGCCTGCCTTCCCTGCTGAGGGCCCAGGCCTGCCTTCCCTGCTGAGGGCCCAGGCCTGCCTTCCCTGCTGAGGGCCCAGGCCTGCCTTCCCTGCTGAGGGCCCAGGCCTGCCTTCCCTGCTGAGGGCCCAGGCCTGCCTTCCCTGCTGAGGGCCCAGGCACACTGCTGACAGAAGCAGGAGCAATGGCCGTTCCAGAGGCCACCTACCCCTCTGGACTTTGACTTATGAGCAAGTTTTATGGGTAAAGTGAAATGTCCTGGGAGGAAGGACAAGGCATACCTTAAATTCTCCGAAGTTCAGCAACCCGGGCAGCTGGAAGGAGCCCCAACTTCCAAACTGAATCCCAGAACGGAAGAAGTTGAGGGTGAAGGTGGCAGACATGGAACAGAAGAGCTAGAGACAGGTAACCAAGCATGAGGACACTGGTGACATTGCCTCTACTGGACACTCTCCCTTACTTTTATTTATTTATTCATTCACTTATGTATTTACTTTGTGCGTATGCAGGGCAAAGCAGAACTTGCGAGGGTCAGTTCCCTCCTTCTACCATCTGAGTGTCAAGGGATCTGCTTGGGTCTGGAATGGCATCAAGTGCCCTTACCCCCGAGGCGTCGTGCCAGCCACAGTCCCTTTAAAGCTCACCACTCCACTAGGTGTGGTGGCACAGGCACTCAGGGGCACAAACTATGTGAGTTTGAGGCTAGCCTGGTCTACATAGTGAGATCCTGTCTCAAAACCAAAACAATGCAACAATAAAAACAAAGAAAGAACGAAAAACCCATGGCTCCTGAAGAGACCTTCGGAAGTGGCTAGGTTCAGGGCCTCCCTTGGGAACGCAGCTGAAGGCAGGCTCTGAGCCAGGGTCGCGCTACAGTCCTCCGTGAGTGCCTGATGTGGGAGCTCCCTGTGGAGCAGGCCCTGTGCCCAACAGGAAGAAGGACAACAGAAGACATTCCAAGTCACAATCCTGTCATTCCTCCCTCCCAACAGAGACTTCATAAAGACAAAACAGCAGCTGTTTGGCATGGGTGTACAGCTGGGTGCCATGGGAGTGGGGTGTACAGCTAGGGAGCCACAGGAGTGGCTCACAGAAGAGCACAGAAGCCCACTGTTGGGAGGCTATGACTGCGTGACAGGGACATTCCATGGAGTCAGTCTGCTAGCTCCAACAAAAGGACAGTTACACTTTTCAAGGGATGTTGGGTGCATTCTGCACTTGTGCTTAGGACTGACAGGTGGCTTCCACAGTCTCCTTACCACTTTCCACGTGAGCCTCTGGTTCCAGAAGGATGAACCCTCCTCCAGACTGAACAAGGTACCCCCTATAGGGGCCCCAAAAGCTGCAGCAACTCCAGCAGCCGCCCCCGCTGATACAAAGTCCCGCTTGTCCCTGAGAAGAGGATGGGAAGGGGAGAGAGTGCATCTGTTCATTCAAGAAAGAGCCTCCAGACTGAAGAGCCAGCTTCTCACTTCTCTACCCATGAACCTTCTCCCTCACAGCCCAGGAGTGTCAGGGTCACAACAGAGCAGGGTCCTGGACAGTCAGCGGGCTGCCTCTGAGCCCCACACGCTCCCCACATGCTTGAGTTTCAATGTCATATATTCTCCAGCGTGCTCAAGGCCATCACCCTGAGGCACTGTGGAAGGTGGAGGACGCTGAGAGTGCAGCCTACTGAGAGGTGTTAGGCCATCTGGAGTATACTCATAAAGAGGGCGCTAGGACCCAACCCAAGCCACAAGGTGAAGGAAGGGCACTAAAACTTTCAAAACCAAGAGGGAGAACACACCTCTGCTTCTCAGCTGCCCATCCCAGGTGTCTGTTACTGTAACAAAAGCCAACGCACTGCACCCCACGCCCTCAGGGTAACAGCTCTTCACCTGAGAACAGGAGCTCCCTGACCTGACACAAATGCAGAATGGCAGCCAGCAGCCAAGAGGGCTGCAGGACCAAAGCCACAAACCCACAGAGCTAAAGAGTCCTGGGTACCCTTCCCTGGCTGGGCTTTCAGTTCGGGACCATCATTACTGCCTGAAATGGTTCATACAAAAGACAAGTGGCAGACAAGTAGAAACAAAAGCCAAACAAGAGCTTGGTCCTCTTGCTTCTCACTGTGAGGAGAAAGCACAGCGGGCCCTTTCTCCTGACAGCCAGGGGTCACGAGAAGCCAGGCTGGTGCACAGTGCAGCTACGCTGTGCCTCCCAATGCTCCCATACCTGTCGCTGCGGAAGTAGGGGAAGTTAAACTGGATCTTCCGTAAGGAGATGCTCTGAAACTGAAACAGGGGAAAACATAGTCAGAGAGGCCATGAGGGCAGGACCTCAAGCATCCTGCACAGCAAGAGGCAAAACAAGAAAGTCACCTAGGGTTCACCCTGTGCAGTGTCAACAAGTCAGGAGCAGGAGAACAGCAGTAGATATGCTGCACATGATGGCACTAGCTCTTTCAGGGGACGCCCCTGGCACCCTAAATTCTCACACAGGGCCCCCGCCATGCTGGCCTCTTTCCACTTCTAGGCTCACTTCTGGAAGACAGCAAGCAAGACAAGTCGATGGGCCTGGAGCAAAGAGCCTTCGTCCTTCACCCCACAACTCACACTCCAGGTAAGTCCCGCACTCAGAGCAGGGAGGACTAAGGTCCACAAGTGGATGTTCTCAAGGAACCAAGGCTTCTCCAATGGAAGCCCAGGTGTCTAGAAGCACTTAAGAGGGCATCAGATCACATTATAGATGGTTGTGAGCCACCATGTGGTTGCTGGGAATTGAACTCAGGACTTCTGGACGAGCAGTCAGTGCTCTTACCCTCTGAGCTATCTCTCCAGCCTAGCAGGAGAATTTTGAGTTCACAGTCTAAATATATACTAAGACCTTATCCTAACCAATCAAGCAATAAAACCTAATACTGAAAAAACAACACAAAACAAACAAACAAAAACAACACCCTAATACTAAATGATTGACTGGTTGACTGAGACAGGGTTTCTCTGTGTAATAGCCCTGGTTGTCCTGGAACTCGCTCTGTAGACCAGGCTGGCCTCGAACTCACAAAAGATCTGCCTGCCTCTGCCTCCCAAGTGCTGGGATTAAAGACGTGTGCTACCACTGCCTGGCTGAAACCTAAAAAGATTTGGGAGGCAGGGGCATGAGTTTCAAGACAGGGTTTCTCTGTGTAGCCTTGGCAGTCCTAGGCTCATTCTGTAGACCAGGTTGGTCTTGAACTCACAAGAGATCCGTCTGCTTCTGCCTCCCCAGTGCTGGGATTAAAGGCGTGCGCCACCACGCCCAGCCTGAAACCTAATTTTTAAAAGGAGATATTGAGTCAGGAGCTAGCCCTTGGCCTGGTCATGTATGTTCAGGTGACACCTGCCTGGCCCAGTGACTGTTGCCATCAGCTACTGTGGATTGAGCAGGGGTGGGCCTGAGACTGCGTCAACAACTCTTCCAGACGTGTGGCACTCGATCGCAGGTGCTAGCCCTGCAGCCACACTGCTATCAGCTTTCTCTGCGTTCTGTGCCTGCTCCCAGGACCCAGCAGCACTGCTGTACTTTGAGAAACAAGAATGACATGCTTCACTGGGATAGACCACAGTTTTCACCTCAACTCCAAAAGGTTCTGAAATTGCACAGGGACTTCACAAAGGAGTTTTCCAGATCTGCTGGGCCTACCCAGGAGGTGCATTCTGAGAGATATATCCCTGGCTCAGCAACCCTTACCTGAGGGAGGCCAGCTCCTACCACGGCACCACTGTGGATCATGGGGCCTTCTTTCCCCACAAAGAGCCCTGGGAATGGAGAGAAAGAAAGAGGCACAGTCAGCAAAGGGCCTCTCAGCAACTAGAAAATGCAGGCAAGCATAAGACAAAAACTGAGCCAAGACCAAGGAGAAAGCTCAGTCAGTACAGTACTTCCTGAAAAATACAAGGACCCAAGACCCATCCTTACCCCCAACACAGAAAACCCAGAGCAACAGCAAGTACCATCATCTAGCACTGGGGGACTGGAGGTCCCTGGGGCTACCTGGCCAGCCAGCCTAGCTTAACTGGCAAGTTCCAGGCCAGTGAGAGAGCCATCTCAAAAAACAAGATGCGTAACTCCTAAAGAGTGACGGCGCACACCTTTAATCCCAACATTTGGATCAAAGAAGCAGGCCAACTTCTGAGTTCGAGTGCAGCCTGGTCTATAGAGTGAGTTCCAGAACTCACAGAGCAGGGGCTACACAGAGAAACCCTGTCTTGAAAAAACCAAAACCAACCAAATAAAAAGAGAGTGACATTTAAGGTTGCTGTGTGGTTTCCTCCATGCCCTAGCTGCATCACAGACAGACAGACAGACACACACACACACACAACAGAGAGAGAGAGAGAGAGAGAGAAAGAAGGAAGAAGAGGAGGAGGAGGAGGAGCAGGAGGAGCAGGAGGAGGAGGAGAGGAGGAGGAGGAGGAGGAGGAGAAGGACGTCGACGACGACAATGACAGAGAACACAGAGGCTGGGCCCAGTTCTCTTCGACCAAGCTCATTTGCTACATACAGTTCTTATTTTCAAATTTCTCTGTCAAGAATCCACAGCCTATGGGTCACAAGCACCTTGCCTGTTTTTGTGTAGCTTGAGAACTAAGGTTTTACTCCCTTTCTTATTTATTGAAGGTGCTAGGAATCAGGCCCAGAGCCTTGTATACCCTGGGCACTTGTTAGAACCCCGCTTTGAGGCTGCAGTCCTCCAGGCCGGCTAGCCACTCTGAGCTCTGCGTTAGGTGTAGGACTCCCTCTCCCCAGCAGGGTCTCCTGCTCTCTGCCTGACTCTATCTGGAGAGTGTCTTTAGACATAGATGCCCCTAACCACATCTGATATATGGCCCTTGACACAGCTCCCTGCTAGCTCTCCCCTCCCTGATCCTATAGGATGCTTAGGTACTGTGTTCCTGCTCATGTGATAGGAGTCTGCTGCCAAATGCAAAACTAGAACCCTAGAAGTTCCAACCAACTATGAATGCCTATCCTGGAAGCCCCCCACCCACTCCCCAAGGGGTATGTAGCCATACCCCTTGTTCTCCCTGAGTAAAGTTGAGCTATCTCCTGAAGTGCTTCCTGGGGGGTTCAATCTCCATCCTGTTTACAGCCTTCCAGGCCCTGTGTCTTGTTTTCTGCTCCTCTTGCCTCGGTGGGCTGGTGGCCAGCAGCCCCCAGGGAAGAGAAGACCCACAACCACTATGCTTTTCTCCCAGCCGTTTATCTGTTAATTTTTTTTTTAAGATTTATTCATTTATTATGTATACAGTGTTCTGCCTGCATGTACACCTGCAGGCCAGAAGAGGGCATCAGATCACATTATAGATGGTTGTGAGTCACCATGTGGCTGCTGGGAATTGAACTGCAGTCAGTTCCCTTAACCTCTGAGCCATCTTTCCAGCCCTTATCTGTTTATTTTTGGCTTTTGGGGCAACATCTTACTATGTAACCCCGGCTGGCCTGAAACTTACTATGTAAAAGCAGGCTGGGCTAAAACCTGAAGCTAGCCTGATGCCTTTTCCCCAGGTGTGCTGAGACTACAGTTACGTGCCGCTACATGGCATGGTTTAGTTTCATTTTGAGATAGGATCTCACTAAGTTACCAACACTGGCCTTGAACTCACTCTGTACCCTAGGCAAACCTTGAACTTGAAATCTTCCTGCCTTAACTCTCAAGGATTACAATGCTGGGTTGTGATGGCACACGTGTCTAATCCCACTTGGGAAGCAGAGGCCGGCAGATCAATATGAGTTCAAGGCCAGCCTGGTCTACAAAGCCAGAAAAGCGAAGGCTACACAAAGAAACCTTGTCTCAGAAAAAAAAATTTCAAAAAGAAGGATTACAAAACAGTGCCACTAGAGCCAGTATTTTACCTTCTTCCCCTTCTCCTCCACTTCACTTCCTTTCCTTTCTTTCTTTTTTCCTTTTCCTGAGACAGGTTCTATGTAGCCCAGCTGGCCTTGAACTATATAGTCAAAGCTGTCTCCAACCCTGTGAGCCGTCTACATAAGACTCCCAAAAGCTGGGATATTTTATTTATTTCATTTTTTATTTTTATTTTTTGGTTTTCCAAGACAGGGATTCTCTGTGTAGCCTTGGCTGTTCTGGACTGGCTTTGTAGACCAGGCTGGCCTTGAACTCACAGCAACCTGCCTCCCTCTGCCTCCCGAGTGCTGGGATTAAAGGTGTGCACCACCACGCGCGGCCTGATCATTCTTCAAGACAGAAATGGCGCCATCACTGGATATCACAGAGTGACAACGCACTCACAGTCCATATTTGAAAGCTCACAGAGAAGTCAGCCGGGCTACAGAATGAGGCACTATCTCAGGAGAGAGAGAGAGAGAGAGAGAGAGAGAGAGAGAGAGAGAGAGAGAGAGAGAGAGAGAAAGAGAAAGGAGGAGAGAGAGGAGAGAGAGGGAGAGAGGAAGGAGTGGAGAGGGAAAAAAGAAAGGAGAAAGGTAAGGCAAGGACCAAAGGAAACAAAATTGTGTGGACAAGAACTGCGCTGTGGTTTGAATCTCGGCTTCCCCCAACAGGCTCCTGTTTTAAATCCTAGGCACCCAGTGTGTACTGCTGTTTTGAAGGCTACGGAACCTTAGGAGGCAGGGCCTGCCTAGTCAAAGCAGCTAACTTCAAAGGTTCTAGCTCAGCCCTGGTTCCTGCTTCGTGAGGCCCACAACACAGGCCCTCCATCATGAAGTGTCCTTCTGAAACTGGGAGTGAAAACAACCCCTCCTCCTTTGAGTTGCTTCTGCCACGTGTTCTGTCAGAGACAAGGAGCTGACAAGAAGGTACAGTTACCAGTGGAGCAGCCCCAGGCCCAATCTACTCAGCGCCCAGGACGCCTTCAGCACCCCAATGGATGAGTAGAACTCCTCTCCTCACCTCCAGCCACACTGAATAGCACCCCAAAAACTTTGCACAGCAGGGTCCGGAGCCGGACAATTCCTGGCACCTTCACACCGTTCAGATAGCACTTGATCTCGGGGATTCCAGAACCTGCTGCTACTGGCTGTGGGGAAGGAAACACATAAATACATTAAAAACCTAGTCTGCAGCTTACACTCAACAAGCCAGAAACAACCTAAGCAGGGTCACGCAGGCCCTCCTGGCCAGCAGCCCCTCGCTGAGGACCTGTTCAGCTGGACTCCAGCCCGACACTGACACAGCATTCTAACAAGCCCTCAGTGCATGGGGGACTTGCAATATCAATGCAGAGTCACCGTCTCCGGATTCTGACCGACACACACGGTAAACTGCTTGCTCTCTAGGCAATTCCAAGGTGTTGAGAAGGAGGAAAAGCACCTTTCCCACCCACACACTCCTCATTAATCTCACCACACATCCTAGGCTTTGCTTCTAGACAGATCTCAAGTAAAAATAGAACTCCTGCAGTAACCCTCTGCAGGAGGCAGAGGCAGGCGGACCTCTGTGAGTCCCAGGACAGCCAGAGCTACACAGAGAAACCTGGCTCAAAACAAAACAAGAGAAAAAAAAACCCACATACAAAAGAAAAATATAAGCACACAAAAGTAAAACGTTACAGACAGACAATTTCCAAACCACCTTACCTCTATCAAGACAAGAAGGCTTGCCAGGAAGACAAAGGTCAAGTTAAAACCCAGGAGTTCAAGGAGAGACAGAGCAAGGCAGCCTTTCTGACTGCATTCCTCCACCGCTACAGAAGCTGAGTCAAGGAAAAAGCTCTCAGCCATGTGCCCGTCATCACTTGAAATGGGACAGCCACAGTGGCTGCTCAGCGCAGATCTCCTTGTGTTCCACGTACAACTTCTTCTTCTTCTTCTTCTTCTTCTTCTTCTTTTTTTTTTTTTTTGGTTTTCCAAGACAGGGTTTCTTTGTGCAGCCTGGCTGTCATGTACTCTTTGTAGACCAGACCCACCTGCCTCTGCCTCCTGAGTGCTGGGATTAAAGGCATGAACCACCACGCCCGGTCACATACAACATCTTATAATTTTTATTTTTTAGGGTTTTGTTTGTTTTTGTTAGTTTGTTTCAAGACAGAGTTTCTCTGTGTAGCCTTGGCTGTCCAGGAACTCTGTAGACCAGGCAGGCCTCAAATTCAGATATTCGCTTGCCTCTGACTCCCAAATGCTAGGATTAATTTAAAGGTGTAGGTTACTATCACCTGGCTACAGGCAACATCTTTTAAGCATTGTGTGATTGTGCGTGTGTCTGTGTGTGAAAATAGGTGTATATGTACTTGTGTGCGGGTGCCTGACGGGGCCAGAAGAAGGTGTGGGATCTAACGGCCACATCTGAGAAGGAATTTAGAAGCCATATACAAAGGAATGAGCACATTCCTATGTCTTGCCAGAGCTTTCCAGCCTTTCCCTGTCTTCCTCTGAGAAGTCCTTGAGTAGTTTGACTTTGTTCAGATAAGATATCGATATTCTTTCTAGAAGTACGGAGATGAACTGAGTTGCAGGTGGTTGTGAGTTTGTGGGTGCTGAGAACAAACTCTGGTCCTCTGGAAGAGCAGCAAGCGTTCTTACTGCTGAGTCATCTTCCCAGCCCCTAAAACCGTGTCAGCTGGGTGGGACAGTGCAAACTTTAGTCCAAGGTCAGCCTGGTCTACGTAGGCTCACTCCAGGCCAGTCAGGCCTATATGAGACTCTGACTTAAAACAAACTAACAAAAAGAGCCACTTAGGGACTGGCCAGACAGCTCCATGGGTAAAGGTGCTTGCTATGCTTGACAGCCTGAGTTTGATCCCTAAGACTCACATCGTGAAAGGAGGTGACAAGTTGTCCTCTGACCTCCACACACACTGCGGCAGGTGCACTGCAACCCCTTGCACAAAATAAATAAGTTAAAAAGGAGCCACTTTAAGATTACAGAATTCCTCACCCCAAACATTACAAAAAGTGACTAACTGCTCCCGAAGCCCAGCTAGAACAAACTGCTACAATATGCCCTATATGCCATCAGCTACCACTAAAAGTAAACCATCCCTCTCAAAGCTTCCTTTTCCTCCCTCCCACTGACGGGGCCACTAACCTGAAACTACTGTGCCCCATTTACTGTGTACCCTGTGCCCCTGCAGCTCTCCGCTGTATCATCCCACAGCATCTCTCAGAGCCATGCTGCCTGAGAACTAACCATGTTGATACACACAGCTGTGGCTTATTTACTTAAACTTCCGCATACAATTATAGCATATGAACAAACCATAATTTCTCCATTCCCTCATTTGGTGAGTCAAGCTTCTGCTGTCATAAGCTGTCACGAAAGCTGCCTTTAATGTATCTAAAGGCCACATCTGAGAAGGAATTTAAAAGCCGTATACAAAGGAATGAGCACATTCCTGTGTCTTGCCAGAGCTTTCCAGCCTTTCCCCGTCTTCCTCTGAGAAGTCCTTGAGTAGTTTGACTTTGTTCAGATAAGATATTAGTATTCTTTCTGGAAGTGTAGAGATGAACTGTCTGTCTTGTTTAGTACCGAGACTGAAAAGGCCTTGTATACACCACACAAGTGCTCTAGCATCGCGCTACACCTCAGTCCTGCTATGCTTTTCATTTTGAGATATGGTCTACGCCGCCCAGGCTGGCCTGGGACTCGCTCTGTAGCCTAGGCTGGCCTTGAATTTGCACATCTGCCTCAGCCTTCCTAGTAGCTGAGATCACTATGATTTTGTTTCTCAAACACAGGGAAACTTATCCAGGCTGTGAACTCGTGTTTCCCTTTATTTATAGCATTTTCTTGTTGTTTGGATTTCTATTTGTCTTCATGAATGGAGTGTTTACTTTAATGTGGTCACACTTTAAGATCAAGAACTGAAATGAGTATCTTTGCCTCCAACCTATGCCTCTGGAGTTTTGAGAACTTAGACAGTACCTCTGCCATCATTCAGTCTCTTGTTTTGCTCTTTTATATCTTCAACCAAAAGCCTGGAGAGGTGGTACAGACCTGTAATCTCAGCACTTGGGATGCTGAGGCAGGTGTTTCAGACGTTTTGAGTCCAGGCTGGGTTACATGGAACCCTGTTGCAAAACCACAACTAAAATCCAAAATGACACTGCCCTCCACCCATCAGGAATTTAGCTTTGTGAGTAGGTATCTGCAATGTTCCATGTGGACAGTGATGGCCAAGGCCTACCGTCTTTCACTGAACAATCCATGTCTTCCTCACTGACTGTTAACACAACTGTCAGATGCCACATTTTAACAAATGCAGGCTGAGTTCTGTTTCTCTAGCTAGCATTCTTTTTTTTTTTCTTTTCTTTTTTTGGGGGGGGAGGTTGAGACAGGGTCTCTCTGTGTAGCCTTGGCTGTCCTGGACTCACTTTGTAGACCAGGCTGGCCTTGAACTCATAGCGATCTGCCTGCCTCTGCCTTCTGAGTGCTGGGATTAAAGGCGTGCGCCACCACGTGTGGCTATAGCTGGCGCTCTTGTACCAATAGGACACATTCGCAAGAGGCAGCATCTTAGTTTTGTTGGCCTAACATTACCAGACCCTTCTGCCTGCTCTTTACTCAAACTAACGCGATGACTCTGGCCCTTTATTCTTTCATGCTGCTGTAAAAAGAACAGCGCTGAGTTCTGTGGGAATCTGAGGGAATTCTGATCAGAACCCTGACTGCATACGTGGCTGTGGAGCAAAGACTTCTCTGGGCATCCGTGCTTTATCCACCCTCAGCATCAGCATCTCAGTTCAAGTCTGCCTTCCCTAGGCTGGGTGTGGTGGTGCAGACCTTTAATCCCAGCACCTGCGATGCAGAGGCAGGTGGATTTCTGTGAGTTTGAGGTCAATCTGGTCTATATAAAGAGTTCCAGGACAGCCAAGGCTAGTTAATGAGACTCTGTGTCAAAAAAGAGAAAAAAAGGGTCTTACTTTCCTGACCTTCAGTGACAATTTAAAACTTGTTGCCTAAATGGCTAACAAGCAGCCTCTCAGATACCACATTTACTCTTTGAATTCTCAACAGGAAAGGACCGCAAGACAACGGAGGTCTAGAAAGGATACATGTCTGAACCACCCCGAACTTGAGTCGGGTCAAGAGTCGCACGGAGAAGTCCACCAACAGACCCACCTGCAAAGCACGAGAGACCAGTCACACAGCTTCCTGACCAGGAGAGGCACAGGCCATCCCGAGAAGCCCGCCTTCCCTCGCACTCCCAGCGGTTGCTCGCGGGGGAGTGAAGGCTCTGCTGCCCCAGACTGGCCCCACTGCCTCACCAAAGAGAAGAGGAAGTGAAGCCGTAAAGGCAGAGGGGGAAACCAGTGCAGAGTGTTAGTCAGAAAGGCACGACTGGGTCACGTGGAAGCCACTCAGCAATTCTCAAAGGAGGACTAAAAGGAATGGGCACAGTGTGGTCCGTGGTGCCTAGCTGGCGAGCACGCAGCTTAGGATGCTGCTCTGAGGGACATTTATGCGGGCACAGTGGTCTCTGTGTTGGGGACTAGCCCTTTCTATTTGCTCGCGCATTATTGACTGGGAACCACTCTATCAGTTGCTGGCCACCTGAAAATGTCTACACCACTGCTCCACTGCAGAGTTTAGGGAGGCCCAGGAAGCCGTCTCATGTCGGGGAGTGAGGACCAAAGAGAGGCGTCATCGTCTCTGTGATCCATCTATGAACCTGGGGAGTCCAGGAGCCCTGTTCATCCTGGCACTTCATCCACCACTGCCAACTCAGTGTGAGCAGCACAGTGTGACCTCAGCATCCACTGGGCTCTATCTGCTGTGTGTTACCTGCCACCAGAAACAAGGACTGCCTCACATATTAGAGTGCTGACAAGCAAGCCTTGAGTGCCGAGGGGTCAGAGCCTGTGGTTCACTTTTGCAGTACAAAGTAAACGCAAAAGTTATGTGAAAAACCAGGCCAGGATAATTAATTTCCAAAAGAAAAAGAAAAAGGAAAAGGCAGTCTTAAGCGGAGTGACAACTATCCCAATGCTACAAATGCTACAGCAACACACAACAAGGTCCTCCCCCAGGCAAGGCTTCCCCTGACCCATCCGGCTTGCCATCTCCCCAGCTTCCACTACTCACCAGCCCAGTGCAGACGCCAATGGCAAACACCACCATCCACTTCACCGCCTCGTATCTTCGCCCTTTCTGTTCACAGGGGAAAAGAACGGATCCATTTGTGACAGGGAAAGAATGCATCTTGGCTAACCGGCTCTGGACTAAATCTATAGAGACAGCAAGCATGGTGAGGAGGGGCAGCCTCAGAGGCCCCACCATGGCACCGAGGAGCCCTACGGGGCTGAGCTGGGCATACTGACTGGCAGGAGGAAAACTAGGGATATTTTTGTGTGTTTGGGTGGGACTTGCCAACGTGTGTGTGTGTGTGTGTGTGTGTGTGTGTGTGTGTGCGCGCGCGCACACGCGTGCGTGCGCGCGCGCATGTCAGAGCTCTCCTTCCTTTCACCACTGGGACCCTGGGATCATGTTCAGGTTGCCATGCCTGGCAGCAAGCTCCTTTTCCTGCTGAGACACCTCAGCAGCTGGGGCTCACCTTATTATCCATGGTCTCCAACACTTCCAGGTACGGGTCATTGATGCAGCGGTCATAGTCCAGACTCTGAAAGGACACAAGCATGGTGATGGCACACATAAGGGATCATGGCAAAACCTAACCCAAGCAAAGCTCCAGTTTCCTCCTGCTCAGCAGGAGGCGGGCACTGGCAGTGCCAGGGAGAGCTTGGAGCAAATGCAGACTCCCACCCTGTGGCCGGTGGCTTAAGAACCTGTGCATGAGAGGGCTGGAGAGATGGCTCAGAGGCTAAGAGCCCTGACTGTTCTGCTGTTCTTCCAAAGGTCCTGAGTTCAATTCCCAACAACCCACAGTGGCTCACAACCATCTATAATGTGATCTAATGCCCTCTTCTGGCCTTTGAGCACTGTATACATAATAAATAAAATCTTAAAAAAAAAAAAAAAAAAGAACCTGTGCGCGAATAGGACCCCCAGGTGAGTCACATGTGCAGTTAGACCCAGCAGCACTGCTTCTGAGAAGCCTCAGGCTCAGGAGAAAGCTTTCAGTTGCAAATGTTTAGGGCCAGGGAAGTAATGGTCAGTGGTAGGGTAGCGTACCCGAGGGCACATGTCCCATCCCAGCACTGAGAAAAAGAAAAAGATAGCATTCCCTGTTTCTACATAATAGTTAAAGACCTTCAGTTATCACCAGGCTTACCCAATGTATTCCCTTACATGTGAACAAACCTTCAATTAACCAGAACCAAGCTAACTCAGATCAACTAATTGTAATTCTCTTTATAGGTGGCCTCCGTGAAAACGAGGTTGGTCACAAGGCAGACCCAGATGGGCTCTATTTTTAAAAGCAACTTCTCATGTCTGTAAAAGAGGCACAGACTGAGCCCAGTTCATCCAGTTTCTGCACCTGAGGCAGCATCCTTTCAGCCAGGTTCCAGAAATCACAGAGACCCTGCAGAGCTGTGTGCAGGTGCAGGTCAAAAGAAATCATCTAATTTCTAGGACTTGTGAGAGAAGGTCCAGCTTGGGTCTCCCCTCCCCATAACCAGCTCCACCGCCATGTCAGCTAAAAAGCAAGCTGGACATTGGCCTGTGGCCTTATTCCCAGGCATGAGTTTAAAGTCAGCCAGATGTAAGTGTGATGTGTGACAATTTAATCCATCCCTGACTGCTGGGAGCAGGTCCAAATTCCTCTCTTATAAGAGTCTTGGAGTAACAACAGATGACTGGTAAATGAATTATCATACAACTCAACACAAGACTAGGAAGCAATCAAACCATTAGAGCAAAAACTTTATCACCAGAGATGGGAAACGCTCAGCTTCATTAAAAGGGGGAGAAAGCAAAGTGTAGGGGCTAGGGAGTTAGTCAGGAGTCAGCAGGTAGGAGTCCTTGTGCTGCTGCAGAGGACCTGAGTTCAACTCCCAGCGCCATCAGGCACTCACAACAGCCTCACCTGGCAGTACGCTCCTGTACACAAGTCCATACTTAACACACATACATACAACTTTTATTTTTATGTGTATGCATGTGTGTTTTGCCTGCATGTATGTACGTACATCATGCATGAGCCTGTTGCCTATGGAAGTCAGAAGACTGCTCGATCCCCTCGAACTGAAGTTTCAGATGGTTGTGAACCACCCCGAGGGTGCTAAACTCTTGTGCTCTGTAAAAGCAACAAGTGCTGTTAACCACTGAGCCATCTCTCCAGCTCTATATGTATAATAATAATAATGATAATAATAATGATAATAATAATAATAATAATAATATAATTCTTCCACCACGCCCAGCTAAAAAAAACTCTTTAAAGCAAGCCTCAAGCCAGGTGTGGTGGCGCACCTTTACTTCTAGCACTTGGGAGACAGGCAGGCCTCTGAGTTGAAGGCCAGTCTGATCAACATTGTGAGTTCCAGGCCAGATGGAGCTGTGAGACACTCTCATAAAAACAAGCAAAACAAAACAAAAAAAGTAAGATGCAAAATAATATGTATAATTAAGGGTCAGGGATGTAGCCTGGAGGTTATCACCACAAAAAAAAAATCTAAAATGTATACCACAATCTTACTTTGATTTAGCAGAATTAGGCATATGTAATGGGAAAACACGTGAAAGCACTATTTTAAATGGTCGCAGCTGGGTACAGAAATTCTCTTTTGGTGTGTGTTCTCTCTCTCTCTCTCTCTCTCTCTCTCTCTCTCTCTCTCTCTCTCTTTTTCTCTTGTTTGTTTTGTTTTTGTTGTTGTAGTGTTTTCTTTAAAAAAAAAAGATTTATTTATTATGTATACAGTATGCATCAGATCACATTATAGATGGTTGTGAGCAATCATTTGGTTGCTGGGAACTGAACTCAGGACCTCTGGAAGAACAGTCAGTGCTCTTAACCCCTGAGCCATCTCTCCAGCCCCTGTTGTTGTATTTTCAAGACAGGGTCTCTCTGTGTAGCCTTGGCTGTCCTAGACTCACTTTGTAGACCAGGCTGGCCTCAAACTCACAGCGATCCGCCTGCCTCTGCCTCTGGAGTGCTGGGATTAAAGGTGTGGTGCCACCATGCGCGGCTGTTTTTGTTTTTTCCTCTCTTAAGACAGGGTCTCAGGGCTGGAGAGATGGCTTAAGAATACAGTTTGCTCTTCCAAAGGATGCAGGTTGAATTCCCAGCACCCACATGGCAGTTAACAACTATCTGTAACTCCAAGATCTGACACTCTTACACCAACACACATAAATTCAAATTAAATAAAATATTAAAAAAAAAAAAGACAGGGTCTCATGCATCCCAGGGTGGCCTCAGATTTACTATGTAGCCAATGAGGACCCTGATTCTGCTCCTCCTGCCTCTATCTCCCAAGAGCTGGGATCCCAGGTGTGCACAATCATCTCCGCTTATGCAGTGTTGGGGATGGAGTCCAGGACTTCTCGTGTGCTACTCAGTCACTCTATCACACACTTCTATTACCTGAGAACCAATTCCTTCAGCCCCTTGGCTCTCCAGAGTGTGAAGAACACCCAGTATGCTAGCACAATGACTGGATGGAAGCTGCGCCCCTAAAGAGGTCAGGATGTGGCTGGCCACTTCAGAGGCCAAGCCATGATTTGAAAGCTCAACTTGTATCCAGGCATACAGCTGTACACAGCACTCAGAAGGATCTTGAGGCAGCCTGGGCTACAGAGCAAGACCCAGGCAATCTTTTGTTTAGCTTTCTATTTTTCTCCCTATCCCTCCTTGTTCCTTTGTTGTTCTGGGATCAAATCTAGGACCTTGCACATGCTAGAAAAGTGTTCTACTACTGAGATATATTCCCAGGCCCTGTAAAGCTGTGTCTCAAACAGAAAAAGGGAAGTAGGAGAGAAAAACTTATTTGTAACTTCTGACCTCTGAGGAGAAGAGGGGCCAAAGGCTAAGCTGCTCACCAATGGCCAAGGATGCCATCAGTCACACCTATGTAATAAAGTAATAAAGCCTGTAAGAGGCTGGGGGCTGAGGCCAGGCGTGGTGGCACACGCCTTTAATCCCAGTACTCAGGGAGGCAGAGGCAGGTGGATCGCTGTGAGTTTGAGGTCAGCCTGGTCTATAAAGCGTTTGTTCTTTTGCATCCCTCACCACGTAACATCAGGAAGACGAGGAGAGAAGCTGGGCTCAGGTTGGCGCTCTTCTCTACCTACCTTCACTGTGTGGCAACAGAAAGTATCTGGGGTGGGTAAGTGCGAGTTCAGGACAGCCAAGGCTAACACTGAGAGACCCTGTCTTGAAAAAAAACAAAAACAAAAACAAAAACAAAACAAAACAAAACAAAAAAACCCAGCAGCAGCAGCTGGGGGCTCGGTTTTGAGGGCTTCCAGACTGCTGAACACTAGGACAGCATGTGTTGGGGATTAGCCTGCTGCTCTGTATATTCAGATGCTAAACACTGGCCTCCAAGATCTGGCTGCTATCCAGATCACATACACCAAATAATGTGTAGACTTTGATCCCCACTCTTCTATGGTTAAAAGAAAGAAAGGCTGGAGAATGTGGCTCTAGACAGAATAGAGGTAGGCAGAGCCTCGGCTCAGGCTGGGGGTCTGAGGAGGGACCACAGTGAGAGGTGGCCAGACACTGGCTTAGAAAGTAGTTTAAATGGTACCTGCCCAGTTATTGTGTAAAAGCTATTTAAATAAATCAATAGGCCTCTGTCTCAATCAGCTGGGTTAGAATAGCCCGTAAGAGTTTAACAACTATTCCACAAGCATGGAAGCGCCTCCAAACCGTACCCACACACCCTCAGTCTGCCTGGACATCTATACCCTTAATTATATCCTTTATTAATAAACTGGCTGCCCAAAATCATGTTTCCCTGAGCTCTGTGAATGGCTCACCAAAATAATCAGACTACAGTGGCAGGACAACCTATCACTTTCTTTTTCTTGTTTTGGTTTTTTGAGCCAGGATCTCACTATGTAGCTCTGGCTGTTCTCAAACTCATACACAGACCAAGCTGGCCTCAAACTCAGAGATCTGCCTGTCTCTGCGGCTCAAGTGCTGAGATCAAAGACCACCACCTCCACCACCACTTCCGGCTTCTACCACTTTCAACAGGCAAGTGCACCCCTCAACCCTGTGGGATCTGCTGCTACCTACAGACAAGCAGCCAGTGTCTGCTGCCTTGGTGTGTAGGTAACTAAGCTTCCTGTACCTGAGGTCAAAAATGGGGTAAAGAGTGGGGTAAGAGTGACAGGAAGTACTTTCTCTGAAGACTCTGTCTACTCAAGGGCAGGATGTGCCACACCATAGTCAAAGGCTGGAAATCCCCCTCCAGACCTCCCGTCACCAGGGGCAGATGACGGAGACAGAATCGCAAGGCAAGAGGAAGATCTAGTCGACAGCCCCAGCTCTGTCTCTGGCAACTGTCTGTTCTTTAAACTCACTCATCTATCCTCCAGTAAAATCCATGGAAAATCCAATAAAGATGCTTCTATTTTAAATGTCAATAAATAAATAAACAAATAAAGCCAAGTACTCTCTGAAGTGGTCTATACTCACCTTCCCTCTCCCCTCTCTCCTGCTGTGCCTAGCGCACGCTGTGCACCGGTCTAGCGCACGCTGTGCACCTGCCTTTCCTCTCTTAATCCAGCCTTGGCCAGTTTACTTCACTCCAGGGAGGCTCTTTGTCCTATACCAGGGCTTCACAAACAAGCTGCAGTTGTCCAGAGAGGCAAGTCTACAGCAGCAGAAAAATTAAGGTCTGCCTAAGACGAGAGTGCTGTTGGTACAAATAGAATGCTGGGTTGGACACCATCCAGGGCTACATAGAGTGGCCCTGTCTTTTAAAAAAAAAGAAAAGAAGCCAGGCACAGCAGTGCACACCTGTAATTCCAACACTTGGGGAGCCAGAGGCAGGTGGATCTCTGTGAGTTTGAGGACAGCCAAGGCTACACAGAGAAACCCTGGGGGCGGGGGGTGGAGGTAGAGAAGCCAGGCGTGGTAGTGCATCCCTTTAATCCCAGCACTGCACTGCACTCACATGCACTTATACGGCCCCACACACAAATACACATAATAAAAAATAAATCTTGCTGGGCGTGGTGGCGCACGCCTTTAATCCCAGCACTTGGGAGGCAGAGGCAGGTGGATTGCTGGGAGTTCAAGGCCAACCTGGTCTAGAAAGTGAGTCTAGGACAGCCAAGGCTACACAGAGAAACCCTGTCTTGAAAAACCAAAAAATAAAAATAAATAAATAAATAAATAAATAAATCTTAAGCTGGGTGGTGGTGGCAACGCACACATTTAATCTCAGAACTCAGGAGGCAGAGGCAGGCAGATCACTGTGAGTTCAAGGCCAGCCTGGTCTACAAAGGAGTCTAGGACAGCCAAGGCTACACCGAGAAAAACTATCTGGAAAAACAAAACAAAACAAAACAAGAAGAGTGCTGCTCATGATTGTTATTGAGTATGGACTTCCTGGAATGAGGAAAATGTTCTAGAATTGACTAGTGTCTGCTGTATACCTCTATAGATGCACTAAGAACCACAAACCGTGGCAGCACATGCCTTTAATCCCACACTCGGGAGACAGAGGTAGGTGGATCTCTGTGAGCTCTAGGACAATCTGGTCTGTAACGCCAGTCCAGGACACTCAAGGCAACACAAAGAAAACCCTGTGGGGTGGGTTGGTGGGATGATCTACATTACCTGGATGAACTGTATAATCTGTGCCCTAACACCAGGCAACACCAGGGAATCTACTATCTGTGTCACCCAGATGCAGCACTTTCTCTCTTCCTCTAGGACTGACCCTCTGTCTCTGCTATGTATACTGTTCTTTGGTTTAAGCATAGAGCCACACCTCCACCCCCACGTCCACAGCTGAAACCGTTCGTATTTTGTTTTAATCATTGGCATTCACATATATAATGTACATTAATGATATTCATGTTTGTCCCCTATTAGCTTCGCTTGTTCCCTAGCAAATTTTTCCGGTAAGTTTTGTATAGGTGTCTTGCTGTTAGGGTTATGAATGAAAAATTTGAGGTCGGGTGGGGATATATAACGCTCTGTCTCAAATTTTTAAAAAAAAATTTTGGTAGAGGTTGTTTGTGTCTTTGTCTGTTTTCTTTTTTTCTGGGTTGACAGAAATGTACCACCATACCCAGCATCTCAACAGAAGAGTTTTCTAGTTGATCCTTAGATACAAGCTGAGCAGACCTTCCTGATTATGTGTCTGAATGAATTTGCTCTTATGAACATAAAACAAACTGTTCTCCACACACTTGTATGTAGAGATGGTTAATTGGGAAATATTATGGAACCACATGGAAAAAAACCATTTACCCATGAAATTAACATGAATGTGCTACCAGCCTAAGGCAAATGAGCTACAAGGCCTTTCCATCTCAGCCCCCTCAAGTCCCCTGCTGGACTAAAGGGGCACCACAACATGTGGCCCCACACTCTTAAAAGTTCCATACCTGAAACTGGAAACTATAATCAAGAGTAGGTCAGAACAGAGAGAGGCAAGGCCTATGAGCTGGTGAGCAGGACCCTGTTATGAGGACTCACAGTGAGGAACTTAGGGCTGAGTCTCTGTCAGGTATAAAGGGTTAATAATGGCAAACTCGCTTCATATCCGGGCAGAACTGTTAACCACCAATGCCAGACCTTGTGTGGGGCTTAGGGGGGAAGAAAGGACTTGCTAGGCAGCATTTCCCAGGTCAGTTATCTCTTTCTCCCTCTCACTCCCTGGGGCAGAAGAAGGTCAAAGGTGGTCTCTGGTTGGCGGTCTGAAGCAGCCAGGCCTCTCACTGCTTCAGTTACCAGAGACAGCATGGGAATACCTCACCTCATAGTCTTTCCTGGGAAGGATCTCATCCTCCTCTTCCTGTGTCTCCCCGAGGATGGTCTAGAAAAACAGACAGAGACCTTTTTATGGTTAAGGGTGGAAAGACGGGAGTATTAGTAAAATCTAAGTCAGCTGGGAGCATTATCAAAGAGAAACAAGATTTTTCCTTTTTTTTTCTTTCTTTTTTTTTTTTCCCCGGTTTGTTTGTTTTTTGGAGACAGGGTTTCTCTATGCTATCTTGGCTGTCCTGGACTCACTTTGTAGGCCAGGCTGGCCTCGAACTCACAGCAGCCCGCCTGCCTCTGGCTCACAGGGGCTGGGTTAAAGGCATGCGTCACCACGCGCAGCGGAGAAACAAGATTTCAAAAAACCCACTTGGGATGGATATTTAGTCACCACCTAAGCTGTACATTTCTACTGATTGACATATTCTCCCAATCACAATGCTCACCTTCAGGACACCTGGAAGATGTCTGATGGCAGCTTAGCGAGGAGAAAATTCTGGTTTCACTTGACAATAGACCGAATATGAAATCGGAGGGAACATAGCAACTCTGAGAGCACAACTCAAGTTTTCCCAGGTTGCCTTGCAGGGAGAAGCTGGATCATCAGTGACCCAGAAAGAGTGAAGGATACAGTGGGGGGGGGGGGGAAGGCTGGAGAAACTAAACCAGCTTGCACGAGCATCAAGTCCTGCGAAAGGGCACATTCTACAATGCTTGCTTCATTCAAAACTCCTTTCCGATGGAAATAAAAGAAAAATACGGATAGCATTAGCCCAAGCTGGTCGAGATCCTCTCTCAGTCCCCAGAGAGATTATGAGAAAAGAATTCTGACTTGGGCACGCGAAGGGAGGCGGATGCTTCCAGAACCCAGGCAGCGGTCCCCGGGCCCCACCCGCAGCCACCTGCCGGCGCAGCTCGGCTCGGCCCCACCCCCGGCAACGCCTCTTGCCGTCCCTTAGCAACTGCCCCCTTCCCCAGCCCAGCCGCCACTCACCAGCTCCTCGGGGGTGCGGCTCTCGCGCTCACCGCAGCAGCAGCACCATCTGCAGCAGCAGCACACAGACCCCCTGCACCCCGCCATCTTCCTCTTTTCCTGCCACTCCGGACCCCCTAGGCCAACCCCCCCCTCCCACCCAGGATCCGCGCCTCACGTGACTGGCCCCGGGAGAGTCACGTGGCCCTCTGGCGCTTTGGGTACGGAGACAGGGAGTGGCTGCCGACGGGTGGAGCGAGAGCCCGCGTCACAGGACGCAGTGCCTGGCTGGCTTCCCAAGAGACCTCCGGGCGCGGCCATGTTGGAGGCGGGACTTCCTGTCGCCCTCTTTTGTAGCTTCCGCCTGCCGCTCGTCCTGTCTCCCTTAGCAACCGGCAGCTGCGCCCCCGCCTCCTCCGCAAATGCTAGAGAGGTGGCTTTCGCATCCGCCGGCGTTCTGACAGCTGGGTGAGTAGCACAGAGACTAGGGCCACCGCGGAGGGATTCGCTGAGTCCTTGTGGGCAGGCAGTTGGAGGCTGGCCCGCCCTCTTCACGTGAAGGCTCCAGACTCTCCTCCAGCCTAGGACTCTTTAAGTGGCTGTCATCCAAGCCCTACTGCGTGCACGAAGGTATCCTATCCTAAGGTTAAAGGAGTCCTTGATCTGGGGGCATACCCGGCCCCCGGAGCCGTACGGAACCAGCATCCCCGCCCCGGCCTGTGACCCATTGACCAGGTGACCTGATTCTCATCCCGCAGGCCACCCAGCGCCAAGGTGGCTGCCAGCCATAGTGTCTAGCTCTCTAGCTCTGCGCTCACTTTCTATCCAGCTATCTGGGGTTTGTATTCGTTTGGTTGGTTGTTTTGTTTTTCGAGACAGTTTCTCTGTGTAGCCCTGGCTGTTCCAGAACACTGTCTATATATAGATCAGGCTTGGAACTCAGAGATCCACTGCCCCCCAAGAGCTGGGCTTAAGTGCGTGTGCCACCATAGTCTTTAAACTAAACGCCTCCCTGACAGCATCTGGAAAGGTGTAGTGGACCACTGACTGGTCTTGCTGCCCAGGTGTCCACAATGCCCTACTGTGCACTGACGTCTACCACAATGCTTCTGGGAGTGGTGGGCTCAGTGTTTGGCAGTCTAAGTAAGTGATCAGTAGATGGCAGAGACGTGTGGAGGCACTGGAAGTCTGTGCCCAGAAAGAACCAGCTGTTAACTACTCTGGCAGGCCCTGGGGATGCCATGGGCAGGATCATCCCTGGGTCCCGTCTCAGGCTGGGGACCAGACAGTAGAAGGGTAAACAAACTTGTTGGTCCACAGTCTCAACTTTGTGTGTTGTGGGATCCCAACTAATAGTGGATAATTGGTGGGTGTGTTGGTTGAAATATGGCACATATCAGAAATGCTTAAACCATACCGGGTGCGGTGGTGCACGTCTTTAATCCCAGCACTTGGGAGGCAGAGGCAGGCGGATCTGTGTGTTCGAGGCCAGCCTGATCTATAAAGCAAGTCTAGGACAGCCAAGACTACACAGAGAAACCCTGTCTTGGAAAGGAAAAAAGAAAAGCTTAAACCTAACCAAGCATGGTGGCACATGCCTCTAAACTCAGCGCTCAGGGAGGCAGAGGCAGTCGGATCTCTGTGAGTTCGAGGCCAGCCTGGTCTACAAACAGAGTCCGGGACAGCCAAGGCTACACAGAGAAATCCAAATGCTTAAACCTTGGAGCAGTTTTCTACATGTGAGTCAGCTCCTCAGGTTTTGTCCCAGTGGTGAAACGAGGCCTATACCTTGGAGGTAGGAGGACGGTTCTCCACAGAACGAGACTGGTATAGATGGATTAGGAATAGTGTTGGCGCTAAGTAGGAACAGTATTTAGAATCTAAGAGAGGAAGGAGCAGTGGGTTTCTTCTGATTCTTTTTTTTTTTTCCGAGACAGGGTCTCTCTGTGTAGCCTAGGCTGTCCTG
Organism: Acomys minous; assembly: GCF_964271855.1. Taxonomy (NCBI): domain Eukaryota; kingdom Metazoa; phylum Chordata; class Mammalia; order Rodentia; family Muridae; genus Acomys; species Acomys minous. The sequence continues at coordinate 121,364,201 of NC_140487.1, forward strand.
ACCTTGCTTTGTAGACCAGGCTGGCCTCGAACTCACAGAGATCTGCCTGCCTCTGCCTGCCTCTGCCTCCCAAGTGCTGGGATTAAAGGCGTGCGCCACCATGCCCTGCTCTTCTGATTCTTAAGGACCCACAATGGTACACTGACTTAGAGATGGAAGTTTCTGGAAAGGAATGAACCTGACCCGGCAGTTCCACTCTTGCTCCACGTCAACACACAGATATCCACTACTGTGTGTTTGCTCATTACCCTGCAGTAGTAATATTTGTTTTGTTTGTAGGTCTTTGCTATTTCCTGAGCAGACAGCATTATGGCCCTGTGCCCCATTAGCCAGGCTGTGACCACGCTGTGGCCAGGACTGCGTATGTGGTAGCACTGTGGTCACTGATCCCTTTGACTTCATTGGTGTGTTTAGGGAGAACTGCTGGCAGGGCAGGCACAGATGGGGACAGCCTTTGTTCAGAGTTGGACATAAATCCCTAGCCATGGTGACTTCAGCGTGCCTGCTTCTGCAGCCCAGCCCTGTCAAGTGTCTTTGCAGTTGTGTGATCTCGGGCAGTCAGGCTGCCTAGCCATGCTGCACAAAAAAACCTATAACACGTTCCAAGCGGGGCCAGCTGCAGTGAGATCTTCTTTCTTAGGAGGGGGAAATCCAGTAATCCTGAATGACTGATAGCCTAATCTCCACTAACCCCTGCAGTCCCTGCCTGCCACTTGCCCCCGCCCTTCCTCCGCCTTCTTCGCCTTGCGCCTGAGCCCTCTCTCTAGCCTGGAAACCTTACTCCCGCCCCTTTGCATGGCCCCAGCTTCAGCTCTTTGTCACAGCTCCGCCCAGTTGGGCACACCCTCCAGGAAAGGTTCCTCGGCTCCTTCCCCACTCACTCTGGGTCTAAGCTGACCAAGATGAACCATCGAGGAGCCAGGGTCCTTCCAGCTGGGCACTGTTACCCATCCCTGGGCATGTGGGCCTCAGAGGCTGGCTGCATGACGTTTTCTGTGCCACCTTCTCTCAGGTAGCAGTCACCAAGGATCCATGAGCTGAAGGATCTGTGAGCGGCTCAGTACTTAGTGGGAGGTCTTCATACAAAGAGCCAGACGACAGCTTGGGGGCAAAGCCCAGGGAGCCTCTGGCTAGGAGCCACACGTGTCTCACCCTTGCTGGCTCCCTTGCTACTTGAAGCAGTGTCCGCCACTAGAGCTGGCTACTCAGGTGTTGGGTGTGCATGGGGTTTGGCTACCAACCCTCTAATGCCCCCCCCGCCCCCACCCTGTACAGCAGGAATCCAGCCATGGTGAACGAGGCCAGAGGAAGTAGCAGCCCCAACCCCCAATCCGAGGGCAGCAGCAGTGGCAGCGAGAGCTCCAAGGACAGTTCAAGATGTTCCACCCCCAGCCTGGACCCGGAGCGGCACGAGAGACTCCGGGAAAAGATGAGGCGCAGAATGGACTCTGGTGACAAGTGGTTCTCTCTGGAGTTTTTCCCTCCTCGGACTGCTGAGGGAGCTGTTAACCTCATCTCGAGGTGAGTAGGGAGGCTGAGTAATGGGGGGTCGGCAGAGGGGGACCAGGAGCTGCCCTTTAACCCGGCAGGGAAAGGCATTGGGGAGGGGAGGCAGGAAGAAGCAGAGGCGAGGCAGAGAGTTTGGTCTGCAACTTAGAACTTCTGGTCTGTGAAAGTCCCTCGGATACAGCATGAGACGTGCTTTGGACGCGCTCTTCAGTAAGCCAAAAATGTTCACTCTCAGGCTGCATTCTTTGGCAGAGCTTGGGGAGCTTAGGAAGTCAACAAACCGCAGCTCAGGAAATGTGTTGAGCTAGCCGGGTGCTGGGAGTGTGCTTTTCCAAATCAGGGACTGCAGGCTCTGTGATAGCACTTCTAAATTCCAGTTCCTTTCCTTCAAGTGGGAGAGAGCTTTGCTAGATCAAGAGACCCCTGTGCAGCCGGGCGTGGTGGTGCACGCCTTTAATCCCAGCACCCTGGAGGCAGAGGCAGAAGCAGAGACAGGGGGATTGCTATGAGTTCCAGGCCAGCCTGGTCTACAAAGTGATCCAGGACAGCCAAGGCTACACAGAGAGACCATGTCTCAAAACAAACAAACAAACAACAGAGACCCCTGTGTAACACAGAGAGGAAGGAAAGCCAGGCAGAGTGGTAACATCCCAATCCCAACACTCAGAGGCAGAGGCAAAGGATAACTGTGAGTTCAAAGCCAGTTTAGGCTACTAGAGTCCAGGCTAGCCAGCCAGGGTTACATAATGACACCCTGTCTTTTAAAACAAACAAACAAAAAAGGGCGGGTTGGGGGCGGGGCAGAGAGGGCTGATACAGCTAAGTTGATAGAGGGAATATGTAGCTTGCGGAAGCACTCAGCTTGATCCGTAGAACTGCACTAACGGTGTGGGAGCATCGCCTGTAATCCCAGCATGCAGGAGCCAGAGGCAAGGTTAGCTTTGTCAAGAGCCAGGCACGGTGGCACACGCCTTGATTCACAGCACTTGGGAGGCAGATCTCTGTGAGTTCGAGGCCAGCCTGGTCTACATACTGAGTTCTAGGACAGCCAGAGCTACCCCGTGTGACCCTGTCCTGAAATGAAACAACAAACAAAAAACATCCTCAGCTACATAGAGAGTTTGAGGTCAGTTCTGGGCTACATGAGACCCTGTGTCAGAAACAACCTCAAAGCTGGGCTGTGGTGGCGTACATCTTTAATCCTAGCACTTGGGAGGCAGAGGCAGGCGGATCTGTTCGAGGCCAGCCTGGTCTACAAAGTGAGTCCAGGACAGCCAGGGCTACACAGAGAAACCCTGTCTCAAAAAAATAAAATAAAATAAAATAATTAATTAAAAAAAAGAAGGAAAGAAAGAAAAGAAAAGGAAAGAAAGAAAAAGAAAACAACCCCCAAAATTGATGTCATGTGCCACTCCCTAGGCCCTGAAATCCCAAGGCCCAAGATGTTTAAATACACCATTACAGCTTTAACCCAATGCTTGTTCCCCCAAAGGCTTTGAATCTAGTTCAGGAACTCAGCCTTGCTCTGTGGGACTATTAGCTGGTGCGGGGAGGCTATAGTGGCAACGCAAGCACCTTGTGTCTGCTGATCTCTCTCTGCCTTCCCTAAAGTGAGACCCTCCGTCCACCCCTGCCGAGATTCCCAAGCTCTCAGCTGTCACGTCCTAAATTTACCCAAAACCAGTGTGCTTGTGTTCCGAGAAGCATCTGAGAAGCACACGAAATAGACATTGGTTCAGTGTGATGATCGTAATGGTGTCCACTGAGCTCAGGCCCACTCAGCTAGCTGAACCAGAATCTTGGGGGTTTTTTGTTTGTTTGTTTGTTTTGTGTTTTTCTTTTTTTGAGACAGGGTTTCTCTGTGTAGCTTTGGCTGTCCTGGCCTCACTTTTAGACCAGGCTGGCCTCGAACTCACAGTGATCTGCCTGCCTCTGCCTCCCGAGTGCTGGGATTAAAGGCGTGCGCCACCACATCTTATAAACAAAGACACTGAGGCTCAGAGAGATGCTCTAGTAATGTGCCTGGGAAGTAAACACAGCAACTTGCCTTCTATGCTGCTCCAGCCACCCCGCCCCCAGGGGGGATGAGTGAGCATGCTGCTTCCCCTGGGAGCCCCACTTAAGGAAGGAACCCCCTACAGGTTTGACCGAATGGCGGCAGGGGGCCCCCTCTTCGTAGATGTTACCTGGCACCCAGCTGGAGACCCTGGCTCAGACAAGGAGACCTCCTCCATGATGATTGCCAGCACAGCGGTGAACTACTGTGGCTTGGAAACCATCCTGCACATGACCTGCTGCCAGCAGCGCCAGGAGGACATCACAGGCCATCTGCACAGAGCCAAGCAGCTTGGCCTGAAGAACATAATGGCACTGAGGGGAGGTGTGGCACCATCACCCCCACCCCTTTGGGTTCTTGCTTTCCCTGGGCCCCACACTAAACACGGGCAGGGTCTGATCACTACAGGAGGATCAATGAGCGCTGTGAGTAGTGAGTCCACCGTAGACTCACATAGATGGGGTGGCCTCTTCTTCTTGATCTGGATGCACAGTTCATCTGGGATGAGGCTGGTTCTGGGAGCCCTCGGCCCCAGTTATACAGTGCCATCAATCAGTCTGGGCGCTGTCTGGGCTAGTCCCAGGAGCACCTGCATGCTTGCTGTCTTCAGGCCACTCAAATGGGACGAGGGAGGGGCCTGTGGCCTCTGCTCCTCACCACAGGATCCCTTCTCATGAGTAGACAATCCACCCTGAATTTAGGCACTTGGAGAGAGTGGAAGGGTGCAGAGGGTGCCTGAGCACACCCAGGCCATCAAGGTAAGGCCAGAGGCCTTACAGTGGAGAGCCACACCTCTCCTGGTCCCTCCACCAATAGGGGCACCTGCAGAGTTGGCCTTAGTAGGGATTTGACAACTGGCCCCTGCCCTCCACTCCTGCTTGCCAGGTCAGCTAGACTTGCACCATAGGGAGTCTCTGCTTTTGAAGAGCCCTCAGCCAAGTGTAGGGGTAGATAGAGGGAACAAGAAGACTCTGGAGGTCAGGGGACACCCAGTGACCATGACCTCCAGCAACCCTGCAGACCCTGTAGGTGACCACTGGGAGGCTGCAGAAGGAGGCTTCAATTGTGCCACAGACCTGGTGAAGCACATCCGGAGCGAGTTTGGTGACTACTTTGACATCTGTGTGGCAGGTGAGTGGGGACAGGATGCGAGGCTAGCCAACCAGGTTTCAGTCAGGCCGCGCTGACTGGGTGGATAGAGTGGGGGACACAGGGGTGAGCTGAATGGGATCGTTCTGTGTTCATCCTGCCACCTGCTCCCCAAGCCGAGGGATGGGGGAGTGTTAGTTATGAAGACTATTCCAGGGACAGGAGAGTCAAGAACTGAGACCTTCTTCATTCCCTCTGTACCCACAGGGTCCCAGGCTGGCTTCTCACTGAGAATGTGCTGTTTGAGAGGCCCTCAGAGACACACTGCTATGCCTGAGTCTTGCTTCTGTGTGTAGTGCGAGCCCCAGACAGCCCCTACACTGACTGTTCTCAGTGTTAGCTCTCAGTTCCTAGGAAGTAAGACTCACACTGGCTCAGCTCTAATGCTTGCTGGAGATTGTGGGGAGGGAAAGGGACAGGTGGGGGGGGGGGCAGGTAGAGGAGGAGGACACAAGTTTAAAGCCAGCCTGAAACTGGTCATAGAAATTCAGAGCTAGAGCTGGGTGGTGGTGGCACACACCTTTAGCCCCGAGCACTCGGGAGGTAGAGGCAGTTGGATCACTGTGAGTTCGAGGCCAGCCTGGTCTACAGAGTGGGTTCCAGGGCAGCCAGGCCTAAGATAAGAGAAACCGAAAGAAAAGAAATCGAGAGGTGAAGATTGGTGCTCGAGAGCTTGCCTATGTGTGCAAAGTCCAGGTTCCATCAGAGATTGCTTGTGTGTGCAAAGTCCCGGGTTCCGTCAGAGACTGCTTGTGTGTGCAAAGTCCCGGGTTCTATCCCCAGCACTGAAAAATTAGATAAATGAATAAGTGCCTATATTCTGGAGTGACATTAAGTAGTTACATTTATTTTATTTATTGTATGTGTGAGTGTACACGTGAGTGGAAGACAGAGACCAACTTTAAGGAGTCAGCTTTCTTTCCACTGTCAGCCTTAGGAGTCAGACTCAGGAGGCCATGCTGGACAGCAAGTGCCTTCCTTTACTTAAGAAGCCAACTCATGGGCCCTCAAGTAAATAATTTTTTTTTTTAATGCAGCTTCACCGGGCGGTAGTGACATATGCCTTTAATCCTAGCACCTGGCAGAGGCAGGTGGATCTCTGAGTTCAAGGCCAGCCTGGTCTATAAAGCCAGTCCAGGACAGCCAGGGCTACACAGAGAAACCTTGTCTCAGGTGGAAAAAATTGCAGCTTCAAGAAAATTGTCATACGTAAATTTGGGCTTTCTCCAGCCCCCCTGTCTGCCTGGCTCCTAGCAGCAGGGTGCATAACTAGCTAAGACTGGGAAACTGTAAACAATCGGGGAGTGGGGGAGCAGGCATTGTCAGCTCTTCCAATTGTCGACTTGTCACTGCTCCAACTGTCCCACGTGCACCAAACTGGGGACAGCGCATGCGTACTAGCTGTGGCTGTGAGGTGGTGGTGAGGGGAATGTGAGGAAAGCTGTGAGCTCACAGTTAACAGGCAGTTCTGTGCTTTGCCTGTTGTAAAGTGAGTGATAACACTGGGTGGGGGTGAGAGGGAGAGGGAAGGGGGGGAGGGACTAAAAAGTATCAAGCTTGGGATTAGAGCCTTGGCTCAGTGGCTGAGTGCTGCCTCTGCAGAGAGCTGTTTCAGCACCCACACCCTATAGCTCACAAACAACTGGAGCTCCAACTCCAGAGGATCCGCTGCCCTGGCCTGGCCTCCGTGGGCACCTGCACACACAGATGCATACACATAAAACTAAAAGTAAGCAAATAAAACATTTTTAAACTACCAAACTCAGCCGGGCGTGGTGGCGCACGCCTTTAATCCCAGCACTCGGGAGGCAGAGGCAGGTAGATCGCTGTGAGTTCGAGGCCAGCCTGGTCTACAAAGCGAGTCCAGGACAGCCAGGGCTAGATAGAGAAACCCTATCTCGAAAAACAAACAAACAAACAAACAAAAAACTACCAAGCTCGTCGGGGCAGAAAAAAATATAACGTGGCCCATCATGGGCCAATGTGGATTTGCCTGGCGATGATCAAAATGCATAGGTACCTGTGTGCTTTCAGAATTTCCTACTGGAAAGATAATTTTGCTGTTAAAAGCTGAAGTACTGGTGCCTGTGCTCTAAGCAGTTTTTATATCTATCCTTGGTGACTGTGGTGTTTTTGTTTGTTTGTTTGTTTGTTTTTTGTTTGTTTGTTTGGTTTTTTTTGTCTGTTAGTTTGTTTCCAAGACAGGGTTTCTCCATGTAACCCTGGCTCCTAGCTATCCTGGTCTTGCTTTGTAGACCAGGCTGGCCTCAAACTCACAGAGATCCTCTTGCCTCTGCCTCCCTGAGTGCTAGGATGACAGGTGTGCACCACTGTGCCCTGTAACTGTGGTTTCTTAGGAACCAAATGTCCGTATCTTAGTAAAGCCGCCTGGCTTCCAGACAGCTCCAGCTTCAGGCTGGCTGTCTGCTTAGCTCTGCTCCTGGTGGACCTCAGGCAGAGGAAGCGCTCTCTCCCTCCCTCTCTCTGTCCTGTGTGGTCTTCCGGTTGTTAATCCCATCCTCCACCACCACCACCCACCTCATTTTCCCCCTCAGTCCCTTTGAGGTTGCCTCAAAGCTGTGCTGTCTGCCTGTGTAAGGCTTCTAGTGAGTTTCCTCATTGGGAGGAGGAGTCATAAAGTTGACAAAGCCACCAGTAGCTTAGAGAGCCTCTGGTCCCATCTTCTGCATGCTCAGTTTATGCTCATCCCACTGTCCCATCCCCCATCCCCTATCCCCCTGATGTAATCAGAGTGCAAGGGAAAAATTTTTTTTTGCCTCTTTATATGTGTGTTTGCAAAACAGTAAGTAAAACTTTAAAGAAAAAATTTTGGTAAGTTAATTTTTGTAAAGATTTATTTATTTATTATGTATACAGTGCTCTACCTGCATGTACACCTGCAGGCCAAAAGAGGGCATCAGATCGCATTATAGATGGTTGTGAGCCACCATGTGGCTGCTGGGAATTACACTCAGGACTCTGGAAGAACAGTCAGTGCTCTTAACCTCTGAGCCATCTCTCCAGCCCCGTCCTTTTAATTGTTTATGTGCATTGGTGTTTTGCCTGCATGTATGTCTGTGCAAGGGTGTTGGCTCCCCAGGAAGTAGAGTTACAGACAATTGTGAGCTTCCATGTGGGTTTTGGGAATTGAACCCAGGTCCTCTGGAAGAGCAGCCAGTGCTCTTAACTTTGAGCTATCTCTCTCCAGCCCCTCTACTTATTTCTTGAAGCAAAATTTCTTTCGACAATTCTTCTTCACATAGTGTGATTTTTTTTTTAAACAATATTACTTTACACGTGTGTTTGTCCTGCCTGCATGTATGTCTGTGCACCGTGTGCATGCCTGTTGCCCACAGAGACCAGAAGAGGTTCCTGTGTAAGAGTAGTGAATGCAGCCAGGTGGTGGTGGCTCACACCGTTAATCCCAGCACTTGGGAGGCAGAAGCAGGTGGATCTCTATAAGTTCAAGGCCAGCCTGGGCTACAGAGTGAGTTCAAGGCCAGCCTGGGCTACAGAGTTAGTTCTGGGATAGCCTGGGCTACAGAGTTAGTTCCAGGATAGCCAGGGCTACACAGGGAAACCCTACCTCAGGGGAAAAATAGTGAGTGTGCTTCTAACTGCTGGGTCATCTCTCCAGCTCTGAGTCCTAACCTTTCAGGACCCTGGATTCGGAGGGATTTTAGTGTCATATATATTTGACAAAAACAAACACCACTGTTAGAGCCAAGTGTGGTAGTGCACACCTTTAACCATAGCACTTGGAAGGCAGAGGCAGGCAATCTTTGAATTCGGCCCAGCTTGGTCTACAGAGTTCCAAGCCAGTCAAGGTAACATCTCTACATAGTGAGACCCTGTCTCAAAACACACACACACACACACACACACATACACACACACTCACTCTCCAAATGCTTGCCTAACATGCATAAGATGTTGGGTTCAATCCCCAACCTAAAACAAAAACAAAAAGATGTGAACCAATGCCTTAAGTCTGGCTCCCTGGAAACAGCCCAATCCGTGGTAATATGGGGTATGGCAGTCTGTGGCCACAGAGTGCAGGCCTGATTTGCCTAGCTGAGTGAGACAGGGCAATGTGTAGCGTTTGGAACAGTCCACTCACTCCGAGGCTCATCTTCAGGGTCTGCAGCACATCAGGGAGCTTAGACACCCACAGTTCACCCAGGCCCCAGGCACTCTGTCCTCTTCGCTCCTTGAGCAGGTAGGTTGAGGCCACCTTCCGACTGTCTTCTCTCCCGGTAGGTTACCCCAGAGGCCACCCCGAGGCGGAGAGCTTTGAGGATGACCTGAAGCACTTAAAGGAGAAGGTATCTGCAGGCGCCGACTTCATCATCACCCAGCTCTTCTTTGAGGCCAGCACCTTCTTCAGCTTCGTGAAGGCCTGCGAAGAGATAGGCATCTCCTGCCCTGTCCTGCCTGGGATCTTCCCTATTCAGGTGAGAGGCTCGGGGGGGACCTCATCCCCTCAATCCCGGGCACTCCTGGGCCAGGGCTCTGGGCCCCAGGTCATGCTGAACTTTCCTTGGTGGAACTCGGTGTCCGTCTGGTATTGTCCGCACACTACATTTGTTATGTCAGTTGTGGCCGCTCAGGCAGCAATGGTGTCTGTAAAGGGCTTGCTTGTACTATGGCCTGCAGACAGATGTCACTCATGACGTCTCATTTCTCTCATCAGAAATTGTCGTTAAGCTGAACCCGATGGTCTGCGCCTGTACTCCCAGCATTCCAGGGGCAGAGGGAGGAGGAATAGGAGTTTAGGGCCAGCCTTGACTCTCAGCACAATTGAGTCCCCAGACCCCACTTGTAGCCATTCTGATGTGGCCACCTGAGTAGAATCTGTAATTTAAACCTTTGGTTTGGCAGATGACTGGCTGTGAGGCTGGGAATAGCTGAGTTAGGTGACTGCTGTGTTGTGCTCAGTGGCTGGCTTAGGCTGACGGCAGGAATGCAGCAGGCAGCTCTGGGACTCCACAAATGGGGGAGAAAGCCCCGCAATACCACCTGGCTTTCCCAGGTCTCTCCCCATGAGACTAATAAGCCAAGAGACGAGGAAGGGAATAAAGTGGAACCCGGGCCAGAGATGACCCCATGCCCCTTGTGTCTTGGGCAGGGCTACACCTCCCTTCGGCAGCTCGTAAAACTGTCCAAGCTGGAGGTACCACAGAAGATCAAGGATGTAATTGAGCCAATCAAAGACAACGATGCTGCCATCCGCAACTACGGCATCGAGCTGGCTGTGAGCTTGTGCCGGGAGCTGCTAGACAGTGGCTTGGTGCCAGGCCTCCACTTCTATACCCTCAACCGAGAGGTGGCCACCATGGAGGTGCTAAAGCAACTGGGCATGTGGACTGAGGACCCCAGGTAAGAAATGGAAGCTGGGGGACATTGCACGAGAATCAGGGCAGCAATGGTGTAGTGCTGCCCCTCACTGATAAGGAGGCCCGTAGGTGCCCCAGCTAACGGGGTTACCCAGGCCCCACCCTCCACCTCAGCTTCCGCCTGCAGTGCAAGTTTAGAGTAAGGTCGCAGTGGCCAGGCTTGGTGACTTTCTCTAACTCACCAGGCGTCTTCCTTCTCACCAGGCGTCCCCTGCCCTGGGCTGTCAGTGCACATCCCAAGCGCCGGGAGGAAGATGTGCGTCCCATCTTCTGGGCCTCCAGACCAAAAAGCTACATCTATCGCACACAGGGCTGGGATGAGTTTCCCAACGGCCGCTGGTGAGGACAGAAGCCACTCCTTGTTAAGAACTGCTGGTGCCTGGAGGGAGTCAGGGCCAGGGTTTACAGGAAGTGTCCTGACTGCTCTCCTCCTGCCAGGGGTAATTCCTCGTCACCAGCCTTTGGGGAGCTGAAGGACTACTACCTCTTCTACCTGAAAAGCAAGTCTCCCCGGGAGGAGCTGCTGAAGATGTGGGGTGAGGAGCTCACCAGCGAAGAGAGCGTCTTTGAAGTCTTTGAGCATTATCTCTCAGGAGAGCCAAACCGGCATGGCCACAGGGTGAGTGCGGTGGGGAAGGGAGGAAGCCACCTGGCCCGGAAGTCTCAGCCTTGGGCTGGAGATGGGGCTGAGTTGTCTCCTCTCTTGTGGATGTGCGCCTCAGCTGAGGGAAGAGGTAGGAGATCCCACTGAGGAGCCCGTGGAGTCAGAGACAGACTGTACAGAGACTGTACGAAGGGCAAACAACCCAGGCCCAGACTCAGTACTGCCCTGGCTCAGCCCTCCTTGCCCTGCAGGTGACATGCCTGCCCTGGAATGATGACCCCCTGGCGGCAGAGACCAGCCTGATGAAGGAAGAGCTGCTGCGCGTCAACAGGCTGGGCATCCTCACCATCAACTCACAGCCCAACATCAACGGGAAGCCGTCCTCGGACCCTGTTGTGGGCTGGGGCCCCAGTGGGGGCTACGTCTTCCAGAAGGTACACTAGGATGCTCAGCTATGGAGCAGAGTGAGGTAGCAGGTCACCTGGGCTCCTCAAGTATCAGTTTGTCCAGTAAAATGGGCGAGCGGGTATTTTATGTTCTAGGGACAAAATATAATAGAGCATATCAAGTCCCCTGTGTGGAGGAGGAAGGGACCAATCAGCTCTCAGGAGCTCTGCCTGCTGACAAGGTCGACTTTAATCCCAGGCCTGTTGGAGCTAAGTTGCACTCTGAAGCAAGGCCTGGAGCCGTGGACGCAGAAGACCTGGGCTTAGGTGCCAGCTCTGCTGTTTCCCTTGGTATAGCCCCAAACCTGCCTTCCTCTTCTTGGTAAACGTGCCCACCTTGCAGTATTCTGAACATTCTAGAAAATGAAGGTAAAGAGGCCCTCTGCAGACAGAAGTGCCTTGACCAGCCCTATTGGTCATTTTCATCCAATAGCTCATCCTCAGCTTGTCAGAGTGGCCACTTCTGTTCAGCTCCTAACAGGCTTTTCTCCAGTGGCTGGGAGAGGTGGCTGCCACCTCGGGCCACTCCAAACAGAAGCCCCTTGCCTTTTGCATTCACCCAACTCCATAGTTCACCCTGGTCCACGGTGCCACCTCTCAGTGGCCCACACTTGTACTGATGGGGGTCCCTTCCTGGATGGCCCGGAGGACAGGCCTGTGCCTGAGAGATGGGCTAGGCAGATGAGGTTAGATGTGGAGGTCGCCTGGAGCAGGGTGAGGGGAGGAGGTGGGGAATCTGCCGAGGAGCCGGGCTTGGTGTGATGGCATCTTCTCCCTCAGGCCTACCTAGAGTTCTTCACCTCCCGGGAGACAGTGGAAGCCCTTCTGCAAGTGCTGAAGAAGTATGAGCTCCGAGTCAACTACCACATCGTGGATGTGAAGGTAAGCCAGCTCCCGGCTAGGACGGCAGCAAGGCTCCCGCTCGCCCAGGCCCCACATGCCCAGCCCAGGCCAGGCATATTGTGCAAGACAGACAGAGCAGATGGAGGCGGGCTCCCACACTGAGGGAATATATGCAATGGCAAGTCTGTGTAAGTAGGAAAGGCAGGGTCAATGTAGGATGCCACACTGGAGGGCTTCTAGAAGGGATCCTGTGTGGGCTAAATCTGTATACAGGTGTATATGTGTGCGCGTGCCTGCAAGTGTACACACCTGGAGGCCAACAGAAGATGTCCGCTGTCCTGCTCTATCACTCTCGGCTTTATTCCCTTGAGACAGCTTCTCTCACTGAGCTGGAGCTATGCTGGCAGCCAGCATGCCTCAGCAATCCTCTTGTCTCCCCTCTCTACAAGCTGGGTGGCTTTTCACACGGGCGCTGGGTGCCAGACTTGTACAGCAAGCACTCTTACCCACTGAGCCGCATCCCCGACCCTGGCCTGAGTCAGTTTTCTTTTTTGAGATAGGGTTTCTCTGTGTATTCCTGGCTGTCCTGGACTCACTTTGTAGACCAGGCTGGCTTCAAACTCACAGAGATCCACCTGCCTCTGCTACCTGAGTGCTGGGACTAAAGGCCATTGCACCCGGCTTGGCCTAACTTTTTTTAAGGACAAAGACTAAGCAAAAGGCATTCCAGGGAAAGGCAGAGGAACAGCTCTCCACTGCTCTGCCTGCACAAAACTACAGATAGGAGGACATGTGGCCCTGAACCAGCACCAGGGGCCTGGTGTCCTGCCCGAGCCTGGAGACTACCAAAAGCAAAGAGAGCCTTTCTCCCCAGACAGAGGGGCTTGCTTCTATCTCTTTTTTTTTTTCCTTTCCTTTTCTTTTTTCTGTAGAGCAGGCTGGCCTCGAAATCAGAGATTTGCCTGCCTCTGGTACCTGAGTGCTGGGGCTAAAGGTGTGCACCACCACCGCCCTGTGCTTCCAAGGTTCACAGCAGTTAACTACAAGGGTGGCAATGATCAGGGAACCCAGTGGGGTCCTTGTGGCTCAGGTAGAAAAGCAGGGCTGCTACTGTAGGCCTGTATTAGAAGCTGCAGAGAGGCCAGGTGGGCAGCTAATTGCTGGAGGATCTTGAATTCAAGGCCTGGATGATAAGTAAATCCTGTCTCAAAAAAGGGGGGGGGGAGGGGCTGGAGAGATGGCTCAGAGGTTAAAAGCACTATCTGTTCTTCCAAAGGTCCTAGTTCAGTTCCCAGCAACCACCTGGTGGCTCATAGCCATCTATAATGAGATCTGGTGCCCTCTTCTGGCATGCGGACAGAGCACTGTATACATAATAAATCTTTAAATCTTTTTTTTTTTTTTGGAACTGGGCAGTGGTAGCACAGGCCTTTAATCCCAGCACTTGGGAGACAGGTGGATCGCTGTGAGTTCAAGGCCAGCCTGGTCTACAAGTGAGTCTAGGACAGCCAAGGCTACACAGAGAAACCCTGTCTCAAAAAATAAAAAAAAGAGGGGGGTGGGGAGGTAGGAGGCAGGTGTGGTGGCACAGGTCTTTAATACCAGCACTTGGGAGGTAGAGGCAGGTGGATCTCTGGGATTTCAAGGCCAGCCTGGTCTACAAAGATAGTGTAGGACAGCCAAGGCTACACAGGGAAACTCTGTCTCAAAAAAACCAAAAAAAAAAAGAGAAAAAAGGAGGCGGGGGCCGGAGGGATGGCTCAACCCTTAAGAGCTCAGGCTGCTCTTCAATAGGACCCAGGTTCAATTCCCAGCACTCACATGGCAGCTCACAGCTGACTGTAATTCCAATTTCAGGGGACTTGACACCCTCATACAGACAAACATGCAGGCAAATCACCAATGTAGATTTTAAAAAAAAATCACTAAAAAAGACACTTTAAAAAATAAAATAAAATAAGCAAGGCAGAATAGAAGTCCAGTCAGGACCCCTGTAGGGCTCTGGGTGAAGTGGAGAGTGATGCTCCTTGTGGTGGCAGCAGGACTGTGTACATGGGGTGGGGTCTGCCAGCAGTGGGTTGCAATGCCCTGCTTCTTCTCAGGGAGAGAACATCACCAATGCCCCTGAGCTGCAGCCCAACGCTGTCACGTGGGGCATATTCCCTGGTCGCGAGATCATCCAGCCTACTGTGGTGGATCCCGTCAGCTTCATGTTCTGGAAGGTGAGTGTGTGGGAAGGTGTGCACCCTGCTGGCCATACAGTGTCCCAAATGCCAGGCTAAAAACCATACCCAGGCGCTACAGACTCGGCCTGGGAGCCCGCATGTCTGGGCTAGCTGGGCCTGGGTTGCCAGCCCTGTTGCGCCTGCTCATGTGTGTCTGTGTCCACATGTAGGATGAGGCCTTCGCTCTGTGGATCGAGCAGTGGGGTAAGCTCTATGAGGAAGAATCCCCGTCCCGCATGATCATCCAGTACATCCATGACAACTACTTCCTGGTCAACCTGGTGGACAATGAGTTCATGCAAGACAGCTGCCTGTGGCAGGTGGTAGAAGACACATTTGAGCTGCTCAACAGGAATACCATGAAGACAGAGACACAGACCCCGTGAGCCTGCATCCCGGCATCTTCCTCTCCGGAGCCCCCATCCCTCATCTCTCCACACGTGATAATGGCAGCTAGACTGGCAGGAAGCATCCGGGCTCTGCATGGATGTGAGATGCTCCATTTAGGAGGCTGATGCTCTCTGCTCAAGCCCAGAGCCCATGTTCTTGTGGTGGCAAGCACCTCCATCCTCAAAGGGAGGAGACGAGATTGCAGCCAAGCCATTTCATCGGGGCGGCCTCTGGGAACCTATCCCTGGGTCCGTGTGAGACAGGCAGGAGACAGAGATGTGGCCAGTGAGAGCACAGAACCCCCCCCAGCTGACTAAGCACCAGGTCTCCAGGACCCAACAAGCCTTTCTTGCCACCTTGGCCCTGAGCACAGCTGCTCTCTCTCCCTTCTGCGGGACTTCTGAAGGGTGTGTCTGTACCTCGGCTGGTAATAATGTGCCCCTCAAGGGTTAAAGGCATTCTGACCCTTGACCTCAGTGGAGGCTTGCTCTTGGCCTTAGTTTCTGTTCTTTAACTGTCACAGAGCAGGACGAGATTCGCCTGAGCAGGGCCTGGCTCTGCCTGTGGCCCCTTGTGCACTGCTGTCGTCTCTGTTCAGCCTAGCCTAGGAGCTGACGCTGGCATTCCCCCTCATCAGCCCTCAGGCCTGGCTGCCTGGGACAGTGACTGAGACCTGGCTCCCAGCATGCTGCTCTTGTTTGAGTCAGAGTTGAGGGAGGAAGCCATCCAGAGAGCAAGTTAGGTATGAGTAGGGGCTTCCCTGTCCCCTAGCCTCCCAGGCCCAGACAGCTGCAGTGGAGAGCAGCCTTGGAGAGACTGGGCAGAAGCAGCCATGAGGAGGAGGTCCTGTTCCTTCCCTCAGAAGGCTGGGCTTGTTTCTGTTTATTCCTAGGGAACATTTCATAGCTGCTGCTGGGCCCTGCTTGCCCCACACCTGCTATATTTGGGCCACTGTCAACTATATCCAGGGGCACAGGCTGTTGCTAGTTCCTCTCGTGGGCTCCTGGCTACCAGGTGCTGGTGCCCCTTTTCAAAGGCCTGGAAGCAGGGAGGGACAGGAAATGCCACTTGTCTCAGGCTCCCTCCAGGGCCTGTCCTGGACCTGTCAGCCTGACACCTGAGCCATGCTCTGTGTGTCTTGACCATGCGCCCTTCCTTCTGCCCTGGCAGCCAACCCACCCTGCCTCTGTCCAAATATCCAGGCTCAGAATAGACTGGACTTGTGACCTGGGAAGCTATGCCCAGTGACCTGCAAATGAGAAGCCTGTGTTTGGCCCTGCAGGGACCTACAGGCCCCACGGGGACCAACATGGGCAGCACTGCCACAAACAGCCTGGTTCTCAGGATGAGTGACAGTGACATTGAGCTGAGCTTAAGGCCACTAGTGCAGGCTGTGTGCTCTGTAACCAGTGACCAACTCACTGAATGAGGGGACCTCAGGATGCTGAGCAGGGGTGCCCTCTCCTCTTGCTGGCTCAGCCCAAAGCTGGTTTTGGAAGCCTGGCTAGGTGAAGTGAGGTAAAGCCACCTGGGAAAGGACCCAGCTTTCTTCTCTCTTGTGTAGCCGTTGAGCCACCCACAACTGAAGGGCCTTTTTCTGTCATTGCCTCTAGGCCTGTTCCGGGTGCCACTGTCTGAGCTACAGGGAAAGTTGACAGAAAAGACCCTTTGTCATCCTGTCAGCCCTGGGGCCCTTCTACTTCCATCACCCCAGAAAGGATTCCTGCCTGTCCTCTGCCAGAGCAGGCTCCCACATATGTGCTTCACTTGTCACCCAAGAGTCCCAAGACATCCCCTCCCCCACCCCACCCCCCTTTTAGGGCATTGCTGAGCCTTGCCTCTCAGATATAGCCTGTCTCCAAAGTCTGTTCCCAACTAATACAGTATACACAGGCGCCACCAACTGATAGCTCACACCTGCACATGTTGGCAGGTGAGAGCCACCTGGGCGTGCCTGTACCTGCAGGTAAAGAGCAGGACCCTGGGTACCATTCTCAGTGTCTGCTTTGTTTCCAGAAACCTTGGTTTCTCCATCAGCGTAGGGAAGCCTTGCCTTCACTGACAGGAGAATGAAAGTATACATGCCTTAAAAGGGTGGTAGTGAGGCCAGCCATGGTGGTGCATGCCTTTAATTCCAGCACTCGGGAAGCAGAGGCAGGTGGATTGCTGTAAGTTTGAGGCCAGCCTGGTCTATAAGGCAAGTCTAGGAAAGCCCAGGCTCTATAGAGGAGCCCTGTCATCAAAAACAAACAAACAAACAAACAAAAAAGTGGGCTGGAGAGATGGCTCAGAGGTTAAGAGCACTGACAGCTCTCCCAAGAGATCCTGAGTTCAATTCCCAGCAACCTCATATGGTGGCTCACAGCCATCTATAATGAGATCTGGTGCCCTCTTCTGGTGTACAGGCAGAATACTGTACACATAATAAATCTTTTTTTTTTTTTAATTTTGTGTGTGGCGTGTGTAGGGAGGGGACATGCATGGTGGGAGTCAGAGGACAACTTTGTAGAGTTTACTGTTTCCTTCCAGCTTTATCAGTTCTGAGGATCAAGTCAAGTCACTGGGCTGCCATGGCAAGTGCCTTTCCGCCCATGGTGAGAGAGAGTCTCACTCTGCAGCCCTGGCATAGCTTCAGACTCAAAGAGATCTCTCTGCCTCTGCCTTCCTAGTGCTGGGGTGAAAGCCATGGAGCACCATGCCCAGCACAAACAAGTTTGTTGGCTTGTGTTTAAATGAGTGTCCGTCTCTTTACTAGACAGAGACCCTTTGTAACTAGACCTGCACAGAGCTGTCACTCAATGGGTTTCCTGATGGCTCCTCCCTGCCTCCATTAGGTTGTTGGCCAGTCAGAGCTATGTTGGGTGATGATTGTGATTCTAGGCCCTGGAGACTAGCCACAATCCCATCATGGGTAGAAACCAGCTGATTTTAAGACTAGGAAAGTAACTCCCCCTACCAACATACACACACACACACACACACACACACACACACACACACACACACTGGGACCCTGGAGAAGAAGGATCCTAGGCAGGATCCTAGGGCTCTGCAAAAGACAGATGTGCCGGGCTTGGTGGTGCATGCCTTTAATCCCAGCACTCGGGAGGCAGAGGCAGATGGATTGCTGTGAGTCCAGGACAGCCAAGGCTACACAGAGAAACCCTGTCTTGAACTCCCCCCCCCCCAAAAAAAGGAAAGAAAAAGACAGGTGCTTAGGCCTGAGCCCCTCCCATAATCCACCAAATGTGCACAGAAAGTTCCAAAAGGGGATAGAATATCACACATCAGAGACAGAGGGCAGTCCTAACAACTGCATCTGTTCCCTCCCCTGGCAAATGCCAGTGTAATGCCCATTTGTAGTGTTGAGTGCCTGTGCACCCTTGGGCAGGGCAGTGCAGTTAAAAGTCAGAAGCTTTTTCCCAGGATGGACCACACTAGAAAGTGACAGAATTGAGATCCACTCCAAAGCTCAAGATGTCTGTCCTCCTGACACCCAGACACTCAGCAGGTACCACTCAGCCACCCAATATGTTCCACCCTTACCAAAAACCAAGTTCAAAACCTAGACAGGACGCATAGTGTGAGGCTGCCTTCCAACCCTGGGCACTCATGGAGTCATCAACAGCGGGGGAGCGTGGGCTGGACGGACCTGGCCTCGGTAGGACTCGTGCATCCACAGGACCCAGCACAGGGCCATCTGGACTGGGGTCAGGACTCAAGCTCTCCTTGCTGCCTGCTTCTGGGTCTCATGGCACTGTCCCAGGGTGACTGGCACACCACAAAATCCTGCTGGGCATGGGCAGCTCCACTCTGCTGCTCAAGGCTTCTCCAGACCAGGACAGAGGCCACACGCTGGTCCTGGGCCAGGGTTTCTGTTCGGCAGGCCTTCTGTGAGATAGCAAGTATGGCCCCCGGGTCTCTTCTCAGGCCATCCCGGAAGGCTTGATGCTGGTCCTGGGACACTTGTATGGTCTTCACGTGCTCACCCCAGGCCTGGAAATGGCTGCAAAAGAGGGGAGGGGGCGCAGGTCGGCTCTCAGTTGGATATTGCATTTATTTAAAATGACATCCACACCAGGCATGGTGGCCCACTCCTTTAATCCCAGTACTCGGGAGGCAGAGGCAGGTGGATCGCTGTGAGTTTGAGGCCAGCCTGGTCTACAAAGTGAGTCCAGGACAGCCAAGGCTACACAGAGAAACTCTGTCTCAAAACAAACAAACAAACAAACAAAAAACTGTGAGCAGGGGACCAGCAAAAAAATCTCAGATCTAAAAGTGTTATGCCAAGATCACCCAGATTGTGAGACCCCCAAAAAAGACCACCAGGACTCGATACCGATGCAAAATACACAGAGTCCTGTATCCCGGGCTCAGAGCTTCGGATCACAATCCTTCCTGACGCAGCAGGATGGTAGAGACACACCGGAGCTTTAAGGGTAATGGGTTTATAAGGAAAAACTGTAATTAGGAGTGGAGGTCACAGGAGTGTGGACCTTCAGGCAGGTTGGGTCCAGGAGGCTGAATCTCCAGGGAAGTTGTTTTATCTCAGAGGATCATTGGGCGTTGATTGTATCTAATTGTTCCGGTGCAGTTTCTGGAGAGTGCTGGCAGGTGTCATTCCCAGAATGCAGGGGGAAGGGCACCTAGTGGACAAGTTCTCATCCAGACCATCATTAACTGTAGAATATAAATTACATATAGGCTATGGCATTCATTTCGCCCCTACAAAAGCGTTTGCAGCCAACCCTGACAACTTGAGTTTGATCACCTGGACTCTGATACGTGGTGCAGAGACCTGAGCTCTTGAGTGACTTCCACACAAGAGCTGAGGCGCACACACCCACACACCCCCGATTAACTAAGTAACTAATTAAAACAAAACTGTGGTAGGGGCTGAGAATGCGGCTCAGTGGTAGATGGGAGCGCGTGTCCAGCTGTTGCTCAGGAAGGGGTGCGGGCCACCAGGAGATGTGACCATGACGGGGCTGGGGTCAAACTGAGGACAAAATAGAGAAACTGAGAAAGGTCTTTCTTTGTGCTGAGCCAGGATCCTGGGAAGCTAGAGAGAATTCAGCCCCTGACTTCCCACACAGGCCTCTCTCAGAGGCTGCTTACTCAGCAGGACTATTTCTTCTACACGTGCTGCCCCCGCCCCCTACTCCCCACCCCCCACCTCCCACATGCTGCCTAACTAGTATCATGGCCCTAAGAACACCAGGACTCTGATTTCCTCAACCTCAGAGCTCAGGCCAGCAACCTCTGGAGACCACGTGAGGGAAAGGTGACTGAAGAGGGAGTTTGCTGTGAACCGTCTCACGGGATCCCCACAGGCACCCGTCGAAGCAGTACAGCACTTATCCCTGATTTACAGAGACTCAAGAGTGCCTAAGTGGGCTGTTCAAGATCCACACAGCAGAAGAGACCCAGGCCTAGGGCCACCCTCCATGACCCAATCTCCAGGCTCTGGCACGACTGTGGGACTCAGTGTCACTAAAGGATGTCCTCGGCTCACTCTGCCAACAGGAGAGCCAGTGGCTCGGTACCACTCGCACCAGTCCCTGACTCTGCTCCACTCTAGGGACTGCCCAGCCCACTGCCCTCTTGTGAGGACCTCAGTTAAAACATCAAAACACTTTTGCTAAAAAAAACAAAAAATAAAACCAGAAACAATCAAAAACACAAGCCAGGCATGGTAGCTTACAATTGTAATTCCGCCACTCAGGAAACTGAGGCAGGAGGATTACCAATAGTCTGTACTTATCCTGAACTATGTGTCACCATACCATGCTTGCTAGAACAGAATTCTTCCCCACCCCCCCACCCACCCCCACCCCCCCACCCACCCCCACCCCCCCACCCCCCCCACCCCCGTCAAGGGGTTTCCCTGTGTAGCCCTGGCTGTCCTGGCCTCACTCTGTAGACCAGGCTGGCCTCAAGTTCCCAATTTAGAACAAAATTTGTTTTGTTTTGTTTTTGAGACAGGGTTTCTCTGTGTAGCCCTGGCTGTCCTGGCCTCACTCTGTAGACCAGGCTGGCCTCAAGTTCCCAATTTAGAACAAAATTTGTTTTGTTTTGTTTTCGAGACAGGGTCTCTCTGTGTAGCTCTGGCTGTCCTGGCCTCACTCTGTAGACCAGGCTGGCCTCAAGTTCCCAATTTAGAACAAAATTTGTTTTGTTTTGTTTTCGAGACAGGGTCTCTCTGTGTAGCCCTGGCTGTCCTGGCCTCACTCTGTAGACCAGGCTGGCCTCAAGTTCCCAATTTAGAGCAAAATTTGTTTTGTTTTGTTTTCGAGACAGGGTCTCTCTGTGTAGCCCTGGCTGTCCTGGCCTCACTCTGTAGACCAGGCTGGCCACAAGTTCCCAATTTAGAACAAAATTTGTTTTGTTTTGTTTTTGAGACAGGGTTTCTCTGTGTAGCCCTGGCTGTCCTGGCACTCACTCTGTAGACCAGATTGCCCTCAAACTCACAGAGATCCGCCTGCCTCTCCCTCCCAAGGCGTGTGCTGCCACCACCCAGTTGGAACAGAATTCTTAACTCTGCAACTGCTGTTTTATCCTCCCAGAGAGCTTAGATTAGAAGCTGACCCCTGAGGGTCCCAGCCTTCCCTCCCCACAGCCACCAATTATCCAGGGCTCAGAATCCTGGTGTCACCTATCCTTGTAAAGCCAGCTGGGAGAAAGCGGCCCCAGCAGCTTTCTGCTTGGCCACCGTCTCAGGGTACCATGGCCACTCCCTGGGGGCCTGATATCTGCTGAGCCAGACGATGTATCATACCAGGCCTCCTGTCAAGGTCATGGGAGGCCTAGGGATGCTGGCCAGGCTCTAAAGGACACTGATCTTGTATCCACCATGTCCCGGGCTGACCCTGGGCTATCAACTTCTAAACACTTACATGGCTTGCTGGTGCTGGTAGAGTCCCGTCCTCCTTCTCAGCAGGGCCTGGTGCAGGGCCAACTTTTGTCAGGCTTCCCTCAGGGAGTACCAACCTGGCCTCTTGGGCAGCTGCTGGGCCTGGGCCACTATCCCAAGGTAATGGGCCACGGTTGTTCCGGTGACTAAGCTGCTGAGAACCTCATTCCCTGGAAAGAGGGTAGGAAGCAGTGAAGTCCCTGACACAAATAGACAGTGTCAGGCCTCCTGGGCCTCCCCATCATGGGCACTGCCCTCCTGTGCCCTCCACACACTCCACGCAAGGCCGCCTCGAGACCTCATCTTCCCCAACTAGGAAAGAGCTACATACCCTCTCCTCTCTCAGACAAGGGGCTTCCTGGATCAGGAGTCTATGTGTTTTCTGGGCAGAGTGTGGGGTGATCCAGCACTAAGGCAGAATAGTCCCCTGCCCAGAACAGCTTATATGGGGACAGGGATGTGACCCAGGCAAGGCTTGCTTCCTCTGGGAACCCCTCCCTGAGCTCTAGTACTAGCAAGCCCCCCCCCAAAAAAAGAGAGGGCTCAACTCAGCAAAGTCCTCTCCCACTGTAGCATTTCCTGAATTTATTTACTTATTATTATTATTAGATGTATTTATTATGTATACAGTGCTCTCTGCCTGCATGTACACCTGCAGGCCAGAAGAGGGCAGCAGATCACATTATAGATTGTGAACACCTTGTGAACATTGTGACCCATCATGTGGTTCCTGGGAATTGAACTCAGGACCCTCTGGAAGAGTAGTCAGTGCTCTTTACCTCTGAGCCATCTCTCTAGCCCCCCACCCCCGCCCCAGTACTTCCTGAATTTAAAGGGATCTGAGCTTGGTTACCAGGGGCTCTGGTTGGAGGGCAGGGCCTCCCTGTGTTTGCCACTGGCTCAGCTGCCTTCTGCCGGTAGAGGGCCAACTGAGTCACCTTTGTCCCATCTGAGGCCTGCAGCTACTTCCTCTCCATCCACTGTCCCAGGCATGTCCTCAGGGTCCTCACCCTTCCGGCAGGCCAGGTGTCTCCTGTACTGGGCCCCTCTCTGCCAGGCCCTGAAAGACCGAGAGAGTGGAGGGAAACAGCCCTGGCAGCAGGTGCTGCCACACACGCACTTCAGGGGCCCGGGCCTTCTGAGGCTCTGTTTCTATGAAGTGGAAGCCTGTGAGAAACTTGAGCATGACAACTGCTCAGGCCACAGATGTCATCTCCGAGTGCCTGGAGGACCCCAGCATCCTCCTGCCTGGGCGGCCACACCTACCCTTTCTTGACTCATTCTCTTGGTTCTGACTCAGTGACGGAGCAATGTTCCTCTCATCTTGCGTCCAGTCAGCTTAAATACTTGCTCAGCCTCCCTTTGCTCCTAAAATCTTTTTTTTTTAAGATTTATGTATTTGTTTGTTTATTTATTTATTATGTATACAGTGCTCTGTCTGCATGTACACCTGCAGGCCAGAGAAGGGCGTCAGATCACATTATAGATGGCTGTGAGCCACCATATGGTTGCTGGTAATTGAACTCAGGACCTCTGGAAGAGCAGTCAGTGCTCTTAACCGCTGAGCCATCTCTCCAGCCCCTCTCCTAAAATCTTAACCCCTCCCTGTGGCCCCCTATGTGAGACCAGACCCAGACACCTTTTCCACCATCTCAGAACATTACAACGCCCCCCATATGCTCATTATTGCTGTTTTATTTTTCCTTAATGTCTTTGGTCTTCCTATTTGTCTAAGATGACCTTGAATTCCTAGACTCTCAAGCAATCCCCCTGCCTCTGCTTCCTGTGTAGCTGGGACTATGAGCTTTTGCTACTACACTGACACCTTGAGTCGTCATGCTTCTGTTGAGGTCTTTGCACACTCTGTTCCCTTTGTGTGGCACCCAGGTCCTTTCATCCATCTACCAGTTACTATCCAACCTGATGTCACCCACCATGCCTAGGTCACTGCGTCACTTCCAGTGTTAAAAAAAAAACAAAACAAAAAAAACTCTTGCTGGGGGTGGGGGATCAACATGAGAGTATGAAATAAAAATTGTTTTTTAAAAAAAGGGCCACAGGTTAAAAAGATGTTATAGGGGCCGGAGAGACGGCTCAGTGGTTAAGAGCGCTGGCTGCTCTTACGAAGGACCCAAGTTCAATTCCCAGGACCTACATCTGTAGACACACAAACCACCTGTAACTCCAGTTCCAGCAGATCCACTGAACCCATATGCACGAAGTGTACATACAACCATTCAAACACACACGGGAGTATAAAATATAAGCAAATAAAAACAAACATTATGGGGGCTGGAGAGATGGCTAGGAGGTTAAGAGCACTGGCTGTTCTTCCAGAGGTCCTGAGTTCAATTCCCAGCACCCACATTGTGGCTCACAATCATCTATAATGCGATCTGATGCCCTCTTCTGGTGTGCAGGTGTACATGCAGGAAGAGCATTGTATACATAATAATAAATGAATAAATCTAAAAAAAAAAAACAAATATTATGTTGTCTGGTAACTCAACAGTCTACCTCGTGGGTTAGCTGGTAGGCAGGCCCTGACTGTCCTTCTTTTATAGTTATGGATAGTGTTGTGACTGGCATGTTTTTTTGTCCAAATCTTTGTCCTCATCCTGGTTCTCAGTGGGAAAAGCTGTCGGGCAGGGGTGGGGCGATGGGCAGGGGTGGGGTAGAGGTCAGGGGTGGGGCGATGGGCAGGGGTGGGGCGATGGGCAGGGGTGGTGGAGGACAGACCAGCAGCTGCCTAGGCCACATTGCCCAGTCTTGGGGTCCATGCTCACCTGCATCTCCAGGCTAGGTCTGCAGCTTCTTTTCTTCCCAAGGAAGAACTTTCCCTAGAAGCAAGGAATGTTGGTGCAGCCTGGGTGTGAGGTTGCTTCAGTTTCTGCTGCAAAGCAGTCTGTCTCCACTGTGTCAAAGACAACAGGCAAAAGGATGCTGTCTGGGGCCTGGGATGAGGCTCCAAGGAGAGAAAAGGGTGGGGCAGCTGGGAGTCCCATAATCCTGTCAGACACAAAAGCTCTCATTCTCTTTGTTTGTTTTTCGAGACAGGGTTTCTCTGTGTAGCCTTGACTATCCTGGACTCACTTTATAGACCAGGCTGGCCTTGAACTCACAATGATCCACCTGCCTCTGCCTCCCAAGTGCTGGGATTAAAGGCGTGCGCCACCAACGCCTTTTTTTTTTTTTAAGATTTTTTTTAAAAGATGTATTTATTAGGCATACAGTGCTCTGCATGCATGTACACCTGCATGCCAGAAGATGGCACCAGATCTCATTATAGATGGTTGTGAGTTACCATGTGGTTGCTGGGAATTAAACACAGGACCTTTGGAAGAGCAGCCAGTGCTCTTAACTTCTGAGCCACTTCTCTAGCCCCAAAGCTCTGATTATAACCATAAGGCTACCCCATTTCCTCAGGAATGAATGAAATAGTGAAATAAATGAGTGGATGGATGGATAGATGGATGGATGGACGGATGGATGGATGGATGAATCCCAAGAGGCAGAGCTTTCCTTTGGAGGCAAACCTTCCACCCCCACTCAGTACACAAGGACTTTAGAAGAACACACACATCCTCCCAGGCCAAGCCAGCAAATCACTAACAAAAACTGGCAGACAAGGGTCTGGAGAGATCAACCTGGGCCCAGCCATGAGCTGCAACCTGCACCTGGCAGGTGCCTCCTTCTCAGTAGAAATGGCCTCCTCTTGTACATACCAGAACCATGTGACCCCCGCCCCCAGCCCCAACCTGGAGAACCCAGACCTCTTGGAAGCTCCATGCCAGCAGGACCTTTGCATGGTCCCCCCACACTGCCTCCAGTCAGGCCTCCTGGAGCCACAGGACCAAATACAGTACTCTGAGGCTCTGTGGAATCAGTTGCCTGTGGCTCAGAGCTGTGGCCTTAGCCACTGCCTGGTGCCTCTGTGACAAGTGCCTCCAGGCTCTGAAACTTCTGGACAGCAGCTTCTGGCTGGGGACAGAGCAGGACTGATGAGGGGGCAGATGCAACCCTCAGCCCCCCTAGGACACCATTCCTGTGACTTTTCCCATGATCACAAAGGTGATGTCCCCCTCCACAGCAGAAGCCCACTGCATACCCAAAGAACTCTTGTTGATGACCAAGCAAGGGGCTCCTGAAGAGAGGAGAGCTGCCCCACTACAGTGATCTCCATAATCCCCAGAGGTCCAAACCCAGGGGCATAGAACCTGGGTCCTTGGGCCCTGGAGGCCCCTGATTGCCCAAGAGGGACAGGGTGAAGTTAGTTCTGTCCCCTTGAAACCCTGCCGAGGCTCTGCCATCGGGTGCTGACTCCATCAAGTCCCTATAGGTCCCAAGCTGAAGTAGCCCTCGACTCTACCCCCAGCTCTCACACAGCAGGGCCTCACCAAGCCACCTGGGGAATCCAGGGTCACAAGGCTTTGAGCCTTATTCTGCAGAAACAATCAGGCCAAAGAGTAAAGAGTGACAATTGTAGTCAAGGCCATCTTCTGGGAGTGCTCTGCCACCCTCTCCCACTCCCCACAGTGCCCCCCCCCCCCCCGCCCAGGGGTGGGGTGGGGTGGCTGTACCTGCGCAGTACTCTGCGCTGGGGCTGTATTTGATGGGCAAGAAGCCATCCTCTCCCCATCCCTGTCTGCTTTGGCCTGTGGAGTCTTCTCTTTTCCTTCCTGGCCAGGCAGGACACCGAAGATGACTGGAGAGTCAAGTCTGGCCTCTCTGCTGCCTGTCTGTCATGTGCTGCTGAAGTGGCCTCTGTTCCTCTTGTTATATAGATGGCCTAGGGGAACCCCTCTTTCTTGCCCCAAGGTGATGGGTAGAAAGGGCCTCCTGGTCCCCAGCCAGTGTTCCTAGAGTGACCTCACGTGACAGGAACTTGCACACAGGGGACTCTGAAAGTCTAGCCTGGACCCCCAGACTCTCCAGGAGACTTACACTTTCCCTGGGGTGGCTGGGCCAAGGTTGGGCAGGGGTTGGCCGGCTATAGTGAGTGTGGGGCCCCCTCTGTTTAGGGCTTGGGTGTGCCTGGGATGCCTGGCTCCCTACACGGATAGCCTCAGGTTCTCGGTGTTGGATGGAGTCCAGCAGCCAGTAGGCAGCACTGCAGGAGGAAGGGGCTGAGGCCTGAGGCTGGCTGTGGGCAGAAACAGTCAGGTCCTCCAAGGTGAGGGGCTCCCCTACAAGCCTGGGTGCCAAGCTCCCTGAACTACGCCAGGGCCTGAGGCCAGGCCATGTGTACCCATCCAGAAGTGCCACCAAGTCCAAGCCGAGGGTGTCTGTGACGTGGAGTGTCTGCTTCTGGTGGGATGATGCACCAGTTGGTGGCCAGCAGCTGTTCTGCAGATGGGGGCTGGCGGTCCCTCGGAAGCACAAGTTACTCTGCTGTACAAAAGGCTCTCGGGTCCTCCCTCGAGACCTCCCTGTTGGCAGCTGTAGATTACTTTGCTGCCAGAGCCCCGGGTTACCTAGTCGGCCAGCTGTGTCCTTCAGGGCAAGGGCCAGGCAGGAGCGTGGGCTGGCTAGATTACTTTGGATTTGGTAGGGCTCCTGGCAGAGTACTGAGCCTTGGGAGTGTGTGGTGGCCTGGTACGTGGGCATCCTCTGGGCTCTTCCACCCCGCACGCTGGTGTCCAGGTTTCTCCATGGTCTCTTCTGCTCTAGAAAGGAACAGAGACAGCCATACCCTGGGGCAGGAACCAGGTGCTGGCTTTTCAGGTAAGACAAAGCGGATATCTGAGCCTCAGAGCTGGGGAGTGGCAGGGCCTCAGCTCTATGACCCTGAGGGGCCAAGTGTGCAGGCTCCAAGGCCTTCAGCCAGGTGGTGCCGTGGTTTGTCATGAGGCCTGGCTATATAGAGCATGAAAGGGGAGGGGACAGACGGGAGCCTGAGGGAGGGTTATCTGGGACCAGGGTTGTACAGAGGACTGAGGAAATGTGGGCAACCAGTGAGATGATGGGTACAGGGAGAAAAGGAAAGAGTGAAGGATGACCAGGTTACACTTTGCCCAGTGGTCTCAGCACACACCCACCCCTTAGCAGCACCCCCCTGGCTCCACTCCAGTGACACCCAACTGTTCCAGACATAAGAATCAGAATCTGGGGGCTGGAGAGGTGGCTTAGTGGTTAACAGCGCCGCCTGCTCTTCCAGAGGTCCGGAGTTCAATTCCCAGCAACCACATGGTGGCTCACAACCATCTATATAATGTAATCTGGTATCCTCTTCTGCAGATAAAGCACTCATATGCAATAAATAAAATAAATACATTTAAAAAAAAAGAATCAGAATCTGAACTTTTTCTTGGGCTGCTCGTACTCTCAGCTGGACCAGCCCTGTAGCCTTCTTTTGCTGTTGTTGTTGTTTTTCGAGACAGGGTCTCTCTGTGTAGCCTTGGCTGTCCTGGACTCACTTTGTAGACCAGGCTGGCCTCAAACTCACAGAGATCCGCCTGCCTCTGCCTCCCATGTGCTGGGATTAAAGGCGAGCGCCACTACACCCGGCCTCTGTACTCTGAGAATCCTCATTCCTACAACCTCACCCTCCAGAGACTCTGGCCCAGACACTTAAATTCTTTTGTTTTTGTTTTTGTTTTTGTTTTTTTGGTTTTTCGAGACAGGGTCTCTCTGTGTAGCCTTGGCTGTCCTGGACTCGCTTTGTAGACCAGGCTGGCCTCGAACTCACAATGATCCACCTGCCTCTGCGTCCCGAGTGCTGGGATTAAAGGCATGCGCCACCACCGTCCTGACACTTACATTCTTAAGGCCCTTCCCTACAGGAACTCCACCCTGCAGAGGTGGGTGTCCTTCCGAGACCTGGGGCCCCACCTTTCCATCCTCTCAAGACCCCTCCCTTGAGGTGATGCTGTACCAACCAAAGCAACCTTGGGGAGGAAATTCCCAGAGTGAGGAAAGTGCCACCACCTTACCAGGCTCAGTGAGTTCCTTACCTGACTGTAAGACAGCCGCAGTCTTTGGCAGTACATTCTCCTTGTATCTGGTGGCACGTCTTGGCTCCATGGATTTGGGGACAGCTGTGCATTCAATTAGATGGGTTGGGCTGGGGAGCACCTCAGGGTGGAGCACTGGCCTGGCATATATGAGGCCCTGGGTTAGACTCTCAGCATAGAAACCAGGAAAGGGGCAGTCAGGCTCTGGAGAGAAAGACGCTCTGGCTACGAGGCCCTGTTCCCTGTGTTGCCCTTGGGCCACATCCTTAGCTGTTCTGGACATGGTCCCTCTCTGCATAGGCCTCTCAGGGTCACTGCTCACTGCCCCACATGGCATCTCCCTTTTTAGTTGCAATATTTTCTTATTTTGATTTTCTTTCTTTCTTCCTTCCTTCCTTTCTTTCTTTCTTTCTTTTTTTTTTTTTTTTGAGAGATTTTCTTTCTTCTTTTTTCTTTCTTTCTTTGTTTTTTTGAGGCAGGGTCTATGTGAATTCACTATGTAGACCAGTCTGGCCTCGAACTCACAGAAGTCCACTTGTCTCTACCTCTCATGTGCTGGGATTACAGGTGTGTGCCACCGCGTCCACCTAAGGACATCAGAGCCCCAGGAACTGGAGTTACAGATGGTTATGAGCCATCACGTGGGTGCTGGGAACCAAACCTGCGTCCCCTGGGAGAGCAGTGAGTGCTCTTAACTATCTCTCCAGGCTCTCTCTTCTGTTTTGAGAGTTTCTCAGTTAGATCAGGCTGGCCCCAAATGTGCTAAGCATACCCCAGGATGACACCAAAGGCCCCTTCCCAAGTGCTGGGACTACAAGCTTGTGCCACCATGTCTACTTTGTGCAGTGCTGGTGCTCAAAGCCCGGGTTTTCTGCATGTCAGGCAAGCACACTACAAAGATCACATCAAGCCTTTTTTCTTTTCTTTTTCCTCACTCCATCCTGGAGTGAAGGCCTGCCTCAAACACCACAGCCAGCTCTTCTGTCATCGATTGCTGCATGCTGCCCACCCCTTACTCTGTGTGCCCTGCCATGTGCTCCTCCTGACATGTACCATCTCTGTGTGTATTGCTAGATGGTTTTGTCTGGGCACACGTAGCACACACTAACAGCCTGGTACGTGGCTGGGGCTTGTAAGTGTGTCAAGCCACTGAACCACACTAAACACCAGCTCAGCCATTAGAGGCTTTCTGCACCGCAATCAGCCCCAAGATTTAGTTTCCTGATTCTAGAAACGAGGTTCTGGGGGGCTTGGATAGGCCACCAGCCTGATGCACAGCTCTACAGCTGGGCAGCTCTGCTAAGGCGATTTGTAAGCATGGGTGGCCTCTCTTGACACTACCATATTTGTCTTATTCTTTCATTCCCCCCCAGTAAGGACCCTCAGCCCTCCCATTTCCCATGTAAGAGCCTGGGGCCACTTTCCTGGCCTTCCGGACCTGCTCTCGCGTGTGTCAGTCTTCCTTAGGACCATTCCTTTGACCAATCAGGTTTGAACTGGGAGGGGCTCCCCCTTGTTAGGGGGCCGCTAAAGAGCACCGTTAAGCGTGAGATGGTAGAATTTCAAAGATAAGAGCGTGCTTGACTAGCCCCTCCCCTGGCCCCCCCCACCCCCGGCAGGCCCCGCCTCCCCGCGCCTTGCACAGTCCCAACAAAAGTTGCAGTCGCCTGCGCATGCGTAGTGCACTGTATTGAGGTTCTGGCCCAACAGCACAGGGCCTTCTTCTTCTTCCTTCTTCTTCCTCTTCTTCTTCTTCCTCCTCCTCCTCCTCCTCCTCCTCTTCTTCTTCTTCCTTCTCCTCCTCCTCCTCTTCTTCTTCTTCTTCTTCTTCTTCTTCCTCCTCCTCCTCCTCCTCCTCCTCTTCTTCTTTGAGACAGAGTTTCTCTGTGTAGCCCTGGCTGTCCTGGACTCGTAGACCAGGCTGGCCTCGCTCATATCAGTCGGCTTGCCTCTTCCTACCAAGTGCTGGGATTAAAGGCATGCACCACCACACCTGGCGAGGCAAGCTGACTTTATTTTATTAAAAAAAAAAATTATCTATGGTCTCCAGGTCTCAGGTCCCTCTAGAAGTGGCTGCAAACCACCATGTCCTCTCTTTGGTCATGTTTCTCTCCACATTTTTTTCACGTTGCAAGGCTACCCCGCAGTGTACCCTGCAACATGTGCTTTTCCTGTGAAGATAGAGGAAGAGGAAGGAGCTTGGGCTTGTGCTGTTGGGTAGCCTTAGACAAACCTATGACACCCCACTTTTAAAAAGTGGTGCCGGGGATTGAACCCATGACCCGTGTGTGCTAGATCTTTTCCACAGAGTTAGCTAGTTAGCCATCCTCCTGCCCCTTTCAAGTCTGTGTCAAGCCAAGTGTGTGGTAGCCCTCGGGAGGCAGAGGCAGGCAGATCCCTGTGAGTTCCTGGTCTGCCTGGTCTACATAAGTGAGTTCCAGGCCAGCTAGCATTACATAGTGAGCCCTGTCTCAAAAACAAATACTGTTTTTAAAAACCTGTGTCAAATATCTTCCTGAACCGGGTAGATGGGACCTTTTGGCTGCCTTCCCCCAACCTCAGCTTGTAACCCTCACTGAACTTCTGTCTTTCCTGGCTGCTTTTCTGAGAGACTCCTTCAAACCTGTCTTCCAGGCCACCGGTCCTCAGGTCTGTCGGCTGCCCCGAGTGTCTGCTTTATTCCATGTTTGCCATCTGTAGCAGTGGTTGACCTCTTTAAATCCCCAGTCACCCCAGCTCCATAAAGCACACTCAGGCTCTGAGCTAGGCTCCTTGGCTCCTCTTTCCAAGTCCCAGGCCAGCTTCCTTCTTGGGAGCTGGGGAGCCCTAGGCTCCATGGCAGACTAGCTCTTTCACAGTCTGGATGGCAGGTAATTCTATTATGTAAAGAATTTAAAGTGAACTCCATCTTCAAATCACTGGGGTAGGAAAGCACTTAGCTCTCACCAGGCTCAAATCTGAGATTCTGAGTTCCAGCCTCAGAGATAGCATGTTAGAACCATCCACTGACTTTGCAGATGGCCTGGCTCACATGTGTTTCACAAGACAGAGCCTTGGAGGACAAGGTACGTCCAGCCTGCTGAAATCACCTAAAGGCACCCCATAATATTTACATAATTGATAAATGATAGCTATTTGAATGGGCAGACCGGTCACCCCTCCCCTTGTGAGTAATCACACAGCAATCCATACAGTAAGCTTTAACATTTATTGAGCATTGACGTTAACAACTGTTCTCAACCATAACCAGTCCCTGAGTCGCAGGATTTTTTTTTTAAAGATTTATTTATTTTATTTATTGCATATGAGTGCTCTATCTGCAGAAGAGGGTATCAGATTACATTATAGATGGTTGTGAGCCACCATGTGGTTGATGGGAATTGAACTCAGGACCTCTGGAAGAGCAGGTGGTGCTCTTAACCACTGAGCCATCTCTCCAGCCCGAGTCACAGGATTTTTATCCTCACTTTATTTTGATTTACAGTTTTACTGTGTATGTACACACACGCAGGCGCCCAGCTGCCATGGAGGTGAGGAGACAGCTTTCAGAAGCAGCTTCTCTTCTTACACTATACAGGTCTCAGGATCCAACCCAGGTCATCAGACTTGGCGGTATGCACTCACCACTGAGCTATCGCAATGGCCCACCTCATCCCCACTTTTCAGATCAGATTAAAAGACAAAACAAACACAGCTGGGCGGTGGTGGCGCATGCCTTTAATCCCAGCACTTGGGAGGCAGAGGCAGGTGGCTTGTTGTGAGTTCAAGGCCAGCCTGGTCTACAAAGTGAGTCCAGGACAGCCAGGGTAACACAGAGAAACTCTGTCTCAAAAAAATCAAACAAAACAAAACAAAAACCAACCAAGCAAGCAAACCAGCTGTCTCTTATACAGAGGTCTCGGGGTACCCTTAGGATTTAAACGCAGCTATCTGTGGAGGGGGCATGCACCACAGTACAAACATGGAGGTCAGAGGAGGACTTGCAGGAGTCGGCTCTCTCACCTGGGACCCAGGAATCAAACTCAGATTTTGGTGGCAAGGCCTTTCCCCACGGGGCCACCTCACTGGCCACCCTTTGAGATTTAAAGCATGGCTCTCTGGCTGCAGAACGGGTTGCAGGCTGAGCACTGGACTGTGCAATTCCGGAGACCGAGGCGGGCCAGAGGGGGCAGACTGGGAGTTTGGCAGACAGCATTAAGTGATGATGATGATGATGATGACGATGTCTGAGGCGGCTTCTCTGGCTTCATCCTTAGGAAGGTTTGGGTCAGTACAAAGAAGAAATAGATGTACAAACTGGACAAGCCACTTCAGCTCTGCAGACCACAGGTAAGGGGCCTCCCTAGGACAGAAGACTCCAGACAAAAACCTGGCGGCTGGCCTGCTTCCAAACCACCACGGTGACTTGAGGCACAGAAGGCAGGTGGTGCTGAGAACAGCCGGCCCTTCTGGTCCCAACCTGGCTTGCGTGTGTCCCTCTCCTCCCTCCAGTCAGTGGCAGGCAACTGTAGGCTCCAGCCCCAAGCCTGAAGTTAGCGATCCCTGCCTTCTCCCACCTGCAGATCCTGTTGGCCCGCCTTCAAAGTGTGTCCAGGAGTTGACAGCTTGTCACACCCCCACAGTCCACACACACATGCCAACTATCCTTTTAGGGTGTATCAACCAATCAAATTCAGATTTAGATTCCACGCATGCTCTCTGGAGTTCTCTCAGTGGAAGCCAGTCCCCCGGGTGGCTCCTTACTTCCTCTTCCGCTGTGGGACCCTCAGGGCTCTAGCTACACCTGTTTCCTGACTACACACAGGCCAGTGCTGCTACCCAGGCTTCCGGGGGGCTGGCCCTCCACTTGGACCGCTCCTGTCCACCGTTGCCACTACTCCCGCTCTTCCCCCACCTATTCAGGCTCCTTTTCATGGAGCTACTGTGTAGAAAGCCAGGCAGCAGTGGCGCCGCGCCGCGTTTCTGCTTGCCTCAGGGCTTCTTCTCTGTCAGCTCCCTTGCTCAGGTCTCGGACTGCTGTTGGGGGATCTCCCAGCAACAGCCCTCCTCTGGCCCTCCATAAAGTCAGTCAGATTTGGGGGCCTGGAACCCAGGAGGATGCAGGCTGTGACCTGTCCTAGCTGCTGGGACCAAGCTCCGCCCTCATTTTGTCAGTCTCTGCTAGCTTGACCTAGTCCAAGGGACGCAGGCACTGACAGCCTGGGCCTTCGCTCTGCCAAGAACCCTTACAGAATCACAAGAAGCAACTTGGGTTTTTCATCCTGTTCGCCTCAGGCCACATGCATCTTCCTCCTCCTCCTCCTAGGCCTTTGCAATTATGAACTTGACTTGTGTCCCAGAACATGTCTTTTCTTTTTTCTTTCTTTCTTTCTTTCGTTGTTGTTTTGAGACAGGGCTTCTCTGTGTGATAGAGCCCTGGCTGTCATGGAACTCGCTCTGTAGACCAGGCTGGCCTCAAACTCAGAGATCCATCTACCTCTGCCTCCAGAGTGCTGGGATTATAGGCATGCACTACCTCATCTGCCCAAAAGACAGGTTTTAATTTTCTGAGTTGCTTTTTTTACATTTATCTACTTTTGTATGTGTGTGTGTAACTTCATACCATGGCAAGAGTGTGGGAGTCAGAGGACAGTCTCAGAATCTGGTTCCAGGGACCAAACACAGACCATCAGGCTCAGTAGTAGACGTCTTTTCTGGGCTGAGCCGCTGAGTCCTTTCTCTGGGCCCCAGCTCATGTTAGATGCTGTGCTGCACACACTCTCAAACAAACCTAAGGATTTTGTGAGAGGCCGAGTCACAATTACTGCCCTCTAGTGGCACATGCTGCTCCTCACCCTGTCTGCTTACACTGGGCTCAGTGTGGATGTCAACAGGTCCCGGTTTTCTGCTGATTAGACAGGATGCTGTTCCACACACAGATGGACCACAACTCCCCTCCCCCAGAGGCTGTTTCACTTTTCACAATTGCTATCACTCAGCCTCCGACTGCCTACAGGTGTGTGCTGCTTTCAGGACTCTGGCCCAGCCTGTGGCTCCCCATAAGTCTTCAAGTATCTGTCCCCAGAGATCTAGCAGTTGAATAAGAGTGGGGGTCCTGGCCACGCCACCTCAGGAGGCAGTGGACTGTGGTCAGAACACAGGGACTAGAGAAAGCTGCCCATGCCTTGCCTCATGGCTCAATCTCAGGGGCAGTGCAATTGGTCACTCACACCTTTGTCACTGGAGCTTATAACAACCTCTTTGCTAGAAGACACGGGAAGTGCTTCACACAGCTGCAAGTGGCAGAGCAGGATTTAAACCAGCGCAGGGGCATCTGATTCAGAGGACAGGTATCTACACGCCACGCCTCCCCGTTTGTCTGGAGCCAGGCTCCTCCCGGCAGACCCATAAGGAGCCCAGCATAATGGATGGCTCAGACCAAGTTCCACCTGCAACTGATTTGAAGGTGAACTCATCCCCAGGCAAGTCCCAGCTGGGAGATCAAACATGGCTCAACACAGCTCAGGCATAGAACCTCTGAACTTTAATGTCAGGGCTCTGATCGGGGCCTCTGCAGACCTACTGCATCCAGGCCTGCAGTCGCCAGGCACCAAGCAAGTCATAAGGCAGTGACAGGCACAGGGACTTGGCTTTATGCAGGGCAGGCTGAGGACCAGAAGTTCCCAGAGCTGCTAGGAAGGGCTGAGCCATCTTGGGGCAGCCTGAGAGGCAGTGATCACTGGCCCTTCAGGCCTGGTTAGCCCTGCAGCACTCTGCAGAGCTCAGCAGGAGTGTGCTGTAGTTATTGGGTAAGAGTTAAAAAAAAAAACAAAACAAGCACAGTGCTAGCCTGGGGCTAGCAGATGTCTTGAAGGGAGGGGTAGCCTGGAGTTAGGACTGGGCTCTTCTCAGCTGGGAAGCTAGGGGCTTTTGACCTCCAAAGGCACATGACTCAGGTCACCTCTGTGGTAGGGAATGGAGATGCCCACTGTAGGTCCAGGAAAAGGAGGTGTATCCTGCTGAGCACCAGGAAGGCCAGGGAACAGCTCAGTACCCCCGGGGGGCAGCTTGGCCCTTGTTCTCCAGGTTTGCAAAGGGGTCTGCAGGTGAGTCTGGCGAGTCAATTGTCTGGTAGGCACTATGCTCCTGAGAAGGTCCAAAGAAATCTAGAGGACATGAAACATGAAAGAGAGAAAGTGAGACCATGGGGCCTTCTGCTAAGCACAGACAGAGCCACCCTCTGCCATGGCTAGTGCCTGGTATCCTGATACCAAGGACAATGGGCAATAGTAGAGGCCCAGACACCAGCCGTTAGCAGACAGCATCCGCTCAATCCTCGTGTCTGTATGGGGCACAGCTCAGATTTACACATGAGTTATTGGAGGGTCAGAGAGACAGCTTGATTTGATATTATGTGGCTTGAAGCAGATGACAATGGGTTCAGACCAAAAAAGCAGGTCCTATGGTTGATGGCTACCGGCTGCTGTGCCACATCTGCCCCGCAGCATGTGCTCAGTAATCTGAGGAGAGGTGGCTACTCCTGGGCCCACAGACTCCTCTCCTGCTCTCTGGCAGGCTCAATGACCAATACATATCATGGTCTCTAGAAGCCATAGAGCCTGGCACAGTTGCTGTCCCCAGAAAGCGGGGGCTAAGGAGTACAGAGCAATAGACCGTCATTCTCTCCTCTGATCCCGTCACATCTGAGCAGGTCGAGGTAGCACTGGGAAAGACCACAGTGGGAAGCCACAGGCCACTCCTGTCCTCGCTCAGTAATTTCTCAGGGGATCCCCAGGCCACCTGGGGAACCATGCTCAGCTCCCCGAGGAGACCAGGGTCAGAGAGGGCAGGAAAATGATTTGGCTCACCACCAGAGAGGACAGTGTGGGCTAGGCCAGAGACTAGAGAGCTGGCACCCAGGGTTCCCTGAGCTGCCTGCCCAGAGGGGTACATTCCACATGGCAGGAGCTCCAGAGCCAGGGCTGGGTGAGAAGAGAAGGAAGGACTTGTCCCCCACAGCCACCTGCAGGCCCAAAGGAGTGGCTCCCTGCTGCCTCTGGGAGCAGAACCCCTCCATGGCCTCACCTGTGGTTGAGGGACAGCCGCCAAGGCTGCCCACAGTCTGACAACAGGAAAAGTCACACCATCCCTGCAGCTGGGCCACAGCTTTTGCAGTAGTGACTAGGAGCTTGCACACAGGACCAGGGGGAGGAAGAGAGGAGTGGGGCTTACCTGAGCGGAGTGGGAGCTCACCCCCTCGTTCCCGGTGCATGTGGTAGACGAGGCAGCAAGAGAAGGGCTTGAGCAACAGGCTGAGGATGGCCATGCCGGCACTGAAGCGGCCAGTGTCCCCAATGGCGAAATGTGTGTAGAAGATGCTGATGTAGATAATGTCCAGGAAGATGGTGATGACCAAGCCGCTAAGAAACTGCAAGAAACACCGTCACAGGGTCATGGGCACTGAAACACCGTCACAGGGTCACGGGCACTGGCTCCCCACCCGACCACAAACTTCTCTCACACAAACCAGCCTGGAATACATCTTGTGACTGGCACCTGCATGGCCTAGGCACAGGACACAGGAGTCTGGCTCCAGACTGTTGCCCATCTCCTGCCATTGGGGTCACGATGGGGCCCAACACTTGGCTCCAGAATTTCTGAGAGGGACAGTCCCTTTGAGTCCATATCATCTATTTACGGGACAAGAAAACAAGGAAAGGCCCCTCTACTGTTCTCCTAAGGCCCCATGGCCTCAGTGTGAAAAGCTGTCTGTCTTGGAGAAGACAGCAGCAGCGGTGGGGAGCTGTGTAGCCAGCCCAGCTAGCGGCTCTCCAGCCTTGTGTCCATGGCTTTAGAAAAGAATAAGGGAGGCTATGAGGAAGAGAGAAGGGGAAGGGCACTCGGATGGAGCCCGCTCCCTGCCCTCTCTCCCACCCCCCACTCACCAGGCCTATGGCATCAACAGAATCCCGCTGGGCCACAGCCCACACGCCCAGGGCCAGGATAGTGAAGTTGCTCCAGGCATAGGAGCCTGAAAACACCATGCAGCCCCTGAAGAGAGAGACACTATCAATCCGCCAGTCACCACCCTGAGCTGCCCACCCCTCCCACAGCTCCTCCCTTCTGCTCCAGGGTCTTAGTCTCTTTGAGAATAGACCTCCTGCTTCCTCAACCTGGCCTCCTCCATCCTCTCCTGCCAGCATAGGGCCCATATCTTGTCTGTACAGGTCTTGCTTGTCACTCCTGCCCCCTGCAGGAAGTTCTTGGAATAGCAAGCAGCGTATGAATCAGATCATGTGACTCCATACCAACCTTTCCAACAGTTTTCTGACAGGTTTAGAATAAGATTCCTTCTTTGCTGTAGCCCCATCCTTACCTCCTGACTGCTGCCCACTGAGGCTTCGTTTCCCTGAACACACAGCTATTTCTTGTTATCTTAGAGCTTAGACATTGCCAGAGAGATGCATTCTCCTGTCCACCTGACCTGACTCCCTCCCTGCTGTTGTTTTCCGGGTACCACTGTCAACTGACATCACTTACTACTCTGCTTGAAGAGCTGGCTTACCACAGTTAATGTAGGACACTTCCTGGGACCTGGAGCCAACCTACACATTCTAAGTCTATGCGTTCACAGCTGCTCCTGGGGGAGGTGTTATTAGGAGCCTTGCTTTACAGATTGGGAGGCACAGACCTCATAGGTGACTGAGCAGCTCATACAGCAGCTCAGTGAATGAAATGAGGCCCTGATGCTCCTAGGAGTCAGCTGAGGAGAAGGTTTTAGTCTACATATGAGGGAGAAAATAGACGTGGCTTCTGGAAGGGTCCAGACTAAACAGGACCAGCAGACTGAACCGGGCCATGAGAGAAGAAGTGTCAGGGAGAGCGACAGAGGAAGCAAGAGAGAGAGGAAAGAGGAGAGAGGGCAAACAGACAATGAAGGGTCCAGGAGATGAGCCAGGAGCAGAACAAAGACCACACATAAGCCAAAATGGCTGAGTTATAAGCCAGGGCGTGGTGGCGCACACCTTTAATGCCAGCACTCGGGAGGCAGAGGCAAGTAGATCGTTGTGAGTTCGAGGCCAGCCTGATCCACAAAGCTAGTCTAGGACAGCCAGGGCTACATAGAGAGACCATGTCTTGAAAAATCGGGGGTGCGGGGGGAGGCTGAGTTACAGGAATCAGAAGCTGGACGGGAGAGGGTTAGGGTGAGAAGTGCTGAGAGGAGCTACAGGGACCGACTGAGTGATGCTGGCAGAGCTGGGAGGAGCCACAGCTACTGAGGCTTGTCTGGGTTTCTTTGAGACCTGACACACAGCAGGGCCCAGGCTGGAACACTGGGATGGGCAATTAGGCCAAGAGGCGTGATGTTTTCCCTCCTATCTTCTGTCGCATCTGCTTTAGGTGTGAGCCCTGCCTGTGACCAGTGAGGAACCTGAGGGAACGTGACCCCTGCTTCCGCTGTTGGTGTCACTCACAGCTGCTGGCATGTGCACTGCCCTTCAAAGCCTGCAAAACATGTGATCTCAGTGGCTTCCTGAACTGTTTTTTTTTTTTCCAGAGAAATTATGCTGGGCAGAAACGACAGCAGAGATCAAGCTGTCCCTGGAGTCCCACTTAGGGCTCGGTTAGCAAGCACGGCTCAGAGGCCAATCCTTATTCCACGGTTAAGAGGGAAAGCAGAGCCAGCCCTCAGCACAATGGACTGCTGAGGTGACAGGCAGAAACACTGCAGAACGGGACCTGTTGACTGACCCCAGGGAAGTGTGGGCACAGACCGCAGGTGACACAGCACACAGCCAGGAGACACCCAGAGTCACTCACCAGGTTGTCAGCAGCCAGTGAACCAGGAGAATAACCTGTGGCACAAGGACAGGGGTTGGGTAAGTCTGTGAATGCAATGTTACAGGCAGCACAACACTTACGGAGCCAGAACACATAGGGGCCCCTGCCAGGCACCTACAAGGGTCTCACAAATGTCTTAAATTCAGGCAGCAGTAAAGAGTCTGTGGTAAAGAAAGAGCTGCCTGGCCAGGAGCAGGCACCTCTCCCGCTTCCTGTTTCCAAGGGCTGGGGGTTCCATGAGCCCTGGAATCAGAAGTCTCAATGGAAGATGGGAGGGGCCTCCAACAAGGAGTGGGCTCTTAGGACCTGGAGCCAGAGCCATGGGCCCCAGAGGGGAAGGCAGCCACATTAGCTGCAAGGGAGGAGCAATTGGTGGGGCTGGGACCCAGGGCTTGTTAGCAGGCTTGTAGCCCCGCGTTCAAGCCCCACACTGAGTAAATAAACTGCATATGTTAGGCACAGTTGTGAGTACCTGCAATCTTAGCACTTGGGAGGTGGAGGCAGGAGGATCAGAAGTTCAAGACCGTCCTCAGCTACAAAATGAGTTTAAGACTAACCTAGGCCTGTTTCAAAACACACACTCGCACACACACACACACACACACACACACACACACACACACACGAGTAAGGGGAGAGGTGGGAGACAGTAGAGGCGGCGGTGTAAAAGCAGTGGTTGGCAGCTCAGCGTTCAAGTTTAATGATGGAGGGAGGTTGAGACTGCAGGACACATCACCCTATGACTCATCTTAAAGACACAATCCCTCCGCTCTGCCTGGGTTTCTAGAATACACTTTTACTGCTGCTGGCATCCTTGAAATCTCAGCCCTGGACCTGGACTGGCCTCTCCTGGTAATGGAGGGGACATGGCCTGGAGAGCTAAGACAGGAGGGGCTGAGGCCGTGAGAAGACAAGGGCGCTGTCAGCTACGGTGGGTTCAGGCTTCCTGGCTGAGTGCTAAGCAGTCAGGCCCAGGCAGGGAGCCAGGCCCAGCCCTCTGTGTGGGAGGAGGGCATGGTGCAGGCAGAGACTTCCTGAGAGGCCAGGAGCTATGCTGCTGCAGATGGCAGGGTTAGGCCGAGGGCAAAGCCATGTGCTCGGCCAGGAGAGACAGGCAGGAAAAGGCTGCCAGGAGCTGTCACGCCTGCCTACAGGAAGGCATTCTGCCGCAGGAGGGTCCCTGGGCTCACTGACCAAATCAGTGAGCTCCAAGTTCAGTGAGAGACCCTGTCTCCAGGGAATATGACAGACAGTAATACTGCAGAACCATGGAAAGCAACCTATCAAGAGGCAGTCTCAGGCCGGGCGTGGTGGCACCCATCTTTAATCCCAGCAGTTGGGAGGCAGAGGCAGGTGGATCTCTGTGAGTTACAGAACATCCTGGTCTATAAAGTGAGTTCCAGGGCTGTTACACAGAGAAACCCTGTTTCAACAAACAAACAGCCAACAACAACAAAACAAAACAGCAAAAAGAAAAAAGATCCTTTTGAGTTCAAGACCAGCCTGGTCTATAAAGAGAGTCAACAGGGCTGGAGAGATGGCTCAGAGGTTAAGAGCACTGCTGTTCTTCCAGGGGTCCTGAGTTCAATTCCCAGCAACCACATGGTGGCTCATAACCATCTATAATGTTATCTGGCGCCTTCTTCTGGCATGCAGGTGAACATACAGGCAGAACGCTGTGTAAATAATAAATAAATCTTTTTGTTTGTTTTTCAGGACAGGGTTTGTCTGTGTAGCCTTGGATGTTCTGGAATTCACTCTGTAGACCAGGATGGCCTCAAACTCAGAGATCCACCTGCCTCTGCCTCCTTGAGAGCTGGGATTAAAGGTGTGCACTGAAAAACAAAAATAGAAGGTCAGGCGTGGTGGCACATGCTTTTAATCCCAGCACTCAGGAGGCAGAGGCAGGTGGATCACTGTGAGTTTGAGGCCAGCCTGGTCTACAAAGTGAGTCTAGGACAGCCAAGGCTGCACAGATCTTGAAAAGTAAATTGGCTACCCTGTCTTGAAAAAACAAAAGAGAGTCCAGGGTTTTTGTTCTTTTAGTTTTTTGTTTGTTTGTTTGGTTGGCTGGTATTTTTTGTTTTTGGTCTTTAGAGAGGGTTTCTCTGTATCCCTAGCTGTTCTGGAACTCTATCTGTTAGGCCAGGCTGGCCTCAAACTCACAGAGACCCCCCTGTCTGGCTTCTGGTCTGAGTTTTTAACCCCCTCATCACCCTAGAAGGCACAACTTGTTTTCCACCTCTTCCTCCTTACTGTCACACAAGCTAACTCAGTGTCAACACCTGACCTTAAAACCTGGTCCCAAAGCCTGTCCACTCTCAGGAACTTTAACTTAGAAAAGGGAGGGTGTCAAGGGGCCACAACGGTTATTAACCCTTTGTTTGACGCTGTGGTGTAGAGACCCTGCCTGGCTTGTGGTATCCTGCCTGCAATAAAAAAAAAAAAAAAAAAGCCTTTGTTTTTCACTCCCAAGGGAGGGGGTGGGGACTTCCCAGACCACGATTTAGTACATTCCGGTGTGTCCTCCCAAACACATACGCTTGGTGGCCTGTTAAATAAGACAGTAGGATGCCCCAAGGACAGCTGAGTTCAAGGGCTATCCAGGAGGCCCTGCCCTGTTCATCTGGCAGATTTTGGGAGTCAAACCCATGGAACAGACCCTGGCTCCACAGATGAGCTTGGGCAAGTCTTCCAGCCTCATCCGACTGCCACCCTCTCTCCCGAGACCAGGAGATGGAGATGGGTAAAACACTCTAAGCAGCAGGCCCCACCACCACTGCCAGCTTCCCTACTCTCGTCCGCCCAACCTGAGCTGCTCAGCTCAGCGCCTGCTTCAGCAGAAGCATGGGGGAGGCCCAGGGAGGGACCAACTTCCCTCACAGAGCCTGGGGCAACTGCTTCTTTTACCCTGGCCCCATAACTCACTCCAGCTGGGCTGGGCCATAGCAGGCATGTCTTTTAGGACAGAGGGGTGGAGTCAAGAGGGGGCAACGGTGGTGTCCTAACCGCCTTCCACAGGGTTACCAGATCTGGCAGACAAAACAATGGAACGCCCAGGCTCATTTTGAATTATCAGCTTATGGATAATTCAGTATGTCCCCAATACCAAGATGCACAGTAAAATTTTGTCACTGAAGCCGGGCGTGGTGGCACACGCCTTTAATCCCAGCACTCAGGGGCAGAGGCAGGAGGATCGCTGTGAGTTCGAGGCCAGCCTAGTCTACAAAAGTGAGTCTAGCACAGCCAAGGCTACACAGAGAAACCCTGTCTCGAAAAACCAAAAAAAAAAAAAAAAATAATAATAATAATTTTTTTTTTGTCACTGATGTGAAGCCCCAAAGTGACTGGATGCCCTTCCTATGTGTTACTTCACAAGCTCTACTGATGCTCGCTTGCTTCTGCTTGGCCCCTGCTAAGATCCATGGAGGCAAAGGGCTTGTCAGTCAGATCAAAGGAGGGACCAGTCTTTGCATCCTGGGCCTAAAGGCTCATCTAGCTCACACTTCTGTTTTTTGTTTGGTTGTTTGTTTTGTTTTTTAAGATAGGGTTTCTCTGTGTAGCCTTGGCTGTCCTGGACTCGCTTCGTAGACCAGGCTGGCCTCGAACTCACAGAGATCCGCCTGCCTCTGCCTCCCGAGTGCTGGGATTAAAGGCGTGTGCCACCACCGCCCGGCCCCATCTAGCTCACGCTTTCGTTGGATGCTTTATCAGGCTCTCAAAGCTGACACAGTCCATCAAAACCAAAGTCAGCCCTAAACAACCAGATACCAGGAAATGTCAAAGCAGTGGAGCTCAGTCTTTAGGGGTTCAAATCCCGGCTGGACCACTTATTTCTTGGAGGACCCTGTCAATTTACTTGTGGGATCTAAGCTGAAGTCTGCACCTCTGTAAAAGAATATAGCTTCTCTGGCCGGGTATGGTGGTGCACGCCTTTAACGCCAGCACTCAGGAGGCACGAACAAGCAGATATCTGTGAGTTCAGAGACAGCCTGGTTTACATGGCGAGTTCCAGGCCAGCCAGAGTTAGCAAGACCCTGACTCAAAACAAAAACCATCAGAGTACGGCTTCAGCTTTCTCAGTGGAGGACGGAGACTAATAACCAACTCAGGCTGCGGCTATGGCTTAGCCGGTAAGAGTGTTTCCTTAGCACACAAGAAGCCCTGGGTTTCATTCCCAGACGTGGAGGCAGGAGGATCAGAAGTTCGAGGTCATCCCCAGCTACACAGTAAGTTCAAGGCTAGCCTGTACGACACGAGACCCTTAGATCAAATGAATATTGGCCCATAAACACCAGGTCTTTTCTCACCTGTTCCTATGTTTTGTTACTATTATTTGTGTGTGCTACTGGGACTCAAACCCCAGGCCTGGTGTGGGCTATTCAAATGCCCTCCCACTGAGGCTCAAGCTGCCCTCTAATTTATTTGAGGACAGGCAACCAGCCCTGCAGCGGCCAGTCAACCTCTCCCCAGCTCAGGGATCCACTCAAGCCCATTCCTTTGCTCTAATCGTGTCTTTCTCCAGCTGCTGGTGGCCAGGAGCTTAGGAACGGGAAACCGGCCAGAGCAAGTCACAGCCGCTCTCATCTGTGGCGGTACCTCGCTGCTCCAAAGCCACCAATCTCTTCTTGGTCCCTTTGGTCTCAGACACCAACGCCTGCTAAAAGCTGTGACACCTGAGAGTCTAAGGGTTTCAAAGAGCCTGCACCAAGGCCTAAGATGGCCGGTTTAGTTCCAGGTCCACGCCCCTCTGACCAAAGCTAAGTGGCCAAACCCTCTGTTGCACAGCAAGAGGGCTGAGAGAGAAAAGGAACTCAGGAAATTAAGACACCGAGGGCAGCCCCACTCTATTTTCTCTCTCTCTCTCTTTTAGGAAACTTCTGCAGTTCCCGCTTTTTAATTACGACATAAGGACGCTGCATGCGGAAATTAGGGAAAAAGCAATTGTTTGGGGACACCAGATTTTTCCTAACCTGCGCCAACACACAGAGGGGACCACTGGGACTGCACCGGAGGGGGTCTGACCTCTCAGGAGGAAAGGTGGCCCCTGTCCTGCTCCTGCGGGACACCAGGAGCGCAGGCCGGGTCAGCCCAGGACCTGGGCCTGCCTGGGTCTGTCCGGGAGGGGCGGCCCTG
Organism: Acomys minous; assembly: GCF_964271855.1. Classification (NCBI taxonomy): domain Eukaryota; kingdom Metazoa; phylum Chordata; class Mammalia; order Rodentia; family Muridae; genus Acomys; species Acomys minous. The sequence goes on from NC_140487.1 coordinate 121,408,642, forward strand.
TCCGTCCCAGTCCCCAGGTGTCCCTCTCTCTCGGTGTCCGCTGCCTCCTCCCCCAAGACTCTGCGCTTTCCCTTCTGCTCTGACTCCGTTCCCCAAGGGTCCTGGAATTCCCGCCCGCCCGGGCCTCGCGGACACCTTCAAGTTCACGGCGGGCAGCTCCATCCCGACCCCGGCGGAGGGCACCTGCGTGACGGCCGCGGGGACTCCTGGGCTCCGAACTCAGGAACAAACTTCCCGGCCCCGCCCGTCGGGTGCGCCAGCTCCAACCGTGGCTCGGCGCTGAGCCACGTGAGACCAACTCGCGCAGCCACGTGACTGCAGCTGGTTGCTAGGAGACAGCGTCTGTGCCGCTGGCTCTTGCAGCAAGGTTGAGGCTCGGGCCACCGCCTAGGCCTCAAGCAACCGGTGCGCTTCAAGCAGAAGATCCGGATTTCGGCACCCTAGGGCGCAGCGGGCTGCCTAAATAGAATCGAGGGGAGGTGGTAGGACCATCTGTAGCCTGGAGATCCTGGGGCAGCCAGGCAGAAACTGCTGCGGTTGTGATAACAGCTGGTGTCTGCCCCAGGACATCCCTTGTACAAGGCTTAGTACAGTGCCTACCTCATCGTCCTTGTGAGGGTCAGTGAATTAATTTAAGTTCTTAAAGAAAAAAGCGAGGGCTGGAGAGGTGATTCTGTGGTTAAGAGCACTTGTTGTCCTTCCAGAAGACCTGGGTTTGGTTCCCATATGGCAGCTCAAAACCATGTACCTGTGATCCAGCCGCCCTCTTCTGTCCTCCGCAGCAGTCACCAGACACACACACTGCGCATACATACATATATACACACATACATGCCGGCAAAAATATTCATACACATAAAGATACAATAAATAAAATCTGAAAAAATTCAAAGCCCAGTTCTTACGGTATTAAAATTCTCCTTCAAGCTTATTAGATTTCAAATGAATTTCATAAAGTACATTTTAAAAGAAAGAAAAAAGAAAAGAAAAGAAAAAGGTGAAAGCAGATATGGTGGGTCAAGCCAGTAACTGACAGTACTTGGGAGGCTGAGGCAAGAGGAGCATCATGACATGAAAAGTCTTGTTTTGTTTTTTGTTTTTTCTAGACAGGATTTCTCTGTGTAGCCTTGGCTGTCCTGGACTCACTCTGTAGACCAGGCTGGCCTCGAACACACAGCGATCCGCCTGCCTCTGCCTCCTGAGTGCTGGGATTAAAGGCGTGCGCCACCACACCCGGCCAGGTTTACGTATTTATACAATGAATTTCATTCATATATTTTTTTTTCTTTTTTGTTTTTTGAGACAGGGTTTCTCTGTGTAGCCTTGGCTGTCCTGGACTCACTTTGTAGACCAGGCTGGCCTCGAACTCACAGGGATCCACCTGCTTCTGCCTCCCGAGTGCTGGGATCAAAGGCATGCGCCACCACCACCTGACTCTGTCCTCCCATCTTTCTGCATGGATGGTGTTGGGATTTCTATCTCTGGGTGCAGCTGAGGGCTCTGTCTATGTACGCACGAGAGTGGCTGTGGCCCTGGTCCTTCCACCCCAAGATGCCTATCAGTTGCCAGTTTCTCTGGGTTTTTGCTTTCCTTGTATCTGATCCCACAGTCTCTTGGAGGTTTGCTTTCCTTGCACAGTGTGGTCAGATGCTGGAGCCTGAATCGGTACCCAGGCAGCTGTAGTCAGAGATAAGAGAGGAATGGGGTGGGGTGGGGGGGTTCTGGAGAGATGGCTCAGTGGTTAAGAGCACTGTCTGCTCTTCCAGAGGTTCTGAGTTCAATTCCCAGCAACCACACGGTGGCTCACAGCCACTGCAATGGGACCTGATTGCCTCTTCTGGTGTGCATGAAGACAGAGCACTCACACATAGAATGCATTAATAAATAAATCTTAAAAAAAAAAAAGAGAGAGGAATGAGGAAAAGGGGGCCTCCATATCCCATCAAGTGGCAGGCGCCTCCCAGGAGGAATCGCCATGGTGCAACCTCTCTCGGGAATGTGGGACTCCAAGTTCCTGAGGAGGGGTGGGAGACTTGTCAGTGATCTGCTCCTTATAGGTGCTCAGTGAACTGGAACCATTTGAGAGGGCCAAGGGCTCATGGACGTAGGGTCTGGTTTTGGAGTCAGACTCCAGCAAAGCCTCCAAGTCCACCACCAGTTAGCTTAGCACCACTCTGGCCAAACAGACCCGAGAGACCTGTGTTTCTCTGTGCCTAACTTTCTCTCCTCAGTGAAGATGCTCCAAGCCCTTTGAGTTACAAGGAGGGTGGGGGCTTCCTTCAATAAATAGAAGCCATGGCTGGGTTCTCAAGAATCTTCCCCCTCTGTACCAGGCACCTGCTAGAAGGTTAAGGTTGAGGACACAGGAAGGCAATGCAGAACCACATGTCACATGTACCAGGCTACCCTGACTCAGTCACAGGGACCCAAAGAGCCCAGGCATCCAGCTTCCGGTCCCCTGTGTGCACCGGCAGTTTTGGGATATGCCATGCGTGTGTGCAGGGGTGAGCTGAAGACAAAGATGGAAAAGGAGCAAAATGTTTAGTCAGTTCCTACCCACTCACTCTGCGCTCTGTCCATCCCAGCCCTGACTGAGATTTCATGTCCTGAGTGTGCCAGGCTCAGGAGTGCACACAGGTAATAGTACCAGCCCCTGCCATCACTCACAGCTTGGGACGACTGACAGAGCAAGGAGAATCCCAGAACTGCATCTCCTGTCAGAGAAACTTTGCCCCATGTCCAAGTGTGGTGATGGGCTAGGGAGCCAAGCTCGAGAGCCTCTGTGGTGGGCAGGGCTCTGTGTGTGTGTGTGTGTGTGTGTGTGTGTGTGTGTGTGTGTGTGTGTGTGTTGAAGGCTTTAAGACCAAAACTGGAGGCCTTGGAGAAGAAATCTGGCCTCAGGCATTCTGGCCTGCCAGCCTGTTCTACAGATTGTGGACTTGCCAGTCCACACAATTTAGACAGCCAAGTGCTTAAAATAAAATAAAGCTGTGTGTTGATATGTACACACAGATACATACATGTACACTATATAAACATATAGCTATTTAAAAGTATATGACTATAAATACCTGTTGGGTTGGGTTTTTTTTTTTCCTTTGATCTTTCTGTTTTGAGATATATAGGGTCATTATCTGGCTGAAGGTGACCTTGACCTTCTGATCCTTCTGCCTCCACCACTTAAGTGCTGGGATTGCAGGCAGAGAGCCACCAGGCCAAATTTGGTTCTGTTTCTTTCTTTCTTTCTTTCTTTCTTTCTTTCTTTCTTTCTTTCTTTTTTTTTTGGTTTTGTTTTTTGAGACAGGGTTTCTCTATGTTATCTTGGCCATCCTGGACTCGATTTGTAGACCAGACTGGCCTCGAACTCCCAGCGATCCACCTGCCTCTGCCTCCCGAGTGCTGGGATTAAAGGCATGAGCCACCACACCCAGCTTTGGTTCTGTTTCTTTAACAAGCCAACAGATCAGCCTCTGAGGCTGCTGTGCTCTGAGGCTGCTGACACCTTCATGGCCTTGGCTTTGTCTGTCCTTGGTCCTTTATCTCAGGACCACTAATATCTAGAAACATATAATTAAGTTGGCATGCCAGAACAGGAAGCATGCTAGGAAACCATAGCCCTTCCTGTAGCCATTGACTAGAGTAAACCAGAGACCAAATCCAGCCCATTGCTCTTTCATAGCAATAAAGTTTTATTGGCACACAGCATCTGCTTCCATGCAGTGGCAGAACTGAACAGTTGGGACAGAGAAGGCATGACCTTTGATGTCTGTAGGAAGGGGACATTCTGGGTTTGGTCCCCTAGAGCCACCCTCAGGTGGAGTACCTTGGCTCACTGGGCTGGGGCAAAGTAAGAAAGGCTTGGTGCAGGCTTTGTAGTCCTAGTCTCAGGAGCACTCTAGGGACAGAGACAGAGGCCCTGTGGTGTCTTGGATGATGCTGGAGCTGGATGGAGTGACCCATGATTTGAGAAACCCTAGGTTTGGGAAAGCTGGTCCCCACTCACTCTGCCCAGCTGGGAAGGGAAGTCTTGCAGGGACACCAGGCTCCAAAAGTGTCTGCGCTCGGCCTTGGCTTGGGCATATCAAAGCCATTGCCGCTGGAGCCAGCCCTGCTCTGTCTGATCAGCCGGACCTGAGAGGACCTCGTAAGCAGACAGGGGTAGCACTGGCAGGAGCAGGATGCAGATAAGAGATGTTCTCTCTGGTGCCAAGCCAGGCCACCGCAGGCAGTTCACAAGCTTTCCCAAGATGGCATCTGAGCCCTCCCACGCCTCCCGGGACTGACAGTGCTTTGTTTTCCACCACCCTGAAGCAGGTGGCTGCTGCAGCTGCTGCTGCTGGCCAGCCTGCTGGGACACCCACCCCCCCAACCAACTCCTTTGGGAACCCCAGCCGCTCCAGGCCTGCGGACCCAGATATCCAACTAAAGGACCTAAGTGGTGGGTGTGGTTCAGGCGAGGGAGGGACCACATTTGCCTGGCTCGCTCAGAGAAGACCTCGGTCAAACATGTGGGAGTCAATGAATAGGAAGTGACGACAAGAGCAGCAGCGTCCCCTCTCAGGACTCTGGCAATGCTCCCTGACAGCCAGACGGACCGTCTTCTGGAAGAACAGGGACAAGAAGTGGCTTTAGCAACTGTCCCCTCTTTATTTACAGCTCAGAGAATACATGCAATGTGGCATTTAAACCAGAGGATAGCACCCATCCCACATTTCAAGGAGGAGCTACAGCCCTCCAAGGAGTTTTCCAAGAACCTAAAAGTCCAACGATGGAGGCTCCCGGACCCTGGAGCCTTACCTGGTGTCCTCTAAGCAAAGCGGATGACCATCCAGGGGGCAGGCCTTGGATCGTGGAGTTTGTCCTTGCTGCTAAGTTGCCAGGAAACAGACCTCAGAGTCGCCAAGTCATCCTGAATGCGAGAGTGCTGAATTGTGCAAATGTCCCCTACCCCCAACAGCATCTGTCTTCAGTCTGTATCCTGGACCTGTGACACCCACCACACCTAAGAGCAACCTGGGGAATGTGTTAGAAACCAGATGCCAGGGTGTGTGTGTGTGTGTGTGTGTGTGCGTGCGTGTGTGCATACTTTCCTGGCACCCAGGGATCCTCGTTTCTTACTTTCTAAATACGCTTCTTGCAGGTTATGTAGATGCTCCTGGTCTACTGTTTCCACTAGACTCCCAGGTGATGCTAGGCCTCCGCAGCCAGAAAGGGCTTAGCCATGGACCTATCCCACATCACCAGCTCCTCCTTGGGATTTGGAAACCTCACTCCAAGCAGTGTAAAACCCTTTGTTCTGCACAGAGCCAGCTCACCCTGAACATCCCCTTTCTGTGTACTCACAATTGCTATGGCCTGTAAGCACACCCTCACTATGGTCTGTGTGTAGTATTAAGGTAGTCCAGCTCCAAGAGCCCTCAAAGGAGAACCTCAGCTGTTGGCCTCTCAAGACCCCACTTTCCTGGCACCCAGGGCCATTGGTTCCTTAGTTTCCAAACACACTCCTTGCAGTTTACTGGGATGCTCACTGTCGGCAGCTGTAGAGGGAGCCTGGGGACGCTGAGAAGGCTTGGAGAGGACTCACCAGCCTGAGCAACTCAGCACAATAGGCTTGGTCTTGGAATTTGACCTCCTAGAAGGGCAGAGAAGACATCACTTTCCTTTGAAGTTTGCATCTCAGGTCATAGGGCCCTTGGTCCCTTCCTACCAGCCATGGGAACAGCCCTTGCTATTTCCAGACAAATGCCCAGAAAAATAGTCCCTGTCTGGGGGGGGGGACCGTGGGGATCTGTCAGAGTGTCCTTAAGGCTTCAGCTCTTAGCTTCCTCTCCACCAGGGTCCTCTTCACACTCACAAAGCTATTGTTCTATTTTGGCAAGCTCTCCCAGGTCTGCCTCAGTTGGGTATCTCCAGCTCAGTGACTTTTGTTGTGTGAAGTGCACTTTGTTTTGTTTTTGTTATTGTTGTTTGATTATTTGAGGCAGGGTCTTTCTATGTAGCCCTTGCTATTCTGGAACTCTCTCTATAGACCAGACTAGCCTCAAAGTCACAGAGATTTGCCTGCTTCTGTCTCCTGAGTGTTTGGATTGATGGAGTGCACTTTGGAGCAACGAAGAAAGCATCCTGAACTGGCTGTGGTGGGGCAAACCTTTAATCCCAAGCACTCAAGGCAGAGGCAGGCCGATCATTGTGACTTCCAGGCCAAGGTGGTCTGCAGAGTGAGTTTTCAGGCCAGCTAAGGCTGTATAGTGAGACACCATTAAAAAAAAAAAAGGCATTGGGTGTGTGATAGATCACTGTGGTAGAGAAGGCCTGCTGAAGTTGGTTAACTGGCACTCTGTGTGTGTGTGTGTGTGTGTGTGTGTGTGTGTGTGTGTGTGTGTGTTTATGGGCCAGGCACTGTTTTAAATACCTGGTAAGAACCAAGCATTTGCGTTTTGCAGATGAAAAGTCAAGGCACAGAGACCTTAAGTAACCTCTCTAAGGTCAGCAAAACATGAGGGGAGGGACCCATTTGTTTACACCAGTATACTGCAGCAGGTGGGAGGACAGGGGCCTGTGTTCTCAGCCCTGGCTGCCATGGCAGCCCCCCTACGGAGCTTAGAAGCCCAGACCAGTGCACTTGTCTGGACTGTGGGAGGCCCCGGAACAATAAGGAAAGTAAATCTGTATTAGGACTTGCTTTGATCTTTTCGGCTCCTAGTCCTTACCCCCCCCCCACCCCACCCCCCACCCCCCACCCTGCATTCCCAGGCCTATCAGACCTAACTTGGGAAAGAAGACCAAGCATATTTGATTTCTTCTAGATCTGCCTGCTTTCCGTGGTGCCTGACCCCTGGGGCCAGACTGGTTACCCCAGAGCAGTAAACAGCCCTGGCATCTCATGGATGTGGTCCAGGCTGGGGAGGGCTTGGGGCAGGGAAGGCTTTTGTCCTCTGCAAAAGTTTGAGCAGGAAGGAGATGCCAGGGGCAGGGGATCTAAAGGGGTCTCCCGAAGAGGCTCCTGGAGCCAGATCTGCTGACACATGGTCTAGGTGGCGATGCTAAGGGTGGGGTTGTCATTGTGGTTCTAGTGTGTAAGGATGCCTCACTCTGCACCCCAGTCTCAGAGGTGGCCCCACTTTCCAGGGGGACATTGCTGCTGTCATAGAGGAGTGGAGATCAGAGATGGCCTCAGGGAGGGTGGGGATCACTCGACAGCATGTCAGGTGAGCAGCACATGGTGGTGTGTGTGTGTGTGTGTGTGTGTGTGTGTGTTTCCAGCAGGATGGAGACTCTGAGGACAGCTTAGGAGGGAGTGACCCAGTGTCCCTGGGCTGGATGGTCAGGGCCATGGGCACAGGAGGAAAGCTACTGCCTCCCTAAGTCACGTCATGACTGTGATTAGCACTTGGAAGGACCATCCACAGGGACCACTCTCCACCTAAAGGCAGGTACCATGTGTAGGGGCTGAGGGAAAAAGACTTGGAGAGCAGAGGAAACTGAACGGATCAGACCCAGGGCCCTGTGCAGCCTAGGCGAATGGCTTATTTTGTTTTGCTTGAGATACAAGTCTCCTGGAGTCTGGCCTCAACTTGCTATGCAGCAGAAGATGGCCTCTAACTTCTGATCCTCTTGCCTTTCACACCATGCTTGGAGATGGAAGCCCAGGCAGGGTTCATGCCCTCAAGGCAAGCACGGTTAACAAATTTAGCTCCAGCCCCAGCCCGAATGTTTCATTTTTTTTAAGGACCTGCCAAACATGCTGACCCACGCCTGTAATCCCAGCACTTGGAAGGCTGAGGCAGGAGGATTGTCTGAGTTTCCAGCTCAGCCAAAGAGTGAGACTCTGTCTCTCAAGAAGACGATAAGCCTTTGTTGGGAAAGGCTGAGGACAGTCAAGTCAAGCTATCTCTGCTGCTAAAACTGGAGGGTCACGGATGATGTGCGCCCATGCACACACAAGTCAGGCCACTCAGATGTGCTTCAGCGGTCTCTTGCTGCGGTCTCTGTGGGAACTCAGGAGAAATGCACGTGGTGCTTTGCCCGGGGCACAGTATTCCAGATCCACTCCTGTCAGGTGTTCCCCGCCCACCCCCACCCCCATCTCTGTCCAATCCTCTTAATTTCCCAAAGTGAAGCTGCTGCAATGCAGGTGTTGAGCAGAAGAGGGCGCGCTCGATACGGCCATCTCAGAGAGCAGGATCCGCGAGCTGTGTGGGTCTCGCCTTCGGTGGTGGGCAGTGGACCGCAGGCAGGTGGCAGGCAGCAGGCGCAGGTGCACGCGGCTCTCAGCCAAGCCGCCCGCCAGCTTGGGAAGTGAGTGTACTGGCCTGCACCTACAGCCTTTGTCGGTTCCCCCACTCAGCCCCAAGCTGAGCTAGTTACTAACATGGTCCTGCTCGTCCACACTTCCCTGGCTCAGACCCGGGGCATCAGTGCACAAGCACCGCTCTGGCGCTACACGTTGATAAAGGATCCCTGGTCTCCATTGGCTGTCTCAGGTTCCACGCAGCGACCCTTCCTCCGAGTGACCCTGCGGTTTCGGTGGAATTTGGCATAGCAACGCAGCCCTGAGTAGAAAGAGGCAAGGAAGTCAGACTTAAGGGTGACTGCCCCCTCCCTTTTCTTCCCCTCCATCTAAGCAGCCCCTCCACACGACCACCAACCACCGGGCTGGTCCCGCAGGCTTGTAATCCCAACACTCAGGAGGCTGAGGTAGCAGGTTTGAGTTTAGTCTGAAGCTGGCCAGGGATACATAGCAGACTCAAAGCAAACAAGCAAACAACACACAGACAGACACAAACAACAACAACAAACCCTAAATGTTGAATCTGGGACTTGTGCACATTGAGCACACATGCTATCTGGGGACTACACACAATATCATCTGTTTAGAAAAAAAAATTGAGCATGGTGGCCCACCCTTTAATCCCAGCACTGGAAGGCAGAGGCAGGCAGATCACTGAGTTTAAGGCTAGCCTGGTCTAGAGTAAGTTTCAAGCCACCCAAGGCTACATAGTGAGACCCTGACTCAAAACAAAACAAAACAAAACAAAACAAAACAACCAAAATACTGAGCAAATGAAGGCCTAGAGCTTGTAGGTCAGTTGTGGAGTGCTTGCGTCATAAACACTAGGTCCAGGAATCAAGAAATAAACCTTCTCACCAGCCAGGGAGATAGCCCAGAGGGCAAAGTGGTTGCTCTGCAAACATTAGGACCCGAGTTCAGATCCCCAGGATGCCTCTCAAGAGCCAGACTTGGCAGCGCACCTGCAAAGGCTTGCAAAGCTTCTAAGGCAAATGAAGAGACTCCTTAGCAAGCCAGCACATGCTGCAGCAAACAAAACACCCTGTCTCAAACAAGGTGAAAAGCAGAAACTGACATGGTTGTCCTCCAATCTCCACACATGGGCCTGGCACACGCACACCTGTACTCATATATATAGACACACTCACGTCATACACAAGCACACCACACGCGTGTGAGTACACACACACACACACACACACACACACACACACACACACACACACAGTCTCTCCCAAACACCCTAGCTAACCTAAGTATGGTCCGGTTGACTAGGCTCTATCTACTGGGGCTATCATCAACCTCAGGTGTGAGTAGATGGTTTTCTTTTCTTTTTTTTAAAAAAGATTGATTTATTTATTAAGTGTTCAGTGTTTTGCTTGCATGTACACCTGCACACCAGGTGTGCACCAGATCTCATTATAGATGGTTGTGAGCCAGTTGCTGGGAATTGAACTCAGGACCTTTGGAAGAGCATGCAGTGCTCTTAACCTCTGAGCCATCTCTCCAGCCCCGAGTAGATATTTTTCATTTAAGATCATAATAGGTCAGCTGGGTGGTGGTGGTGCAGGGCTCTAATCCCGGCCCTTGGGAGGCAGAGGCAGGCAGATCTCTGTGAATTTGAGGCTAACCTGGTCTACAAAGCCAGTCCAGGACAGCCAACGCTACACAGAGAAACCCTGAGTTGAAAAACCAAAAATAGGGGCTGGAGAGATGGCTCACTTGTTAATAGCACTGACTGTTCTTCCAGAGGACCCGTGTTCAATTCCTGGCACCCATGTGGCAGCTCACAACTGTCTATCATTCCAAGATCAATATCCTCAGACATACATGCAGGCAAAACACCAATGCACATAAAATAAAAATAAATTAATTAAAAGAAGAAGAGGCTGGGCAGTGGTGGCACACACCTTTAATCCCAGCAGTCAGGAGACAGAGGCAAGTGGATCGCTGTGAGTTCGAGGCCAGCCTGGTCTACAAAAAAAGGGTGTCCAGGAAAGCCAAGACTGTTACACAGAGGAACCCTGTCTTGAAAAACCTAAAAAAAAAAAGGAAGAGAAACAAAAAATTTATAATAGATCACATCCTTCTGATGACAAGGAAAGGGATGTTCTTGTGGCCTAAGAAACCCCTGCTTTAGCTGGGTGTGATGGCGCACGCCTTTAATCCCAGTACTTGGGAGGCAGAGGCAGGAGGACTGCTGTGAGTTCAAGGCCAGCCTGCTCTACAAATCGAGTCCAGGACCACCACCAAGGCTACACAGAGAGACCCTGTTTTGAAAAACAAAAAAAAGAAACCCCTGCTTTTCAGAGACAGAGTGACCACAGAGTGAGAAGAGGTCTCTGCTTCAAGATCCACTCATGTCATCAGCTAGAGGGCAAAGGGGCTGCTGGGAAGTTTGTGACTGGAAGCCTCGAGTCTCTTATGGCTTAAAGACAAGGTCTCAAGTAGCCCAGGCTGGCCTCCCACTTGCTATGTAGCTGAAGGTGACCTTGAACTCTTATCTCCACCTCCAGAGTATTGGGATTACAGGTGTGCACTACCAATCTTAGTTTTATGTGGTGCTGGGTGAGGACCCAAGGCATTCAGCAGCAGCTAGGCAAACACTCTATCATTAAGGCAGATCTCAGCCCCAAGGCTCAGCACTTTGTCACTGTAGTCAGGAGCCAGAATGTTTGGTGGCTACAGAAGCCATTAGGTGCTTCCAGACCCCTGGCCGGCTTGCCTTAATGGCTTCCAGCCTTGGACCCTGGGTTTAATATTTCAGGAGAGTCGCTGGGCAGTGGTGGTGCATGCCTTTAATCCCAGCACTCAGAGGGCAGAAGCAGGCAATCTCTGTGAGTTCGAGGCCAGCTTGGTCTACAAAGTGAGTTATGGGACACCTAGAGCTAAACCAGAGAAACCCTGTTCTGAAAAACCAGACACAGGGCTGGAGAGATGGCTCAGAGGTTAAGGGCACTGACTGCTCCTCCAGAGGTCCTGAGTTCAATTCCCAGCAACCACATGGTGGCTCACAACCATCTATAATGTGACCCAATGCCCTCTTCCGGCTTGCAGGTGTACATGAAGCCAGAGCACTGTATGCATAATAATAAATAAATAAATCTTAAAAAAAAAAAAAAACCAGACACAGTATCTTTCTTACAAGATGTCCTCACTCTGTCGGTCTCTGCCCTTTCTAAGCTTCCAGACTGTTCCCTATCCTCAACTGCCACCAGCCCTGCAATTAGAGAAAACTTTCTGGTGGGGGAGGGGGAGGGGACACAGGGTCTCATGCACCCCCCCCAGGTGCTTAGGTTGTACCCACACCCAATTTTCACTGGTGCTGGAACCCAGGGCCTGGTGTACACTAGGCAAGCTAAACTGAGCCTCATCCGCCACCGCAGAAGGGTCGTTTAAATACAGAAGCTAGCTCATCACTCATAAAATGCAAACAAAGTCAGAGTGGTTCTTCTTGAAGCTGCCCTCATCTCCCTTATAACCTTCTCCAGGGTCATTATGTGCCATGCCAGGCTGCTCCTGCCCAAGGTGCTTGCCCTTACCTTCCGCCTCCTGTCAGAGCCCCTTGGGCCATCGCCCTCTCTTTCCCCTCTTCCTAAGGACTTTAACATCCCAAGAGACTACATACCAACCTTCTGGGCTTTCTGTACAACCCTATGACTTCCCAGGACCCTTCCCTGCCCGCCCCCCTTTTCCACTTTTGGGGGCGGGCGGGTGGGTGTAGGGTGTTTGGGATGGATACAAGGCCCTCTATAGCCCAGTCTTCCCCAACTGAGACTCCATACATGCCTGAGGGTGACCTTGAACCCAGGAATCTCCTATCTCTACCTCTGGAGTGCTGAGATCCCAGGCGTGTGTCACCATGCCCGGCTCCAGAGACTGCTTATCTGCGGCTCTGTTTCTGGTCATCTCATTTCCCTGGAATGTAGCACAGGCGTGGAGATGGCACAGGCTCTTTTATTGCTGTGAAGTAGGCTTGGAGTGGGGCTCAGGTTCACACAGCAGCCAGGAAGGATCCCGCCCTCAGAGCCGGAGTGCGGGTTAAATATCAGTTGGCTTGTCAATTTAGACACCTTGTTTTTAAAAAGGGTGCTTATCTCTCAAAGCTGGGTGCTGAAATAAATACTGTATAAATAAATAAAGGATCATACGGAAGCAAGGCAAGGGTGTAGAGGTGACAGGCCAATCCAGGGCGGCCACACGCTGGTCTTTATAGAAGTTTAGTGATGGGAGCCAGGTGCCTATGATGCCACAATTGGTGAGAGCTTGAAGGTTCTCTGAAGACACAATTAGATTTATTTTTCTGCCTTTTCCCTTCATCTTTCTCTTTTCAAATTTTTTCTTTAAGATTTATTCTGAGCTGGGTGGTGGTGGCGCACGCCTTTAATCCCAGCACTTGAGAGCCAGAGGCAGACGGATCACTGTGAGTTCAAGGCCAGCCTGGTCTACAAAGTGAGTTCAGGACAGCCAAGGCTACACAGAGAAACCTTGTCTCGAAAATCCAAAAAAAAAAAAAAAAAAAAAAAGATTTATTTTGAGCTGTGCGGTGGTAGCACACGCCTTTAATCCTAGCACTCAGGAAGCAGAGGCAGGTGGATTGCTGTGAGTTTAAGGCCAGCCTGGTCTACAAAGTGAATCCAGGACAGCCAAGGCTACACAGGGAAACCCTGTCTTGAAAGAATAAACACCCAAAACCCAAAAACAAACAAACAAACAGGCAGGTGGATTGCTGTGAGTTTAAGGCCAGCCTGGTCTACAAAGTGAATCCAGGACAGCCAAGGCTACACAGGGAAACCCTGTCTTGAAAGAACAAACACCCAAAACCCAAAAACAAACAAACAAACAGATTTATTTTTAAACCAGGTGGTGACGGCACACACCTTTAATCCCAGCACAAAGAGACAAAGACAGGCGGATCTCTGTGAGTTTGTAGCCAGCCTGGTCTACAGAGCAAGTTCTAGGACACCATGGGCTCTGTTACACAGAGAAACCCTATTTGAAAAAACAAAAACCAAACCAAACCGAAACGAAAAATGACAAAAAAGGAGAAAGATGTGTTTTGAGTCTGAGTTTTGTCTGCTTGTATGTATCTGTATCATGTGAGTGTCTGGTGTCTGAAGGTCAGAAGAGGGCACTGTGTCCCCTGCAACTGGGGTTATGGGTGGTTTTGAGCTGCCATATCAGTACAGGGGACAGAATCTAGGTCTTCTGCAAGAGCAGCAAGTGCTCTTAACCACTGAGCCACCTCTCCAGCCCACCCCCGGCTCCTTCTTTCATATGGGTGGAGCACTGAATTAAAGGCCTTACACGGGCTCTACCACTGAGCTACATCTTCAGCAATTTATGTATTTATTTAGAGACCGGGTCTTACTATGTAGACCAAGCTGGCCTCCAGCTCACAGAAATCTGCCTGCCTCTGCCTCCTGAGTGCTGGGACTAGAGTCACGCACTACCATACCTAACAGGTCCCTTTTTATAAAATAAGTTCTGAGGCAGGTGGGCATAGTGGCACAAGGCTTTAATCCCAGCACTCAGGAGGCAGAGGCAAGTGGACCTCTGTGAGTTCAAGTCTAGCTTGGTCTACAGAGTGAGTTCTAGGACAGCCAGGGTTCCATAAAGAGACTTTGTCTCAAAGAACACAACAACAACAAACGTTCTGAGGCAGAGTTTTGTTGAGTTGCAGAGGCAGCCTCCAAATGCATGATCCTCCCACCTTGGCCTTTCAAACAGCTAGAATTACAGATCTATAGCATCTCTCTCTCTCTCTCTCTCTCTCTCTCTCTCTCTCTCTCTCTCTCCCCTCTCTCCTTCCTCTCTCTCCTTTCTGTCTCCTCTCTCTCCCTCCTCTCTCCTCTCTCTCTCCTCCTCCCTCCCTTCATCCCTTTCTTCTTTTTTGTTTTATTTTACTTTTGCTTATTGTGTAGACAATGTGCACACATTGGCAGTGCACAAACACCACTATGTGTGGGTGAAGCCAAAAGACACCTCTTCTGTTCTCTCCTTCCACCTTTACAGGGGTTCCAAGGATTGAACACAGGTCAGCTGACTTCCGGGGCTTTACATTCTGAGCCAATTGCTAGCCCTGGTTGTTGTTGTTGTTGTTGTTTTTCTAAACAAGATGTCACAGTGTGCAGGGCGTGGTGGCGTACGCTTTTAATCCCAGCACTCAGGAGGATCTCTGTGAGTTCGAGGTCAGCCTGGTCTACAAAATGAGTCCAGGACAGCCAGGACTACAAGAGAAACCCTGTCTCAAAACAAACAAACAAACAAACAAAAACAACAACAACAACAAAAACAACAAAACCAAAATCAAACAAAAGATATCACAGTGTACCCTAAGCTGGCCTCAAACTTATGATGCCCCCACTACATGCCTCAGCCTCTCAGGAGCTGGATTGCTGCAAGGGTGGCCCTGCATAACCATTTTTTTTTCATTTCTTCCTCTTTTCCATCTTCCCTCCTTTCCTCTCCTCTTTTCTCCTTTCTTTCTTCCTGTGATAAAATAAAACACCCTCCCCCCCCAAAAAAAAAACAAAGAAAGGAGAGAAGGAAGGAGAAAGAGAGATAGAGAGAGCAACAGTGCTGTAGATCTGTAATTCCAGCTGCTTGAGAAGCTGAGGCAGGAGGATCACAAGTTTGAGGCCGGCCTCTGCAACTAAGTGTAGCCCAGCCTCAGAACAGTTTGCAGTGAACCCTTCCCTGCAACTGCCAGAAGACACACCCACCTCCCTGCTCCCTTGGAAAACCTCCTGTCTGGAACTCTGCTGAGAAGTGCCAGCCTTCTCTGGTTGGATTGTATTTTGTTTTATTTTATTTTTTAAGATTTATTTATTATGTGTACAGTGCTCTGCTTGTATGTACACCTGCAGGCCTAAAGAGGGCGCCAGATCTCACTGTAGATGGTTGTGAGCCACCCTGTGGTTGCTGGGAATTGAACTCAGGACCTCTGGAAGAACAGTCGGTATTCTTAACCTCTGAGCCATCTCTCCAGCCCAGGTTGGATCTTATTTAAAGAGATACATTCCTTTCCTGTCTCCTCCTTTCTCCCCTGTCCTGATCCTTAGTGATCAGACCAGCTTGCATTTCAAGAAATGAGAAACACAAATCTGAGAACTGATGCCGGGAGTGGAGACACACCCAGCTGACAGATTGGAAGGCTCCAGAAAAGCTGTCCATCCTGGTGCCTTCAGCTCCCAGGGGCTCTCCTACTCACTCCCTCTTCCCAGGCCCCTCTATCCACATCTACCCTCTGTCAGGAAACCACATGTCCCACTCACTGCAGAGCTGGCTGGACAACAAAGGCTTCATGGTTCTTGGAGCATTGTGTGTGTGTGTGTGTGTGTGTGTGTGTGTGTGTGTGTGTGTGTATGTGTGCGCGCGTGTGTCCCTCCCGGAGTCCATACTGACCTTCCATGCACATACAGTCATCAAAACATTTGTTGTTGAGGCCACGGTTGTGGGGCGTGCAGATATGTTCCCGGAGGTCACAGCACGTCCCTGGCAACATAGCAAGCACATGTGGTCAGCCAAGCTGAGCGGCTCCTCCTCGCCACCCTGCAGAGTCCCACTGGACAGGAGATCCATCATATGTGTGGCAGGCCATGCCCTGGTAGGCCATCTGCTGTGCGAGGAGGCTCAGGGCCAGAACTGCTGCTCTGAAGTCCCCAGAGGCAGGTGGCAGAGCCTTGAGCCTCCCCAGATGGGCCACTTGATTGATCAGGGGAGGATCAAAGGTGGTGTGGGGGTTCATCTCCCAGGAATGGGGCTGTAATAGCTGGGGGTGCCTCAGGGAGCATGGACTCTAGCATCCTCGCGGACAAATGGGGAAACTGAAACCTGAGTGGCCGCAGGGCTTAGCCTACGCAGCCCTGAGGCATCTTTGCCCATTACAGAGCTAGCTCCCAAGTTCCAGCCTGTGGGCCCTGACTCCAGCCTTTTCTTCACAGTGAAGAGACAGCCTGTCTGGGCTCGCGTCTGTCTTCTACAATGCCAACTGGCTACTATTTTACAGAATATCCTGCTGATGTGGTGCCATGGAGACGGCCGCTTGTGTCTCCCCCACCCCCTCCCCAAAGCACTTATTATTTAGTGGCAAGAGGGGACAGCAGTCACTGGTCTCCTACTGTGGCCTCCTTGGCCCGTGTCCCACCCACCCCTTCCTCAGCAGCTCCAGAACAACGGCTGGCATGGTAGAAACCAGGGCCAGCACTCTGGCTAGCACGGGGCTTCCCCGGCAGGCAAGGCTTTTCTCCACAGCTCCCTTTGAGGCAGGACGTCACCAGACCCAAGTTTTCTCTGTCAACTTGTTTTCTCTCTTGCCTTTTCTAGGCATTCACCAATGCCCCTGATAAGCACTGAAGACCGAAGACAGGGTCTGACCTTGAACTTCTGATCCTCCTGCCTCCGCCTCCTCAGCGCTGTGGTGATAGGTGTTACCCCCACCACCACCACGGCTTCTGAGTCCACCTCCGAGTCTACTCTGGGGAGGTCCACCTGATCCCACAGGGCTAGCAGTTCAGACTCGAGTCAACAGCAGACCTCCTGTACTCATCTTACTGTGATGGGTAGAGCAGTTGAACAGGCGAGAGTGTCACGGAAAACATCCCCAGAAAGTCAGGGGGTGGCATAAGAGGAGGGGTGAATTAACCCCTGTGGGTGTTCAGAGGACAAGGTCAGGAGCAGATCTGACTTAGGGCAGGATGGGCTCTGGGTAAGAAGCTGTGAGGAACCAAGTTCGCTCAGGCTGTGTGATCTTGGAAAGGACACTTAGCCTCTCTGGAGCTTAATTGCCTCATTTTGCCTGAAAACGAAGTCAGTTAGGCTCACCCCTCTCTTTTCTCTCCCCACGCCGCCCCCCTCTGTTTGTTTTTGTTTTTTGAGACAGGGTTTCTCTGTTTAGCCTTGGCTGTCCTGGACTCACTTTGTAGACCAGGCTGGCCTCGAACTCACAACGATCCACCTGCCTCAGCCTCCTGAGTGCTGGGATCAAAGGCGTGCGCCACCATGCCCGGCTTTCTCCCCGCTTCTCTTTAATATCACTCTCTGGGTGTATGATAGTGACTCTCAGGAAATTGGTGGCTGCTGATAACAGCACACAGGAAGCTGGTGGCTACCGTAGTTGCTGTGTGTTGTGCATAAAGGGTCATGACCCTCAGACTCGCTCCCATGCTTGAAACCCTGTCTCCAGTGCCTTGCTGGTGTTCCCCACAACCCTGGCGCCTCAAGGGTGGGTATTGGGGGGTACCAAGGTACCTGGCAGGCAATCCTGGTGATGATCACACGAGTCCCCCTCAGCTGGTGATGTCTCATTACCGTCACTGGTAAAGTGACTCCAGTGTTTCTCTGGGGACAAGGAAATGTGTGGTCAGACTAAGCCCAAGACTTGGGTGTCACAGAGCCACATGGCCACTGTCACAGTGTGACTTGGGCAAGACCCTCTCTGCTTCACTTTCTTCCCTGAAGCAGAGCCCACAGTACACTCCTCATAGCCCGTTTCCCTGTAAGAGGCACGGGGGCCTGGCTAGTGGGCAGTAAACATGAAATACTGTTTGTTGCAGTGAGAGTCAGGTCCAGCTTAGACTGATGTGCTCCAGCCCACCTTTGGACACCTGTAGGTCATCCTGGACTCAGTAAATGTCCTCCGCGAACAGACGCTGGGGAGAGGAGTCAGAGCACGGGGTAGGGTGGCAAGGTAGGCGTACCTTTCTTCTTTGCAGAAGGCCACACCTCTGGCTTTAAATCCTCATAGTCTGTCCAGTCAAATAAGGCCATGTCCAGCGTGGGCATCACTTCCCCATTGGACCTGGGCTGCGGCTGCAGAAGATGAGGCAGGAGAGGGGACCTGGAGCCTCCCAAGCGAAGGGAGTGGGGACATGGGGTCTCAAGGCCAGAGGGCAGAGGATGAGGCCACCTTGTTCACCGCTTGGATTCTGCAATCCATGCTGAAGATGTCAACATGGTGCCCAGGGAGGCTGGTCTACCTGCTCAGCGTTTCTATTTTTTATTTTTTATTTTTTTTGGTTTTTCGAGACAGGGTTTCTTTGTGTAGCCTTGACTGTCCTGGACTTGCTTTGTAGACCAGGCTGGCCTCGAACTCACAGCGATCCGCCTGCCTCTGCCTCCCGAGTGCTGGGATTAAAGGCGTGTGCCACCACGCCCGGCAAGCTCAGCGTTTCTAGACACCTTGCTATGCCTCTCTGTCCCTTCCTCTGGAGTGCTGTGGAGACCACATGCAGGCCCTGATTCCACTCACAGCCCTGACCAATGTCCTGGGGACTACCAAGGACCAGATCCTATGGCTGGGTCCTCATGTACCCAATCACCAGGGTTTAGCAAGGCACAGAACATAACTGCCTGCTCATGGCCACAGCTTTGGCTAGACTCTCAGGATTATGAGGTGAAGAAAGAGGACGAAGAAAACCCACAGCTGCCTCCTGACCCTCAACATGCCAACGATGCCTGAGAGCGCTAAACCCTGTATGTACGATGGACGCACACCTCTTATGACTCTAATTGGCAAATGAGGCACAGTCAAGGCTGGAGAGGTGCCTCAGCAGGTCAGAGTGCATAGCGCTCTTGCACAGGATGGGAGTTCAGTTCCCAGAATGCCCACCAGGTGGTTCAGGAATGCCTGTTATTCCAGCTCCGAGGCATCTGTTGCCTCTGGCCTCCAAGGGCACCTCCACTCTTACACACACCGCCTTCCTCACACATACACACAATTAAAAGAGTCAGTTTAAACACGGCACAGCAAGAGACGGACAAGAACTCACAACCGGAGCGGCAGAGCTATGGACTGCCTGTTTTCTTTCCCACCTCGCTTCTCCTACTTCTTCCTTCGTTCCTTCATTTCTTCCTTCCTTCAACAGACTGTCATGTAGCTCAGGCTGGCTCCAAAGTCACTATGGAGCCAAGGACACTATCAATCTTCTGATCCTGCAGCCTCCACCTCCTGAATGCTGGGGTAACTGGCCCTGTACCACCACCACCTCCGTTTTATACAGCGCTGGGAATCAAACCTAGGGCGTCATTTGTGCTAAGGAAGCATTTCACCAACGGAGCTACATAGTGTATTCCGTATTGCCAATACATAATAGATAGTATCGATCCATTTCAGTGTTGTTATGGGATTGTAGATGTGAGCCACCACATCTGGCCTTGAATGATTTTATTTTGAAAAACCAAAACCAAAACAATTTTCTAAGTGATAAGAAAGAAGGAGCTTTAATCCCAGCACTTGGGAGGCAGAGGCAGGCGGATCGTTGTGAGTTCGAGGCCAGCCTGGTCTACAAAGTGAGTCCAGGACGGCCAAGGCTACACAGAGAAACCCTGTCTCGAAAAGCAACAACAAAAAGACCTGGTGAATTCCTGTCCCCTTCATAGGCGAGAACAGCCTTCTTCTAGAGTCACCAGCAGTCAGAGCTGTGTGAGCTTCCGTGTTCACTTTCCGTTTACTTTTTCAGAGTTGGGGTGCAGGCAGGTCAACCACCTGACTGGCCTATGTCATTCTAGGTCATGGCTTTTTAAATCACTGTGGCTGCTTTCTGAACTCTCCCTGACTTTCAGGGTCCTCCACAAGAGTCCCCCCTCTAGCTGCACAGAGACCAGCATGCTGAGGTGGCACTGGCTTCCTGCTGTTCCCAGCCAGAACCTCAAAGCCATGTCCTCGGCCACCCGAATACCCGGTAGTATCAAAACTTAATGGTGGCTTCCACTACCCCCTTCTGCTGTGCCTCAGTTTACCTAAGTAGAACAGGAAATGAATCAACTAAAAGTGAAGTAGCAGGGCACACCTATGAGGGATTTCTTTCTTTCTTTCTTTCTTTTGTTTTGGTTATTGGTTTTCCAAGACAGGGTATCTCTGTGTAGCCCTGTGAGGGATTTTTGATTGGTTGGTTGAGGAGGGAAGACTCTCGCTACATCTGGGCCACACCTTCTCGTGCCAGCCTACAGAAGGGACACAGAAGAAGGAAGCTTTTGTTTTTTGCCTGCTTGCTCTCACTCTTGCCCACAAGTTTATCTACCCTGCTGCTGAGGCGCTCCTTTGCTGGTGTTAGTACCTGCTTCTTCAGGATTCCAACATAGACCAAAGACGAGCTGGGATATCCAGCCTCGGATTCCTGCCTTTCCATCGGGAGATAGCTGCTGGACCATTCCAACAAGTCCCTTTTGATATATACATTCATTCTATCAGCTCTGTTTCTCCAGAGAACCCTGGCAGGCAGTTACATGAGTCTCAAAAAGGCATGGACAGATTTAAAGCCACACGAGGACCCTACCTGGGGCCATGGGGAGGTGAAGGGCAGGATCCGGGACTCTTGGGTGGTAGGAATGGCAGCGTCTGCGCTGGTTAGAAACAGCATGCTGGGGGCCAGGCTGGTGGAAGACTCCTCGGTGGCGCCCTCCAGTGGCTGGTCTTCAGAGCGGTCCATCTTCTTCATTAGGGAGCTGGGGCCACGGATGGCAGCTCGCCCTGGGATGAGGCAAGCACAGGGTGACCCGCCTGCTGCTGCTCGGTGTCTACCTAAAGGGCAATGCATCTTTTCTGCTGTAAGCTAAGGGCTGCTGGGCATCATGGGTCCTTGGTCTATCCAACAGCCTGCTTTCTACCGTGCTAGAGACAAGGCAGTCATAAGGTGTGGGAAGGGGCACTGAGTAAAGAATTCTCCCAAGAAGGTACATTCTAGAAGGTCAGGATCCAGGATGCCTGGGGGTAACCAGGGATGTAAAATCATAGAAGGCATCCTGGAGGAGGTGAGGTTTATGAGGTTGAGGGACATTGCTTGGAGAGGACCCTTTGAGAGAGAGCTGGCAGGGGACACACACACACACACACACACACACACACACACACACACACACAGTCACACATGTACCCCCACCACCGCATGCTTCTTCTGTGGTGATGAGTAGCCATCGACATATTTTTTCTTCTTTTCTTTTCTTCTTTTTCTTTTTGTTTGTTTGGTTGGGTTTTGGTTTTTTGAGACAGGGTTTCTTTGTGTAGCCTTGGCTGTCCTGGACTCACTCTGTAGACCAAGCTGGCCTTGAACTCACAGAGATCCGCCTGCCTCTGCCTCCCGAGTGCTGGGATAAAGGCGTGCGCCACCACTGCCCGGCCCCGTATTTCTTAATGATCCACTGATAATGCGGGGTTCCCAGTGAGCCACTTCATCTGACAACTGCAGGGACCCTGAGAAGTGACTGCTGCTCATCTACAGAGGAGGAATCCAAGCCAGAGAGGTCCTTTCAGGAAGGACACACAGCTCATGCCTGGCAGAGGGTGGATTTGAGCCTCGGTCAGGCCTGAGAGTCATCGGGGGCGCCTTTGAATCGGACATGGTGTTTCAGGTGTTCCTGCGCGGTCCCTTCCCTCCTCCTCCTTCCCCTCTCGTCTATCTGCCGGTCCCTCTCTCCCTCCTCCTTTGGGCCGCCATGAGGTGAGCAGTCCTGTGCTTCTTCCGCGATGCTTTGCCCCACAAGCTGTGGGCTGATTGCTCTGAATCCTCCATCCCAAATAAACCTCCCCTGCTTTGTGCGGAGTTTTCCCGGCGATTTATTCATCACCGTGGCAGACAGCTGACCACCACACGGGGTCGCTGGTGGTCAGGGTTGCAGGGTGCCGCCTAGGGAGCTGTGGATTCACGAGCAATTAATTGCTCCGGTGCCGCCTGAACTTCAAGTCTCTCTTTCTACACTTAAGGTTGGGCAGCA
This sequence comes from Acomys minous, assembly GCF_964271855.1. NCBI lineage: Eukaryota > Metazoa > Chordata > Mammalia > Rodentia > Muridae > Acomys > Acomys minous. The sequence continues at coordinate 121,430,645 of NC_140487.1, forward strand.
TCTTTGCCGAAGGACAAACCGAAGCTTAAGAAGGTGGCTTGCCCAAGGCCACAAACGAGTAGTGGAGTGACATCGCTCTTAGCAGATCTGACCTCAGAGCCCAAGCTCTCAGCCTCCGACCCTGTCCCAGAGCTCATTAAAGGATGTGTTAGGAAAAGGGACTCCCAGCTGTTCTGTCTGTGCGCCCTCAGGGGCTTAGAGCAGGGTAGATTTAGGTCAGACGCCAGGTAGCTTCCCGACTTAAGGCGGTGACTGATTGCCTAAGGAAGCAGAGCTTCTATTGTGAGTTGCTTTTTCTCCACCTCTGTCGTCTCCCGCCCCCCCCCCCCAAGCCTCCCCCCCACCCCCCGACCACTCTGACTACAGTAAGATGCGTCCCCTCTTTGGGCACCCGCTTCTACCCATTTGGGGACTCTGAATGGTCTCTCCGGGGCTTTAAAAACTGACTCTCTGACTACTTCCTGCCCTTGGCACTGGGCTAGAGCCTTCCCCGAGAGCACGGCCCCAGGTCCCCAGATACCTCGGTGATGTCGCAGCCGGTCCCGGCGCCTCTTGTGTTCTCTGCCGCGTTTCTTCACCCGCTCCCACCCGGGAGACCGGGATTCCTTCTCGGAGTAGGGCAATGGCAGCCCTAGAAGCCGCTCCTTGTCCTGAAGAAGGCCCACAGGGTGCTGTCCAAGCGTCATCTGGGAAGCCTGCCTAGTGGCAGTGACCACAGCTCCCTCCTGGGGCCCGCTGGGTACTCCTGGGCTCTTGTCCTTTTTGCCCAGGCCCCGTCGACCGTGAGGCACCCACTTTGCCGAACTGGGCAGGTGGGAATGAGTTTTGGGCAGGTTCCGGGCAGAAGATCCAGATGCAAGGGTGCCTGCCACGTGGAGCTCCGGATATAGCAGGAGGAACAGGAACAGGATGGGGACCTTGGGCACAGTGTACCCCGCCATTGGCTTTCCCTAAAAGAAAACCAGTTTCATGAGGGCAGTACGCACCTCCCCCCAACAGCCCCTCCGAAGGCTCCATATAGGCGCCCCATTACAGAAACTGCTTTTCCCAGGTGGGTGGGGGTGGGGGTGGAGAAAGCTCTGCTCCCTGGAGACATTTTTGGTTTTTTAAACTTTTTTTTTTTTTTTTTTTTTTTTTTTTACTTATTTGTTTGTTTTTAGAGACAGGCTTTCTCTCTGTAGCCCTGGATGTCCTGGAGCGCTCATGCAGTAGACCAGACTGGCCTTTAACTCACAGAGATCCGCCTGCCTCTGTCCCCCAAGTGCTGGGATCAAAGGCGTGCGCCACAACGCTGGGCACAACTAATGAACTTTTTGTTTTGTTTTGTTTTTTTGCTTTTCAATACAGGGTTTCTCTGTGTAGCCCTGGCTGTCCTGGAACTCACTTTGTAAACCAGGCTGGCCTCGAACTCACAGTGATCCGCCTGCTAGGATTAAAAGCATGCACCACCACGCTCGGCCAACTAATGAACTTTTTAATCCTCCCCCAAAAGGGAAAGAGCTGGCCATGGTGGTTCACGCCTGTCATTCTAATGCTTGAGGGATGGAGGCAGGAGGATCAGTTCAATTGTACCCTGTCTCAAAAAAAAAAAAAAAAAAAACAAACCTCAACAACAACAGTCCAAAACATTTTTAAAGTAAATCGTTTTCGAGACAGGGTTTCTCTGTGTAGGCCTGGCTGTCCTCCACTCATTTTGTAGACCAGGCTGGCCTTGAACTCACAGGGATCTGCCTACCTCCTGCCTCCTGAGTGCTGGGATTATAGGCGTGTGCCACCGCGCCCCGCTTGCAACAAACACTCTTAACCTAAGGAAACCATCTCTCTAGCTTTTGTTTCCCCTGAGACAGGGTTTTGCTGTATGGTTGGCCTGAAACTTGTTAGGTAGACCAGATCAGCTTCAAACTCACGGAGATTCACCTGCCTCTGCCTCCTGAGAACTGGGATTGAAGGATTACACCACCACACTTGGCTTGCTTTCATTGCCTTCTTAAATAAAATAAAATAAAATGAAAAAATAAAATAATAACAAGTAGGGACTGGAGAGATGGCTCAGAGGTTAAGAGCATCGTCTGCTCTTCGAGATGTCCAGAGTTCAATTCCCAGCAACCACATGGGGGCTCATGACCATCTGTAATGTGATCCAATGCATATGCAGAGAGAATACTGTATAAATAATAAATCTTTAGAAAAATAATAACAAGTATCTACTACTACCACTACTACTACTACTTGAGACAGGATCATGGTAGATATCTCAGGCTGGCCTTGAACTCATGCTGCTCCATCTGCCTTCCCTTTCTGCATGCTGGTATTAATAGGTATAAATTACCACTTGCTGCTGGAGTCATGATGCTAATGGTTTCTGATGGGAGGAGGCTAAGAGAGCAGATGGAACACACCACAATGCACAGTCCGGTTCCCCAACAAAGGATTGTCCTTGAGGGCCAAGAAAGATGGCTCAGCGGTTAAGGGCACTTGTTGCTTGGTTCCCAGCACCCACATGGCAGCTCACAACCATCTATAACTCCGGTTCTGGAGGATCCAACGCCCTCTTCTGGCCTCCACAGGCACTGCATGCACATGGTGCGCATTCACTAATGTAGGCAAAACACACATACATTAAAATAAATAAAATAAATGAGGATCCTTAGCTTAAACCCTTCCAGACTAGTCTAGAAGCCCTTTCTCTGGCTCTGCCCTTGGCCATGTGCCCTCTCAGGAGCTCTCTATATGGAAAGTCACATCCTGTGAATAAATGTCTGTGCTTTAGGTCTTTTGTGGCTGTCAGGCGTGGCCTGGCTGCTCTGTCCTTGTTCCCATAATCCACCCTCCTCCCCTTTGAATCTCGTGGAGCCCAGGCAGGCCTAGAACTCATTAAATAGCCAAAGGTTGGAATTCCTTTTTTTTTTTTTTAATTCCCCATTCTCTGGCCTCCCTGACCCTACCTCCCTACTGCTAGGAAGACAGGTAGCTTTGAGATCCCCAGGGGTCCCTGCACTGTCCCTGTCCCATGGTGCTAAGGTCTTTGGGAATGACTGTGCAGAAAGGATGATGACCATCCCACCACACCACACACACACAAGGTAGATCAAGCAGACCAGCTTCCATATCGCTCCCAGCCGCATTGGAGCCTCTTGGAGACTCAGTGCCTGAGGAGGAGGCTGTCCCCAGTTGGTCCAGAGGACTGCTTCAGAAGGCCTGAACATAGCGAGTTGATGGGTCTGTCAGACTCTGAAGATCCTCCCGCCTGTAGCATCCTTATCCACCCCAGCCTCACTGCTTTGGCCAGGCTCATATCAGGTCAGCTGGCTGATTGAATTTTTATGGCACAGGATTCCATTAGGGTCCCCAAGGTGCTGACGCTACCATTTCTTTGTGATTTGTGGCTTTATAATTGCCTAGGGCAAGGAAAAGTTGTTAGGTCTGGAAGATGCCCTGGTTCCCAGCATCCTTCACTCCAGCTGGCTCAGCTTCTGAAGCCCTCAGGCGCACCTCACTCAGGCTGTCAACAAGGCCAGAGCAGGGGCTGCCTTGCCCAACCTTGGAGTCACCACTAGACTGGCTCACCTGAGGCTAAGAAAGAAATGCACCTGCACCGTGCTTCCCTTCATGGCAGCGGGGTGGGGTAGGGGGGAGAGGGGCGGGGCTTGGGCTCTCCCAGAGCCACTGGCTGAATATCAGGAGGTCTCATTGCTTTCCATTGTGTCTGTTAGCTTGGGACCAAAACCTAAGGGACCTGGAAGCCAGCTTGCTGTCCCTATGGAGTCACAGTCAGTGAGCCTCAGAGCTTCTGGACCAGCCTGGGTACTGTCTTGGAGAATGGCCTGCAGGCGAGTGAGAAAGCCCATCCTCCTGGCATCAAGGCTGGGGCATAGTTTGTTTGGTAGAGTGATTTGCCTAGCATGTATGAGGCCCTGTGTTCTATTCTCAGCACTACATAGACTGGTATGTAGTGGTGCATACCTGTAATCCCAGCACTCAGGTGGAAGAGGCTGGAGGTTCAGGAATGTCACACCATCCTTGGCTATGTAGGGAGTTGGAGGAGAAAAAGAGACAAAGACAGAGAGAGGGAAGAGGGGGGGGGAGATTTTTTTGGTTTTTCGAGACAAGGTTTCTCTGTGTGGCCTTGGCTGTCCTGGACTCGCTTTGTAGACTGGGCTGGCCTCGAACTCACAGCAGTCCACCTGCCTCTGCCTCCCGAGTGCTGAAGTTAAAGGCATGCACCACCATGCCGGGCAAGAGAGGGATCTTTTCTTTTAAAGAGAAATTAAACCAGGGTCCTGTGAGATGGCTGTACAGGTAAAGGTGCTTGCTGCCAAGCCTGATGACCTGAGTTCAATTCCTGTGACTTATATGTTGGAAGAAGAGACTGATCCTGCAAGTTGTCCTTGGACATATATTTGAACACTATGAACTAACTCTCTCTCTGTCTCTCTGTCTCTCTGTCTCTCTGTCTCTCTGTCTCTGTCTCTCTCTGTCTCTCTCTGTCTCTCTCTGTCTCTCTCTCTCAACACACACATACACTAAAACAAATGAAACAAAAATGAAAAATAAAACAGGGCTGGAGAGATGGCTCCGGGTTAAAAAGCATTTGCTGCTCTTGCAGAGGACCCATGTTCAGTTCCCAGAACCCACAGGGAAGCTCATAAGAACAGTTCCAGAAGCTGGGCGTGGTGGCACACACCTTTAATCCCAGCACTCAGGAATCAGAGGCAGGAGGATGGATGTGAGTTTGAGGCCAGCCTGGTCTACAAAGTGAGTCCAGGACAGCCAAGACTACACAGAGAAACCCTGTCTCAAAAAACCAAAAACTAAAAAAACAAGAACAAAAAACCAGTTCCATGGAATACAATGCCTTTTTATGATCTCCATGGCAACTGCATACACATGGTACATATACATGCTTGCAGGCAAACACATAAAATAATAAAAGATCTTAAAAACCCAAACCAAAACCATCCATATATGATAAGCTCCAGACCAAGCCACCTTCCTGCGTCCCATTTAACCAGTCTCCTCCTTCAGATTCAAAACCTGGTGTAACACGGGTCCAGCCTAGCCTTGGCATCTGTCTTCTCCCTTTCAAAGCCAGTGGGGACCCTTCAGACACACTATGCAGCCTGGAACAATGTCTGCCCTCCACACCACCTTTCTTTGACAAATCCCATCCATTCCAAACCCCTCAATCAGCCCCACCTAGAAACAGTCTCCCTTGGTACTGGGTATGATGCCCCCCTCCATGCTGGTGTTCCCCCTCCATTCTAATTCCCCCCTCCGTGCTGGTGGTCCTCCTCCATTTTTTTTTTTAGTAATTTATTTATTTTTATCATATGTGCATTGATGTTTTGCCTGCATGTATATCTGTGTGAGGGTGTCAGATCTTGGAGTTACAGACAGTTGTGAGCTGCCATATTGGTACTGAGAATTGAACCCGGGTCCTCTGGAAGAGCAGTCAAGTCTTAACCACTGAACCATCTCTCCAGCCCCTCCATGCTGATGCTCCCCTCCATGCTGATGCTCCCCTCCATGCTGATGCTCCCCGCCATCCCCTTCATGCTGATGCTCCTCCCCCATGCTGATGCTCCTCCCCCATGCTGATGTTCCCTTCCATGCTGATGCTCCTCCCCCATGCTGATGCTCCCCCCCATGCTGATGCTCCTCCCCCATGCTGATGCTCCCCTCCATGCTGATGCCCCTCCCCCATGCTGATGCTCCCCTCCATGCTGATGCCCCTCCCCCATGCTGGTGCTACCCCACCCATTATGATACTTCCCCTCCATGCTTGCATCTCCCCATGGCTTCCAGATCTCATGTGCCATGTTGGTTTGCAACTATCTGTTTTTATGAAGTACCTGACTGCCCTGGCAGCAGGGAGAGGGAAGAGGGTGTGCCCAAGCCACGCTCAGCACTGGTGCACACCTAGAATTCTGTATTCACAAGTACTGGTGACCCCGGTCATGGATGGGTGCAAATTTATGGCGTGTGTGTGTGTGTGTGTGTGTGTGTGTGTGTGCGTGCGCGTGCGCACGTGCATGTGAGTGCACAGGAGCTGGCAGACTTCATAGAGCCCCTCTTGAGACTCCAGGGATTTGTAAGATCTTGGCGCAGCCCTGCAGTCAGGATGCCAGCCTGGCAGAGAGCCACTCAGGAAACATGGGCCACCACAGAAGCCGTGCCAAGGATCCCCAGCGAAGACGGGCTCCGATCCATTCCTGTCACTCTGAAAGCCAGGTGGAGGCTGTGTCACAAAGCACTAAACATTTGGGCACAAAGCAAGGCAGGTTCCCCTCACCAACTCCCCCCTCCCCTCCCCCTCCCCGTCACCCTAGCCCTGTGGGTTCTGCCTGTGGCTTGTTCCCAAAGTCTAAGATGGACTGAGAACTGTTCCTTCTCACACTGGGGATGGTCCCCAAGGATGGACCAGTCTCCACCCAGGCCCAGCAGCGAATCATCAAGACCAAACCAAATAACAGGACCCATCAGAATAGGAGTGTGACAGCCCCATTCATGGGTGTTTAATTCCCTCAACTGCTGGGTGCCATTTCTAGCATTTGGGAGACCGAGGCAGGAGGATTGCAGTTCATTTGAGGCCAGCCTTGGCTAGATAGTGAGAGACTCTGTCTCAAAACAACAACAGCAAACATAAGTGTAAGAGGAGATTAAGGCTCAATGTAACAGAGTTCCAGGTCTGGGCTCTTTAAGCATCCTGTGCGCAGGGGACATAGTGCTTATCCCATGGCCCAGTGTTCAGTGCCAGGCGTCATCATCGTCCTTGTCTGTATTTGCTGTGACCAGAATCTTCACTAGTGATTGCAGTTAGAGCCAGAAACTGGCAAGGAAAAACAAAAACAAAAAACAAATGGGAGGAAGGAGGGGGAGGGGAAGGGTTTGAATTCCGGCTCCATCTTGCCTGGCACAGTGAGAAGAGAGTTGTCTAGTTGGCTGTCTCCATCCAGGAGGCAGCAGGAGGCAGTGTCATATGCAAATGAGGCATCCATCCAGCTGAAGCAAGCTTTAATTCCTGAGCCCTCTCCCTACAAACAGCCCTGCATGGGGCGGGGCACAGCCTTGGTGAGGGAGGGGCTCCTGCATTACCCGGCTGGCAGACAACTGTGGAGTCTGACCACCTGGCTTCCTACAGCAGCTGCAGGGCCTGCATTCCTGCCTTGCTGCCTGGCTTGGCCCACTGGTTGCTCATGGGCTGGAGTGGGATACTGGCCAGGGAAGCATCTTGTGGAAAGGGCGCTCTGCTGGAGCCTAAGGATTGTGCGGCTTGAACCAAGTCCACTCAAGAGCCCTGCCTCTACCTCCTGTGATAAAACTGAACCACGGTACTTGGTGGGAATATTGGCACCAAAACTTTTGAGTCTAATTAGGTGGGGTTTTTATTTGGAGGGGGGAATTGAGACAGGGGCTCATTTGGGGGGGTGCGGGGGGAGGTTTTCGAAGCAGGGTCTCTCTGTGTAGCCCTGGCTGTCCTGGACTCACTTTGTAGACCAGGCTGGCCTCGAACTCACAGCGATCCACCTGTCTCTGCCTCCCAGGTTGCTGGGATTAAAAGTGTGATCCACCACGCCCGGCTTGAGATAGGGTCTCATTATGTGGGCCTGGTTTTCCTGAAACTCATAGGCCAGGTTGGCCACGAACTCCCAAGTGCTGGACCTAGAGGCTTGTGCCACCACACTCAAACAACTGGGTTTTTAAAAAATGTACGAGTATAGTACTGGAGATATAGTTCAGTGGTAGAGTTCTGGTCTATCTACCTCCCATGAACAAGGCAAATTTAAAATAAAAATTAATTAATTTAAAAAACAAATAAATGACAAATGTTCTCAAGTATGATCTCTTCTCTACATGCGTGTGTGTGTGTGTGTGTGTGTGTGTGTGTGTGTGTGTGTGTGTGTGTACAGGGACTGAGCATACAGCCTTTGACCTGGAACTTTCTCTTTTTTTTGTTTTTTATCTGTTTGTTTGTTTTTGTTTTCAAGACAGGGTTTCTCTGTGTAGCCCTGACTTGCTCTGTAGATCAGGCTGGTTTCAAACTCAGAGATCCACCACCTACCTGCCTCTGCTTTCCAGGTAGAGAGGGGTTAAAGAGTGTGCCACCATAACCAGGCATAGACAAGGATCAATGTCTCAAGTAGTCCAGGTTGGCCTCTAGCTCGACATGTAGCCCAGGATAACCATGAACTATTGATCCTCTTGTCTCCAGCCCCCCACCCCCACAAAGTTCTTGGATGGCTGGGGTCCATCAGCACAGCTGGTTTCACTGTGGTTCTAGGGCTAGAACTGTAGTAGTTCGGAAGGGCTAGGCGAGCACTCTGCCCACTGAGCCATGTCCCCAGGCCCTTTACCCAGTTTAAACACAAGGGAAGCTCGCCAGGGAGGACTCTGCCATAAGCCCCAGGACTCTGTGCCTTAGAGGACAGGCGCACAAAGTAAAGCCCTTGCTACAGGCTAGAGTTATCTGAGAGGAGGAACCCCAGTTCAGAAAAGGCCTCCATAGGATGCTGTAGGCAAGCCTACAGGACACATTTTCTTAACTATTGATTGATGCGGGAGGGCCCGGCAAATTGTGGGTGGAGTCCTGGGTTCTTTTAAGACATGGGGCTGAACAAGCCAGTGGGCGGTACTCCTCCCTGGCTCAGCTCCCGCCTCCAGGCCCCTCCCTGTTTGAGTCCCGGTCCCAGCTTCCTTCTATGAAGAACGATGTGACGGTGTGACGTGGGAGTGTGAGCCAAATAAATCCTTTCCTCCCCAAGCTGCTTTGGTCACGGCGTTTCCTCACAGCAATAGGAACGCTAACTAGGGCCCCTGACATCCACTCTCTGACTTTTTAACAGTCAAAGCGGGCAGCAGGCACCCCTCCCCCTCACTGACGCGCACCTGAAGTGATTTTGAAAGCTGTACAAAGCGGTGGCTGCACAGCCATTGCTCCGTGAGGTCGAAGCCTGCGTGCAGGGCTTACAGCTGTGGATGCCTAAGTCAGGGTAAACCATCTCTTGGGGGACAGAGTTACTGGTGTGGACAGATGCTATACTGCTCATAAAATACCGTTTTTGTTGCTTTTCTGGACGTTATTGGGATCGTGGGTTAAATTTCAAGGATTTACACTGCTCCGAAGGTTCTGGGGCCAGGCATAGTGGTGTCTTTAATGTCAGCAACTCAAGAAGCAGAAGAAAAAGGCTCTCTGGGCGAGTTGGAGAACAGCCTGGTTTATGTAGTGAGTTCCAGGCTAGACAGAGCTACAGAGTGAGACTATATCTTAAATTGGAAAAAAAAAAAAAAAGCCGGGTGTGGTGGCACAGTCCTTTAATCCTAGCACTCAGGAGGCAGAGGTAGTCGGATCTCTGTGAGTTCAAGGCCAGCCTGCTCTACAAAGGGAGTCGAGGACAGTTTAGGCTACACAGAGAAACCCTGTCTAAAAAATCCAAACCAAACCAACCAAACAAACACACACACAAAAGGAGAGAACCAACTCCATAAAAGAGTCTTTTGAACTCCGTAGTCACATAGTCACACATGTCACATAGTCACACTATGACATGTCCCCATCCCCACTGGGTCTGGGGTTGTAGCTCAGTGGTAGAATGCTTGCTTAACATGTGCCAGGAGTGCCTGGCTTTCATCCCTAGGACATTGGTACAAATAGAGTTTTGTGGAATAGATGTCGTGGTCCCCCAGGTCCTGTCTATGAAGGGAGCCTGGAAATTCATGATCTACAGTTGAAGTGTGTTTTCCATCTGTCTATCCTGACTGCCAGCCCCCTGGGGAGGGGACAGATACATACACTTCCCTGGAATCTTATGCAGGGGTGGGGGGTGGGGGTGGGGGACACAGCAGGTACTGGGGACACACTGGCATGGGTCCAAAGGATAACTTGTGGAGGTTAAAAGTAGAGACGCAGAACTCCGGTTCCAACAGCCTTTGTCTGCTGTTCCTTCTCTCCAGGTCTCCAAGGAGTCCCGCTGTGCTCGCTGCCCATGTTTTCAGTGGTGTCTGATCTCGGCACAAGTGAGACATTTATGGACTTGGCCACCAGGATAGTACCCCCCAGACCAGTATGAGGCCTTGTTAAGGCTGCTTGCTGTTCCGGTTAGGGGAGCTTCAGGATGGAGTTTAGGTTATCTGAGGGGAGTAACAGGACATGGAGAGCCTCGATGTTGGCAGTCCCCCCGGGATACAGCTCAGAGGTTGAAATGGTCCCCTTGAAACACAAGCCTTCCTGGGCTTGGAAGAAGCTTGAGAAAGTTACACCTTGTTAAAGGTGGCCAAGAAATCCAGGTGTGGTGGTGCACTCCTTTAATCCCAGCACTCAGGAGGCAGAGGCAGACAGATCTCCATGAGCTTGAGGGCATCCTGGTCTATAAGAGTGAGTTCCAGGGCAGGCAAGGCTACACAGAGAACCCCTTTCTAGAAAAACCAAGAAAACAAAACAAAAAAAAAACCCCAAACAAAACCCAAACTTCATTATCTTTGGTACCTAGGCTATTGAAAATGACCTGTTACTCGCTCAGATCCAACATTTAGTCTTCAAATGACCACACACCAGCTGTTGGTTCTGGCAGAGTGCTGGGCTGGTGCAGAAAGACACCAGAAGTCAGACAAAGTGTTGGCTGAGAATCTTGGCTCCAACTCTGAATAGCTGTTTGACCCTTAACAAGCTAATGAACCTCACTAGATGTTGATAACACATCTGAACAATGGACGTGTATGTGTGTGTGTGTGTGTGTGTGTGTGTGTGTGTGTGTGTGTGTCTATGCACACGCATGCATGTGTGTGGTATATACTGTTTTGGTTTGTCAAGACAGGGTTTCTCTGTATAGCTTTAGCTATCCTGAAACTCACTATGTAGATCAGAGATCCACCTGCCGCTGCCTCCTGAATGCTGGGATTAAAGGCGTACACTACCACCAGCTGGTATGCATTAGTGTTTTGCTTGCATATAGTGTGTATGCCTGATGCCCATTGGATTCAGAAGAGGGCATCTAATCCTCTAGGCCTGGAGTTGACGGTTGTAAATAATTGCCATGGTGCTGAGAATCAAACATGGGTCCTCCACAAGTGCAACAAGCATTCTTTTTTTTTTTTTTTTTTTTTTTTTTTGGTTTTTCGAGACAAGGTTTCTCTGTGTAGCCTTGGCTGTTCTGGACTTGAATTGTAAACCAGGCTGGCCTCGGAACTCACAGTGATCCACCTGCCTCTGCCTCCCTGAGTGCTGGGATTAAAGGCCTGTGTCACCATGCCCGGCTGCAACAAATATTCTTAACTAAGCCACCTCTCCAGCCCCCTGAAACTACCGTTAAAAAAAAAAAAAGATTTATTTATTTATTTGGTTTTTCTTTTCTTTTGTTTTTTCAAGACAGGATTTCTCTGTGTAGCCTTGGCTGTCCTGGACTTGCTTTGTAAACCAGGCTGACCTCAAACTCACAGCAATCCACCTGCCGCTGCCTCCCGAGTGCTGAGTGCTGGGATCAAAGGCGTGCGCCACCAGGCCCGGCAGGTTTATTTATTTTTATGTATACAGTGCTCTGCCTGCATGCACATCTGCACACCAGAAGAGGGCATTAGATCACATTATAGATGGTTGTGAGCCACCATGTGGCTGCTGGGAACTGAACTCTGGAAGAACAGTCAGTGCTTTTAACCTCTGAGCCATCTCTCCAGCCCCAAAGCTACCATTTCTTAACAAGTCCCAATATAGCTGCTGTGATTTTCAGGGACCAGGGACATGGCACTGAGGTTCTAACTCAGCACCCAGCAAAGAGATTGGCATCTGAAAGGTCCTCCTCATCCACTTCACCTGCTCCGAGCTCCGGGAGGGCATCCATCTTATTACGGTCTTCCTACCTCTGACCCTAGCAAGGAAGTATACCAGATGGCAAATGCCCGGCTGTGATGTGGCAAGGGTTGTCAAAGATGGACCCAGGAAGCTTGTCTCCTAGCAGCAAGCATTTGGCTGCCCTCCAGACACCATGCAGAGAGAGCCAGCTGTCCCTTGGCCATAGCTGTAGAAGAAGGACAGAGATGGGACCAGCGAAGGAGGAAGCCAGACAAGACAGAGGCAGATCTTGGCCAAATGGGGGCCAGAACAGGGATGCTAGAGTGACCTGTTGCTAGGAGCCACACCCAGGGCCACTGTTGGAGGAAGCTTCAGCTCTTCCCAAGGGCCCGGGAGGATTGGATGCATGGCTTCCTTTCTGTGCCCATTCCCTCCTGCCATATTACTCCAGCTGGCACAGCAGCTAAGGGTCAGTTGGGGTGCAAGGGCAGGCTGCAGGGTCTTTTCTGTGATGGTCAGCCGCAAAGGAGCCCAAACACAGGGATTTCCCAGTGACTTGCTCTGTCTCCAACCAAAGTCCTTGCCCAGGAACCAGCTCTGCTTCTAGTCTGGCCAGCAGGACCCAGCAGAACACAGGCAGAAGATACAGCCTGGAACTTTCTATTACCTCCTGTCCTCTTGACCAAAGAAGCCAGGTGTGTGTGTGTGTATGTGTGCAGCAAGTCTACTGAGTGTCAGGCTCTGGGACCACAGAGAAAAGAGATGCAGCTCCCATGTAGGGAATGAGACAGTCTCCCAGCAACCCTGAGGCCATAGAGACACAGAGGCCAAGCAGAGCAGGAGACTGCATCTAGAAGGGGGCATCTGATCTCCATCTGCAAAGACAGGCAGGCTGGGCCTGAGCACAGGGCCAAGAGACACCATAGTTGGAGGGATCGACCTGAGAGGAAGTCAGGGGGACAGAGACACTTATGCCTACCATTGCTACGAAAACTAAAAAGTAGATGGGGGTGTGGTGAAAGGCATAGGGGGTGGGGGGGGCAGGAGGGGGGGTAGGCTGGACCAACAGAGGTTTCTGTAATTAATTTAGTGGCCACACTGGAGCCAGAAGACAGAGGAGGTGGCGTCATTTTCATTCAGTGAGGCAAGGAGGGTCTGAGTAAGCTTCCCAGGGTTACAGGAATTGCTGAGCTGGCTTCCTGCATAAGGCTGTGACCAGGGGATGCAGAAACAGAGATGGTGGGGGTGGGGGTGGGGGGGGCAGAGAGTTAAAGCTGGGCTCTCTTGTGCCAGGCAGGAGCAGGAGCCTGGGTGAGGCAGGGAAGGGGAAGGCCCTCAATTCCACTCTTGCCTCGCTGTAAGAAAACACAGGCACAGCTCAAACAAAAAACAGCCTGGGAGCCTCCACCCTGCCTACTGAGGAAAGGCTTCCTCTTGTGCGGCATCACTGTTGGGACTCCTGGGTCAGCCTAGCACCTGTTCTGACCGTGGACCACATAGATGTTAAATGGGGGGAGGGATAAGGGATTAAAAAGCAGGTTTAGGACTTGGCAAGCCAATCTGCCAGAAGGGAAATGCCTTGCCTCATAGCTGGCACCATGGGACAAGGCTTGGGGGTAAAACAGAGGTCCAGAGCTAGGGCAAGTACCACAGACGTCTCCACTGCTCTTCGGGGCGTTGGCAGCACCTATAGGCGTGCCATCTTTAAGTAGAGGGAGAGGTCGCTGTAAGCGTGGCTGGTTGTATGGGCAGGCAGGGGATGTGTGGGAGTGTGACAGGTTTCAGATGGGGCCAACGTCTCTAAGCCCGGACTTTGTGACAGCTGTGGACGCCCCCGCCCCACGTCCCACCCCACCCAGGGACTGTAGGGTCCCTCTCCCATTCCCCACCAACACCATGTAGGTACCTTAAGAGGCTTATCTCGTGATACGGAAACACAGGAGCACATCCTTACAACTAGATCCTATTGTCCCTGTTCTATGATGGAGACACTGAGGCTCAGACATGCACTCCTTTGTCCAAGACTGCTTATTTCCAGAGTCCCTGCCAGCCCAAGCTCAGAGCGACAGCAATGAGCCAGTTGAGAACACCTTGTCTGCTACCAGACTGAGGGTTAGGGACCCTAGAGGGACAAACAGCAGCAGCAAGGATCACCACCTGAAAGAGGGAAAGCCCAGAGAGTACCCAGCTGAGGTGGCCAAACAAACTTGTCAGGGAATCCCCGTCACACTCCCACGTTAAACGTGAGTTCTGGCTCCCCAAGGCAGCTGAGCCCTCGAGGCTGACGGAGAAAAGCCCCGCGGTGGGGAAGACCAGGTACCTAGCCAGCCTAGAGAAGAAAGCTGGGAACCCTCGAGGTAGTATAAGCACACTAGTCCAGCTCCGGATGGGAAAATATAAGGCCCGGCTATATCAGCTTTGGATGAGCTTAGCGCTCCGAACACACCCAGCCTCCCAGGCGTCGTCGTCGAAGGGACAGAGGCGCCCTGGCCAGGTCTTCCCCGACTCAGGGAGTCTCTGAAGACTTCTTTCAACGGTGATGGACGAGTTCCCCCAACTGAGAGACCACCCACAGACAGAGACAAAAAGACACCGGGTCCCAAAGGGAGAAGTCTAGTGCAGAGGACTGCGCGCGAGACCCGGGACCCCGAGAGGGCGGCAAGGGCGCACCAGGCAGACTGCCACAGAGCACGAAAAAGTGAGTGTCCAGTCTGATGCCAGGGGGCGGACCAGGCGTCGGGGGGACAGAGATTGGAACCAAGGAGACATGAGGCGCGAAGTGGAGACGAGACAGAGGGACAGACTGACAGACCGATCCGCGGGTCGGAGGGCAGGGAGGAAGGCAGCATCTTCCCTCCGCGCAGGTGGCGGACCTTGGTCAGGGCGCTCCGCTAGGTGAGCGGAGGGCGGGGCCGGGGGCGGGCCGAGCCGGGCCTTACCTGTCGGGCAGGCGGGGAGGGGACCCAAGGTGTAAGGCCGAGCGCCTGCGGGAGCGGAGCGCAGCCGTAGGCGGAGCAGGACAGTGCAGAGAGGTGCACAGGCGGCGGGAGGCTGCGCGGGACTGCGAGGGAGGGAGGGAGCGAGGGGCGGGGACGCCGCGCTGGGAGGGGACGTAGGAGGGGCCGCAGGGCTCTGCGACCCCCCGCCGAGGGCCAGCCCTTGGCCAGGGCGAGCCCAGAGCTCTGCGGGCGCTGCGCTTTAGCCAGCTGCGCTCGCCGCTCGCCGCCCGCTCCCCCGAGGCCTTGGCGCCGCCGCCAGGGCGCGGGGCAGACAAAGGAGGCAGACAAAGGCGGGCGCAGCCCCGTGGCAGTGTGGGCACCGGGCGAGGCGGGCCCGCTCCTCCCGGTGCGTAAGAGCCACCTCGGCGCGGCCCCGGGGCGCGTGGGACGGGAGGGGCTCTGGGCAGCGGTGGCGCATCTGGAGCGGCCCTGCGAGGGAGCGGGCGACAAAGGGCAGCGGCGGGGCGTCCCTGGCGGACCCCCTCCCCCCCAACAATAGATCCAGGCTGCGCGCTCAGCTGCGGCCGCGTCTGGCGGGCCAGGAGCCGGCGGGGTCCCCAAAAGGATTATTCCGCCTAGGCTGTCAAATGGGACGGAAGAAATGCTGGCGGCAGGGAAGGCGGGACCGGCAGCGGCACGGCCTTTGTAGCCTGAGAAAGTGCGCGGAATGGGGGATGTTCTCAGAGAAGCCTTTTTCCAAGACAGTGTGCACGAGGGCTTCAAAGTGATCGGACTTCACCCGGGTACAGATACCTCACCTATGCCCCCTTGTCCTGTATGGAAGGAGAGACACCCTCACACACCCCCAACACACACACACACACACACACACACACACACACACACACACACACACAAACACACACGAGTCAGCTTCTCCTCACTTTCGTGTCCCTAGCCGGCCTTGCGCGCTACTCAGCCCAGCCCAATCCCGACAAAGCCAGCCCTCGGGGCCCGCTCATCCATCACCATGCGGGGCGCCATGTCCTGCCGACACTGGGAGTCCCGGAATGCTGGGTTACGGGTCCCACGGCCCCCATAACTCACAACGGGGTCAATAGGGGCGCCGACATTGCAAAGATCAAAGAGTAGTGGGGCAGACCCGGCACGTGGGAAGAGGGGGAGGGTTCCGTTTCCAGTGTGACAAACTGTGGCTTAGAGATTTAGGAGCGCGGCTCTGCGTCAGGCATGATTCCTCCTCCGGTGCCACGGGTCATTGTAAAGAACTCGGGGCTTGAGGCTTAATGGCAGTGCTCTGAGTAAGAAAAGTGTTCTGTACCTCCCATCCCACAGCAGAGGCTCCAGGGAAATTAGCCCTTTGCCACCGTGAGGTTATTACATGACCGTGGCGGGCACAGAATGGCTTGGTAAGAAGACTAGGCGCTTACTAGCTCAAATAACTGCTTTGGTGATTAACCTGCTGGATACAGCTTCGTTATGGCTCAGCAACTTGAGAACAGACTGCACAAGAGTAAAATCAAAGGCAGTTTAGTTCCTAGCATTCACATAGCAGCCCATAACCACGCTTAACTCCAGTTTCAGAGTATCTAACGCCCTCTTCTGGCTTCCCTCTTTAGGCACACAAGTGGCGCACAGACAGACTTGCAGACAAATGTACACACAGAAACAAATCTTAAAACAAAACAAAGCCGGGCGTGGTGGAGCACGCCTGTAATCCCAGCACTCAGGGAGGCAGAGGCAGATGGATCTCTGAGTTTAAGACCAGCCTGATCTACAAATCGAGTCTAGGAGAGCCAAAGCTATACAGAGAAACCCTTTCTCAAACAAACAAAAAACAAAACAAAACAAAAACCCAACCGAAAAAAAAAAAAAAAAGCAAAACAGCCGGGCGTGGTGGTGCATGCCTTTAATCCCAGCTCTTGGGAGGCAGAATTTGGGAGGCAGAGGCAGGTGGATCGCTGTGAGTTCGAGGCCAGCCTGGTCTACAAAGTGAGTCTAGGACAGCCAAGGCTACACAGAGAAACCCTGTCTCGAAAAACAAAACAAAAACGAACAACAAAAAAAAAAATAAAACAAAGCAAAAGCTCCAGGTTTATGGCACGTGTCTTAATCCACCACTCAGAAAGCACAGGAGGCAGAGACTGAAGTGAGTTTAGTAAAGTCTCAAAATATAAGAAACAAACAAACAAAACAGGGAGAGCAGTTAAAACTGTAGCAAAGAAGAGGCTGGACTTAGGGGAGGGAGTGGTGAGCAGGAGGAAGTGGGACTGTCTTCAAAGCATCAGGCAGCCGCCTGGTATGCGTGGGCAGTAGATGCCCCAAGGAGGTTGTTTCAAATGCTGTTCTGTCTGGTGCCCAGCTGTGAGACTCTGTTGCCCAGCTTCTTCCAGAGTGACTCAGTTAGAGGACTAGGCTTTTGCTTTATCCAGATTATGGTCACTTGAGCCTCAGTTTCCCTCTCTGTAGAATGGGGGCAGTTGATTGGCCGAAGCAGATCCGAATATCTATCCATCAACAGATGGGAGGACAAACACACCGTGATCTATCAGAAGAAGAGGATGTTAATTGGTCCTGAAATGGAGTGAGGGAACAGCAAAGAGGCTCAACATGTAAAAATGTTTGCTGACAACCTCAATTTGAACCCCAAGACCCACATGGAAGGAGAGAGGTCGTTACCCCAAATAGGTGCAATGGTGCATACATCCAATAAGTTTAGTTAGTTAGTTAAAAGGACTGAAAATGGGGCTGGGGATATAGCTCAGTGGTAGAGCACCTGCCTACCAAACACAAGGGCCAGGGTTCAATTCCCAGCACCAAAAATTAGACCTAAACCAAAGCCAGCAATAACCTTGTAATCATTAAGCTAAGACAAACAATCCAGATATGAGATTATAAGATGCCACAGAGGTCCAGTTGCATTTTGCTTTGTTTTGTTTTGTTCTTGAGGGAGGGTTTTTTTTCTCTTTAGACCTGGCTGTCCTGGAACTCAGTTTAAAGACCAGGCTGGCCTTGAACATAGAGACCTTCCTTTCTCTGTTTCCTGAGTGTTGGGATTAAAGGCACGGGACCCATACCTGGTATACATTTTTTAAAAGGTGTTTGAGTGTTTTGCCTGTTTATATGTGTGTGTACTATGTGAGTGCAGTCTTGGATCCCCTGAAACTGGAGTCACAAATGGTTGTAGGCCACCTTGTGGGTGCTCAGAACCAACAAGTGCTCTTAACTGCTCCTTTCTCTCCTGCTCCTCTTTTTAAAAACCAGTATTTATGGTGATGATGATATGTCTGTGTGTGTGTGCACCGGAATGCATGCATATATGTGCCACCATGCGTGTGTTAGAGGTCACAGAACAGCTTTTTTGGAGTTGATTTTCTCTTTTCTCCTTGAACCCAGGTTTTCAGGATTGGTGACAAGCATCCTTGCTGGCCTGACAGTTTTTGTTTGTTTGTTTGTTTTGCTTATTGTTTTAATTGATGAGAATGTTGTGGAAGAGGCAAAGCACTGTATACATAATAATAATTAAAAAAAAGGCCATAAATATTTAGCCAGGCAAGGTGGTGCACACTTTTAATCCCAGCACTCGAGAGGCAGAGGCAAGCAGATTGCTGTGAGTTTGAGGCCAGCCTGGTCTACAAGGAGAGTTCCAGGACAGCCAGGGCTATTACACAGAGAAAGCCTATCTTGAAAAATGAAAAAAATAAAGCTACGTGCAGTGGCGCGTACCTGTAATTCCAGCACTTGGAGAGGCAGAGGCAGGTGGATCTCTGTGAGTTGGAGGCCAGCTTGGTCTACAAAGCAAGTCCAGGACAGCCAGGGCTAGATAGAGAAACCCTGTCTTGGAAAAACAAACAAAGAACTGCACAGACACTATATGACCTGTGTGTCCTATGTACTTTCTGAGGCCACCGTCCTAGGCCAGTTCAGCTTCCACTTGTTATTTATTTATTTATTTATTTATTTTGCTTTGCTGAAAGAAATAACATAAAGGCGGAAGTCTTTATTTTGGCTCACATTTTCAGAGGGTTCAGATCATCATCATAGGAGGGAGGAGCAGAGATGAGCAGTTCACGTGACGACAGCCAAGAAGCAGAGAAAGGGATCGCTTTTCCCAGTCCCTGCCCCATGGAATGATGCCTCACATGTTCAGGGCAGATCTTCCCAGCCTCAATTGGTCCTCTCTAGGAACACCCTCCTTGATGCAGGTACCCACCAAAGCTGGCTTCATAGGCCATCACAGTTGGTGGTGTGTTGGCCTCTGTGACCAGCCGGGCCACACACACCCAAGGAGGCCTGTGGCCTGTGGGCTGTGTTCTAAATGAAGGGTTGGGGGCTGTCCCACCCCATGGGCCTGAAGTGGAAGCTTCGGTGTAGGTTGGAGGTCAGTAAGGGATCTAGTTGTTTATATTAGGCCCTGCTGCAGAAAGCCAAGTGAGGTTGGGAGGACTATGCACTGGTCACGGCTTGTCTATGTATCGCCATGAGGATAGTGCTCATTTTCCCCGCCCTGAAGAGCACCCAGGGGGACTGTCTGATGCCTCAAGAACTGGAAATGAGGAAGGGGGGATGCTAAGGATAGAGAAGGTGGCTTTTGTTTGTTAGAGTCAGGGTTTGTATGTCTTAGGCTGACCTTAAACTCGCTCGTAGCTGAAGATAACCTTGAATTTCTGATCCCCCAGCCTCCACCTCCTGAGTGGTGAGAGTCCGGGTGCGTTCTACCACCACGCCTAGTTATGAGAGGCTGGGGCCCGAACTCAGGGCTTCGTGCATGTTAGGCGTGCGTTTCACCAATTTAGCTTCATCCCAGCCTCACAATGCCATCTTGAAAAGCAAGATGTTTATCCAGCGTGCTCCTTCTGAGGGCTTAAGTGGTCCATGTCGGGCTACTGGTTTGTTTTTGAGACAGTGTCACTGCATTGCTTTGCCTAGCCTGAAGTGTATGTAATAGACCATGCTGGCCTCAAATTCACAGAGCTGTTCTTGCCTCTGCCTCCTGGTGCTGGGATTAAAGGTGTGCACCACCATGCCTTTTTTTCTATTTTTAAAAATGTCATATATATATATATATACATATATATATTTTAAATGTGTATACATATGTAGATCAGAGGACAACTGGGTGAGCATGGGTTTTCTTCTTTCATAACATGGGTCCTGGGAGTTGAATTCATGTTCTTGGCTTCCTTAGTCCTGTGCTACAGACATTAACATTACTGTTATACGGCCACGAATTGATCACTTATGTGCTATGTATTCATAAATATTTACTCAAGTGTATGGAATTTTATTTTATTTGGGGCTGGAGAGATGATGGCTCAGTGGCTTAGAGTCTTGTTGCTCCTGCAGAAGTTCTGGGGTGGCTCACGACCACCCACACGATGGCTCACAACCACCCACACAATGGCTCACGACCACCCACACGGTGGCTCACGACCACCCACACGATGGCTCACGACCACCCACACGATGGCTCACGACCACCCATATGGTGGCTCACGACCACCCACACGATGGCTCACGACTACCCACATGATGGCTTACAACCACCCACACGATGGCTCACAACCACCCACACGATGGCTCACAACCACCCACACGATGGCTCACAACCAGCCATAACTATAGTTCCAGGGACCCTGATGACCTCTTCTGACCTCTGCTGGCACCAGGCACATGTATGACATACATACATACATACATACATACATACATACATACCGTCAGGCAAAACACTCATACGCATCAAAAAATAAATAAATCCAAAACAGAATTTTATCTTAAATTTATTTATTTTGGAGAAACACTCTCACTGTGTAGCTCTGGCTAGCCTGAAATTTGTGGCAGGCAATCTTCCTGCCTCTGCCTCCTGAGTACTAGGACTCAAAGTGTGCGCTGCCATATGTAGCTAACCCTTTGGAAATGGCTCTATAGTTTCCCATTTCACAGATGAGCAAGCTGAGGTTGAAAGAAGGAAAAAGTCTCCTGGTTGGGTGAGCATCGTCGTGGTGGGAAGAATCAGCACGTGGACACACAAGTGGGCTGTGGTGGGCTCCCCGGGAGCCAGCCCACACCCTGACTCTGCTTACAGCCCAAGTGCTGGCACCGGAGCTTCTAGCTTATTCTTTCTAAGCAAGCTGGGTTGCGGATCAAGCCCCTGGGCGGGAGCCCCTGTGTCATTGTCCTCTTTCCACCTTCCTTTCACTCACTCACTTAACACATGTCCTCTCAGAAGCTGTGCTAGCCAAGCATTGGGTGGGGTGTCAAGCCCCCCAAAATGAGCCACACAGAACACATCCCCCCTCTTCAGGGAGCCGGCCAAGTCACTGGGTGGAGCTTCAGCGTATCCCAGGATGCATCAGGTTTCCTGTCATTGGTTTCCTTTCTCTTTCCCTTTCCCCATGTGTTTGTTACCTGGGAATGTTAGAGGGATGGGAAAGATGATGACAATTTTTTATTTTTTTATTTTTTTTTATTTTTTGGTTTTTTGAGACAGGGTTTCTCTGTGTAGCCTTGGCTGTCCTAGACTTGCTTTGTAGAGCAGCCTGGCCTTGAACTCACAGTGATCCACCTGCCTCCGCCTCCTGAGTGGCGTGTGCCACCACGCCCGGCTTTAAATTTAATTTTTAACATTTATCGGGAGAGTTGTAGCATGTGTGTACTTGCAGGGGTCAGGTTTTCTCCTCCCCACCATGTGAGTCCTGGGGATTGAACTCGGGTTGTCGGGCTTGTCAGTAAACCCCTTTATCCACTGAGCCATTTTGTCTGCCCAGACGATGCTTCTGTGATTCCCTAGTGGACGGGAAGTTGGCTATAGAAGCATCTTGCAGGTCTGCACACTTTGTTGACAAACATTTTACCCAATTCACTCATTGTGTGTTGTTTAGCACACCCCCAGAACCCTTTGGCACATTGGTGGAGGTCTTGGCTGGGGTGGTGCCCACACTTTTTTTTTTTTTTAATTTTTTTTGTAGTTTGCCTTCTCTGTTCCCATTTCAGTATCTCTTGGGAATGATTTTCCCTCCATCCCTATTGCTAACCGTCAGGGACCTGCTTTAGTTGGCAAACACACACTTTCTTTTCTCCTTAACATGCAGCTTTCCTTTCCAGCCCGGCATTACATATTGTCTTTGTGGTGAAAACCACGCAAACGACAAAATTAAAAAGCAGTCTCCCACCAAAACGGGGATTCAAAAACAATAACTTACCCCCATAGTGCAATCTCAGCCCTCCAGCCATCCATCATGCTGGTCTAACTGACATGAAAACCCAGGAGCTGCAGAGCTGTAGGGCAGAGGCCCCCAGCTGGTTCCATGTTACCTCAGCCTCCTGTCTGTGCCCTTGCTCCATCCCCGAGGGATCCTGCCCACCCTCCAGCTCCCACCGCTCCCACCCTCATCCTGCATCAGTAATGAAAATGCTGCTTCAGAAGCTGGGGGTGGGGTGGATAAGGGACGGTAGTGTTCCCAAATCCATCACGATGAAATGTCACTGCACTCAGCTCTACTAGGCAGTCAGTGAGTTGCCCAGCCAGCTCCGTGCAGAAAGGGATTTGTGGAACATGTGATATGGTAGGGTCCCCAAGTCTTAAGAAGCTGTGCCCACTGACAGGTGTTATCAGTTCCTAAATCCAAACTGCCATTCTACTGGGTTAGGCACACGGCCATGTTACAGAATGCAGGCAAACTCCATTGGCAGCTGCCACATTTTCTTGGGTATCCAGGCTCCCTGGGGAGCTTGTTAAAGAGCAGAGCCCTGCTGCGGAGGCTGCCCTGGTCAGGTAAGCCAGGGCAGCTGGGCAGCCAGGGTTTAATAGGGTCCCTGGAGGGCTGAGATGAGATGCTCTAAATCTGCATTTTGAGATCTGCTTTGCTCACATTTCGGGTTAATCCTTCCTCTGGCCCCTGCTACTTATCCCTTCCTGTGAGAGGGATGTAAACATGGGATTCACAGCTTCTGAGAATGTGTGTGTGTGTGTATGTGTGTTGCGCACGCGTGCGCATGTGTGCATAGATGAGCTTTAAAGCATCATTCCCTTCAGAGACAGAGGACCCAGACAATTCTTACATCCTTGGAGGGCAGAGAGAGCCTAAGTCAGTGGTTCTCAACCTTCCTGATGCTGTGACCCTTCAATACAATTCCTCATGTTGTGGTGACCCCAACCATAAAATTATTTCAATTGCCACATCACAACTCTAATCTTGCTACAGCTATGAGTCGTAATGTAAGTATCCAGTATGCAGGATATCTGACAAGACATCCCTGGAAAACAGTCATTCTACCCCAAATGGGATAGTACCCCATAGGTTGAGAGCCACTCCTCTAAATTTTCTTGGCTTCTAGGCCTGTCTTGTCACCTCTAATTCCAGGTCACTTCTCACCTCAGTTTTTCTATCTGTTAAGTAGAAGGCTGTGAGTTAAGCTGAATTCTCACCTCTGTCGGAAAATACTCCATCCGCGTGGCTTTTGTGAATGAAGGAACATTCCAGGGCCTATTGTGCATCTATATAGCGAGGCTTTAAAGGCAATACTTAGTTCCGAGGGTAAATGAAGGAATTAATATAAACCAGAGTTTGGGAAGGTGGAGAGACGGCTTAGTGGTTAAGATTACTGCCTGCTCTGTTGGGTGTTGAAGGGGAGCAGTTCAATTCGCAGCACCTATATAGCAGTTCACAACCACTTTTTTTTTTTTTTTTGCCGAGACAGGGTTTCTCTATGTAGCGTTGGCTGTCCTAGACTCGCACTGTAGACCAGACTGGCCTCGAATTTACAGGGATTCACCTGCCTCTGCCTCCCGAGTGCTGGGAGTAACGGTGCGTGCCACCACTGCGGGCTTCCCAGCCGCTTATAGCTCTAGTTTCAGGGACTCTGACGCCCTCTTTTGGTCTTCACTTGCACCTAACAGTCACGTAGTGCCTAGTCATACATGCCGACAAAACACCCACGCACATAAAAGAAACATAAACCAGTGTTTGTTACATAGAATGGTTCCATATTATAGATGTAATTTTCGTAGTATTAAAATTATCTGAGGCCCTTTCGGCTCTTCTGGAATTGAGTCCGTGCCTCCGCAGGAAGGACCCCCTCCGCTGGCTGCGTGACACAGACGAGTCCTCATTAGGCTCATCGGCAGAAAAAAAAAGATAGCCAGGAGCCCACACGTTATTCCGAGGATTTATTGAGTCAACTCACAGACACCCAGCCCAGCGTCTAGCATTCGGCTGCAGCTTCCGAAGGTCAGTTTTTGTGAAGAAACCTTGGGACACCTAATTCTCCAGAGAGGTCAAGCCCGGCTGCACTTGGGTTCCGGGTGGGGGTGGAGCGTCCCGGGTGCGTCTCAACCCTCCCCTGTCCCCGCCCCCAAGCCTGCGGATTCGCTTTCGGTTGGGCAAAACTGAGAGTCCGGGGACGTAGACTCGGGACCAGCAGCAGATGTCGCTACCCTCCCTTGGTACCCAGCTGTGCTTGCAGCCGGTTCTCATTCGCAGCTACTAAAGAGAAACGGCCGGGAGGGAAAAACAACAGCGATCCCGGGCAGAAGCACCGAAATCTCTTTATCGCTCCCACCTGAAGTTCAAAGGCGGCTTTAGCTCCCTCGCTTAGTGAACCCTGTCGCTCAGATGGGTCTCCGCCCCTAAGCCCCACCCCCGAGGCTGCTCCGCCTCTCCCAGCAGGGCGAGGCCCGGATTGGACAGCTCCGGGGGTGGGCGTGGCCGATGGCCGCGCTGGGACTGCGGGAGCACCGCGGTGGTTACCGAGCCTAGAGAATACTAGTGACTTGCGAGGGGTCTCTGCAGGTAGCTTCCTGTCGCCTGGTCTGAGATCCGGACCCGAGGCCGAAGCCGGAGTCCGCAATCCGGGAGGATCGCGGAGAGGGCGGGATTTCCGCCGCGAGGGATCCGGCCGCTTAGGGGGTGGGGCTTCCCCGACTGGGCTGCGTTTCCCGCGTGCGGGGCCGGGTGCCGTGGGTCTTTGCAGACACCCTCCGCGCCCAATCCCCAGGCGGCCAAGGATGACCACGCTCACGCGTCAAGACCTTAACTTTGGCCAAGGTATGGATCTGGGCCTGCAAGGCGGTGGGGGTGGGGGTGCGGTCCTGGCTGGGGTCCGGCGGACCAGCTGTGTCCCCCTTCACACAGTGGTGGCCGACGTGCTCTCCGAGTTCTTGGAGGTGGCGGTGCACCTGATCCTCTATGTGCGCGAGGTCTACCCAGTAGGCATCTTCCAGAAGCGCAAGAAGTACAACGTGCCGGTTCAGGTGAGCCCCGGTGCCGGAATGGATTTATAAACCTTTATTCTACCCTACAAGCTTCCCTCACTCCTCAATTGAGGCTGATAGCGGACAACCTCCTGCCTCTCCCCACCCGGCCCTTCCTATCCTGACCTCAGACAGAATGCTCTGGTTAAGTACCCTGGATGAAACCTATTCCACGCTTGAATTTTAAATAGGTTTCTGAGGCAGGGAACCTTGGCTTGGGTAGAACATTCCCTCAGTTTCCAGCACATTGTTTCTCTCCTCGTTTTCCCTAAACTCTTGAGACTTAAAAAAAAAATTTTATTATTAATGATATGAGATAGGGTCTCACTATTTAGTCTTGGCTGGTGTGGATTCCCCATTATGTAACCAGACTGGCTTCAAACTCACGGAAATCTTCATGCCTCTGCCTCCTGAGTGCTAGGAACAAAAGTGTGAGCCACAATACCTAGCTTTTTTATTTTTTTCAAGATTTATATTAATTATGTGTGTATGTGCCTGTGTCTGTGTGTGTGGGTGCCCACTGAGGCTGGAAGAGGGCATGGAAATCCTTGGCATTTGTAAGATGCCTAACATGAGTAATTGGGGATCTGACTCTGATGGTTTTTGTCACTGCTGAGCCATCTCTCTAGCCTCTGTTTTTGAACAACCCAGACCTCATGCAGCCTAACCTGGGGGCTGGCCTTGAACACCTGATCCTCCTGCATTCACATCCCTGGTGCTAGGATTACTGGAGAATGTCACCAAGCTTCCTGCTCTTTGCTTTGTTTTCCAACACAGGGTTTCTCAGTATAGCCCTGGCTGTCCTGGAACTCTCTGTGTAGATCAGGCTGGCCTTGAACTCAGAGAGCCTCCTGCCTCCCAATGCTAGAATTAAAGATGTGTGCCTAGCTCCTGGGTTTAACTTTTTTTGTTTGTTTGTTTTGTTTTGTTGTTTTTCGATACAGTGTGTCTCTGTGTAGCGATCTGCTTGCCTCTGCCTCCCAAGCGCTGGGATTACAGGCATGGGCCACCATGCCCTGCTCCTGGGAAAGTAGACATGCAGTCTCCCTTCTACGTCCCTACAAGTCCCTTTCTCATTGTAGTCACTTGGTCATCATGAGAATTATAGCCTCTAAATACTGGGAGGTCGTAGATACTTAAAGGATAATTAAGGCCGTGGTGGCGCACGCCTTTAATCCCAGTACTCAGGAGGCAGAGGCAGGTGGATCTCTGTGAGTTTTGAGGCCAGCCTGGTTTACAGAGTGAGTTCCAGGACAGCCAAAGCTATACACAGAGAAACTCTGTCTCTCGTAAAACTAACCAGCTAACTAACAACTAACAAGAAGCCAAACAGCTATTAAGCACCTCTGTGTATTAACTGTTTCTTATTTACTCTTCACCTTTATATCTTCCCAGATGACATTGCTAAGTTCACAATGTTAAGTCATTTGCCTATGGCTACACAGCTTCTTTTTTCTAAGACAGAGTTTCTCTATAAGCCCTTGCTCTGTAGACAGACTGGCCTCAACTCAGAGATCCACCTGCGTCTGCCTCCTGAGTGCTGGGGTTAAAGGCTTGCACCACCACGCCTGGTCTTAACACAGCTTCTTGATGTTAATGTGAAATGCTAGAGCTGAGATGAAGGGCCTGGCCGTGAGTCTCTCTCCAGGGCTAAATTCATCCACAGTTCTTAGCGGCACCGGGATGAGTTGGGTCTCTCATGCTGTGATACCTGGGGAATATCTGTTCTTGGTCCAAGGACCAATGGCATATGTGTGCGTGTGTATGTGTGTGTGGGGGGGGGGCTGTCGGTGTTCCCCCCATTCATGCTTTGGGCTTCAACAGCCCTATGGGGATTGTGTGCAGATGTCCTGTCACCCGGAGCTGAACCAGTACATCCAGGACACACTTCACTGCGTCAAACCACTCCTGGAGAAGGTAAGGGGGCCCCTGGTCCTCATGGATACTCCACACCCAGGCCACACCTCCTTGCTTCTGGGCTAACTCTGTGGGAAGTGCTCGTGTCTTTTAACAACCAGAAGCCTCACTCTGAAGACTGCCCCCAGCTAGCAGGAGATCCCAGGGCGCGTATGTCACATCTGGGATGCCTTAGTTGGGCCAGATCTGGATGGGGCCTGCCCTGGAAAAGCTGGTTTTTATCTCATGTCCCCAAGGCCTGTCCCATCCCTGCTGGGGTGCCCCCTCCCCTTGGTGTTCTGTTTTGTTTTCTTCTTCTTCTATATTGTCCTTGTCTGTGACTTATTGGGGGAACCTCCGAGGGAGCTAGGCATCTCCTCGTGGCCTGGACCATTTGCGTCTTGGGAGCCAGTTTGAGTGGAGGGGTCTCCTGTGCTTACAGAACGACGTGGAGAAGGTGGTGGTGGTGATTTTGGATAAGGAACACCGCCCAGTGGAGAAGTTTGTCTTTGAGATCACTCAGCCACCCTTGCTGTCCATCAGGTGAGCAGTCACCCTCCCTCGGCTGGCTGCTACATGCACTCTCTCACAGGGCTCTCTCTACCAACTCCACATTACCTGAGGAAAGACCCCAAAGTAGCAAATCCGTACTGTTAGCATCTAAGACACACTGCTCACAAAACTATGGAAATTTTACTGAGGTGACAGAGTCACCCTCCTGTGTCATCATCCCTACAACAATCCCAGGAAGTGGTGAATGTTAGTCCCTAGCCCCATAGTGTAGATGGAAAAACCAAGGTCCAGAGAGGTGACCTGAGTGGTATCACCCAGTGGTTGCAGAGCCCAGGACTTGGATCACAGTGACTAGTTGCCATGGCATCTACAGTAGCTACCCAGGGCACTACAGTCAGGAAGCAGCCTGTCCCCTGGCTAGGCAGACAGCCTTTCTCCTCCTCCGAGGGTCCTGGAGGCATGCAGACTTGAAATTTGTCCTGGGTGTCCTCTGACTAGCTGACCATCGAAGGGACCCCTGCACTCTGCCCCCATTTGCTCAGGTGGGTGGGACTGGACTGCTCCCAGAATGCACCGTGTGCTGGTGGTGGAGGAGCATGGTGGAATGGGAGCCCTCTTTCCCATTCCCAGTTCAGACTCCCTCCTGTCTCATGTGGAGCAGCTGCTGCGAGCCTTCATCTTGAAGATTAGTGTATGTGACGCTGTCCTGGATCACAACCCTCCAGGTGAGATGCCCCACTCCCCTGCTGTTTCCTTGGTTACCTTGGCATGCCGCCTTCCTCCTAGTTGGCCACCCTGAGCCACCCTCCTCCTCTCTGCCCTTCAGCACCATCTCTCCTGGACTCATGGCTACATTTCAGGCTCCTATAGACGATGCCTTTCTTTGCAATTGGCTAACACTTCCCATCCTGTGGGTGGTGCTACCCAGCCAGTGAGGGAGGAGGGAGAAAGCCTGGTCCACTGGGGTCCTGAGGCTACTTAGCCTTGGCCTTGATCAAGCGTTCCCTCTGCAGGCTGCACATTTACAGTCCTTGTGCACACCAGAGAAGCTGCCACGAGAAACATGGAGAAAATACAGGTCATCAAGGTGCGTCCGTGTGGGTACAGTGTCAGGGTGCTGTCTGTTGCTGGCACTGTTGTTTACTGCAGTGCTTGGCACCAAGTGGGCTCCCCTGTGCATTACCACCTGACCACATCCGTGTGTACTCAAGAGTGAGAAGAACCACAGTGGAGCCAGGTGTTGAGCAGCTAGCTCACCCTGGCTCTTCTGAAGGAAGCTTTTCAGAGAGCAACCTTACCCTTTTGTTTCGAGATCATTTCAGAACCACCTTGAGCCTATACACTGCTCAGGTTCCAGCCCCCACCCCCACCCCAGCAGAATGTGGGCCCTGGAGTGGAGGGGTTAGCAGAGTGAGGACAGACCAGGGTGCGGGCCCCTTCTAACCCTCACGTCATCCCATCCCTAGGACTTCCCATGGATCCTGGCAGATGAACAGGATGTCCACATGCACGACCCCCGGCTGATACCCCTAAAAACCATGACGTCGGACATTTTGAAGGTAAGCTCTCAGGGGTCAGGGGGTGGAGAAAAAGCCTTATTTAGGAGAGACAGGGCTCAGCTAATTCAAGGCGTGGGAGTGGGCGTGGTCCTCTGGTTTCTATCACTTCTTCTGAGTCTTCCCAGCAGGCACCACATGGCCTGACCAAAGCCACTTCTCTACTAGATGCAGCTGTACGTTGAAGAGAGAGCACATAAAAACAGCTGAGGGCACGCCTACCACCTGATGCCCAGCTGCCCCACTCTGGGGCCCCAGCCCAGGGCGGTGCTGCAGGGCCCCCGACTCCAAGTGCTCTTATTACCTTGACACGCGGCTACCCCCCTCGGGTCTGGGCTGTTCAGCCCTGCTTGCCTTCATGAGGCAGCTTTTCCAGGAGGCCAGGGAAGGACACCAGGACAGACGCCATCTCTCAGCAGCCTCCCGGGGCTCAGCTGGCTAACACTGTCCATCTGAAATACTGTGCTGTGAGTTACTGTTAATAAAGGGGCCCTGAGGGCTGACTGCATTTGTCATTAACCAAAACAGGAGGAGCAAGTGCACTGAAGCCCCCCCTGGGAAGGGGCAATGTCTCTACTAGTGTGCCAGCAACCCCACCCCTAAGCCCCAAACCAGGCCGGATTTACTGAAAACATTTATTACAACAGAATGTCAGAGCTTTGTGACTGTAAATCACCACTTGCTTTACAGTTGCTTTACATGGGCTTGCTTGAGGTTGTAGAGGGCGGTTGCTCATGGGACTGAGGACCTGACTGCCCACTGAGGGCATCGCTCTTGCCAGGAAGGACCCTTTGGCAGACCCCAGTAGAGGCGACAGGTGGCTGTTAGAAGAAGTCTAACATCAAGGAGTCTGAAACCAAAGCTGGGTGCCTTCCTCCCATCACTACAGCGTTTTCCGGCGGAGTTCTGGCAGGGGCAGGGTTCTTGGCTGTCCTGTGGCTGATAACGATGCTGCTGTTGGTGACACGGGGCCCGTACCAGCCTTTCCAGAACTGGGTGTCCTTGCCCCCATGTTGAAAAAGGATGTGGCGGACGCCTGGAGGGTAATCGGAAAAGGTGTAGGAGACCTGGGGAGAAGGGGAGAGGAAGAGACCATTGAGAATTGGCCATGGGGAGGACAGCGTACCACACAACAAGTGCCACTTGTTCTTTAACAGCCTGGCTCTGGGGGAAGTGAGCAGCGCCGGGCAAGCAGGCAGGGTCTCACCTCCTTGGGGCGGGGGAGGGGGGGCGGGGCAAGCAGGCAGGGTCTCACCTCCTTGGGGCGGGGGAGGGGGGGCGGGGCAAGCAGGCAGGGTCTCACCTCCTTCCACGAGGCATCACTCCACTGTTCAATGATCACAGGTGGGGGCTCGAAGGAGGCTAAGACAATATAGTCAGCGGAGGCCAGCTGTACGCGGAGGTGATAGATGCAGCCACAGTCTGCTCTGGCGGCAAACCTAGGGAGGATGGAGTAGCGGTTGGGCACCCGGGCCTCTCTGGAGGCCAGCTCTGGGGACAGTTCGCGTTGGTAAGGACCCCTGTGCCCACAGCTAGCAGGCTCTGCACTCCTTATGTCCCAGTGTTCCAGGGCAGCATCTATCCTCACTTGGGCCTCAGTCTTCCCTTCCAAGAAAAGGGTGTGAGCCTGAAAACCAAAATGGCTCTCTACAAAGACATTATTCCATCCAAGCCTGTCACCAATGTCACCAAGCCTGTACGATGGATTGCTGTGCCCCAGTAAGTGTGTGCACAGAGAACCAACTTAGGAAAGGCCCTTAGGGAGGGGTTGAGGGTGGAGCTTAGCAGAGAGTGTATGCTTAGCACTAGATAAGTCCAAGGTTCCATATAGCACCAAAGAAATGAATTCAAGAGGTAAGCTGGGCATGGCGGCGCAGGCCTGTAATTACAGCCCTCAGGGAGGCAGAGGCAGGAGGATCTCTGAGTTGGAGGCCAGCTTGGTCTACAAAGGGAGTCCAGGACAGCCAGGGCTACAAAGAGAAACCCTTTCTCAGAAAATGAAATTCAAAAAGTGTGGGATAAGCAGGGAAGGAGCGGGAGGCACTCTTTTAAGAAGATGTGTGAGTTTCCGCAAAGTTCAAGGAGGGCTGGAGTCCTCTGGTTCCAGGGTAGGCCTCAGTGCCCATCTACAAACATGGCTGAAGTTCTGTGTCAATTATCAGGAAGAGGGGACCCTGGGAGCAAAGGGTGATGGGGGTACAATGTGGAGGGGAGTGAGGCTGGACTGTGGCTCTTAGGCAGGGTGAGCCCTCCCCGTGGGTGCTCTCGGCAGGAGGGAAGGCAGAGGGTAGGAAGCCAGGCCACTCACCAGTCCTTAACCACGATGTCAGGCCGAAAGGTGTCCAGCAGCTCCTCCCAGTAGCCCTCGGCTTTGAGATCCACCACCTGGGACTTGAGGCACATGCTGGGGGTAAAGGACAAAGCTTGCTTTGCCAGCATGCCAAACAAGGCCCTCCCTTGCCAGGCAGATGGCTCAAGGGACCCAGGTGACCCCCAGGACAGGCCCTGGCTGGAGCTCCTCGGGTCTATCTGAGGGAAACAGGCGAGTCACCTTTGCTTTTCTCTGGGTACCACTTGATCTCATGGGACATCGTGGAGTGAGCTGACTCCTGCTCCTGACTTTATGTCCAGCGAGCTCCTTATCACTTGAAACCCAGTGACCCACCCAAGTTTTCTGCTCCTGGATGCATGTTTGGGGAGGCCCCCCCATTCTGCCAGTTGGCAGTCTCCCTGACTCTGCCCTCAGCATAGACCTCCCTCCTCCCCCCATTGCTTACCCATAAGAGGTGACAAAATACTTCTTGACCCTGGGGTCAGGAAAGCTTGTGCCTAGGTCCCCAGGGAGGCTCTCCACCTTCCACTCATCCCCCAGGTTGGAGTCTATCCGCCAAGAATTCATGTTCTCTGGGGGAAATGGAAGCGCAGGTGAGATCCCCTTGTTCTCTTCCGGCTGCTGCAGCTGCCGCCTATAAGGTATACACTTGGAACTTCGAGGCCCTTTCTGGTCCCTGGAGACTTCAGGGGTGGTGAGATTTGTGGCTAGGGCCTGTTTAGGCTCAGGTTTCCAGGGTTGTGGATACCAAACAAGGCTGCAAGAGTCCTGTGGTATGAGGGACCTACAGGAACAGGGTCAGATCTGACTGAGTGTGGCAGACTGGGAAAGTACAAAACCATCACCGCATAAGCTCTGCCAGTCCACTCACCATTCTCCCACAAGAGCCCAAACAGTCCCCATGTGTCTAGGGGACTCCCTCCTTCCCCCCCCCCCCCCCCCAAATAAGAGAATTCCAGGAGCTGGGCTGGCATGAGTTAAAGCCACAGGAGATCTGAGCAAGGCTAGGCTGACCACAGTCAGGCATGAGGTGGCATAAAAGGCGCAGCTGCACGCCTTTAATCCCTGCACTGGGGAGGCAGAGGCAGGAGGATCTCTGAGTTCGAGGCCAGCCTGGTCTACAAAGCTAGTCTAGGACAGCCAAGGCTACACAGAGAAGCCCTGTCTCGAAAAAAAACAACAAAAGCCAACAAAAAACGAGGCTGCAGAGTAGCTCTGTGACACGAGCTGAGCTGGCAGGCTGCCTGGCAACTTCTGAGTGAAATCTAGGGCAGGTAGGAGATAAGAGTGTCTGAGGTGCTGCTTGTGGGTCCTCTGACTGGCCTGGGCCTCCTCAGTGTATGACTGTTCTGAGCGTTAAACCAAGTCACGCTTCTCAGGGCCCAAAGTACTCTACGATGCAGAGACAGCCACTCTTAATGTTTGTCTATCTTCCAGAATCCCAGTTAGGACAAGGAAAAGATGGTAGCCATTGGAAGTGAAGACTAGGCCTCTTTTTTGTTTGGTTGGTTGGTTTTTCCAGACAGGGTTTTTCTGTGTAGCCTTGATTGGTCTGGACTCTCTTTGTAGACCACGCTGGCCTTGAACTCACAGCCTCCGAGTGCTGGGATTAACTGTGTGCTGCTATGCCTGGCTTAGGCAAGGTCTCTTAATGGCCGCTGTGGCCTAAGAAGCAAGGTGAAAGGAGCATTGATACCGACCCAGTGAGGAAAACCCAAAGGCCCCAGGCCAAGACGGTTGTGCTCTCAATCCTTCCTCTATTAACAGGAGGATGGGCTGTCACATCTGCAAAGCCCCAGAGAGTCCCAGGACAGGCAGCAGAAAGCCTGGATAGAGCTAAGGGCTGGTACCCTGCAGTGTGACGCACAGGGTCCATTAGACCTGCAGGTTCTTAGAAAGTGTTCCACGTCCATGCAGAGATGGTAAGTGAGGGGCAACCTTGTCTTAGGATAGGTTGTCAACCCAGGGGGTGAAAACCAGCTAGGCAGATAAGGGTGCTTGCTGCCAAGCCTAACACCAGAGTTGGATCCCCAAGACCCACATGGTGGAAGAAGAGAACCAACTCTGGCAAGTTGTCCTCTGACCTCCACCTGCACACTGTGGTGTATGTATACGCCCCCCCCCCCCAAACCACGGATACAAAGTAACCGGTGAAGGGTCTAGGCAGGTCTAAGGCCCAAAGGACAAGAAGCCAAAGTGTGGTAAATGTTAGGGATACGGGACCATTGCAGGCAGAGTAGAAACACAAGTATGAAGGGCCCGTGGTTCAGGAAGGTAGAGAACAGGTCCCATTGGCAGCCTGGCCTCAGCACTAGCCCACCTTCGGCACATGGGTTCCGGAGGAGGTTCCTCTGCAGACTGCACAGGAAATAGAAGATCTTCCAATCTTCCACGGGCTCGTCCCAGTCTTTGGTGATGAAGCCCTCCTGAAGGCTCTTGCGCTTCCACAAAGTCACCACATCAATGAGGTCTCGCCAGAGGCTGCAGACGAGGCGGCAGTTACGCAGCAGCTGTCGGGCAGGGACGTGGGTGAACAGT
This sequence comes from Acomys minous, assembly GCF_964271855.1. Lineage (NCBI taxonomy): Eukaryota > Metazoa > Chordata > Mammalia > Rodentia > Muridae > Acomys > Acomys minous. Next base: position 121,464,474 of record NC_140487.1, read on the forward strand.
TCTAGCAGAATGTTCTCCGGCAGCTCGTTGATGTTGGCCATGGTGGCAATGGCGAGCTAGGCTCCCAGGCCTGGGAGTGGTAGGTGACAAGACAGTGTCTTTAAGCCCTGAGCAGAAGATCTGAAAGGAATGCCTGGCTCCTCCCCTCCCGTCAGGTTCTGGAACGTGTTAGGCAGGGTCTACCCCCTGACCCAGAAAACCCTGACAGGAAGTGCTTGCCAGATAGGGGTGGAGTGTGGTCCTTGAAATCTGCCGTGTGCTTTTGGAAAAGAGTAATACAAATACTACAGCGTGGTGGGCTTGCCGGGGAGCTTGCGCCCTGAGCTCTAAGGAGGTCAAGGCAGGAGGACTGCTTGGGCTACTGACCTAGGTCAGGTCAGCCTGGGTTAGTTTTCGAAAACCACAAGAACAAAATTAAGCTTTTAAAAATTCCTTGCAGCCGGGGCGTGATGGCACACGCCTTTAATCCCAGCACTCGGGAGGCAGAGGCAGGCGGATTGCTATGAACTGGAGGCCAGCCTGGTCTACAAATCGAGGCCAGGACAGCCAAGGTTACACAGAGTGTCTCGAAAAACCAAAAAAAAAAAAAAAAAAAATTCTTGCAATAGCTGGGCAGGGTGGCACATGCCTTTAATCCCAGCACTCAGGAGGCAGAGGCAGGCAGATCGCTGTGAGTTCCAGGTTAGCCTGGTCTACAAAGCAAGTCTAGGACAGCTAAGACTACACAGAGAAACCCTGTCTCGAAAAACCAAAAATAAAAAATAAAAAAATCCCTTGCAGTGCAGTGGATGAAATTGTAAGGCCTCATGTATGCTGGGCAAGCATCCAGCCACTGAACTGTATGCCAGGCCTTTTAATTAAAATCCTCAAGGTAGCGGTGGGTGCCGGGTGCCATGGTAACTGCCTGAAGTCTCAGTTACTAGGAAAGCCAAGGGGCTTGAGCCCAGCAGTTCTAGGCCAGCCTGGGCAGCAGAGTTAAGACCTCTTCTCCAAAAAGAAAAACAGCAAAAACAGAACAGACACAGAAAGACAAGAATTTGAAAGGAGTCCCTTCCCCTACTGGAAATAATTGTTTAGGACCCGGGTTTGGTGGCACATGCTTGTAATTCTATTACTGAGGGAGGGGGGGGGGAGGCGGGGAGGCGGGAGGTAGAGGATCAAGTTTTCTAAGTCAGTCCTCGCTACCGGAAACTGCCTCTAGATCCACCGCTCACCCTAAACTGCTTTGTTTTGGAGTCTGTTGGCTCTGTGACCTGGAAAGAGTCAGGGCCACTGTGCCGTCTCTAAGTTCTCGGTGTCTCCTCTTGCTTTGACATCACTGCAGTAAACCAGCCTTTTAAAGCTCACTTCATCAAGCCATGCATTGCCTTGGGCTTCCGGCCAGGATGGGAGTTTCTGGCTATGAGCAAGCTCTAGATCATCCCAGGATTTGCCCCAGGTGTGGGTGTGGTCTGGCCGGGCGACATCCGCCTAAGCCCCCACCCCCCACCCCCGGCAAACGTTTCCACTCACTTCCCCCTGAAACAGGAACTTGGGGCTTTTCCTGGATTTTCAGAGGCTTCCTTGGAAGCTGGTGGTCTCGTGGGGCTCCCGTCCCAGAACACAGGAGGGCAGGTACACTCTGGCCTTGGCGCTGGAGGAGTCCTTACCTGGGAGGGTCGGGGAGCGGGGAAGTCGGGTCACAGGGTATGTGTTTAAATGCTTAGCTAGAGAGGACAGATGGTGTGGTAGGGTCTTCCAAATGCTCAAAATTCTTTAAGTTTCTGTGTCAGAATAAAACAATTAAAAATGATGATGATAATTATAATAAAGATAGGGTGGTGACACACCCTCATAATCCCAGATACGGTAAATTTGAAATTTTTGGCCCTGTCTCAAATTACAAAATAAAAGTAAATAGGGCTGGAACTATGACTCATTTGGCAGCACTCAGGAAGATCAGAAATGTCTCCTCCTCACAGGGAGGACTGCCGGGTGTACCATGTTTATCTAGCACTTGGGAGGCGTCCATCCTCAGAAAAAAAAAAAAAAAAAAAGAAACAACAACAAAAATCCAAGTAAACTCTGGGGATTAAAAGATGTCGGCAACTCTTAAGAGCTCCTTAGACCAGGGGCCTCCCACTGCTGTGGCGCTGACAGTATTCCACGCAGTGACACTTTCACCCACAACCAAACCACCTTGCAAGGGAGACTGCTGTGCTCCTGCTGTGCCTTGGTGGAAAAATCCACGCCGGGCTGTGACCCGGTCACGCACGGACGTCCCTACCCAAAGGCCTGAAGCCCTCTGTCCCAAGGAGAAGCCGGTGTCGCCACCGTCCCGGACCCTCGCATACGTACAGCAGGCCCGGCGTCCCGGCGCCGGACTCGGGAGCACTGGCCACGCCTGGTCCGAGACTTCCCACGAGCGCGTGACCTCCGCCCCACTCCTTGCCCCGCCCGCCGCCCCACTCGGCCGCGACCTGGGTACCGGGCGGCCGCGGCTCTGCTGGGCCTCGGGCCTGGACCTTGGCGACGCCGTCCTCCCGTCGCCTCGCCTCGCCCCGCCCCGTCCGGGCCTCCCACTCGCGTCACGCAAACGACCAGCGGCCGTCCGCGTCAGTGCGAAGATGAGCTCGGGGTCCTAGGAGCCCGTCCCCCCTCACCCCCAAAGCAGCTGCAGCCGGGGATCTCTCAAGGCTAGGTTTCTTGGACATCTACTCCCACCTCCAGGCGACAGGCGGCTCAGCAGCCGGCTCCCGTTGTCCCGCTACCTCCTCCTGCTAAGGAAGCTTTACCTAGAAACTAGTTCTAACACACACACACACACACACACACACACACACACGGACACGATTTGCCTCCAACTCCACCCACCGGGTGGGAGGGAGTTCTGCTTTCTGGGCTTGTTTTGTTTGTTTGTTTGCCTTTTTGTTTTTTGAGACAAGGACTTTCTACTTAGCCCTGGCTGTCCAGGAACTCACTTTGTAGACCAGGCTGGCTCTGAACTCACAGAACTCTCTCTATCTGCCTCTGTCTCCACCTCCTGAGTGCTGGGATTAAATGCCTGTGCCGCCACCACCTTGTGTCCATCATCTTTCTGGCTTTTGAGTGACTCTGAGGAGAAAAAACAAAAACAAAAGAAAAAAAAAACCCACACCTTTTCTTGGCCTAGTCAAAATAAATTAACTCAAACGTTCATCAAGTGCCTATCTCAGGCAGTAGTCATCAGGGGGTTCTGCAAGCTGACTACAGATCAGCTACAGAGTTCACTCAATTCTGGTCCAGGCAGGTGGCTGTGAACTCTGGCCCAGGCCAGCTCACACCCATCTATGTTACTGTTGAGATAATTAACTTTGACAAGTACTGAGCACCTACTGTGTGCTCGGCTCAATCAAAATCAGCAAGGCTGTGGGTGAGGAGACAGCAGTAAGTGGATCCTGGCACAACCTGCTGCCATGGCCACACTTCTGAAATGGTCAGCCCCTCTCTGTAGCAGGGGCAGCAGCTAGTGCCCTGCCTCTTTTGGGCCAGGCAGGATTGTTCATGAACCCACCCTTCTCTCCAAAGCCACAGGGCGCAAGGAGGCTGGGGACCATTTTATTTGGCTGTGCAATAGGAGGGGTCAAGGGATGGTGTGTGAAAGGAAGCTCCTTCAGGTGAGGCTCAGACATCTCCAAGCCTGCATCCTCTGGGGAGCCCTGTACCCTGTGGTACCCACCCAGGCTTTCAGGGCTTTGCTGATTACAAGGGCGGTCTTTTCCTAACTGCCTATCTGGCACCAGGCCCGACTTGTAGGCCAGAGTGGAGGGAGCGCATACAGCAGCTGACAACTAGGCGGAGGGCTGTCCAGGAGAGCCTTCTATCCCAGATCTGCCTCCCTACGTCTGCATCATCGAAGGCAGGCCCCAGATCTGTCAGACATCTTGTCTGTCCCTGCTCTAACATCCTTGAAGGAGAAAGGTCAAAGGTCTGGGGACAAGACAGGTCTGGGCAAGCATCTGAGCTTAGGGGAACTCTCTGATAAGCAAGGAAACCTCTTGCATTGCTAACCCCAGGCACTGCACCTCTCAGCAGGGGTGGAGGGTCGGGGGACGACTTGCTGGAGGGCCGGCTTCTGGAGAAAGGAGGGTGTCCCAGACACTAGAAGGTTCCCTACAGAGAAGGCAGCTGGGGACAAGGACTACCATCGAGGTCTCGGGCTGCCTGACTCCCACCTCCCCCCCCCGTCCCAAGCCTGGCCCTTTCTGACTGGTTACCAGTTAGGGCTCTGAGGACAGGGGCTCAGGGGGCATCGGGGCATCGGGGGCCCGATGACGATGCTGCTGTTGGTGACTCTTGGGCCGTACCAGCCGGCCCAGTAGTGAGTGTCCACGCCTCCGTGCTGAAACCAGATGTAGCGGACGCCGGGAGGGTAGTTGGAGAACGTGTGTGAAACCTGGGAAGGCAGGCAGAAGGGAGCAGTCAGGGACTACTATGTAAGACCCGTCTCAAAACACAAAGGCGGGGGTGGGGTGGGGTGGGCAGGTCATAGAGAGATGATTCCCTGTCTAACAGCGTTGCCTGCTCTTGTAGAGGACCAGGGTTCCATCCCCAGCACCTATGTGGCAGGTCACAAACATCTATAAGTCCAGTGCCAGGAGATCTGACACCCTCTATGCACATAGGCAAAGCACATAAATATGTAAAATAAAAAGAAATTGTTTTTTTGTTTTTGTTTTTTCTTTTTTTTTTTTCAAAGATTTATTTATTATTATGTATACAGTGCTCTGCCTGCATGTACACCTGCAAGCCAGAAGAGGGCACCAGATCACATTATAGATGATTGTGAGCCACCAAGTGGTCGCTGGGAACTGAACTCAGGAGCTCTGGAAGAGCAGTCAGTGCTCTTAACCTCTGACCCATTGCTCCAGCCCTGTTTTTGGTTTTTTGAGACAGGGTTTCTCTGTGTAGTCTTTGCTGTCCTGGACTCACTTTGTAGACCAGGCTGGCTTCGAACTCACAGCGATCCTCCTGCCTCTGCCTCCTGAGTGCTGGGATTAAAGGCGTTGCGCCACCACCGCCCGGCTAAAAAGAAATTGTTTGTTTAAGAACGACAACAACAAATCAGAGTTGGGGATGAGGATTTGTTGAGAGTGCTTGTGTAGCACACTGGAAGCCTTAGGTGGCGAACACCTGTAATCTTAGCACTTGGGGGGCTAGAGGTAGGAGAAGCCTGAGCTCAAGGCATCCTCCACTCTGTAGCAAGTTGGAGACCAGCTCGGCCTACATGAGACCCTGTATGAGAAAAATGAAAACAAAAACAAAATTAGATAAAACAAAGAGCCACATTATTCAGCCTAGCAAGGGCTGGGTTTTACTGAAGGTTCAACTCACCCTGGGGTGGTTGGCTGAGGACTTGTTTACATCAGGGCTTGATAATTGTGTTAATAAAGTTTTACTGGAATAGGGCTCACTGGTTGTCTAAAGCTGCTTTCCCAGAGCAACAGCAGCAGAGCTGAGACGGCAGCCCTTGTGATGGAATGTTTGGATCTGAGTGTGTATTTAGGCATGTGAGTGCAGTGCTCACAGAGGCCAGAAGAGGGCGCAGGAGTTGGAGTTACAGGTGTTGTGAGTCACCTGACATGGTGTGTCAACCAAACTGTAAGAGCAGCAAGTACTCTTAACCTCTGAGCTGACTCTCCGGTCCTCCCCTCTGGCTTAAACACCTTTTAAAATTACATTTATTTACAGTGTATGTACATGCATGCTCTAGTTTATGTGTGGTGGTCAGAAGACAACTTGTTAGAGCTGGGTCTCTCCTTCCCTATGTGGGTCCTAGGGACTGAACTGAAGTACTCAGGCTTGACAGCAAGTGCCTTTTCCTCATGAGGCATTTATCTGGAAGGCCACTGTCTGCCTTCTTGTTGTTGGTCTGTCTGTCTGTCTACCTGTCTATCTATCTATCTAGTTGGCAGGATCTCTTGGACTCAAAGAGATCTGCCTGCCTCTGTCTTGCTGCACTCTGCTTTGCCCTGATGTTTTATTTATTTGTTTGCTAGTTTATGTGTTTACTTATTTTTTATTATTAGTTATTTATCTATTTTTGGTTTTTCAAGACAGGGTTTCTCTGTGTAGCCTTGGCTGTCCTGGACTTGCTTTGTAGACCAGGCTGGTCTCCAACTCACAGTGATCCACTTGCCTCTGCCTCCTAAGTGCTGGGATTAAAGGTGTGTGCCACCACCGCCTGGCATGTGTTTTACTTATTTTTAACACCAGGTCTCTGTGGCCTATGTAGGCCTGGGAGTCACTACAAAACTCAAGCTGGCCAGGTGCAGTGGTTCACATCTTTAATCTCAGCACTCAGGAGGCAGAGGCAAGAGGAACTCTGTGAGTTCAAGGCCAGCCTGGTCTACATATTGAGTCCCAGAACAGCAACGACTACACAGAGACACCCTGTCTCCAAACAACAACAACAAAACTTTAACAGAAACTTTGTCTCGGAAAACAAACAAACAAAATACCTTTGTTACAGTTATTTTTATATAACTGTGTTTATTTCCCTTAGTTAAGGGTCTCAGTTATTTGTGTGATAGCTGGGTTAAGAGAGAAACTAAGAGACAGAAACACAGTTTGATAAAAATAACTGTAACAAACCCTCAGACTGGTTTGGAACTTACAGTGATGCCCCTGCCTCAGACTGGTAAGTACTAGCAGTAGAAGCTTACATCACCACCTCAGGCTTTGTATCTGGCCTCAGTGATAAAGGCTTGCCTAGCATGTGTGAGGTTTTTGCATTCTGTATCTAAACCCACCAAATAAAAAGAGAAAGACAAGTGTGACCATAGTGTAGATACCACAGCTGCTTCTCAACTGATGGTGGGCAGGTCCAGACAGACCCGCCATATGCTGAAATTCGGCTAAATGGAAGATTTGATAAACCCGTCAGCCATTAGAAAAAATATTCTGGGAGCTGGAGAGATGGCTCAGAGGTTAAGAGCACTAACTGCTCTTCCAAAGGTCCTGAGTTCAATTCCCAGCAACCACATGGTGGCTCGTGACCATCTATAATGAGATCTGGTGTCCTCTTGTGACATGCAGGTGAAACACTGTATACATAATAATAAATAAATTTAAAAAAAAGAAAAAAATATTCTGCCAGACAGTGGTGGCTCATGCCTTTAATCCCTGCATTTGGGAGGCAGAGGCAGGCAGATCTCTGAGTTCTGAGTTCAAGGCTAGCCGGTTCTACAGAGTGGGTTCTAGGACAGCCAAGGCTATACAGAGAGACCTTGTCTCAGGTGGGGGGTTGGGGGGAGAAAAAAAGAAAGGGAAAATATACTAAGTAGAATGCTGGTAAATCCTAGACTTACAGTGGGGTCCCATTCCCATTGTAAAGTCAAACTTAGGTTGGTGGGGGAAGTGCTGGAGAGATGGCTCGGTGGTTAAGGCACTGGCCACTTTTGCAGAGGACCAGGGTTTTGTTTTGTATATGTGTACACATGTATTTATATATGCTAGTTATCTCTTATTCTAAATTGTTTTTGTTTTTGAAGCAAGGTTTCTCTGTGTAGCCTTGGCTGTCTTAGACTTACTCTGTAGACCAGGCTGGCCTTGAACTCACAGCAGTCCGCCTGCCTCTGCCTCCCAAATCCTGTGATTAAAGGTGTGAGCTACCACGCCCAGCTCTAAATTGTTAACAAATAAATTATTCCAAGAATGTGATAGTTGGCTGGGCATGGTGGCGCACGCCTTTAATCCCAGCACTCTGGAGGCAGAGGCAGGCAGATTGCTGTGAGGTCAAGACCACCTTGGTCTACAAAGCAAGTCCAGGACAGACGAAACCCTGTCTTGAAAAACAAACAAAAACAAAAAACAAAAAAACCCAACAAAACAAACAAACAAACAAAACAAAACAAAAACAAAAAAGAAAGAAAGAAAAAAAGAATGTGACAGTCAAGGATGACAAAATAAACGCTCCCTAAGGACGCCATGGTGCCTAGCTCACTCGGGAGAGAGCTTGCTGAGCAGTCACAAAGCCGCAAGTCCCCGCTGTAGCATCGCGGCTGGGTGTGGCCGTGCTTGCCTGCAGTCCCTGCACTCCTCAACTGGAGGCAGGGGGATCTGAAGAAGGTCATGGCCATCCTCAGTTACACGGCAAGTTCCAGGCAGCCTGGCGTCTATGAGGCCATGTCTTGAGAAAGGGTGTTAAGTTGAAAGTGAAATAGATAGTCGGAACTCAGAAATCTGAAATCTGGAATGCTTCAAAACTCAAAAGCTTCGTGTACCAGTGTAGCACCACGTACAGAAAATCCACGTCTGTCCCTATGTGACAGCTCACCAACAAAACACGGGTGTACTAGCCGGGCGTAGTGGGGCCTTAATCCCAGCACTCTGGGAGGCAGAGGGCAGGTGGATTGCTGTGAGTTCGAGGCCAGCCTGGTCTACAAAGAGAGTCCAGGACAGCCAAGGCTACACAGAGAAACCCTGTCTTGAAAAACCAAAACCACCAACCAAACAAACAAACAAAAACAACCCACGGGTGCACTAAGATGACTATGTGATTACCTTCCCATGTACAATAATATACAGGACACAAATGGATTTCCTGTTTAGATTTGGGTTCTCTTCCCAAGGTTCCTCTCTCTATAAAGACACTCTGCAGCACAGGCCGGCTCTCAGGCCTCCGGTATTATTGGACCCTCTTTGTTTTAATGGGAAAGCAAACAGGTGTGTCAGTGGTTTTGTTAGTGACATTTAAGCATAGTCTCACACAGCTGATGCCCATCATAGGCTGCTTCCCTCGCCTTTAAATTGGATGGATGGGTGAGGAGCATCATCAGGAATCCAGAACTTTCCCTCATCCTTCTCCAAATAACCTCATCCTCCAGATCTGATATAATTCAGAAGCTTTCAGAAGAAAAATCATTTCGCTCTTCAGCAAAGCCTGTAGTCCGTTACTCTAGCAAGCCGTAGCGTTTGCTTAGACCTTTCTAGACTGTTCCTTATTTCTCCCGGTCTCTTTGTCTAGACATGGAGATTCTGTAGGGGGGCTGCCTGTACCCGCTTGCCTTTGCTTGTAGCCACGTTCCAAGTGGGAGGACCAGGGTTTAATTTCCCCAGGCCCACACAGCAACTCACAACCTCTGTCACTCCAGTTCCGTGGGATCTGCCTCCCTCTTTTGGTCTCCTCGGGCACTGCATGCGTTTGGTCCGCATACACGCAGGCAAACCACCCGTACACAAGTAAATACACAAGTAAGTAAATCATACAAATAAGCAGGGAACTCTGTAGAAATGATAAGACATTAATATTAGTAGCAGTTGCACTTGCTGAATATTTTCTTTTTTCTCCTCCGTTCCTTCCTTTTAGTCTTTATCACATAGGTTTCAGATGGTACGTGTTGTTATTCTAGAAGTTGCTATATCTGGCCTCCTAGTCCTGCATCCACGTTGGGATCACGGGCACAAGCCACCATACTTGATCATTTATTTTAATTTAATTAGGTAATTTTTCAGTTTTTGGTTTGTTTTTGGTTTTCTTTTTTCTTTTCTTTCTTTCTTTCTTTCTTTTTTTTTTTTTTTGGTTTTTCAAGACAGGGTTTTTCTGTGTAGCCTTGGCTGTCCTGGACCCACTTTGTAGACCAGGCTGGCCTCGAACTCACAGCGACCCACCTGCCTCTGCCTCCCGAGGGCTGGGATTATAGGTGTGCGCCACTTATGCCCAGCTTGTTTTTGGTTTTCAAGACAGGGTTTCTCTGTGTAGCCTTGGCTGTCCTGGACTTGCTATGTAGACCAGGCTGGCCTCGAACTCACAACAATCCGCCTGCCTCTGCCTCCTGAGTGTTGGGATTAAAGGCGTGTGCCACCAGTGTCCAGCCGTCCCTCAACATTTTAATTTTACTTTTCTGTGATACTGGAGTTGAGCAGCCAGCACATGCTAGGCAGGCACCAGTGAATGTTATCTTAAGCTCTCTAACTAGGAGACAGAGTCTAAGTTGTCAGACTAGCATTCTCCCCCTCCCCCCCCACCCCAGACAGGATTTCTCTCTGTAGCTTTGGCTATCCTGGACTCACTTTGTAAACCAGGGTAGCCTCGAACTCACAGTGATCCTCTTGCCTCTGCCTCCCAAGTGCTGGGATTACAGGCGTGTGCCACTGTGCCCAGCAAGGCTAGCCTTTACCCATTGCTGCCTCAGTTTCCCAATACTGAACATTTCTGGTTGCACAGCCTTTATTTATTTATTAATTTATTTATTGGTTTTTTTTTTGAGGCAGGGTATAACAGCCCTGGTTGTCCTGGAACTCACTGTGTAGACCGGCTGGCCTCGAACTAATAGAGATCTGAATGTCTCTTTCTCCCAAAGGCACCAAAGACATGCGCCATCACCACCTGGCTTTACTTATTTTATTATATGTATTTTAGGCTTCCTTTTATTCCATGTGTACGAATGTTTAGCTAGCATGTATGTATATGCACTATGTATGTGCCTGGTACCTGCAAAGAACTTAAGAGGGGATTGAATCCCCTGGAACTGGAGTCACAGATGGTTCTGAGCCACCATGAGCTGGGGTTTGAACCTAGGTCCTCTGCAAGAGCAAGAGTGTTGTTAACTACTAAGGCTGTGTCTTCAGGCCCAGTTATTATTTACTTTTTAGGACTGAGGATAGGGCACAGGGCTTCGTGTGTGCTAGGCAATCAGTCTACCACGGAGACATTCTTTCTGGAACATTTTTTGTTGTTGTTGTTTGGGGGCTCTCCATGTCTCCCATCCCTGATGTCTGAGTTGGAAGGTTAGACCTCTCCTAAAGCACGTGAGGCTGAGCAGCAGAAACTCAGGTGAGAAATGGCAGGGTTTGGGTCTGGGTACCGGTCCCTGTGCGGTCCCTGCCCACATACCTCCCTCCACTTGGCATCGCTTTTCTGCTGGATCGTCACCGGGTCTGGCTGGAAGGTCCCCAGTGGTGCATGTGCTGATGACAGGAGCTGGACGCACAGCTGGTACTTGGACCCGCAGTCTGGCCTGGCTGCAAACCTGCAGATAGGAGAAGAAAAGGGTCCATGAGGACCTGGGAGATGGGGGGCAGGGCAGGGGTGGGGCGCCTGGGTGGCAGGCCCCCCTCCCCAGACCCTCGCCCCAGCACTCACCAGTCCTTGACCTCGATGTCCGGCCGGGTGGTGTCCATCAGCTCCTCCCAATACCCTTCAGCCTTGAGGTCCACCACCTGGGACTTGAGGCAGGTGCTGGGTGGGGGGAGGGAGGGAGGGGCTGGAGTTCAGCACTGGACCCTGATGATAGGACATGGGCTTCCCCCCCCACCCTAAGGCCCTAGATCTTACTAATAGGAAGTCACGAAGTATTTCTTGACCTGGTCATTGGGGAATTCCTTCCGCTGGTCTTTGGAGAGGTCTTCCACTTTCCATTCATCACCTCCGTTCACGTCCAGGCTCCAGAACTCAAATCCCTCTGTAGGGAGAGCACAGTCTACCATGCAGAAGGCCCCTCAGGGCAACTTCTCCACGCTCCCTTTCCTCCCTCAGAGCTAGGACCTCCAAGGTGCCTTCCAGCCCAGTGCTTTGTCATTATAGGCAGCATATTAGGTGCTTCCTGTGTGTCTTGGGTGTCGGTAAGAGACTTCCGTTGAGAATCCTGGATGATCAGAGCCCCTCTCTGATGGACAGTGCCCGGGCAGATAGACTTGAATCTCATTCAATTCCAACAGTAATGGGCCGCACGGCCATAGTCATGTTACTTTCCTTCTCTGAGCTAGCTAGCTAGAGTCAAGCATAGAGGCTAATTTGTGGTGGCACCCACCTGCCATCACAGCAAGCTGAGGCAGGAGGATTGCTGTGAGTTCAAGGTCAGTCTCGACCATAATAGTGAGTACCAGGTCAGACAGGCAGGGCCACACAACAAGATAGCAAGACCCTGTGCCTCAAAAAAGCAAAACCAAGGCCAGCAAATGCCTCGTCAGGGGAAAGCGCTTGCCACCAAGCCTGATGGCCTGAGGTGGGTATCTCAGGCTCCAACATGGTGGAGGGAGAAACTCAATTCTCACAAGTTTGTCCTCTGACTTCCACTTGTGTGCAGTAGCATGCACAGCTCCCCCGGCACACACCCCCGATACACACATAAACAGATGTCAAAAGAAAAGGCTCTGGACTGTCTGCAGAAGGCCATAATATATTGGGTTTTTGGGCCATACCTGACTCCATCACATAGTTTTTTGTTTCTTATTTATGATTCTTTAGAAGACATAAAAACCCAGCCTTTAATCTTAGTATTTGGGAGGCAGAGACAGGTGGGTCTCTGTGAGTTCAAGGTCAGCTTGGTCTACATAGTGAGTTCCAGGACAGCCAGACTCACCTGTTTTATGATCATAGAGAGACCCCGTGTCATCACTCTTCCAAAACCAAACCAAACCAAACCAAACCAAACCAAACTAAACTGTAAAACTCTTCTGAATCTATGGCCTAGGTTTGGGCTGTATTCTGCCCAGGATTGGAGCACAGCATGGCTATGGGGAGTCAAAGGACACAGACAGGCAGCCAGAGGATCTCTGGGCAGCTTGGACTAATGTCCTTACCACAGTCCCTGATGTTTGACCATGCCACAGAAGACAAGTTCCTTCCTGCTGTAACTCATCCTCAAGTTACAGCATGGCCTGGGCTGGAGGGGTCCAATGACTAGAAGCCTTGTGTTTGACCTGTCATTGAACTACAGTGCACAGGGGACTTCATCCCTCATCCTCTCATAGGCAAGACCCTTTCTGGGGTAGTCCTGGGGGGGGGTGTCTGTAAGTGAGGACACAACAGAATGTGGCTTCAACTAGTGTCTTTGGCACAATCTGTTCCAATCGGCCATTTCTTCTCCTAGGAAAGGTTTAAGGAGAGACTGGCTTCAAACTCATGATCTTCCTTGCCTTAAGTCTCCCGAGTGCTTGGGTGTTAGCACCATTACCAACTGAGAAGTAACTGGTTTGCTTTGAGACAGAGTCTCAGGTAGCCCAGGCTGGCCTCTAATGCATGCCCTTGAACTCCCTATCTTCCTGTGTCTACTTCCCAAGTTCTGGGATTACAGGTATGTAATAAGAAATAAGCTATAACAGACAGTACCCTTGACCTCAGTCTACTCATTTGTAAAGAAAGTGCCTACTTTTAAGACTTATTGTGAGGGGAGTAAAGGCCATAGTGTAGCTAAAGGGCTCACAGCCAGTGTTTAGGACATGTACGCTGGTGACCTCACAAAGCACGTGACCTGTTGAGGTCACCCTCTGGCACCCACCTTCGGCACATGGGTTGTGAAGGAGGTTCCTCCGGAGGCTGCGCAGGAAGTAGAAGATCTTCCAGTCAGCCACAGGCTGGTCCCAGTCCTCCGTGATGAAGCCCTCTCGAAGGCACTTGCGCTTCCAGAGGGTCACTAGGTCGATGAGGTCCCGCCAGAGGCTGCAGACAGGCCGGCAGCGCAGCAGCAGCTGGCGGGCAGGGACGTGGGTGAACAGCTCCAACAGAATGTTCTCGGGCAGCTCGTTTATGTTGCCTACGGCCATGGCGGTGGCTCCTAGCCTGCTCCTGTGGGCGTTGGAGAGCTGCGCTATACACCCAAGCCTTCTCCCTGGCACGTGGCAATTTCAGCACCCACGGATCCCGAGATTCCTAACTCCCCTGCCCACTGACTTTCTCTAGAGTCACTGAGCTGCTCTCTGACTTTCAGCGTCCTCCACAGTAAACAGGGCCTAGAATAGCACTTCCCTCTAGCGTGCATGAGCAAGGGAGGTGCTTAATAAATGGTGAGATCTGATCCCCGCCCCCCCCCAGCCCCAGCACCTAAGGACGGCCTAAGGAGGCCCAATGAGCTCCCCAAGGTCACACAAACAGGAGAGGAGAGGGAGGCAGCCCTGGCCATCTCCGAAGGTAGAGCCAGCCATTTTTTTTCAACAGGCCAGAAGTCTTTTAAGAGGAAGATAACAATGGAAAGTCTTGTGAGCACTCCAGCCTGCCACTCTTCATCCTCTCCCATCCCCCAAACAGGACAAGGGGGGGGGGGAGAAATGACGAGAGTGGGGGTTATCACTGTTTCTCAGGACCGGGTCACAGAATACAAAAGGCTCCGTGACGTCCTCAAGATCTCAGAGAATATGACCCGCTTACCTGAGGCTGGGGAAAGGTGTGTGAGTGGAAAGGAGCCTCTTCCTATCTCCCTCCCAAAGCCTGGTGGTTGGACTCCAGCCCGAAGCTGCCTGTCCCCGCCTCCCCCCCCCCCCGCCTCCCCCCACCCCCGCTCCCACCCCCTGCCCCGCCTAGTGCCCTAGCAGTCTCCCATGTGTTATGCGTGGCCCTAAAACGGGCTCAAGACGAGATTCAGACCTCTGAGCACCGATGGCGTCCCCAGCTCGGGTCACCTAGGCCTCACAGTGCAGTGGGCCTTAAAGGCGCTGGGCCCCCAGGGTCGCAGAGGTCCTCGCCTCCCCGCCCGCCCGGCTATAGCTCTACCCACCGCGTCTCTGCGCAGCGCGTTTCCCTTCATGCAATCACCTGCTATCTGCTGAGCTGAGAGATCCGGCCAGGCCGTGGGGCTGTGCGGCCTCCGTGGTCGGTGATGCAGACCTACTCCAGTACTCGCCAATCCTTTCCCTGCTGGGGGGGGGGGCTCACTTTTCCCTTCCTGCTGTCATCTGTGCTTGGCTGTGTGGCCGGATCGGCCCTGGCCATAGAACTGAGCACAGAACACGGCCCCGCCTATTGGTCACCAGACCCCGCCCCAAACCCATCTAACACATTGGCCCCGCCCCCTTCTCCTGCCCTACCCCCACCCCCCCGTTTGGCGGCGCTGCGCCATACCCTCGGTACTTGGGGCTGAGCCATCCGGGCCAAGGGTGGCTCAGGGTGCAACCCGCCCACTGTTTGTCGGAACATGCTCCCACCTCACTACATTTTCTCTGTCACCCGAGTTTCGTTCCGCTGACCTACAATGCAGAGTCTCGGAACTGCGCCTTTCAGCCAGGGTTGGCCAGGGTTGCGGCTCCGCCCACTGTCCTCCAGGCTCCGCCCACCACTCCTTCAGGCCCCGCCTCACGAGCTCACTCCCAGAACGCGCCCCCACCGCAGCATAGGAAAATTACCTGGGGGGCGGACGGGGGAGGGAAGGAGGGCACCAATACCCCCAACTCCACTTGGCCCGGCCCCTGCATCCTCTGCTCCCCAGCTGCCCGACCCCAGGTGTCCTCATGCAGCCATCTTCCAGGCGCACCGTGAGCCCACCCATCCTGTAGCTGCCCTTGCCCCTTTCCAGTTCCCGGCTTCTCCCGGAAGCCCCACCTTGGGCTCGGGGGGCGCGGGGATCCCGGCCCCAAACGCCTGGCCGGAGGCGGGGCGGGGCGCACGGGGCCTTTAAGAGGCGCGGCGGCGCGGACCCGGCTGACGCGGGCAGCTCCACGACTAGCCACCCGCAGCGCTCCTGCTCCTCTCTCTCGACCCCACCGCAGCGATGGATGGAGATGGTGATCCAGGTACCAGCTGCTGGCCCGGCTCGCTCCAGACCGGGGAGGCAGGACAGACGAGCGCCACAAACGGCGCTCAAACTTTCGCGCCAGCAAAACCCTGGAGACAGTCTAGGGAGCAGGTTCCTGCCTGGTATCGTAATGTGGAGGGAGGAGGACGCCTGGGTCTCCAAAATGGCATCAAAGGACTCTGGCATCCCAGGCTCCAGACTTCCTGGAGTTTGAGAACCAGGTTCTTGAAAGCTTTTGCTTCCACCAACTTCTTCATTTGCTAGCTCTGCCCTCCCGGTCTCAAGACTCTCCGGGGAGTCCCCGCGGGGTCCTAGTTGTTACACGCCTCACCCCGAATCCATCCTTGCTTCCTGAATGCCTCCCTCCTTTAGAGGGGCCGCCTTGCGGGGGTAGCGGGATGCTCCATGAGGACCAGGGGTGAGGAAGGCTGCTTTTGGCAGATGCTCTGGGTCCTCAAGGATTGCCCAGTCATCTTTTCTGGCATCAAAGACCCCACCCCTTCCTCCCTCCAGCTCCCTACTGGGCCTGTAGGGGTTGCTTGCTGAGTCAGGCTGGGGAACAGACTTGCCTGCCATGACCCTAACCCCTTCCTCACTTTGGAGTGGTCACTTGTCAGAGAACAGACGCCCTCTAAGGTGGCCAGACTTCCCTCCATCCTTGCCCTCCCAGCTCCTGTAGCCCCTCAGTCACTCCCCAATCAACAGCATCCACAGGGCCCCAAAATAGGCTCCTTCCTGTTTTCTCCCTGGGCCCAGGAAGTCCCTGGACTCAGGGGCCCAATCCAGGTGAGTGAGTCAGCGTGGGGTCAGCGCCCAGGACTAGATAACTTTCCTACAGCAACAATGAGGCAAGCTGTGTGCAAGGGAGCAGGGTTGGGGGGGTTGTAATCAGATATGGGGCCTCAATGCCAGGCCTAGGGGCCAGGAGAGAGGACTGGGTGAGGTGCACCTTTCTGAGGAGCATCAGGTATCTGCTGGGGCCAGGGCAGGGCTGAGGTGATGAGGACATTGGGCCCAGCTCTCCAGAGAGCGGTGGGAACCAGGAAGGACAATTATTTTTCTCTCTGCTTGATGCTGCCCTGGGGCAGGACCTGGGGAGAAATGCTAGGTCTCTCTGAGCCCCAGTTTCCTCATTGCCAACGGAGGAGTAAACCCCTACGTAAGAAACTATGCCCCAAACATGTTAGAAATGCAGGATAGGTGGTGTGTGTGTGTGTGTGTGTGTGTGTGTGTGTGTATGTGTGTGTGATGCACCTTGGCTGATGGAGAACTCACAGATGGAGAATTCACTGAGTACTCTAAAGAAAAGAGGGGGAAATCCTGATTCAGCTTTCCGGGGCCTGATAGTGTAGGTGATGCTGGCTGCGTGGCGTTTGAGTCCACCTGACCCCTCCCCGACACACGCCCGCTCCCTTAGTGTTTCGGCTCTTCAGGGGCCAGTCTTGAGGAACTCTGAGAGAAGTGGCCCCCCATTACTCAGGGCGGCTGGGCCCCCCCTCCCCACTGGCCCTGTCCCCTTTAGAGATACCCGGCACTCGGTATCTGCTTACTCAAGGCTTCCATGGCCCAGATGAGGCCGGCTGAGGTCCAAGTGATACCCAGCTGCCCACACCGTCCTAGGTGTTCAAGAACCCAGCCTGGGAAACACTACTTCCTTCCTGGTGCCTAGCGCCCCGCCATGGGATCAGGAGTTCCCACTGACTTAGCAAGGGTGGCTGTCCCTAGTGCCTTGCTCCTCTGTGGGGGAGGGGATGAATATCAATATAAATCTGACGGTCTGACGCAACGATGACCCCATTTCACAGATGTGGAGGCTGAGAGTGAGGGATGGGAAAGGAAAGGATTCTTACCCAATCCCCCAGCCCCCCCCCCCTCTGTCGGTTTCCCACCCCACCTTATACAATATTGGCAGATCACAAGCCGGTTCTTCCTACCCTGATCCCTGACTCCCCCACCCTAATACTGCCAGTGGGACCCACACAAGTCACTTCATACCCACAGTTGTGTGGTTTCGTCCACAGTATCAAACCCAAGATCAGACTCATAATTCAACAAATGTCTTTGGTAACAACGTGGCTGGTGAAGCTGATTTCTGTGTTGGACCGAGCGAGTTCAAACCCAGGCTCCTACCTACTTACAGGTTATGTGAGGTTATGTGATCCCAGACCTCGTCACCTCTCTGTCCCTCCATGAGACAGACTAAGGCCCAACCTTGAGGGGATGGTTTGGGGATTTAGGAAGCAATTCAGATGCTCAGAGCAGTAGTACCTCACTATGGCTAAGTGCTGGTAAACACAGTAGCTCCTGACTCCACACTGGAGGGGGGAGGCATCAGGAAGACAGTGGTGTCTCCCAGGCCAGATTCTTGTACGCAAAGGCAGTTATTTTGATAACCAGATCAGGGACAGAAGCTAGGGAGCCCTTGGATGCCTCTGAGCTGCGAGAGGCTGTACTAAAGGTATGTCACGGAAGGCTCCTCAGAGGAGACCCAAGAGTGCAAGGCCAACAGTAAGCCAGATCCCTGTGAGTGCCTACAGGAGGAAGCAGCGACTGAAACAATTCTGGTTCAGGGGAGTATCTGTGGCTCTGCATCCTAGGGTGGGCCAGAGTGCCCACGCGTGCATGCTCTCTCCCTCTCTCTCTCTCTCTCTCTCTCTCTCTCTCTCTCTCTCTCTCTCTCTCTCTCTCTGTGTGTGTGTGTGGTGTGACAGACAGACAGACAGGGTGTAGTCTTTCTGGAACTCAGTATCGCATGCTGGCGTCAAGCAGTCACAGAGTACCCGCAAATCCGGTTTAAGAACTTCTGCCCCCCGCCGCCGCCGCTGTGGTTTACTCAATGGTTGGTGGAGGGGGGACAGTTTGGGAGTCACAGCTTTCCATTACTCCCCGGTCGCAGAGACTCTGAGCCACCCCGAAGAGGCGAGCCCAGAGGAGCAGCCAGAGGAGGCGGGGGCCGCCGAGGCGAGTGCGGAGGAGGAGCAGCCTCGGGAGGAGGAGGAAGAAGAGGCAGAGGAGGCCGAGTACCTGGCCCAGTTGCCGGAACCGCTGCTGCTGCGCGTGCTGGCCGAGCTGCCGGCTTCGGAGCTAGTGCAGGTCTGCCGCCTGGTGTGCCTGCGCTGGAAGGAGCTGGTGGACGGCGCCCCGCTGTGGCTACTCAAGTGCCAGCAAGAGGGCTTGGTGCCCGAAGGCAGCGCTGAGGACGAGCGGGACCACTGGCGACAGTTCTACTTTCTGAGCAAGAGGAGGCGCAACCTGCTACGTAACCCCTGCGGGGAAGGTGAGGGCCACTTACTGGGGTGCCCATTGTCCCTTCTAGAAAACAGCCCGGAATCCCCATCTGCTCCCTGGGGCATCCGCTCTCAGTGAGCTGGGGTGGGACAGGCCCCGTGGACACTGGGTTCCGGGGTAGAGTGAGAAAATGCCCACAGTCCCATCACTCCTCCTCTGCCCACCGGGACCTTGAGAGAGTAGCCACGCCCACTCTGCCTGCCACTGCCATGGCAAGAGCCAGCCCTGCCACGGCCTCAAGCAAGGGGCTGTGTGACCAGAGTGGGGTTGTCCTGTCCCTACAGAGGACTTGGAGGGCTGGTGTGACGTGGAGCACGGTGGGGACGGCTGGAGGGTGGAGGAACTGCCTGGAGACAGTGGGGTGGAATTTACCCAAGATGACAGCGTTAAGAAGTACTTCGCCTCCTCCTTCGAGTAAGGAGAAGGGGTAGGGGGGAGAGGGAGGGGAAAGCCGGCGGGGGTGGGCGTGGGGGGGGGG
Organism: Acomys minous; assembly: GCF_964271855.1. Classification (NCBI taxonomy): domain Eukaryota; kingdom Metazoa; phylum Chordata; class Mammalia; order Rodentia; family Muridae; genus Acomys; species Acomys minous. Next base: position 121,483,707 of record NC_140487.1, read on the forward strand.
AGCACACCGGTCCTGACACCTGTTCCCCCAGGTGGTGCCGCAAAGCGCAGGTCATTGATATGCAGGCTGAGGGCTATTGGGAGGAGCTGCTGGACACCACCCAGCCCGCCATCGTGGTCAAGGACTGGTGAGCAGCTGTGGGGGGTTTGTCAAGACTGAAGGAGAAGGGGAAGTAGTGATGGTGGTTGGCAGCGGATGGAAAGCTGTTTCCTGTCTTGAGTTTAAAACGTTAGCGAATGTGTGCGTGCATGCCCGTGCTTAAGGCAAGGCTACTACTAATAAATTAAGGTCCGCTTACCTCCTACATGTATACACATATCCATATATATATTCCCACTTGTGTGTGTGACACCCCAACAATGTGTACCCCCTAGGATGGCTTTGGTTCTCAGGTTGAGTCAGGCGCGTTTTGAGTTTAGCTCTAGGGCCCAGTTCCCTCTTCTCTGTGGCCTCAGCTTTCTTATCTGTGAAATGGGAACACTGTGGGACACTGGCCAGGCAGGGATGCTGGGCCTGGCAGAGTGAGGCTCAGCAGGTGAGGCCTGCGCCCTGCACGCTCCTGCAGGTACTCGGGCCGCACGGATGCCGGCAGCCTTTATGAACTCACTGTGAGGCTGCTGTCGGAGCACGAAGATGTGCTGGCGGAGTTCAGCACCGGACAGGTGGCAGTGCCTGAGGATGGCAGCTGGATGGAGGTGAGCCTGCAGGGCTGGGGGACAGGCTGGGGACATTGCGGGTGGAGCTCGTGGAAGCCCCGCCCACGATGCTCGGGTGCAGAGAGGGAGGTCCACGGTTTGTGGAGCCCACGCAAGTTAAGCCCACAATCAGAGCTGGGGTCCTGGTGCTGCCCCGGGTGTGACGGCAGGGACAGGCTTAGAGACCCCTGAGGCTGACACAATATCCTTTCACCCCTAGATCTCCCACACTTTCACCGACTATGGGCCGGGTGTCCGCTTCGTCCGCTTTGAGCACGGAGGGCAGGACTCTGTCTTCTGGAAAGGCTGGTTCGGGGCCCGGATGACCAACAGTAGCGTGTGGGTCGAACCCTGAGTGACCTCCTCTACTCCCATCAGCCACCCTCTAGGAAAGAAGCCTGGGGTAGAAAGGCCTTACTTTAATTCGTAGCATCCTCACCTGCCTTGCCCACACCTTGTACCTGCTTCTCTCCGGCCCCTTCCTCCAGCCTGGTCCCCAGGGGAGAGAAGGATTTATTTGACTGTGGGATGGCTTCAGGCGGTAGCTTCTAGAGTGTACTATCTGAGGGGGGTATGGGGCTGCTGCTGGATCCCACGCACCTAGCATTGTAAGCCTGCCTCAAAGTGGGCACTCAATAAATATTTGTCCAAAGAAGGAAACGATGAAAGTGGGCATCTCCCCGTCCCCATCTCTCTCTCTGTCTCCCGAGGGCCCCTGGCCCGGCCTGGAAAAGTACTTGGTGGCAGTCCAGCTGCTCGGGTTTCCAGGGGCTCTTGGGTTGGTATGGGGCCAGCTGGACCTGGCCAGGCCTTCGGACAAAGGCTAGGATTGTGAGACTAAGGAGGGGCTGGCTGAGCCTGGCGCCTGAGGACATCCAAGCTGCCCGGAATCCACAACAGGGCTCAGTAAGGGAGTGTGTGAGATGCCTGCCCTTCAGAACCAGTAGTTAGGCTGCGTCTGCCTCCCATGTTTCTACCCATCTCTGGAGTCCTTTGATGGTGGCCCCACCGGGTCTGGATACACATTCTCTTGGGCCTAGAGATGAAAGTTTGGAGAGAGAGAGAGAGACAGAGACACACACACACACACACACACACACACACACACACACACACACACAGAGAGAGAGAGAGAGACAGAGACAGACAGAGACAGAGACAGACACAGAAAGAGAGACAGAGAGAGAGAGAGACAGAGACAGACACAGAAAGAGAGACAGAGAGAGAGAGAGGGACACACAGAGGGAGACAGAGAGAGAGAGAGAGAGAATCTTTCATTTATCTGTTCTTGTACTAACCTTCCTTACTGGCCAGCACAGGATTGGTATTATCTTGAAGCTCTGGCCGTGGGCTCCACACTTGGGGGCAGGCATGTGGAAAGGGTGCGTTAGGCTGTACGTTTAGGCTACTTGCTTTTTGACATCTTAGCCCCTTCCCAGAATGCTCTGAGGCTGTCTGGGAGCGAGGAAGAGTCCTGTCACCGTAGTCCAGATCTAGCCTCTGTGACCTACTCCCCAGCTCTGCTTTCATCCTGGGGTTTGGCGCCACCTGCTGGTGAGGCGGGATAGCGGCCTGCGCAGGGGCTTGGCCTGCCTTGTTGCCTTGACTGGATGGACACTTATTCCTTGGAGATTCCAGGGCTGCAGCCCAGAGCCCTGTGGGCCTTGAAGTGAAGCCATTCTGTCTCATGAAGAATCAACAGATCAACCATAGGCAGTGGTCCCCAGGCATGTTCTGGGACTGTCTGTCTAAGCTCTGCAAAGTCTCTGTCATGGGGCTTTGTCAGTCAGGACTTCTGGTTCTACATGTCTGTGTTTGCCACATGTGTTCAGGCACCCATAGAAGAAGGAATTACAGGTGATTGTGAGCTGCCTGATGTGGGTGCTGGGGCCTGAACGTGGGTCCTCTGGAAGGACAGCAAATGCGCTTAACCACCAAGCCACCTCTGCAGTTCCCCCATTCACCCCAGTCCTTTCTAAGGGAACCCTGAGTCTGTGGGGCAAGGTCCACACCCTCTTTAGTTGGGATCATAATCCTTGAACTCCTGTGCTGAATGATTAGGTAAGGTGGCGCTTTCAGGGCAAAGGACTGGGATGTGCGCGCAGAGACACCTCGCCAGCAGGTGGCGCCAAGCCCCAGCACGAAGGCAGAGCTGGGGGCCCACATGCGGCTCAGAGATGGGAGCCCAAAGCACTGAGGTTAGAGTTTCTGCCTCTCAAGTGCCAGGAGACCACAGACAAGGTCTAGGAGTTAGGTGAAGGGTGCCCCAGGCTGGAGTGACAGTTAAAATCAATAGTTCAGAGAGACCAGCTGGCTGGCTGAAGTGTGAGGGCCGGGAGGTTAGTGTTGCTAGGGAGGTGACATGCCTGCGCCATAGGGCTCAGGACGCTTGCTGTCCACTCAGAGATGAGCAGAGACTGTTACCACCATCCTCTAACAGGAAACAGAATAAGGTGGCAAGTGGAGCCCAGAATCAACATAGAAACACAGTCCCTATTGGTCAACTGTGATCCAAGTTCATTCTTCTTCTTCTTTTTTTTTTTTTTCTGAGACAGCGATCCTCCTGCCTCTGCCTCCCGAGTGCTGGGCTTAAAGGCATGCGCCACCACGCCAGGCCACATACAACCTTCATGCGGGCTGAGCCCACCCTAGAAGGCAGAGGGGAGCCTCAAGGAAAATTTCATGTGTCAGCCAGCAGGTGGCGCCTAAGGGCTCTCTCTGGAACCCTGTTAGAAGAGTGCACTCAGTTTTCTGCTAACAAGTTGTTATTTATTGAGTTCCTATTAGGTATCAGGCCGAGATCAAACCATCAGCCTCTGCTGGAACGCACACTGTAGAGGGAGAAACACAACTACAAACAACAAAATGACGCCAGCTGTCAACACGATGTGGCACCTAAGCTTTGCATGTGTCACACACATATTGAGGCAGAGTAGCTACAGGGGGTGGACAATTAATTTCCTTTAATGTCTGGGCATGGTGGTGTGTAGGATTTTTTTTTCTTTCGAGACAGAGTTTCTCTGTGTAGCCTTGGCTGCCCTGGACTCCCTCTGTAGATTAGGCTGTCATCGAACTCACAGTAATCTACCTGCCCCTGCCTCCCTGTGAGCTGGGATTAAAGACGTGTGCCACCACACCTGGCTTGGTGGTGTGTATCTTTAATCCCAACACTCTGGAGGCAGAGGCAGGTGGATCTCTGTGAGTCTGAGATCAGTGTGGTCTACACAGTGAGTTCCAGACCAGCCAGAGCTACACAGTGTGACCCTGTCTCAAAAACAACACAAAACGGACGAAACAAACCAGAGCACCCCCAAATCCAAATCAGAAACAATAACAAAAAAGAGTAAAAATTATTTTGAGGATTAACTGCTATTTTCCTCGCGTGTCTGTTTGTCTCTCTATGTGTAAGCCACATATGTGTGGGTGCTTGTCTCTGTGTGTGAAAGCCACACGTGTGTGTGTGGGGGGGGGGGGTGTGCCTGAGAGGACACCAGATTCTCTGCAGCAGACATCACCAGGAGTTGTAAGCTTCTTGACGTGGGTTCTGGAAACTCTGGAAGAACAGGAAATGTTCTTAAGTGCACAGCCATCTCTTCAGCCCCTGCTATTTCTTTTCTTTCCTTTTTTAAAAAATTGAGTGAGACAATTGAAGCACAGACAAGTCAGGCAATTTCCTCCAGGTCACCCAGCCCTCTATGAACCTTATATGAAGGTCAGTCTTTCATGGAAGTAAACTTCTCCTCAGCCACTTGGGCACTTGGTCTCCACCAACAAAAAAGTACCGAGCGTGACACTGTTACTTGGCCAAGGTGATCAGGAAGGACTCCGTGAAGGACCCTTTGAAGAGGATGAAGAGGACCCAGCCCCACAGAGCTGGGAGAAGAACATCACAGGGAACGGTGAACGCAAAGGCCCTGGGGTTGGGAATGAATTTATCTACAGACCAGGAAAACGGCCAGCATGCCTGGCACACAGTTTGACATGAGCTTAGACATGTAGGTGGTATCGAAGAGAGTCACCTGAGGACACACCGTGCGCCACGCTATAGGGTGTGAATACTCCAGGAAGAAAGGGGGGTGATGTGAGCTTCCTGGAGAGACAGGAGATTGCTGGGAACAGGGGATGAGACACCAGCAGTTTACAGTCTTGCCCACGAGATCACATTTTCAGAGAATACTGGATGACAGGTTGGGAACCATGATGACAGTGCTGTTGTCACCTGCAACATCCGCAGCGACAATGGGCGTGTGCCAAGGACTCCTGTGTCAGCTTTCATGTTAAAATGCTAGGTCCATCCCGCCTGCTCACTAGCCCCTTCTGGGAGACACCCTGGCCTCCTGTGTGTCAGTCACTGTTCAGGGTTTGTTCAGGCTCACTGTTTGAGGACGGGGTCTGCTAAGGCGTGGAGCAATCCAGCGTGCAGGCTGGAGGCGGGGATGTGACACAGCTGGGAGGATTGCATCCTCAGTCAGAAAGCAGAGAAATGATTGCCTGAGTGCTGCTTGCTTTCTCCTTTTTTCACCCTGTCAGGACTCCCAGACCCTGGCATTGGGCTGCCCACATTCAGTGCTCGTTTTCCTGGCTCATTTGACCCAATCTGGAGACTCCATCATGGACGAGCCCTGAGACTCATCTCCTGCCTGGTTATAGGAGCTGCCAGTGTTAACTGTCACACCTTGTCATAGATGGGAGAGGCTGTACACAGATGTCCTGGTTGCTCTTGAGGAGGGGGAAAGGAAGCTGTCTCCAGCTCAGGGGTGATCTAAGTCACCACAGCATGGGGCCGGACATGGAGGCAGAGCAGGGAAGAGCTAGGAGCTGAAATGGACCTGACTTTAGGGTTCTGGCATGTGACAGATCCCAGGAAGCTTGAAAGATCAATAGGGGCTCCGAGACATTTTAACTGTAGGTCACAGGATGTAAAAAGGATTCCCTTGTAGACTCCTGGTGATCATCTCTGTTTAGCAACTTTGTAACGGGAAAGTCTTTTAAAAAATTAATTAGTAGCTGGGCATGGTGGCCCACGCCTTTAATCCCAGCACTCAGGAGACAGAGGCAGGAGGATTGCTGTGAGTTCGAGGCCAACCTGGTCTACAAAGTGAGTCCAGAACAGCCAAGTATACCCAGAGAAACCCTGTCTCGAAAAACAAACAAAAATAAAAACAAAAATTAATTAGTTAATAATATGTGCCTGGGTGTTTTGCCTGTGTGTATGTCCATGGATGTCTAAGACCTGCAGGGGGCATTGGGTCCCCTGTGGGTGCTGCGAACTGGACTCAAATCTCTCCAGATTCTCTTTCCTTTCTAATTGATTTTCTGATTTGCTTTGTAAACACGGATGTCATTGAGAGGAAAGGGCAGTTCTTTCTATGACCACCAGATGGCGGCATGGTCAAGGCAGTCCTCAGCCTGGCAGCCTCGAACACCACATTTGAATCCAAAGGCCACGGAGGGACAGGTTCTTTGCTGAGGTCTCAGAGTCTCTGTCCTCAGAGGGTTATGCTTTGAAGAGGCTCAACCCAGGGGTCTCTTCATACAGCTTTTTTGTTTTTTTTTTGAGACAGGCTCTCATGGATCCCAGGCTGCCCGGAGGTCTGCTTCTCCTGCCTCCACTCTCTGGGTCTGGGGATTACAGGTGTGCGCCGCCATGCCTGGTTTAGGTGGGATCAAAGCCAGCCCTGAGTCCTACAGGACTTACAGGACCCAGAAGGGCTTGGGAGATGCCTTTAGGAGCTCCTCTGTCTCTGCACCCCAGCAGAACTCTGGGCCTTCGCTGAACCCCCTCGCCTGAAGCGAGCACAGGGTACCAGACAGATCTGATCTAATCTCCTAGTGAGTAATGACTCCACTGCTCCCCCTCCCCTACTACTCCCCCCCCCCCAAATTAAACCTAATCTTGTGTTGACTCTGCTGAACAGGGAGGGTGATGCAGACGATGAAGACGAGATGGTATTCATTCTCCTCCAACAAAAGCCAATTAATTGCTGGGAGGATTATCTCGCTGAGTTAAAGCTGCTGTCAGCTCGGCAGACAACTGCGGTGCTTCAGCTTAGGTCTGTGCTGAGGCAGCAGGAGAGATTCGGGGGAGATACACACAAGAACTGCCTGAGTGGAGGAAGCGGGTGTGAGTAAGGTAGAACAGAGAGCTCTGTGGGCCCCCTTCCCCCTAATTTCCAAATGCACACCCCACATTTGCTTTCTGAGTCTCGTGAGAAGATCCATGCCAGGCCACCTGGGATCCCTTCCAGGCCTTTTTGGGTCACCTTCAATCAGTGAATGTGGGGATCAGATCGCCTCCTTTCCCCCCAAGTTCCTCTCTGCACACCTCTCCCAGGAGTCCGGGAAGCCATGCGTCTGGTGGCAGGACCACACATTTAGGCCAGGCCTGTGATCCTAGCTACTGGGAAGGCTGAGATGGGAGGATAACAAATCCAAGGCCAGCCGGGGCCACATAACGAGTTCATTGTTAGCCCGGGCTACAGCATGAGTTCAAGGCCAGCCTGGACAGCTAGGGAAACTCAATCTCAAAATTAGAAAGTGAAAAGAGAGCTGAGGATACAACTCAGTGACAGGGCATTTGTCCAACGTTGGGGGATGGGTGGGCTCTGGGTTCCATCCCCAGCATAGAGAAGAGTGGGGTTTGCAAACAGACACACCAGGGCCTCCGCTGGATTTCTTCTTCACTCTGGGATCCCCAGGGTCCTGCCCTAACGTCCCTCAGGCTAGGCTTCGTGAGGTTCCCAGATGTCAGACACTGTGGGCTGCAGGAGGAGATGCGCCCACGGGAGACTCACGGGTCTCCCACACCACACAGCCCTCCCAGAGGCTTCGCGCTTTCATCCTCATGTATATACAATAGGAAATTGGGGTTCAGAGAGACCCCGACACTTTACCCTGCAGAGTCACAGGGGTCCAAGGCTCCCTTCCCCCCAAAGCACAGGTCCTCCCCACAGGGCTGTGGTACAGTGTCTTGCAGATGGATGAGGTGTTATTTCCGGCCGGTGTTAGGCTGGCAGCCGCATCCCTTCTCTCTGGCTCTCAGAGCCAGGCTGTCAGTGGGATGTGTGGTTCTCCTCACAGGCCTGTGGCTCACCTTCTTCTCCCGCTCTGTGGGAAGCCCACCCATCCCCATCGGGAGAGCACAGTTTCATTGACTTTGATCCGTGAGCCATTGATATTTTCTGAACCCAACAAAAGCGTCCCCAAAGTGCGGCTTAACCAGCCAGGCTCTGTCAGAGCTGTGTGCCCGGTGAGCTAAGCACTGTTTTAATATCTCTGGCTATATTTCATCTTCTCAGTGAACCTTCTGCGTCCCATCTGGAGGCACAAGTGAGAGGGGCAGCCTGGCTCTGTGTCACACAGCACACAGCAGGGGTGCTGGGCTCAGTGGCTTCTAATCCCACAGCGGAGGAGGGGCTTTGCAGAGAGTGGTAGAGGCCAAGGGGGCTTCCTGAGCCCTGTGGGGTTCACTTCACTTCGGCCTGGTCTCGGGGATACCCCTGCTCACGGGTGGACCTGCTTAGCACACAAGCATTTCTCAAGTCCCTCTGAGTGCCAGACAGTTTTATGCTTCCGGGAGACAATAATGAACCAAAGGGTCATTGTCTGTGGAAATGCGGACTGATGTAGGAGACAGATTCCTGCCCCCCCCCGTCACCCCCCCCCCCCCGGGTTTCTCTGTGTAGCCTTGGCTGTCCTGGACTCCCTTTGTAGACTAGGCTGACCTTGAACTAATGGAGATCCACCTGCCTCTGCCTCCCCAGTGCTGGGATTAAAGGTGTGCACCACCATGCCCCGGAGACAGATTTTATTTACTATTATGTATACAGTGCTCTGCCTGACTGTACACCTGCAGGCCAGAAGAGGGCATCAGATCACATTATAGATGGTTGTGAGCCACCATGTGGTTGCTGGGAATTGAACCCAGGACCTCTGGAAAAGCAGTCAGTGCCCTTAACCTCTGAGCTATTTCTCCAGCCCAAGACAGATTTTTAAAAAAATTTTTTATTTATTTTTATTTTATGTGCATTGGTGTTTTGCCTGCGTGTGTGTCTGTGTGAGGATGTCAGATCTTGTAGTTACAGACAAGTTGTGAGCTGCCATGTGGGTGCTGGGACTTGAACCCGGGTGTTCTGGAAGAGCAGTTCCTTAAATGCTCTTAACCTCTCCAGCCCTCAAGACAGATTTTTTTTAAAAAAAAGGGGGATTACCTACTCATCTCCTCTGTTAAGTGGGGTTGTAACCCCCCCTACTTCCTCACACCCCCCCATCACCAAGCAGTTCCTTTTTTGGAGGGCAGGTACTTGGGTGTGCACAGGGAAGAACAGAACACAGGTCTGTGAGTGAGACAGGTGTGGGACAGCAGCAGGCTGTGAGGGGAACAGCCTCTTTAGTTTGGATGGTCAGTCAGGGAGGGCTTCCTGCAGAAGGTGAGTGGACGCTTTGCTTCTGAATGGAAGGGACAAAGAACTTCCCTCTTGGGGATCGTTGGCTCCCTGGCCCTTTCCTGGCCACAGGACACTCCTGAGACATCAGCGTTCTATGATGGGACAGGGACCCTTGTGGGTATTTCTGTCCTTAAATGGTGATTGAGTGCGAGAGGAGATGGCTTCAGTCAATGGGAGGTTTGTGAGGAGGAAAACCTTGTCCGAGACCTTCAAAGCGTCTTAAAAAACAGATATCTCGGAGGGGGGTGCAGGGAGAAAGGGGAAAACAAAAAACAAAAAACAAGGAAGAGGGAATCGGGCGGGGAAAATGATTTTTCTCGGCTTGCGTTTCCAGGGGAATTAAATCCTCTTTCTCGTCACCACTGAGTGGAATAATCCAATCTATGAGGCAGAAACCCCCTCCTATTTATTGCTGCGCCTTTGACCTAACAGTATCGGGCTGCGTTTGAAATCAGACCATCCCGGGGAGGGAGGCGCTGGAGGGAGGGAGCGCCAGCCCCCGGACCAATTACTCTGCCCGCCGACACCAGAAAAATGAATTATTCCCCGAAAGCAGCCTCCTCAGCTGATGAATTCTGCACTGCAGAGCTGCGGAGTTCTCCCAAATTGAATCGAAGCTTTGAGAGATGGTTAAAACCAGGTGGAGTGTGTGTTGGCGGAGAGGGAGTCTGACAGCCTTGGGGAGAGAGGGGCGCTTCTGCGGCTGGCAGGGGTCCTGGGAGGGGCGAGGTATAGCCCACTTTCCGGCTTCAGAGGTCCCCTGTGCTCAGCTGGGCCGAAATGCTTTGTTCCCAGCCCGAGGCTCAGAGAGGCCGGGTTGTCTGTCTGAGGCCACACAGTGAGCAGGTAACCATAGCAACCTGGTACCTTTCCGTCCCTGTCCTCTGGGCCTTAGGATGAAACGCCTCCTCATGCTTCTCCCTCCCTGGGAAGCCCAGATTGACTCTGTCTCTTCCCACACTGAATCACTGAATCTATAGTTATGTGACCCAGGACAAGGAGTTCTCTCTCTCTGGGCCTCAGCTTCCTGACCCCGCTCCCATTGACGCTAAATAAAATCCTAGATTGCCACCCTGGCAGCTACAAATGACAGAAACATTTGTCACTCCAAGTGGCGGAGTAAAGCAAACTTGGCATATTAGTCAAGAGTCCCCTCCAGGCACAGAACTGATAGGATCAGCTTCTACAGTCAAAGGGGGTGGATTGCACTGGTCTATAAGCTGTGTTCTGGGTAGTCCTGGTGATGAAAATCCTGCAGTTCTCAGTCGGCGAGGCTGGGTTCCTCAGCAGTCCCAGTCTGGCGTTGGACTCCCAGACTGCTGATCATTAGTCTGGATTGGAGCCCTGCAGATGTTGACTCTAATACTGGTGAAGGGTACCTCTGCTGCAGGATAGATGAACTTGCCAGCAAGAGTGAGGGCAAGCAGGCCAAAAGCAGAGTCCTTCCATGTTCTTCCCCCCTCTCCCCCCATGAGACAGGGTTTCTCTTTGTAGCCCTGGCTGTCCTGGAACTCACTCTGTAGACAGTCTGGCCTCAAACTCACAGAGATCCCCTGCCTCTGCCTCCTGAGCGCTGGGATTAAAGGCGTGTGCCACCATGCCCGGCCCTGCCATGTTCTTCAATGTGGGCTACTCCCAAGGTTACCCATCACACATGAGTTTACATAGTGAAGGTATGGGTAGAATGCTTGTTTTGTTTAGTGGTGTGAGTGTGTGTGTGTGTGTGTGTGTGTGTGTGTGTGTGTGTGTGTGTACAGCATGCATGTGGATGTCAGAGGACAATTTGTAGTAAGTGGTTCTCTCCTTCTACCATGTGGGTACCAGAGATTGAACCCAGGTTGCTAGGTTTGGTGGTCAGTGCCTTCATCTGCTAAGCCACGTCATCAACTTGTGCTCAGATTCTCTCTGTCTCTTGGTTCTCCATGGCTTCATCTCAGACAGGCTCCCTTGGATGTGGGGACTGTAAAGCTGACAGGGCTGAAGAGGAGGACCTTGGGTGCTGGGTGGCAATCTTAGCGGGAGCTTCACTTTCCCCCATCTTGCCCTGGATGGTAGCATTCCATGGCTGGCCAGAGTTCTATAGGCATCAACCTAAACTAGTCCATGTAACGATAACTAGTCCACCGACCAGTCCAGCTGGTCAGTTATTGGGGGGCCGAGGGGGGTCGCAACCTGTATTTAAAGAAATGGGCGAGAGAGAGACATAGAGCTCAAGCGAACAGTTGCTTGTCAAGAGCCATTTATTGAAGGTAATGGCAGGCTTTTTAAAACCTGCTTTAGTGAGGGCGGGGGTACGCAAGGAGAGTAGTGGAAAAGTACAAAATCTTCTGGGTTGAGCCCCAGGAACATTAGCAAGGGGAGGGGTCTTCCAGGTGACACAAAGCAGGATATCTCTGTGGTTATCTTAGGATCAGATCGCTGTCTTCTCAGGACTAAGCCGGATGCCTTGCATACCTAATGAGTGGCCCAGCAGGATGTTGGCTGCAAATACTGAATGGGTGGGGGTCGGCCTCAGGCCTTTTGGTCCCTGGCATCAACCCATCCCTCCCAGTTTCTAGTGAGGGGAGCACAAGTGTGTGTGGAGCCAGGAAGGAGGGACTAAGCCTGACCCCTCGGCTTCCCTCTCCAGCCTGACCTGCTGATCTGCCTCCCAGGCCAGAGGCAGAGGGCTTGGTCCCCAGGGAGAGAGTAAGCATCATTTCACAGCACTGGATCCATAGACCAAAAAGAGCAAGCTAGGAGCCATGCTTGCTGCGGCCTCTCCTCCTGCACTCCAGCAGGTGTCTCGGGATTTTGCTGGCCTGCAGGGCTGGCCTAGGGCTTGGGATGGGTCTCTGGGGCTGCAGATGTGGCCAGGGGTGAAGGAGTAGGGGACTGATGGGGGCAGGGCATGAGGAGAGGCTGAGTACCTCTAGGTGAGGGGCTCACATCCTGCTATGGGCAGAAAATCTCCCCCAGCGGCCAAGAGTATCTTGCCAGTGTCACTAGTGTTGGTACATCGTGGAAACCCTAGGCCCTGGCTGTGATGCCATGTCAGGATGCTGCTATTGCCTTTAAATTATTATTGTTATTATTATTGTTGTTATTATTAATGTCATTATTATGTGTGTGATGTATGTGTATGGGGGTTGCGCGCGCACACACACACACACACACACACACACACACACACACACAAGCCATGTTATGACTTTGGAGGTTACAGGACAACTTTTTTGAGTCAGTCCGCATCTTTCACCTTTATGTAAGTTAGGGGCCTCCAAGTCAGGGCATCAGGCTTGCCCAGCAATCCCGTTGCCGTCTGAGATATCTCATCACCTCTGCCTTTCACGGCACTGTCCTGAGATCCCTTCGTTCACTGTCTGACCCATCAACCCTCTGCCTGACTGCATGCATCCCAGGGTCAGGGAAGGAGACGGGGGAGGAGAACCAGTGTTGTCTTTTTCACACTGACTCACTAAGTATAAATGGGGAAACTGAGGCTGTGTGGGAGGAGAGAGTAGCCACAGGCTCTCCCAGGTCTGGGGTGAGACGTGTGTGCCTGAGGTGTCTCCTGTCTCCTCCAAGGTTCCTTTGGGTGGATACAGGGGACTTCAAGAGGAGCCCTGCCTGGGGACAGAAGCTCAGACATGACCTGGCCCTGGGGCCAGGGAGGAAAAAAAGCACAATGAGCAGAGCCAGGTGGGACATGCATGGCCCCTGGGCTTCTCAGGTCCAGTGCCTGTCCTTCAGGGATACCTCACGGGCCAGAGAGATTAAAGAAGGTTGCAGTTTTTTTTTTTCTTTTCTTTCTTTCTTTTTAAAAAAGATTTATTTATTTAGTATACAGTGTTCTGCCTGCATGTAACACCTGCAGGCCAGAAGAGGGCACTAGATTTCATTGTAGATGGTTGTGAGCTGCCACCTTTAGAAGAGCAGGCAGAGCTCCTAACCTCTGAGCCATCTCTCCAGTCCCCTTCTTTTCTTTTCTTTGCTTTTTTGTTTGTTTGTTTGTTTGTTTTTTGAGACAGTATTTCTCTGTGTAGCCCTGGCTGTCCTGGAACTCGCTCTGTAGACCAGGCTGGCCTTAACTGAGGGATCCACCTGTGTCTCTCTCCAGAGTGCTGAGATTAAAGGGGTGTAACACCACTACGTGGCCTAAAGTTTGGGTTTCTGAGAAGTGAGCCGGCACAGAAGTCTCTAGCCCCGCATGCTCCTGGCTGTGAGAGTCCAGGGAGGCGGTGTATACTCCCGAGTAAGTTTCCTCAGCTGTGAAACAGACACAAAGGTTGGCCCTGCCTTGTCAAGTGGTTAGAACTGAAGGTAGCCCCAGGCCTTTCTGGTGCCTACAGAGCTTCAGGGACTCAAGAGGAAGAGGGTGCTGAGCCTAGGCCCAAGAGAGACAGGACTCGGGGCACCAAGAGCTCTTTTGGGGGACCACAGGTCTTTGAGGAGAGGCCAGTTAAGGCATTTGGGTTCTGAGCATTGACAGTAATCCCTGGTCCCAACGAACAACTTTTCTGGTCCAGCTGAGTTCTGGCTTCCATGGCAGTCTCTGCCAAGGGCTCTGCATGAGCTCTGAGGACATTATTGTTTAAAAAAAAAAAAAGTATGTATTATAACCATGGATATGATGTGTGTGTTTGTGTGTGTGTGCATGCGCACATGCGCATGTGAGCACATACATGCACATGCATATGCACGTGGGAGTCAGAGGGCAACTTTTGGGAGTCAATTCTCTCTTACTGAAGCTGCTGGAAATTGAACTCAGTTGGTCAGATTTGTGTGGCAAGGATTCTGCCTTCTCGTCTTCGTGCTCAGTGGACGGGAGAGTACTGAGGTTCAGTGGGGGTGGGGGAGGGGTGGAGAGGGTTACACTGCTCCCACCATCATACGGCTGGCTAGTTGGTACAAAAGCATACTCCCTCGGAGTTTTTCTAATCTTACGGTGGAGGCATGGCAGCCACACCCTGTGGACACCGAGGCGCTGAGGCTGCTCTCGTACCTCTGAGAGGTTGGCTCTGGGATTCCCTAGCGCTCCTGGCTGCACATGCGTGAAAACAGCAGGAAGGGATTCTAGTGGGGTGGTTCACAGGGAGCCACATGAGTCCCCGTGGGAGCTAGGACATGGGAGTGTCGTGTCCCTGTTTCCAGCTTCTAGAAAGAAGCCTAGAATTCACTATTGGGCTCTCTGCACGCCCCCCCTCCCCCTTTTAAGCACTTAAAGAACAGACCAGAACTGATAGCTAAATTAAGCCTGCTGAGAGCGCCTGTTTAATTGAAAATGCCATCTGTAATTTAAATGTCAGAACCAGGGATGGTTATTGCGGCCGCCTTGAAGACTGGGGCTCATTTCACAGTTTCAAAAACAGACCAAGAGAAACAGCAAATGGACCGTGGCCTGCAGCATCGTGGAGCGATTAATGACTTCTCTGGCCCTGCTGAGCTCCCGCTTCCAGGATAACCCTGTACAGAAGGTTCTGGATGGATGGGGGGCGGGGCGCGGGCTGGGAGCTGGAGATTTGGGCTTGGCTCTGAGCCTCTGCCTCTCTTCCACACACTCTGCTCCTTCTCCATCCCGCATCGGGCTGCCTTGCCAAACTGCAGGGCCCTCCTTGTTCCTCCAGAGGGTCTCTTTTGCCTTGCTAGAGAGCCGGGCCTCCTAACATGACATCCTCCTCTCTGGGAGTGACACACATCCACGATTCCTATGACCAAAGACAATCAGAGAAATTCACCCATTGGAGGGGGGGGGGGGAGAGGGTCCTTTCCTTCATATTCTCTGCTTGAAAGAGGAGATTGCGGATGGACAGACGGACTGGGGACAAAGACTGGCTGTGGGCAGCCATGCTGCCTCCTGCTAACTTGGCAGGTAATTTGGATGTGGGACTTGCACTCAAGTTCAAGGTTCCTTTCTCTACAAAGATGTCTACACACACTAGCCCCGGACTATCTTCTCTCCTGCCTCTGCACTGGAAGCCTGGACAAAAGATATTCTGTGGGCACATCTGGGGTATGGAAGACACAGAGTTGTCCCGGAGATCAGAAGACGCTGGAGTCCTCTGGAGTCGGGGAGGGGGATTGAGGGTAGGGTATTTTGACAGTGGAAAGGAAAACGGAGCTCTATTCTTGACGCTAGGTGCTGGAAACGAGTGCGACCTGGTGACTTCTGAGTCGTATGGCTGTTGAGGTGAAAAGTGGTGGGACATCCTTGGAGCGAGCAGGGGCCATGAGGAGGCAGAGAGTGCCAAGAGAGCCACACCTGGCTCTGCCGCTGCCTCCTCCCACTTCCCCTTCCGCCTCTCCTCCTCCTCCTCCTTCTGAAACAGGGTCGAGTGTAGCTCATAATGGCCTCGAACTCTCCATACAGCCAAGGATGATCTAGAATTACTGATCCGACTGCCTCCGCCTTGACGGTGCTGGGATTACAAGGCGTGCACCACCATACCTGGTTTATGGGTCATTGGGGATCTAGCCCAGGACTTAATGCAAGCTGCGCAGCTCATTAACTACCTGCCAGACACCTTTCTTTCTTTCTTTCTTTCTTTTTTTTTTTTTTAGTTTTTCGAGACAGGGTTTCTCTGTGTAGCCTTGGCTGTCCTGGACTCACTTTGTAGACCAGACTGGCCTCGAACTCACAGCGATCCACCTGCCTCTGCCTCTCGAGTGCTGGGATTACAGGCATGCGCCACCACTCCTGGCTTCTTTCTTGCTTTTTAAAAAAAGATTTATTTATTTTTATGTATATGAGTACACTATCTTCATGCACACCAGGAGAGGCCATCACGTGGTTTTGAGGCATCATGTGGTTCCTGGGAATTGAACTCAGGACCTCTGCAAGAGCAGCCTGTGCTCTTAACCACTGAGCTATCTCTCCAGCACCCCCTGTGCCCAGACACCTTTCTTTATTCATCTGGTAGATAATTATTGAAGGACTATTGTGTGCTAGGCCAATAGGAAAGGACAAAATGAAAAGGTTGGGAGATGTCAGTATTATCACCGATGGGTTTGTCTCCTACCACCCGAGTCTGGAAGGGTAGGGCAGAGGGTATGTTCTGGAAAGAACAGTGCCTGAAGGGCTGTGAGACACCAGGTTTGATTTATGCCTCTTTGCGTGCTTCCCCTGGGAGCTGATTCTGGCCCAGGGAGATGATTGACAGCAGTGGGGTGGAGACTAGGGACCACACAGTGATCGTAGGGGTGCAGCATCTTGCCCAGTTTTATGTGGAGCTGAAGATGGAACACAGAGCCTGGGGCAACATGGAAAGCTGGGGAGTGGGAGGTGTTAATGGGCAGAATGCACTTCCTCACACTTTCCCTGCCCCTCAACCCCTCTTCTGGCCCAGGTGACTCCACACAGTGACCATCACCAGAAGTCCTGACTGGCTGCCTCAGGGAGCAAATCTCTTGCCCTGATTAACTTTCTGTCACCTCAGAGCTGACTGCTGAGGCCTCTGTTCCAGAGAAGGATGCTGGGGGCTGAGACAGGAAGGGTGAGGTAGGCCTGGCATCTATTTCCTGGGCACAGGATCCCCAGACACTTCCCAGGGTCCTAAGGGGGTGACTTGCTAGGTGAAATGTTCAGGCTGCCTGCTGGGCCCTGGGGCTGCTGGGAGCTGGAGGGTGGGGGAGGGGGCAGCAGCCACGCTCTATCTCCAAGGTGCCGTGTTCTGTCATTTGTCTTGAAAACACACCCTGGGCTCCAGCTCATCCTGCTTGTGGCCTGGGCTGGGATCTGGTTACTGTGAGGAGCCAGCCCAGCCAGGTTCCTGTCCTTAGAGGCCTTAGTGCGCTTTCTTACCCTCTCCTGAAGGCCAGTAGACAAGGCTGGTTGGAGCACTGGCTGAGGGCAGGTAGACACTCAGCTCTCTTGTCCTTACCACCCCCTTCTTTGCTCTGCCGACCTCTGCTCAGATGGCTAAACAAGGTATTCAGGAGCTGTGCATGTAGCTCCATTTAGAGAGTGTTTGCCTACCACACACAAGGCCCTGGGCAACAGCCCCCAGAATCCTATAAACCTGGGAATGGTGGTGCCCTGTTCTAGCACTTGGTGGGTGGATGCAGGAGAATTGGGAGTTCTAGGTCACCCTCAGTTATCAGCTACATAGTGAGTTCAAGGCCTGCTTGGGTCACATGAGTGTCTGTCTCAAAAAATGGGGTACTGGGAAGAGTGTTCAGGAGAAAAGTGCGCCTGCTTCACAAGCCCGAGACAGGAGGGTCCCTGGGGCTTTATGGCTGCCAATCTGGTTCCAGGTTCAGGGGGGGGGGGGACCCTGTCTAAAGAAAATAGGACAGAGAACGATAGAGCAGGACACCCAGTGTGCTCTGTCGCTCTCCACATGTGTATGAATTCCCAGGCACACACACTTGCCTGGCCTTGTGCACAAATACCATACACACATATACACCAACAACCAAACATTTACATCCGAAGCGTGCTGATAGTTACAAGTTCTCTCCCAGAATCCTTTTCACTAGGGCCCTCTCTTCCAGGACTCTCTCCTCTTGGGCAGCCACGGGAGACCCTCGCCTTCCGAGCACTGACCTTTGAAACCTCTTTGCCCTCTTCCCCATCCCAGTCACTCCCACTTCCCAGATGAGGAGCTGTGTCCAGGGTCACCCCTCCCTCGATAGTCTCTTCTCAAGTCGGCCTCACTGATGCCAGGCTGGTGGCTTGAAACTGGCCCTTGTGGGAAGGCTTAACACTGACAACTGGCAGATGCCGGGAATCGGGGCATCCACTTTAGGGAGCCAGTCAGGATTCGCCCACAGGCTTCTACGCACAGTGCTTAGACTCAGCTAGAGAAGCAGCCAAGGAAAATGTCTCTGTGGAGCCATTAGGGATGCCCTCCCTATGGGTGCGGTGCTGGTCCCAGGTAGATGCTGGCACTTCCCCTGATGGGCCGCCTTCAACATCACAGGTGGTTTGAAGATCCGCAATGTGGCTCTCTGCCACCCTCCCCTCCCACACCCAGGTTAACGGTGGAGATAAGACTTTGTGGCTAATTGAGGTCTCAGGCAAGGTTAACTGGTGCTTTTATTGATGTGGATGATAACTCCTCCTGGGTCTGTGAAAGAGGCGGGGATGTGATGGTGCGGGTCGGAGCCCATTTCCCCCTTCCGTGCTCATCCCAAGAGCTGCCTGGGCACCCTATCTGTGGCAGGTTTGTCTGTTCACCCCCACAGTGTTCTTGTTACCTTATTTTCTAATTATTTGCTTCTCTTTTTATTGTGTGTATGTGTGTGTGTGTGCGCATTAAAAAAAAATTTATTATTTATACAGTATTCTGCCTGACCAGAAGAGGGCACCAGATTGCATTATAGATGGTTGTGAGCCACCATATATATGGAAACTGGCAATTGAACTCAGGACGTTTGGAAGAACAGACAGTGCTCTTAACATCTGAGCCATCTCTCCAGCCCTTTGCTTTGTTTTTTTGAGACAGAGTCTCTCACTGGCCTGGAATTCACCAAGAAGGCTGGGCTGGATGGCCAGCGAGCCCCAGAGATGCACTTGTCTCTCCCTCTCTAGAGATGGAATTACAAGTTAGAGCTATAAGGCTTGGGTTTTTAAAATTAAGATTTAATTAATGTGTTTAACGTGTATGGGTGTTTGGCCTGCTTGTGTGTCTGTGCACCATGCCTGTACCTGGTGGCCATGGGAAGACAGAAGAGGGCATTAGCCCTTCTGGAGCTGGGGTTACAGATTGTTGAGCCACCTTGTGGGTGCTGGGAATTGAATCTGGATTCTCTGGAAGAGCAGCCAGTGCTCTTAATTGCTGAGCCACCCTCTCCAGCTGCATTTGTAAGTGGGGTGCCGGGGATCGAACTCAGATTCTTATGCTTTTGCAGCAAGCACTGCACCGACTAAGCCCTGCCCTGTTGATTTGGTTCCTCACCTGCTCCACAGGATGCAGAGGCTTTGCAAGCTGCTTCCCCCCCCCCCCAGCTGCCTGCTTTGCTGCCCCTTCCCCTCAGCACCCCCCCACCCTGACTTCAGATGTGTTAGTCTATTTGCTGATTTGCTTTGACACCAGGTCTCCTCCCACTGTAGTCCACACGGGCTTCAAACTTGTGATTCTCGTGCCTTGGCCTCCCTCCTTCTGGGGTGATAGGTGTGTTGCCCCCCCTCACCTAGCTTTGGATGTGGTGTAAGTGTGTCCTGCAAAGGCTCAACCGGCTAGAATCTTGGCCCCTAACTTGCTGGTTCAGAGGTGTAGCGGTTTTTAACATGCGGGACTGTTGGGACAATGAGGCCATGGGCTGTCAGTACATCTTAGCTCAGCTCTTTGTTTTTGTTTTTGCTTTTGTTTGTTTGTTTGTTTGTTTTTGTTTTTTTGAGACAGGGTTTCTCTGTGTAGCCTTGACTGTCCTGGACTCACTTTGTAGACCAGGCTGGCCTCGAACTCACAGGGATCCGCCTGCCTCTGCCTCCCGAGTGCTGGGATTAAAGGTGTGCGCCACCACGCCCATCTTAGCTCAGTTTGTGAATTGCTAAAGACTGGATTAGTTCTCATGAGAACAACAACTTCTTCTTCTTCTTCTTCTTCTTCTTCTTCTTCTTCTTCTTCTTCTTCTTCTTCTTCTCCTTCTTCTCCTTCTTCTCCTTCTCCTTCTTCTTCTTCTTCTTACTATTATTATTATTATTAAAACAATTGCTAGGTGTGGTGGTTTACACCTATAATCTAAAACTCAGGAAGCCAAGGCAGGAGGATTGTTTTATGGCCTGGCTCTCGGTTTCTGCTTTGTCACATGGTCTATGAAGCCTTTGCCACCAGCCCTCACCAGAGCTCAGCGCTTGCTATGCTTTGCTCTTGGATCTCCAGAACTGTGAGTCAGACAAGCTCCCTTCCTCCACAAAGCACCCAGCAGGAAGAGGAAAGGTGATCTGCGATCTAGGGAAGCCCCCTCTGTCCCCCTCAGCTCAGCTACCCAGAATGCTTGAAGGAGGCCCAGGAGAGTCAACAGTAGCTCCTCAGACTCTGAATCAGAGCAGTTTGTTTGGTTTTTCAAAAGAGCTTGGGGAAGGGAGAGTGGGGGGAGGGAGGGGCGGTTCTCTGTGTAGCCTTGGCTGTCCTGGACTCGCTTTGTAGACCAGGCTGGCCTCAAACTCACAGAGATCCGCCTAGCTCTGCCTCCTGAGTGCTGGGATTAAAGGCCTGCGCCACCATCTCCCAGCCAGAGCCTTGGTTTTTGTACTCTCTTTCAATGTTCATTAGCTGTGGGACCACAGGGAGGGAACAGAAAGGAGAGCCTGAAACAGACCTGATGGAAGCAGTAGACTCCACTTCCCTTGACCCCTAACTTGGTTCCCATTCATTCAAGGACAATGTTTCTATTTTGCTGTGGGAAATAAACAGTTACATTTGTTCTAATAGTAATAGTGGGTTTTGTTGGACAAAAATTTTGGAGAACAGCATTAGAGCAGCACCCAGCCTCGGCTCCTTCCCTTTCTAGCGATAGCCCCCTCCCATCGGAGCCCAAGACCCACCCCCTCCAGTAATTATAAGTAACATTAAAACTGCCTCCCGGAGCAAGTTATTACTTCCAAGAATAATAGTCTGTTACTACAAGAAACTAATTAACAGCATGCAATGAGGGGGAAAAATTCAATTAATTAGTGGTTTAATAAGCGCTCCCAATGACTCAGGCCCAGCTTAGGCCTTAGGGTGGGAGAGAGGAGACACTCAAGGGCTGGGTTGGGAATGGGGGTGAGTGTAGGCCTCAGCACCCTGGGGGCCTAGGACAACTCCTGAGGCCCAGCAGAGTCCAGGGGGAGCTCCCCTGTTGGGTTCAGGCCTGGTTTTGCAGAGTCCCTGCTGGACCGAGGCATTCAGCCTTGTCACATTTCGGGATGCTCTTAGGATAGGATTGTCTCTGTATGGTGGTTTGGTAGCTTTGAAGAGATAGGAGAGGCCTCCCCGCCCCCCCAATGTGTCCTGGGTGCTAGAGCTTGGGTGCCATGGCACATGTTTGGAGGTCAGAGGACAACTTGTAGGAGTTGGCTTTCTCCTTCCACCATGTGGGTGATGGGGATCGAACCCAGGTCTTCAGGCTCAGCATTCAGTGTCCCTATCTGTTGAGCATCTCGATGGCCCCTCCCACTTTGCAGTCGGACAGTGACTGAGTCTAGACTGGAGGATCTCCACCTCCCAGTGTAGGCGTTACAGCCTGTGCTGCAGCCCTGGCCTATCACATGGGTTCTGGGCACTGAACTCAGGTCCTCATTATAAAAGGACCCCAGTTGGGCGAGTTTCTCCGATTGTCCTTGGTCATAGGTATTGTGGGTGAGTGACACTCCCAGACAGGAGGATGCCTCTGGGGGCCTCAAATGTAAGGTTCGGGCCACAGCACACGCAGAAGGACAAAGGCCATTCCATGGGTACCCAGACTGGGGGTGGCAGTGGCAGAGTGTGTGTCATGAAATTCTCAGGCTTGAAGAGGCAGGCTGGATTAAATTGCAGGGTAACAGGGAGCCACTGCTGGTCCTGGAGCACCATAGGCCATCCTGTCCTGTCCTCCTGAGAGCCCTCGATCAACAGTCCTCCCGGCTGGCTGCAGTTGACCTGGAGCAGTGACTAAACTTTGGTGCCTGCTGGAGTAGGTTGCCCTGACCTGTCTCCTCCAGCCCCTGCGTGGCTCCTATCAAAGCAGCTGCTGTGGGCCAGCCGTTTCCAGAGAGAGGCCAATAGGCGCTTATTGAATGTATGATTTTAATTTATGACAATTCTAATCCCATTATGGCTTCCCTTTTGTCTGCAGCCTGCACAGCAGCGGAGTTTAATTACGGCCAAGCAAGAGTTCCCTCCACACACAGGGGACCTTGCCTGTCAGCCTCCACCCTCCGCAGTTGTCTGAGGCAGTTTGGTGGCCCTGCAGGGGAGTGTCTGCAGAGGACAGGAGGGCTCCCTGGCTCTGTGGTGCTGGCATCAGAGGACTTCTTGGGGCTACAGCGATACCCCACAGGGTGGACAATAACTGGGGCTGCAGCGTGTGCTGGGCCAGGCATCAGTGTGCAGCCTGCACAGCCACTAGGACAGAGGTGACACATCCTGGGATAGCAGGACGGGGGCAGCTCAGGGACCTGCCAGGAGAGGGACTGAAAGGCAAAGAGATGTACCTCAGTTGGTAGGTGCTTCACTGACACAAAGCCCTGGGTTCCATCCCAATGACACATTAAATGGAAGCAGGAAGACTGGGGCTTCAAGGTCATCCTAAGAAAGAGCAAGGCTGCAGCTAACCTGGATTTTAGATCTCCTCTTTAAAAAAAAAAAAAAGACAAGAAAACAGCTCTCCTAGGGTGGTCTGTGTCCCACACCACCCACTCTGGAAACAGATGCCTCCCAGGATGCCAAAGGAGGCAAACTCAAGTCAGGCTCAAGTTCATGGTGACAATGTAATGTCCTTTCTGGTGTTGATGGAGGTCGGCTGGCAGGGAGTCACAGCCTGTGTGGGGTGCTCCTTTCTCTGACTTTAGGGGCAGAACTCAGGGCCGGCCAGTTCTGAAGGAGGATGTTGCGATGGAAGAAAAACAAGGACCTGGAAGGCCTGGCGTGGTGGCACACGCTGTTAATCCCAGCACTCAGGAGGCAGAGGCAGGTGGATCGCTGTGAGTTTTAGGCCAACTTGGTCTACAAAGGGAGTCCAGGACAGCTAAGGCTACACAGAGAAACCCTGTGTAAAAAAAAAAAAAAAAAAAAAAACAACCAACCAAAAAACCAAACACCAAACCAACCAACCAACCAAAACAAAAACAAAAACAAGGATCTGGAGATGCCGCAAGGAGGCTGATGGGA
The DNA here is from genome assembly GCF_964271855.1 of Acomys minous. Taxonomy (NCBI): domain Eukaryota; kingdom Metazoa; phylum Chordata; class Mammalia; order Rodentia; family Muridae; genus Acomys; species Acomys minous. The sequence continues at coordinate 121,506,624 of NC_140487.1, forward strand.
TGGGTGGATCAGATGAGGTTCCCATGTCCTGTGCCCACTGAAGGCAAGGAGGCCAGACTCAGCCCTAGTGCCTAGGGACAAACAGGAAGAAAGAGGCAGCCCGCAGAGGGATGAAAGCCCGACGTGTACCAACAGCACTTGGGGGAGAGCAGCCCTGAGTGCAGCGACTAGCCCATCTTCCCCACGGCTACAAAAGGGAGCGAGTAGTCCAGGCTGCCTGCTACGCACGGGGTGGCCAGGGAGTGGTGACTGCTAGGCAAAGGCCCAGGGGTCAGCATGCTGAGACTCCAGGCTGTGAGTTACAGGCTAGAACCAGCAGGCTTTGAGGAGACTCCGGTGGAGCAAATGCTTGTAGACCTCAGGGCTGTGCACGGACAGATTCCAGAGAGAGGAGGTTTGAGGGAAGCCGAAGGTGCAGTCTGTATACTGTTTCCTTCCAAACCAGATATGTGTGTGAGATGCCCAAGAGATAGTGTGGGGTGCAGACTGGAAACCCAGGCCCCTGGGAGGGCAAGAAAGTGGCCTAAGTGAACAAAGACAGACAAGAAGAACAGTAGGGTGGGGGGTAGGGACGAGGGACATTTGGAGCAGCCACTTCTTTACCCAACCATCATCAGCATGAGCGAATGCTGACCTTGCACTGTCTGATGGGCTTACTCTTCCCATGTCTCTATCTGTAAAATGGGCGTAGTAACAGTGCCTGCCCCACTGACTTGAGATGCAAACTTGATGGCTAAGGACAGGGCTTGGCACAGCGTCTGGCATAGAGTAAGTGGTAATTACTTGCATCCGCAATTAGTGTGGTGTCCGTCATTCTTCAGTGACACAGGAGACTAGCTGTCTTCCCTCCCACGATTAGCACAGCGAGAGGAGGATGTGCAGGCATTGCTCTTGGTGTTTTGAGGGTGTTCGGAGTTCCATGGCTGAATGGTGTGGCTGAGCCCAGGACATGTTTTGATCCGCACAGGAAGCAAACATGTAGTTGAATTCCCTGGGATCACCTCATCCCAGATACACACATTGGCAGAGATTTGTCAGGCTCCGCTGGGCTGAGCGATGGAAGGGCTTGGGGAGCCAGGGGGGTCACGTGTGGGGGTGTGGAGTGCGACAATGTCAGTAGGAGGAGGGTCTCGGTGTGAGCTTGGGATTTGGGATTGTGTTCAGGGACAGAAGAGGGAGAGACAACGGTCTGAAGGAGACAGGGATGCTGGTCAGCTGACCCCAGCATTCATGAATCCTGCTGGGGCTGAAAGAAAGATCTGGCTCTACGTTCATTTTATAGATGTTAACATGGGAAGAGTGTCTCCCACGGCTTATGCTAAATAGCCTTGGCTGGCCTGGAACTTGCTGTGTGGACCAGGATGGCCTTGAACTCGTAAAGATCTGCCTCCCCTTGCCTGCACACCCAGGTTGAGTGGACTCTTGAGCCTCCTGCTTCTATTTTCCGTGTCTTGATTACAAGCACGCACCACCACATGGTTTATGAGGTACTGGGACCGGAACCCGGGCCCTCGCGCATGCCAGGCAAGCACCCTAACCACCCCCAGCCCTGCACATGTCCTCTGGGCATCTGGCCAATACTCTATGGGCCAGCAAGAGAGACAGGTCATATCCATCCCTAGCCCAGTGATCTTCTTGCTCTGGGGCTTTCTGTCTCCTGAAAGGAACAGTGACGTTATTCCTATATGGGGCATCTGGCCTTGCCTCTTTGCTAGTCTGAAGCCAGCAGGGCATGTGTTTCATCCAGTTCACACAAGATAGCTGCTGAGCCCAGGCTAGACCACAAACCTGCTGGTGTTGATTGCCCCAAGTGGTCTTGTGGCAGATGGTATGTGTGGGAGTCGCATCTTCCCAGCTGGTGGATCATTCAGGAGCTGAAGCCTCTTCCAGGAGCTGAGGCCTCTTCTTGGGGACATTGGCACTTCCTGGGATGGGGCACATGGATGATGAGGCTGGCAATTTGGGTGGGTATCCTGAGGCTGTGACTAGGCTGCCTTGGTCCAGAAGGGAGTGAGAGAGAGCATCAGGTGGTTCTGTAAAGATTAGATTGTCTTCCCTGGCCTCAGTCTTCCCTCCTGCAGAATGGGTAGATATTCTGACTACTCGGGCTGTAGGATAATTGTGATCTAGCTCAGCCCTTAGCAGGACTTGAAGTAGGACTCATTTGGCAGAGGGACACCTGGGAAAGCTTTAGGAAGGCAGTGGGGATGCAGCAGCTTTTGGGTAGCAAGGGGGACTCAGGTGACAGGAGCCACTGACGGGCCAATAGCCTTGTTTCCCATCAGGACCGAAACATCAGGGGAATTGGCGGCTCCACTGAAGCCCATGGCGTTACAATATGAGCCCTGGAGCTGGAATGTGGGCCTGGGCTGGAGAAGCAAGGGCTCCAGGGAAATGGCGGGAGGAAACTATAGGATGATGCCAGGTCATACTGTGATCATCCAAGGGCCAGGCAACCATGTCCAGACTCCGAACCTGCTCTCCCTGGGTTCAGACTCCCAGTTCTGTGACCTTGGGTAAGACCTGACTTCCCTGTGCCTCAGTTTCCTTACCTACAAAGCAGGGATGGCGGTAGCACTTTCCTGGGCCTCCTCCTGGGGATGAAGTGCCTTGGATCGTGCTATGTGGGTGCTCAGCTCACCGCTGTCACTGGCATCTGCACTGGACACGGGGCCAGGCTGTGGAGGCTAAGCCTCTGGCAGGCAATGTGCTTTTATCACCTGACTTCCTCCTGCCTCAGTTTCATGAGGTCAGGAAGCAGAACTGTGCGGGGGTCCAACAGGTGACGCACCATAACGCACCATCATGACTGTGACGTCATCACTTGGCGTGGCTGTGTCAATGGTGTGTTCTGGGGGAAGGGTTGGATTGGCCACTGGACCCTCCAGGTGTCTGCAGGAGTCGGGGTGGAGCCAGGTAGCTGACTCCTGGGTGGAAGATTTAAAGGCCCAGGGCTGGAGAGATGGCTCAGCAGTTAAGAGCACTGTCTGTTCTTCTAGAGGTCCTGAGTTCAATTCCCAGCAACCACATGGTGACTCACAACCATCTATAATGAGATCTGATGCCCTCTTCTTATGCAGGTGTACATGGAGGCAGAGCTCTGTATACATCATAATAAATAAATAAATCTTAAAAAAAAAAGATTTAAAGGCCCACTCTCCATCTCTTGTCCCAGGCTGCCTTAATTGTGTCCCAGTAAGAGCTGCATACTGGTTTTTAGGCGTCTCTAGCTGAGAGACATCAGTCCAAGGCCTTCTGCTAATCCAGCCTTCAGCTCTGAATCTGGTTTTTTTTGTTTTGTTTTGTTTTTCAAGACAGGGTTTCTCTGTGTAGCCCTGGCTGTCCTAGACTCACTGTGTAGACCAGGCTGTCCTCGAACTCACAGTGATCCTCCTGCCTCTGCTGGGATTAAAGGCATGTGTCACCATGCCCAGCCACCTCTGAATCTGCGAGGTGCAATGCTAAGTCTGTGGAGGTTTACAATGGGGCTGGAGGCGACCGGTGGCCCCCAGCAGAGCTGGCTGCACCCCTGGAGAGATTTACAACTGGAGACACAAACCAAGTTTGTCCCTTGACTCTGCCACTCACTGACTACGTGGCTCCGGGTAATTTCCCCAACTTCCTTGAGTCCCAGGCCCTCCTTACATGTACAAAAACATGGCTCATAGGTTTATATTGGTGTTGGGGTCAAGATGAGTCTGCATCTGCCAAGTGTCCAGCCCAAGGACGAAGCGACTAGAAAGGCGTACACCATGGGGCGGGTACCATGAGGATGGACACACCCTCCCTCCTCTGGCCAGCCTGTCATCTGGGTGGTTCTCTGTTTGCCTCCTTGCTTGAGGCACAGCCACACAGGCCTGCAGTGACATGGAGGGGCTTTCTTTCCCTTTCATCTGTACTTTTTGCCTCCTGGTCCCTGATGTTCCACACAGTCCCCTCTTTCTTGTGATGTTCGCCATTCTAATTAAGTGGAAAAGGCTTTTACTCCATACAATTCTCCAGTTATGAATAATGATACTGGCTCATAAATGAAAATCGCTTTTCTATTTAAATTCTTTCTGTGTGTTTTTTTTTTCTTCCTGATTTTGAAAAAAAAAAAAAAAAAAAAAAAAAAAAGAAGTAGGAACCCAGGGCTCTTGGGTCATTTGCAAGTTATTCATTTTAAGCAGAGCCCTTAGCTAGCTCATTAATGGTGAGTGTGGGACCCCAGTTAAACGCAAGGATGTTAATTACCTTGCAGGCTTCCATGGGGAGAGATGGCTGGCTCCTGGGTTAGTAGAGGTTTAGTAGGGAAACATGATTCTCTTTTAGAAGCCATGAGGAAGGGAAGTCTGGCCCAGTGAGATGATCTGGAGACAGATGTGGGCTCCCAAGGATTAACACCGAGGCCATTTTCCCAGAACTCTGGGGTGAGGTGAGGGGCAGGTTATGGGCCTGAGTGTGGGGAGCACAAGGAGATGATTAGTGTGCACAATGAGGACTGTGCTCTTTTTTCTGAGAAATGTGAATTGATTCCCTGACTTGATCATTTCACATCTATAACCTGCGCGTATATCCAACTACTGCGTGTCACAGAGAAAGCCAGAGGCGCTGGGGGGATGACTCAGTGGGTAAAGTGCCTGGTACTCAAGCTTGCAGACCTGAATTTGGATGCTCAGCACCCTCTCCAACCCCAGCACTGGGAAGACAGAGACAAGAGGACCCTGGAGCTTAGTGGCTGCCAGTCTAGTTGAATTAGTGCACTCCAGGCTCAGAAAGACCTGTTTGGTGTTTTGTTTTGTTTTGTTTTTTTTAAAGAGGCCCAGAGACTCATAAGCTCCCCACCCCTAGTGTTGTATCTAGTTTTAAAAACAGAATTGCCTTGGGGATGAAGAAATGACTCAGTAAGTAAGAGCACTAGGTTCAATTCCCAGTTCACACATGGCAGCTCACAAACTATTATAATTCCAATTCTAGGGGATCTGATACTTGCTTCTGGCCTCCGTGGGCACTTGCATGCATGTGGTACATAGACATACATGCAGTTCACACACACACACACACACACACAAACACGACAAACAAGCAAATCTTTTTTAAAAAAACGATTTATTTATTATTATGTATAGTGTTCTGCCTGCATGTACACCTGCACTCCAGAAGAGGGCACTAGATCTCATTATAGATGGTTGTGAGCCACCGTGTGTTTGTTAGGAACTGAACTCAGGATCTTTGGAAGAACGGACGGTGCTCTTAACCTCTGAGCCATCTCTCCAGCCCAGCAAATCGTAATTAAATAAAAAAATAGAATGCCTTTTACGTATTTCGTGATGATTTCATGCGTCTTGACTGTGAGCAGCTTTAGTTCCTCCATCCTGCCCCCCCACAGGTTCCTTCCCACGTCAAGGTCTCTTGTGGAGGAATCACAGAGAGCTGACGGCTTCTTGAGGAGGGAGAGTCAGGGTTCTTCATGGGTTCCACCTCTGGTAGGTCACTCCGGCCCCAGGCATGGCCCCACACCCATGAACAGATGCCCAGCACAAACTGCGCTTGGCTGGTTATTTAATTGGGGAGGGGGCACTGGAGAGATGGGCCATCAGTTGGGAGCACTGGCTGCTCTTGCAGAGGACCTGGATTCAGTTTCCAACATGGACGTGGTGGCTCACAACTCCAGTTCCAGGGAATTCGGTGCCCTCTGCAAGCGCCAGGCACACACGTGGTGTACACACATACATGCAGGTAAAATACTTATACACGTAAAATTAAAAATAATAAAAAAAAGGAAGGCTGGAGAGATGGGTCAGGCGTTATGAGTATTTGCTGCTTTTGTGGAGGATCTAGGTTCAATTTCCAGCACCCACATGGTGGCCCACAGCTGTTTATAACTCCAGTTGTGGGGATCTGATCCCTTCTTCCGGCCTCCATGAGCACCAGGCATGCATGTGGCACAGCACGCATACACACACACATACACATGAAATAAAAATAAATAATTCGCTGGGGGGGTGTGTGGTGGTGGCGCATGCCTTTAATTTCAGCACTCGGGGGTGGGGGGCAGAGGCAGGTGGATCTCTGTGAGTTCCAGCCTGGTCTACAAAGCAAGTCCAGACAGCCAAGGCTACGCAGAGAAACCTGGTCTCGAACTGCACCCCGCCCCCCAAAACCCCTCTTGATAGAAAAAGACACAAAGGTGAGAGTGAGGATAGTAGAAAGGAGATGGGTCTAGGAGGAGGTAAATATGATCAGAATACATTGCACACATGTACGCATGCTTGTATGTATGAAATACTCAAAGAAGGATAAAATATTAAGTGAAGATGAAGAGGTATAGACAAAGATACCTCATGTTGACTTCTGGTTTCTACAGGCACATACCTTCACACATGTGTGCAAATACATGCATATGCACACACACAAACACAGGGCACACACATCTCTTGACTCTGGCCTCCGGTGGCATATGACTGTTGAGTGGAGGGACGTTGACTGGGCAGTGGCAGCCATCGAGATGAGTTTAGTTTTTTTTGTTTCTGTAGCCTTGGCTGTCCTGGACTCCCTTTGTAGACCAGGCTGACCTCGAACTCACAGCGATTGGCTTGCCTCTGCCTCCCAAGTGCTGGGATTAAAGGCGTGCGCCACCACGCCCGGTGAGTCTAGTATTTCTAAACATCCCCGCCATTCTCCATCTCTGCTGTATCGACACATTGCCTACTCTGTTATTTACTTACTGTTTTTATTTTCATTGACTTATTTTTTAAAAAATTGAAATTTAGTTTAAAGGGGGAACTTTATATCTCGAGCAGTAAAAGGGAAACTGGCACCCCAGTCATAAATTCAAAGAAACATAAAAATGAATACATGACTATTAAGATAAAAAATGTCCACTCCTGTGTCCTCTGAAGGCAATTCCCACACAGCACAAGCTACATGCCTTGTGCCACGGAGATCCCAGGGTAGAGCAAACACTGTTTGCCCTTGTGGTCTGGCAGCATTGGCAGAGGTCAGGGGGTGGATGACTAGCCCAGGGACCTGGCAGCTTTGGTGTAGCTGAAGCCAAGAGGCTGCCAGGGCAGAGGCAGATCTGGGGAATTTCCTGGCATTTTGGACTTTAGGGAGTACCATGCAAATGATATGCAAATCACCCATATGTAAATTCCACACCAGCCAGCCTTCGGATGCCCTGGGGATAGGCAGCTCAGCAATGTGGCCAAAGCTCCCAGCCTAACTTGTTCTCTTGGGGCCTAGGATTTACAGCAAGAGCCAGAGGACTGTGCACGGAGCACTGGCCTGGGGGCCTGGATGGAAAGCACTAAGCTCTGCTGCTACCCAACCAGGTGACCTTGCATGGCCCCTGCAGCCTCCCTGCATCTTAGCATTTTTGTCTACAGGTAACGAGGCTGAGAAAGAAGTATCTAGAGATGCAGAGAATCAAGTTCATGGGCCATGGTGCTCCAAGATGTCCGTCACCATCCCCCAGATGTTTGGATGGGATTAACATCCAACTCTGTGGCAGTGGAGCAGGTGCTGTTGCCATGGAGGAGGCCTTGTCTAACCAGTAGAAGCCGTGAGTACCTCCCACTGCCTCCTGAGGAACCGAGCCCACCTTGGCATTTGATGTGCAGATATTTCAGTATCATTTTTAAAAGATAGGGGCGTTTCCATGCCCCTCCTCCCCAAGAATTAAGCTCCCAGCCAGGCAGTGGTGGAACATGCCTGCCTTTAGTCCCAGAACTGGGGAGGCAGAGGCAGGTGGATCTCTGAGTTCAAGACCAGTCTGGAAAACAGAATGAGTTCCAGGACAGCCAGGACTACACTGAGAAGTCCCAAAATTGCCCATTGTAGGTAGAGGTCATAGGACAACTTGAGGAAGTTGGTTCTCTCCTTCCACCATGTAGGTCCTGGGGATCGAACCCAGGTCTTCATGCATGCACAGCAAATGCTTTTGCTCACTGAGCCACTTTCTGTTATGGGGCAGGAACCTTAGGGTGGGGTCCACCATGGTATTAACTCTATAAGATAAGGGCCTAGGTGCCGGGCCTGGAGAGCAGGGAGTGAGGTGGAGGCAGCAGGCTCCTGGGCAGGGTGGCATGGAGCTGACCCAGGGTACCATGTTTCAGGCCCAGTTTGTTATCCTTATAAAAATGCAAATCCCAGGAGAACGGTCACGTTCCGGCTCCTCAGTCTCCTGAGATACAGAGGATTTGAGGCCCCGCAAGATGACATGAGAGACTTAGACTCGCTCCATCAGCTCTCCCTTCATCCCCTGTGATGTGTGGTTGCTGCTAGAGGCAAAGCAGGGCTTTGGTCCTGTGCCTTGTCATCTGCAGGCTGCCTCCGTCCTGAAGGTACCATCACCCTCCCCTCATTTCCTGTGTGTGTGTGTGTGTGTGTGTGTGTGTGTGTGTGTGTGTGTGTGTGATCCTGTTATGCATAATTGAGGACAACCGGGTGGACAGATATGTTAGGAGCACCCCTCCTTCTCTCTTCCCCCTAGGGTATGTCCTCTTCTCTCTGGCCTCGTCTCCCCCCCCCCCCAAACCTACTTAATCAGGCAGAGGGTGTTGCCAGCAACAACCACCAAATAACAAACCAACAAGTAGGGATGGGGCCACCGAGTCACTGGGCCAGTACACACTCTTGAAGGGGCCTGTGGCTTTGAGGCCCCTTTCTATTCCTTAGGCCCACATGCCGAGCTAGGGGAGCGCTGCCGCTCAGATGTTGTCAAGATGGAGCTTATCCTTGGCAGAGCCGTCGGGGCCCAGACCTGCAGCTGCCAGCAACCAGTGTTGTGAGGTGGGGGACTTGGACAGCCACTTCCTCCTGGCTTTCCCACTTTCTTTCCATGGAGTTGAAAGAGGGAGGGGACACGTGCTACAAGGCCTATTAACTAGAGACCATACCCCACACTGTGCAATTGCCAGTCAACCGCCTGGCAACACCACATATTTTATTGCTCTGTTCTTCATGGGTGAGAGGAGATTTTTGTCATGGCAATCATGCTGTGTGGGCGTTGCTGGCAATTCCTGCTGGCCTTGGCCTTGACCCACTGTGGCTCTTAAAAGTCCCTCTGGCTTGGGGATCAGATCTTTAGGATTTTCTTAGCGTTGGAGAACAGAATGGGGAAACTGAGGCTCAGACAGCTTCCCCCATCTCTTGCCAAAGGTCACACCAGCACACCAGGTGTCTGAGTTCTTTAGGATCCCACAGAAATCTCTGAGCCTTTAAAATATTTATCGGCCGCCAAATGGGAAAAGAAAACGGAGAAATCGAAATTAATAAATGTTAAATGCCTACACAGAATAACACGAGGTCAGATGCATTAATTACCACATTTGGTATTCATAAATGTGTCATTACCCGAGAAAGCAATTTGTCAGCTACATTTTCAGAGTAGGCCAGAGAATGGATGGACGACGGCACAGCCAATTATCAATGGAACCAGTGCCTACAAGCCAAACAAGTCCAACAGCCAAATTAGAAAAGTCCCTTTAAAAATTGTTGGCAATAACAGTGTATTTAATGAGAGCTGCTGGTGTACTCTGTAGCTCCATTTTGTAGTTCTATGAGGAACATCAGGGAGGGATGGTTTTTAAAAGTCTTTGTTGGGAGCTGGCAAGATGGCTCAGTGGATGAAGGTGCTTGCTGCCAAGCCCGACTGCCAGAGTTCGATCCCCAGGACTGGTATGATGGAAGGTGAATGCTGAGCAGGAACAGGGTCCAAGAGCTGAGTGGGGGCCCTGGCCACTGGGCAGCCTGAGTAGCAACAGCTGCACGGTCTGAGGGAGGACTCTCAGAGCCCTGCTGGTGCTGCTGTTAATTCTTTGGACCCTCACCTCAGGGACAGCCACCTTAGCCGAGCTGTTCCTCATCTCCCCTTGCTTCTGCAGAGGGACTGGGGACTCCGAGGCCCTATTTCTACAGAAGGCCAGGTCGACGCCAATGGGCTCATGGCCCGGTTCCCACTCCAGGGAGGCGGGGAGGGGCCAGGCCACTTGCACAACCAGGCCACTGTGACCATCTCTCTCCCTGAATCCCCGGGCTATGTTCGATGTTAACAATTGGTTGGGTCTTAATCAGAGCCAATTAAGCCAGATAATTGATGGTCAAGGCTAAATGGGTTTTGTCTTTGCAAGTCAGAGGAGAAGGGCTTGGTCCATACCCAGCTGTGTCCTGTGTCCTGGATGACACTTCAGGCCCCCTCTACAGAAAAGAAGGGGTGATGTCCTAAGATACCAGGAGGCGGTGTTCTGTTTTTCCGTCCCTCATTACCCCTTCAGCACAGGCTCTCGCCATGGACGGCCCCTTCTCTCTAGGTTGGCTTTCCTCTTCTTCCTCTCATACTGTGCCTCCCAACTACCATGTGAACTAGTTCCCGCCCCCCCCTTCACTTCTCAGGGACTGTACTCAGAGTCCATGTTGAGCCCAGACCACCCTCCTTAGATCCAAACCTCCAAGGTCCTGTTTGGAGCACTGCTAGGGTCCTCAGACCTACAGCTTCGTCGGACTCCCCACTACTCTCACCTCCTCGCCATGTGACTTGATCTGCCCAGGCTTCGCACCCAGGGTCCTATGAAATAAATGGTAGAGACGTACAGGTGATGAGGACAGGTGGTCGTGAGGGAGAGATGCTTGTGCACAGAGACAAACCTGGGGATCGAACTCAGGTAGTCGGGCTTGGCAGCAAGCACCTGCCAAGAGTCCTGAAATGCTGGCAGGGAAGACTGAGGGTGCAATGGTGGAACGCGTTGGCTTTTCAGGGGGCTGGAGCAGTGCTTCTCAAGTTTCCGACTGCTGTGACCCTTTAATACAGTTTCTCATGTTGTTCTCCCAACCGTAAAATTATTTTGGTCGCTACTTCATAACTGCAATATTGCTACTATTATGAATCATAATGTAAAACATCTGCCTTTTCCGATGGTCTTAGGCGCCCTCCGTGAAGGGGCCGGAAGACCCCACCACCAAAGGGGTTGTGTGTGACCCACAGATTGAGAAGCGCTGAGCTGGAGGAAGGATGTGGGGGAGTTGACAGATACAAAGACCCTGAGGCAGGAGGGTGAGCATGGAAAAGAAGGAGTGTGGGGGTGAAGGGCTGTAGAGGGAAGTCATCATCGGAAGATGCTGTGGAGGGGGACAGGAGGGTGGCTCCTAGGATTTGTACTATGGGTCCCTGGGACTGTGCTGGCTGGGGCGCAGCAGAATGCAGGAACAGGCACAGGGGAGGGCTCAGACAGGCTGGAATGGCTTTGTTTGTTTGTTTGCTTATTTGTTTGTTTTGGAGACCAAGCTGAGAGGACTTGTCAGCTGGATGTAGGAAAGCAGGACACAGAGGGTTATGGATGAGGGCAAACGTAGCCTGCCCCCCCCCCCCCCCGCCCCCACCCACCCACCCGGGGGCTGGGGATCTGGATGAAGGTGTGGAGGCAAACAGGAGCATGCTTGGAAGTCCCATGGCAGTGGAGCCGTCGTCACACAGGTGTGGAGAAGGGTCTGTCCTTCAGGAGAGTCGTGGAGCGAAGGTGTGCTCACCAGGCACAAGGGCGTCATACCGTGATGTCTCTGCTTCCTGCTGGCCATGACTTCCCAGAGGCACGGAACTGGCTCGTATCATTATGTCTCTGGGGCTTCGCGGCAGAAGTCAGGTGCGGGAGACTGCAACTACTTGACTGGTTTAAAGGTATGGCCGACAGTGTGTTGTGCTGAATGCTCACCTGTGCCTAGCTCTGCGGAGGGTGAGACAGCGTTCCTTCGACTGGGACTGCGGAGGGTGAGGAGGGATAGAACTGAAGCAATGATTTATATAATGAGAGGCAGTGAGAGGCCAGGGACATGGCTCGGGAGGCAGAGGGCCTGCCCAGCATGTGCAAAAGCCCAGAGTTTGGTCCAATGAGATCAAACAGCCATCAATCTCAGGCCTGGGGAGATATAGGCAGGGAGTCAGAGAAGCTCAGGGTCACTAGCAAACACTGAGGGAAGCCAGTCTGGGTTATGGAAGCCTGTCTGGTGGGGGGGGGGGGAGGCAGCTTGGTCTATACAGTGGTTCCAGGCTAATCGGGGCTACACAGATAGACCTTGTCTCGGGGGTGGGGTGGGGTGGGGGATGACAAGGAGGTGGAGGGTCACCTGGGATGTCCTTAAAGGTGGTCAGGGGCCTCTTTAAGTAGAGGGCATCTAAATACAGACCCGGGTGGACGAGGCACAGCTATGTGGTTATTTGGATGGAGTTTATGCAGGTAAAGGGAACTGTACAAGCAGAGGTTCTGAGGCCGGAGCAGACTCCGACGGGTTCTTGTCGAGGCTAGTGGAACGTCAGGACAGACAGGTGTGTGTCTGCACTGTTTACATTCCCTTTGTTAAATGGCTAGATACACACAGGGGCTGGAAAATCTCCTAGCGAAGGACAACCCCCCCTCCCCCGCTTTCCCATAGTTTTTGTTTTAGAATAAAGCACTGAGCAGATGCGTCAAGAGGCTGTCTCATCTGTCTCATCGAGGGGAAGCGCGAGGTGAACGCTGTGGCTCACGCACTGTGTCAGCCTTCCTGGTATCTCATTTTGGATCTCATTTTGCCATCGTGGGGGAGGGCATGTGAGCGGGCTCGGTTTCACCAAGTGCCGGGGCTGGTAATAGCAGGTAACAGTGTAATGCCTTAATGGGGCTGTTAGCGGCAATCACACAAAGTCAGCCTGCCCCACAGCCGCAGCCTCAGAAAGCCTTTGTCCTGATTTTGGAACGTGAGCTTCGTGGGGGTGGGGTCTCGTGGAGGAGGCCGACCTGTGGTCAGAGCCCTCCTTCTGGCTCCTCCTCTTCCTCCTGCAACCCTGGGTGTAAAGGAGGCTAGAGAAACTGAGGTCACAGTGTGTCTCCGCGCTGTGAGGCTTCTGGCAGACAACGGCTCAGTCTTCCGCTCAGCTCTGCCCCAGCCCAGTGGGAAGCGTCTGCACTAACGGATTAAGCGGGAAGAGACCTAGAAGGAGAGAGGGCGTGCGCTGTGGGCTGGGGGGGGGGGGGTCAAGAGCTGCCCCACTTCAGGAGGAGGAATGATTTCACATAGTGTTAACTAACAAATGCCACCGTGTAATTCAGGGGATAGGGTGCTAGCCTAGCGTGCATGAAGCCCTAGGTTCCTTCCCCAGCGAGTACTGTAACGCTTGTAAGCCCAGCACTTGGGCCATGGAGGCCGGAGGATCAGAAGGTCAGTGTCAACCCTCAGACGCATGATTCACGATTCCTTTGAAGAAAACTTGGATTACTTGAGAATGTCTCAAATTACAAAGAAGGAGGAGGAGAAGGAAGAGGAGGAGGAGGAGGAGGAGGAGGAGGAGGAGGAGGAGGAGGAGGAGGAGGAGGAGGAGGAGGACAGGGCCCTTGAGATGGCTAATAGGGTGAAGGTGCCTGGCCTCTAAGTCTATTGACCTGAGTTTGATCCTCAGAACCCACTTGGTGGAGACAACAAACTAAAAGTTGCCTTTTAATCTTCACATGTGTGCTCAAACACCCCCCCAAATAAATAAATAAATAAATAAATAAATGTAAATTTAAAAATCCCCTCAAATTATTTAAAATTACTTGCCTCTGTGTGTGTGTGTGTGTGTGTGAGTGTGTGTGTGTAAGTGTTGTCTGTGTGTGTGCCAGAAATGCCTGAGGAGGCCAGAAACGTCAGAACTCCCTGGAATTTGAGTTACCGATGGCTGTGAGCTGTCATATAGATGCTGGAAACTGAACCCAGGTCCTCTGTGAGGGCAACAAATGCTCTTAACATTTCTTCAGCCCTCACTTTGTTGTTGCTTTTAAAGGTAAAAGGAAAGACTGCAGCATACCAGACCATACCCTTATTTTCCTGCGTTCCCCCCCCCTGCCTCCCCCCCCCCCCCCCCCCCCCCCGCCCTTGGCCTCTCCCTGGCTCCCACTCTGTGTGATGACTGTGAGGTTGCCCCTTCTGCACTGGGCTGGTGAGTTTGTTCTTGAGGCCCAGCAAATCTTGGGGCTGTTAAATTGGGGAGCGGCGATTCCCATGAGAGACACAGAGTTCAAGTTTGACCCCACCATCATGGACCCACCAAAGACACCTCATGGAAGCTGTGCTAAGGCTGTGGCCACGCTGACCTGGATGTGAGGAGTGAGTTGCTGGCATTTGCAGCAAGCCCTTATGGTAAGTGGAGGCAACTGTGGAGAAGGGTGAGACGGGTGAAGGAACACCTATCGGGGGGACACAGGAGCAGGCTGGGGGGGTGGGGCTTGCAGATTAAGGCTTTAACTGTAGAGTCACGGTTGACTCTCTGGAACACACCTCCACCCACCCCTTACTCCAACACCCAAGTCCTGGGGGCTGCCTGAAGTCTGAAGTGATAGATGTCCATCGTCACCTTCCTAGATGGCCGCCTCCCTCTGGGTGAGAAGTGAACTCTGGCTTAAGTTTCTTTCCTTCCTTTCTTCCTTCCTTCTTTTCTTTCTTTCTTTCTTTCTTTCTTTTTTAAAAGATTTGTTTGTTTGTTTATACAGTACTCTGCCTGCATGTGAGCCAGCAGGCCAGAAGAAGGCACTAGATTGAGTTACAGATGGTTGTGAGCCACCATGTGGTTGCTGGGAATTGAACTCAGGACCTTTGGAAGAACGGGCAGTGCTCTTAACCTCTGAGCCATCTCTCCAGCCCCCTCTGGCTTGAGTTTCAAGTGAGAAATTAATTTCCTGGATCAGAAAACTGACCCAGGCTACAGACTGGGGCATGCAGGGGATCCAAAGATCTGGGGGTGGCTGTGGAATAGGAGGTGCCTCTGGCCTTCCTGCCTGGGAAGCCTCCTCTATCCCGCTCCCCTGGAACTCTGTCCATCCCCTCTCCTAGCTCGTCAGTCTCCTACACGTGGATAGGGGAGCTGCCGGGATGGGGGGGCGGCTTGGGAAAACAGAGGAAGGAGACAGGAGACAGATGTTACCCAGGCCACAGCATCGGTAGAAAGAAGACACCCAATACATTTTCTATTAATTTGGAAACAAATAGGAGAAGGTTGAACATCTTTACTTTTATTAATGATAAGCTATAAATGAACACAGAAGAAACAGCGACCATTTATCAGACAGTGACTACCACAGGCGGCAAGTGAGTTCTGCAGCTTCCCTCCCTCCCTCCTTCCCTCCCTCCCTCCTCTTCCTCCCCCTTCCCTTCCCTTCTCTCTCTTCACCCCCCACCCCCTTCTCTATCTGCTGGTCAAGCAGTCTACTGGTTGAGCCACATCCCTAGCTCTCACCCCAAAGAGCCCCTGAGAAGACACACCGGAAGGTAGGGCACTGTGCTCCAGGGGCTGGGCAGGACACCTCCTTCCAGTAATCTAGGCTGGATGGGGATGTAAAAGGGACCCAGGCCACCTCTCAATTCTCTGCAACTGACCCACTAGGCTGCTTGCTTAGTGTGTTTTACTTTATGTGTACAGCTGTTGTCTCTTGCATGCATGACTGCACCTCACGCATACAGTACCCGAGGTCAGAAGAGGGCATCAGGTCCCTTGGAACTGGAGCTACAGATGGTTGTGAGCCACCGTGTGGATGCTGGGAACTGAACCCTTTGTCCTCTGGAAGAGCAGCGAGTTCTCTTAGCCTCTGAGCCACCTCTCTGGCCTGATTGGGTCTGTTTTTCTAGGTGAACTCTCCGTCCCAGTAGAGATTGGTATCTATTTTCCCTTATAGTTACGTCTTCACTCCTCAGGGTCGGACCTAATCTGTATCTTTTGAGCAAATGAATAAATAAACCCAGTATCAGTTTCTCTGGGACCTCAAACAGACTTGTTGGACCTGGGAATGGTAATTCTCACAGAAGACCTAGTGGTCAAATTTCGCAGACAATACCCTAGGAAGACGGGCCCTAAGAACCCTTGGTGTCTGATGCTTCTACTGAAAGCCAGTTGTATGGGATGATTGACATACCAGCCAGTCTCCTTAGATCATAACCGCAAGCTGCTATGGGCACTCATAATTCCCGTGCGCCAACTAGACTCCGCTGGGTGCATCCCTCCCCTCCTGGGTCTCTTTATGCAGTTGTGTAAACAGAGTACAGGGATACATGCTGCCTGGCTCAGTGGACACTAATGAACAGGGTCAGGGATTATACCATTAATTGCAGTTTATTCAGCTCAGAGAACTGCTGATCTGAAAAGTTAACACCTGTGTTAGTCAGGGCTCTCTAGAGGAATGCAACTTATAGACTGAGTCTCTCTCCAGATACAGGAAGGGGGTTATTAGAATGGTTTACAGGCTGTGGTCCAGCTATCCAGCAATAACTGCCATTGCACTGAAAGCCCCAGAACCCAGAAGTTGGTCAGTCTAGGAGCCTGGATATCCGAGCTGGTTTCCAGTAGATGCTGGAATCCTATTCACTTATTCAAGTGGACTCCAATGTCAATGAAGGGATGGACTAGCTAGCGAGAGGCGCCGGCAAGCAGGCAACTAGCAAGCATTTCCTTCTCCCACGTCCTTATATAGGCTGCCAGCAGAAGATGTGGCTCAGATTAAAGGTGTGTCTTCCCACCTCAAAGATCCAGAGTAGAAGTGAATCTTGGGGCTGGAGAGATGGCTCAGCGGTTAAGAGCACTGACTGTTCTTCCAGAGGTCATGAGTTCAATTCCCAGCAACCACATGGTGGCTCACAGTCATCTATAATGTGATCTGATGCCCTCCTCTGGCCTGCAGGTATACATGCAGGCAGAGCTCTGTATACATAATAATAAATAATAAATCTTAAAAAAAAAGAAGTGAATCTTTCCAGTTCAAATAAGCAACAAAACAAAACAAAAAACAAACAAAACAAAAACAAAAACAAAAAAACCCCAAACCTCTCACAAGTGTGCCCCTCCATTTTGGGGTTTTAGTTAATTCCAGATGTAGTCAAGCCACCACACCACCCTAAAAACTGCCTTCCATGTCACTTGCAGCCAGAAAGCATTATAAGGAATAAAATGTGGAGGTGCAGACAAAAGCAGTCCGTGATTCCGGATTCAGTCTTTCCCCTCTGGTCAGGTGGTCAGCCATGGTTTTGAGTCTTGCGATGTCTGTGCCTTTTTCTTTACCGTCCCGTACTCTTCTTCCCTTGTCTGTGGCAGTCTGGGCTCAGGCACTTGTTGAAACTCTTGGGTCAAGAGTTTCTGCTGGTGTTAACCTTGTACTCCATCAAAGACATTTGGGCTGGGAGGGGTTGACCCACAACTAACAAAACCATTAATAGTATGTCTGTGCTAAGATAGCGTGCCTGTTAGCTTTATCTGTCACCTTGACACAGCCTAAAATCACCCGGAAAGGGGGGGGGTCTTCAATGAGGGGGTTGTCTATATTGGGTTGGCCTGTGGGAGATTGTCTTAATAAAGTTAGTTGCTGTGGGAAGACCCAGCCCACTGTGGGTGACACCATTCCCTATGTAGGGGGATCCTGAACTGTATGAGAGTGGAGAAATCCAGCTGAGCGCATGTACACAAGTGACTATGCCTGCATTCATTTCTCTCTGCTCTTGGATGTCAGGGTGATCTGACACGCTGCCTCGGCTTTGGCGTGGTGATGCACTGTACCCTGTAACTGCAAACTAGGACCAACCTTTCTCCTCTCAGTTCCTCTTGTATTTTATCATAGCCACAGAAATGAAAAGTGGTTCTCACGTACTCTGGTGCCTCACCTTTGACCATGTCCCCTGGAGGGGGAGATCTGGTGGCACTCAGAGGAAGGACAGCAGGTTACCAAGAAGAGACTTGATACCCTATGAACATATACAGGGGGAGGTAATCCCCCTCAGGAACAGTCATAGGGGAGGGGAGTAAGGGGAAAATGGGAGGGAGGGAAGAATGGGAGGATACAGGGGATGGGATAACCATTGAGATGTAACAAGAATAAATTAATAAAGGAGAAAAAAAAAGAAATGAAAAGTGGAGCAGCTAGTAATGATGTGCACATCCTGATCTCTTTGTGCAATATTATAATACAGGATGCGAATATGCCCTGGACCATCCCTGCTGTCTCCTGTCGGTTATAGCAGTTGGCTGGGGCCGGAGGCATCTGAGAGCTCACCAGGATGTGTGCACAGCAGGGAGGGAGGCAGACTCTTTACACACATGGACTTTCCCTGGAGCAGTGTCTGAAGACCCCTAGGCTTCTGCATCCTAGCTCCGGAAGGCGTGCACACCGCTAGCACATTCTCAAAGGCGAGCAGCAAGGCACCGGTCCAGGGAAGGGGTCCACGAGAGTTTGTGGCTCTCAGAAGGTCTCTATGATGCAACCGGAAGACCTGTGTCCTAGTCCTGGCTTTGTTGGTCATCTTTGTGAGTCCCAAGTTCCCAAGGTGCAAAATGAGAGGACCTAAGCTTGGCCCCCAAAGCCTGGGCTTCTGGGCTGGCATGTGGGAGGCTACCAGGCAGGACAGAGACAGCTGGGGCTCCAGTCTCTGGGCCTCAGAAAGAACCATTACCCAATCCAGTCATCTCTGGGCACAGTATTCACTGGTTCATTACTGTTTAATTTAATCACCAAATGCCATCCAAATGCCATTTATTCTGCCTTCTCACCAGAGACCTGCCTATTTATTTCACATTTCAAATGGGTTGCTCATGATCCTGTCGTTGGGGCTTTATTTTGTAATTCATCTGGTGAGTTCTGACAAGTTGAAAATGATGCTGTATTGAGCCACCTCCTGGCCCTCCTCTCAGGGGCTCTTTCCTTAATGGACCTCCCCTGTGCCTCTTTTTATCGGGGAGGGAGAACCTGCCCCCCATACTCCCACAGTCCTGATGGATAGTAAGAGAGAGGAGGAAGCAGAGCTCTGTCTTCTCTTGCTTCCAGGAGACTCAAATCTGAATCTCAACCACCTCTTTGCACCAATGCCTATCTCTGAAAAAAAGCAGTTCCATTTTGCTGGGCCCGGGGACACAAGCCTGTGGTTGCAGCTACTTGGGAGGCTGAGGCAAGAGGATTAAAAGCTCAAAGTAGTCTGGACTACGAAGTGAGTTCAAGACCGATCTAGGCAACTTAGTGAGATCCTGCCTCAGAACAACAGCCCTGGGGACTTGAGGGTGGATGGTTCAATGGTAAAGTGCATACCTTACAAACATGAGAACCTTCTGGCCTCTACATGCTTACACATATGTGCACACACTCACGCATGCACACACACTCTCACACATACACTCACATGCACACACTCACACATGCACACACACTCTCACATACACACTCACATGCACACACTCACACATGCACACACACTCACACACACTCACATATACACACTCACACAGACATACACACATACTTTCACACACACTCACACACATACTCTCTCACACACACACACTCTTACACATTCTCACACTCACATACACACTTTTACTCACACACCCTCATACACACACACTCACATACACATACTCACAGACACACATACCCTCTCACACACACACACACACACACACTCTTACACATTCTCACACACTCACATGCACACTTTTACTCACACACACTCATACACACACACTCACATACACACACTCACAGACACTCACACACATACTCTCATACACACTCACACACACACTCTTATACATTCTCACACACTCACATACACACTTTTACTCACACACTCTTACACATTCTCACACACTCACATACACACTTTTACACACACACACACTCACACACACACTCTTACACATTCTCACACACTCACATACACACTTTTACTCACACACACTCATACACATTCTCACACACTCACATACACACTTTTACACACACACACACTCATACACACTTTTACACACACACACATACACAAACACACAGGAGGGATGGGGATATAACTCAGTGATACACTCTTGCCTAGTTTGGAGAAGACTCATAGTTCAATGCCTGGAACTGGCGAGAAAAAGCAGTTACCAGCTGTACGCCATCATTTGGGGTATAGACGTTTTGCTGGTTAGTTTTGTGTCAACTTGACACAAGCAAGAGTCACAGGAGAGGAGGGAGCTTCAATTGGAGAAAAATGCCTCCATAGGATCAGGCTGCAGGCAAACCTGTAGGGCATTTTCTTAATTAGTGATTGATGGAGGAGGGCCCAGCCCATTGTGGGTGGGGCCACCCTTGGGATGGGTGGTCCTGGGTTCCATAAAAAAGCAAGCTGAGCAACTTATAAGGAGCAAGCCAGGAAGTAGCACCCCTCCATGGCCTCCGCATCAGCTCCTGCCTCCAGGTCCCTGCCCTGTTTGAGTCCTGACCTGACTTTCTTCATAGTCCTGATTATGACGTGGAAGTGTAAGCTCTTGCTTTGGCCATGGTGTTTCATCACAAGCAAGAACCCTAAGATGGCAATGCACCCCAAAACTTCCTAGTATAGAAGAAGAAAGAGGCTTAGGGGAGGCTACGCAGGGAAGCAAAGGCAGGTTGAGTTCCAGTTTTGTTACTCAGCCATTGGCTGAGGTCTTCACTTCCTGGGCAGTGGTTTTCTAGCTCCACACCTGAGGATAATCACTTGTGAAAAGGGATGGTAACTGCTTTGCAGTTACAGGGTGATTTCCAAGGCTAACCAGGACGACCCGTGCTGGGCACGTGTGCAGTGCTCCCTAGTAGCTGTGACATCATTTTACTAGAACACAGCAGCCCAGCTGGATCTTGCCAAGGGGCAGGAGTGGAAAGGTCAGAGACCTGGCGACATCAAATTCAGCAAGGGTGTCAGAGTACGGTCTCCTGCTGCAGCCTCCCAGTGGGAGGTTCTCACACTGTCCTCCCACCTTCAGGCCTGGCTGGGAGGCTGCCAGGTCCCAGTTCAACCCCTCAGCCCTCCCAGGCTGTGGCTGCCCAACCTGGCTGCTGAGCAAGCACTCTTGGAGGGCTATCGATCTGAGAGATCATTGACACCTCAGCTTGAACCCAAAGCCCATGTCTAGACTTAGGCGTCCGTGATGCAGGCCTGGAAACTTCTAGCCAGCCTTCCCAGCCCATCTACTCACTGTTCCTGGGAAGCCCCCACTTAAGCCTTCTGACCCTAATAGCCCTGGTGGAGCAAGGGCACAGCCGACTAGAACATCCACTTCCTGTGTGTCCTCTTCCCACAAGGAGTGTCCCAGGCCTCTTGGCGTCTTGGAAGAATTTATTTGCCCTTTTGAATAGTGTTGGCTACCGTCCCTGTGTGGGAGGCTTGGCAAAAAGACTTAGGAAAACCTCACGCAATGAGGCAGTGATTGCTGGAGTCTTTATCCTGCCTTTGTCACCCAGGACACAGGCATGTTTGCTATCATGCTGCTGCAGTTGGCTCCTGTCGGTCCCGCCACCCACTCCCTACCCACAGGCCTCTTTGCTCCCCTGTATTGCCCGACTCCCTCTTAGATCCCAATTTCCCACCCAAAAATACACCTCCCAGCCCTGGAGCCTCATGGAGCTGTGTTTTCAGGTTCCTTTTTCATTTGATGAGGATTTTTTTTGTGTGTGTGAAAACAACCTCCTCTTGCTTCCTCAGGAGTGTACTACCTATGGCCCCAGCCCCCTCTCTACAAGCCAGCCTCCCTCAGCAGAGCAATATGAGCCCTGAGTGAGGTTAAGAATGCTCCAGCAGGGTGGGTGGGGGGGCGGCGGGCAGCGAGCGGCGGGGGGTGGGGTGGGGGGTGGGCATAGTGGGCTAGAGTTAGGCACACACCTTTAATCCCAGCACTAGGGAGGCAGAGGCAGGTGGATCACTGTGAGTTTGAGGCCAGCCTGGTCTACAAAGCAACTCCAGGACAGCTGAGGCTACACAGAGAAACCCTGTCTCGAAAAACCTTAAGAAAAAAAAAAAAAAAAGAATGTTCTAGCAGCCATGCTTAAACAGAAAAGGGTGCCGTGCCATAAATTCCCAGTGTGTGTGTGTGTGTGTGTGTGTGTGTGTGTGTGTGTGTGTGTGTGTGAGATGTCACCAAGACCATGCAGATGATGGCCACTTAATCCATGCAAAAAACGATGGCTGGTGGCTGTGCTCTTTGCTTCTGTCTGCACCAAGACTTGGGAATCGATGTGTGGTTTGTTTGAAACCATATCACCCCTGGACTCAGACTTTATGCCACTTCATATGCTCAGAGGTCACCTGTGGCTATGACCATGGAACCAGACAGCCAGTGCCTCTGGAACTCACCAGGGATGGGGGTGTGGACTCCTGTTCTTTTTTTTTTTTTTTTTTTTGAGACAGGGTTTCTCTGTGTAGCCTTGGTGGTCCTGGACTCCCTTTGACCAGGCTGGCCTTTGAACTCACAGAGATCTGCCTGGCTCTGCCTGGGATTAAGGCATGTGCCACCACACTCAGCTTCTTATGTCCCATGAGGCTATCTTTTAAAAAATGTGTTTGCTTGTTTATTTAATGTATATGAGTGTTTTATCTGCAGGTATACCTGGGTGCCAGAAGAGGACATCGGATCACATTACAGGTAGTTGTGAGCCACCATGTGGTTGCTGGGAATCGAACTCAGGACCTCTGGAAGAGCAGGTGGTGCTCTTAACCACTGAGCCATCTCTCCAACCCGAGGCTATTTTTCTTTTTTTTAAAATTGAGCCTGGACTATCTTTCATAGCAGTGACACACAACCATATTTCAGTGTCAGAAAAATCCAGATATGGTGATCTGGGCTTTTTGAATTTTTCTGTAGTTTTTGAAAAATGGAGCTGGCGAGATGGCTTAAAGGTTAAAAACGCTTGCTGCTCTTGCAGAGGACCCTGTTCCCATTCCCAGCACCCACACTGGGCAGCTGACAGCCTTCTGGGGGATCCATGCTCACTTTTGTCCTGCAGGGACACCTGCATGCACACAGCACACATACAAGCAGGCACACACACCTACACATAAGTAAAAAGCAAGCAAAAATTTTAAAAAATTACATTTGTTTACTGGTGTGTGAGCATGTGGAGGTCAGAGGCTGACTTGTACGAGTCAGTTCTTTCCTTTCACCATCTTGGTCGCAGGGATTAAACTCAGCTTGTGAGGTGCCTGAATTGAGACGTACATAGCTCCTTGCTGTGGGTGTGCCTCAGTGGTACACTGTCTGGGCTGCAGGAGGCCCTGGCTTTGACTCTCAGCTCTGAGGGGGGGGGGAAGCAAATACAGATAAACAAGCAAACAAATAAAACCTTAAAAAGAAAAAAAAAAAAAGGAACAAAGGAAAGCAGCTAACCCCATCCCCAGCCTCAGAGCTGGCTGTGTTCTGCCTCAAGAGTTCAGGCCACTGGGCATTCCTATAAATGGGGCTGTGAACAGACAGGAAAGAGACACTCAAATCAGACAAGCCCCAGGGGCAGTTTTTAAGATTGTTGCTTGTCCCGGGTATGGTGGCGCACGCCTTTAATCCCAGCACTTGGAGGCAGAGGCAGGTGGGTCACTGTGAGTTCAAGGCCAGCCTAGGTCTACAAATTGAGTCAAGGACAGCTAAGGCTACACAGAGAAACCAAAAAAAAAAAAAAAAAAAAAAAAAAAGAAAAGAAAAAGATTGTTGCTCATGCTTGCAATCCCAGTGCTAGCAAAGCAGAGGCAGGAGGATTGCTATGAGTTTCAACCCAGCCTGGGCTTAATATGTGAAGTGGGGTGAGTGGGCTGAAGCTCAGCGAACAACTTAGGACGCTGTTTCTCTCTTTCTATAATGTAGGTCTTTTGGTGACAGGTATGTTTACCCACTGAGCCATCTCACTGGATCTTCAAAAATTATCATTATTGTGTGTGTGTTTGTGTGCGCCCGCATGTGTGTGCGCGTGCACGCGCTGTGTATGAGCATGCTTGTGTGCACCCACACATGGGTGAAGGTTCCCAGGGAGACCAGAAGAGAGTGTCAGATCCCTGAACTTACAGAGGGGTGTGAGTTGCCCTCTGAACTTTCATCTTCTGAAAGAGCAGCAAACTCTGGTAAGTACTAAGACATCTCTCTAGCCCACTTTTTCCTAAAAATTATTATTGTCATCGTCATCATTACTAATGTGTACATGTGTGTATGTTTGTACACGGGCATGTCCCTGAGGTTAGGAGCATGTCCTGGAGCTGGCATTACAAGCAATTGTAAGCGGCCTGATGTGGGCGCTGGGAATTGAACTCTGGTCCTCTTCAAGAATAATACATGTTCTTAACCACTGAGCCATCTCTCCAGCCCGCTTTTTCTTGTTCTGTTTGAAGTAGTGTTTCATACAGCCCATGCTGGGATTGAACTCACAAAGCAGCCAAGGATGACCTTGAACTTCTGATCCTCCTGCTTCCTTCCACCGTAGGGCTTGCTGCATGCCAGGCAAGCACTGGATTACTTACTGTCTGTGCTACAAACCAGCCTTGCACCGCTGGCTTTCCCAGCAACCCCTCTTTCTTGTTATCGGTGTCTTGGAAACCCTGACACAGTGCCCCCCTGGCCCCATGTGGCCTCCCCCTTGCTGTGCAGCCACCTTCTTTTCTTCCTCAAATATCCTTTCACAGATTTTCATGAGACCAGTGTCTAAAACCTTCCTCTGGAAGCCGCTGTCCCAATGGCCCTCAGCACCTGTCTCCTCTTGGGTCCTCAGTAAACGTGTGCTTTATGAAAAAAGGGGGCACCAAGTTGAAAAAGACTCAAAACCGTGCTTAGAATTCACTGACATCTTAGTGACCACAGAGCGATGGCTCACAGTCAGTGCTGAGGTCTGCGTGTGACGTGTAGCCGCCAACGCACCTGTGTTGGAGGCGTGGTCATTGGCAGGTGGGTCTAGTCTTCTCTCAATCACTAGATTATAAGGGTTCTGACAGATTTATCAGAACTATTTGGGAGGGGGAGATTAGTATGGAGAGTGGGAGCTAGGTCAGAAGAAACAGGCAATTAGGGCTTGCTTTTGAAGTACATGGCCCTCCCATGTGTGTATCCCCTTGTCCCTTTGTCATCTCTTTTTTTACTCTTCCCACACCACCATGAACGAGGGGATTCATCTTCCTTTGCCATGCCCTTCTGTCTCCCAACAGCCCAGAAGCACCAGAGCCACAGACTATGACTGGAGACTTCTGAGACCAGGAGCCAAAAACACTGTTCCTCCTTCAACCCGTTTCTCTTAGGTCTTAATCATGGCGACAAAAAGTCCGACTGGCTCCATCAGTCCAGTCCAGGTTTAGACAGCTAGGATGGCTAGATCGTGTTCGAGGGCCGGTGTGGCTTCTGAGAGCTTGCCTGCATGGTCACAGAAGCCTGGGCCATGGTGAGAAGAGCCTGGGTCAGCTCTTCTAGAAAGCACATCCCAGAGAGAGAGAGAGAGAGAGAGAGAGAGAGAGAGAGAGAGAGAGAGAGAGAGAGAGAGAGAGAGAGACACTGCCCCTGACTCATGGCAACAATCTCTGCTTACTTCAGGGAACGTTTCCATACCAGCCAGGGACTAGACAACTTATTTTTGATTCCATAAATGTTTGGGGTTAAAATGTATCCAAAGGGCCCAGGGGAGTCTCACCTTACGTCTGAGGGTGACCACATCGCTCCCTCCAGCTTCAGCGAGGCTAGAAGCAGACATTCTACAGGCATCTCTGGTCTCCGCCCATCAGTCACC
This sequence comes from Acomys minous, assembly GCF_964271855.1. Lineage (NCBI taxonomy): Eukaryota > Metazoa > Chordata > Mammalia > Rodentia > Muridae > Acomys > Acomys minous. Next base: position 121,532,120 of record NC_140487.1, read on the forward strand.
AAGGCAAAGGTCTGCTGAGCCATCTGAGGGTGACCTCTCTTGTTGCTGGGCCAGTGGACACTCATGTGCTTTAGTCTCCCTGGTGATCCCAGCTAACAGCAGTTGGGAGAAGTGCCACTAGCATGGGTGTATGACATTCAGATGGCTGTTTTGCTCTTTGAAAAAAAAATATATATTCTTAGTACACTTTATTTAGCACGTGGGTATGTGTGTGTAGGTCAGCAGGGTCTATTTTCTGCTTCCACCATTTGGAGCCAGGAGATTGAATTCAGGTTGTAGGCTTGGAAGGAAGTAAATTAAAGGGCTCTTTGTTCTGGGGGACGTTTGGGACACTTGGATGAGGTGCCAAGAAGCCAATGCTTTCCTCATTGCTTCCCAGACATCTCTGAGAGTGTGTGCCCGCCCATGCAGGCACACTGGTCAAGGGAGCAGCTCAGGGTGGCCTCCCGGGGGTCCAGGACACTGCACCCCACCCAGGGAGGCTGACTGCAGCCTGCTCTGCCTTTCTTGTGTGGTCCTCCTTCCAATCACGCCGCTTCCAGGAGACAGGGACGCGGGAAGTCAGGAGGGGCTCATTCCCCTCCTGTGCAGCAAGGTGCCCTCAATCATAGGCTCCTGCAATTTTCTGAGCTGTCGGTTTCCCACTTGGCGGGGGTTTGCCTGCTGAGCCCAGGCGGAGAGGAAATGAGCCTGAGGGGCCCTGAGACCAGCGGCTGCCTCCGCTTGCTTTTGATTAAAGCAAATCTGGGTGTGAGTTGTGTTAGCAGGCTCGGTCCTCATCACTGGGGCTGGGAAGCCCTCACTTGCTTGTGTGCTGAGTGGTGTTGAAGGAAAGGGCCTCTGCCGTCCACCAGGGCCAGAACTGTCGTCAAGCCCAGGCTGGCTTTTCCCCGCTCCCCCTAACCCTGTTCTCTGTGATAAAATTATGGTTATAACTGTAGCAATAGTGGTAATAGCTGTTATCATTGGCTGAGTGCCTGCTGCATATTAGAAACGGCGCTTGTGTCCACGTTGTGTATTGAGTGACGTAGGCATGTGCTTACATATATTATGAAATGTAATTGCAGGAGGAGTATGTAGAGATCAGATTATTGAGTATGTACAATACTTTCATTCTTTACATGCTAACTTAAGTGTCAGAGAGGTAGAAACACTTGCCTGGGGTCACACAGCCAAGAAGGGTGAAGCTGAGACCAACTCCCAGCTGCTTGACGTCAGAGCTCCTGCCTCACCTTTGGGCTTCTGCCTTGACCTCCCACTCCTCTTTTTAGGGGTACTTCTGCGCCTTTCCAACTCCAGCATTTCCTCTCACGTTCCAAAAGAGATAGAAGCCAAGGTGTCGCCGTCCTTCACCCAGAGTGCAGCTCTGTGGTCAGGCGCCTGCTCACCAGACCAAGAGCTCAGATTTCCTCCCCAGCACTACAAAATTCATCGGTCAGTCTCACCTGATGACACCAATCAGCACTGCCAAAATTTCTATGCCTTTCTCATTAAAAAATAAAAATAAATTATGTGTTTGTATGCATACTACAGCAGCATAATGTGAGGGTAAGGGGACAATTTTCAGGAGTTGGTTCTCTTCTTCTGTCATGTGCGTTCTGGGGCTCAACTCAGGCCCTCGGGTTTGACAGTAACACAGTTAGCCACTGGGTCATCTCACAGGATGCCTCATTTTCATTCTTTCTAGATCCTCCTATGCTCAGCCATGCACCCAACAGGTGGCCTGGTGGCAGCCTTCTGGCCTGTCTCTGCTGCATCTTCAGAGGCCCTGTTTTCTCCTAGGGCGGTGTCTGTGTTCCTGCCAGCACTGTGTGATCTTGGTAAGAATGTGATTCTCATGTGATGGCACACGCCTTTAATCCCAGCGCTCGGGAGGCCGACTCAGGCGAATCTCTGAGTTCCAAAGCCAGCCTGGTCTACAGAGTGAGTTCCAGGATTGCCAAGGCTACACAGAGAAACCCTATCTTGAAAACAACAACAACAACAACAACAACAACAAAAACCAAACAGAACATGATTCTCAGAACTGACAGGTGACTATGGTGACACAACCCAATTCTGTCTCTCTGAGCCGGAACTAATCCAGGGTGTGGGAAGAGGGTGTGTTTTGGCTATAGAGTTAAGACCCTTGACTCAGCTGTTAAAGGGGACACGTGAACACGTGGCTAAAGCAGTAACTGACTGTGAAGCCTGCAGTTCGGCAGCCACATTTGCAAGGCAGAATGGCAGAGGCGACCCAGACCACGGCTCTGCAGTCACAACTCCTTCGCAGCCCATTCCTGAGCAGCTGTACCTGGCCCAAAAGAGATTTGCTGTGACAGGTTCAAGATCTAGAATTGATTCGTAGAACGCCTGGTACAAAAAACCAGTTCCTTCCTGTATGAGCCGGGGTCATTTTCTAAGTCACACAGACAAACTCCGCAGAGTGTGGGGACTAGAGAACAGATTTAACTGCCGTAGCCTACACTAACGATCGATGAATTTTTAATTGCAAGCCGTGCCTGGTAAGTCAGTCCTCAGGAGCTCATTTGAGCTGAGTGCACTTGGGTAGATCCTATCCCTGGACTCAGCTCTGATTTGGGGTGACTGGGGTTGGGGGAGCGAGGGCACAATCCTGCCTTGGCTCCCCAGCCATCTGATCTTTTCAAGCTTGTAATTTTTCTTCTTCTCTATGTGAGCCCAGGATAGGCCATTAAGCCTGCATATAGGGCTCCTCCTGGGATCTATTTGCTCCTGGGCAGTAAGTATTTCTTTGCTGGGGCTTTGGGTCAGCAGATCCATTAGGGCCTCTGTTAGGAGCAGCCTGAGAACTCTCCACAGAGTGGCCCTTCCCTGTTTCCGTATCCAGCCTCTCCTGTCTAAGGGGAGACAATCATGACCTGAGGTTCCTCCCTCCCCTCCCCCCTAGAACTGGAGTCTCAGTCTTGGTGGAGGAGCTCCGCACAAACCCAGATGGTACATCATGCAAACAGTGCATTTCCTCGAGGCTCTATTGACGGCGGCTTTGGAACTTCGGAGTGTTGCTCCAGAGGGGACAGTCAAGCTGCCACCCTCCATACTGGATGGGTCCTCCTCACTTCTTGTCTCATCTCTGTCATGGCTCCAGGTCCCACATGTGGTTGGATCCAGGAAATCAGTCACAGGAGGTTCCTCAGCATTGCTCAGCCAGCTCAGCATCCTCCCCGACTCCAGGGTCCAGGCAGATGATAACAACCGGAGTAAGTATCTGACTGGTCCCCACAACGAGTTCGGAGACCCAGGCCTGTCACGTGCTAAGCACATGCCTGGCGACTGAGCCCCCGCTCCCACTGGCTGCCGGTGCCTGGATCCTTGTGCAGGGCTAGTTTTCTTCTTGTCATCTTCAGATGGGCTCTCTCCTCATGGTGGCGCCCGGGCTGCTGAAGCGCAGCGTCACGTCTTCCAGGCCGGTGTCTAGTAACTGACACCCAGATCCACAGATATTTGTAGCCAAGAGGATGGAAGGAACAGAGGAGCCAGTCTGGGTCAGGAGTGCAACTCTGTCATACACATGGGCTGAGAGCGAATGTCCTAGGGCCCTCCACCTGAGTCCACGTTCTGAGGACTATATACAGGTCTTCAAAAAGCTAGTGAACCCCCAGATCTCAAGTCCCCTCTGGCTTCTCACAAACTCACCTTCTCGTAGGATGAGGGAGTGGCCCAGCCTCCCACTGTATGGCTGTGCGCATGCCCCCACCGGTACCCCCATCTGTCTGCCACCTTTGTCATCCCCAGCCATATCTGCTCGCTCTTTCTTTCTTTCTTTTTGGGTTTTTTGAGACAGGGTCTCTCTGTGTAGCCCTGGCTGTCCTGGACTCACTTTGTAGACCAGGCTGGCCTCGAACTCACAGCGATCCACCTGCCTCTGCCTCCCAAGTGCTGGGATTAAAGGTGTGAGCCACCGCCACATCTGTTCTTAAGACCCCAGAACCTCTCTTTCAGCCCTGGAGCCTTGTGCTCCAGCTCAGGACTGCAAGGCCAGCAATAAGCTCTGCACAATTCCTTTTTACTCACTTGCCATCTTTGTGCAGGAGGGCCACCATGGGGGCCCCCTGCATGCCAGGCCTGAGTCAGCTCCCGAAAGTGGATTCTCATTTGAGGTCTGTGGAGAACTGTTGAAAAAAAAGGAAGAACCCTATATGAGGTGGGTTCCCTCAGTAGGGCAGGTAATGGATGGGAAACACAGTGACTCAGAGAGGTATAGTAACTCTCCCAGAGCCACACAGCATAGAGATGACAGCCCGAGCAGAAGTCTGTGGGGGGGGGGAGGGAACTCCCCAGCTTCTGAGGCTGCTCAGGCTAGAAGAGGTCAAGTTTAAAGCTCAGGATAAGCCGGATGGAGGCCTTAGGCTCCTGCTCACATGAGGCCGCTGTGAGTCTGGTTCTGTTTGCAGCCAAGCCGGCAGCTGAGCTACAGCCAAGCCAAGGACTCATTTCTCCAGACACAGAATGTTCCAGGTCACCCCGCACCTGTGACTAAGTACTGGCACCAAATATTCTTCCTCCGCAGCTGGTTCTGCCTGGCAGGCCCGGAGCAAAAAAAAGAAAGAAAACATTCCGGTTCCTTCCACTGGACATGAGGTATCGTCCCTGTTCTGAGTACACTACACTCACTCCAACAAAAAGCCTGTTGTGCCATGGGCAATGTGAGTTAGCCAGAAACCCCCTTCATCTCACCCAGCCACTGCACCCCAGACTAGAACATTTTCCTGTCTTCCGCTAGCGCTCCCCCCCTCCAATCCCTCATCTCATGTCTGCACTTTGGACTTCCCCAGCCAGACTTGCTTTCCAAATGTCTGACTTTTTTTTTTTTTCCCAACCAGACTGTGAATAAATGGTGAACTCTGAGTTTTGTATTGACAGCTGTTTCCTCACCACTGGGCTCAAGGTCCTCTGAGCAAATCCACATCCCTTCCTTGAGATGGTCTACTGTGGTTTGACAGGCAGCTGTCCTAATTCGTGTATGAACCCAGGAGCACAGTGTAAGCGGTGACCCTTAGTGTACTGCAGTGCGCAGCCCGCGCAGCTGTTGGCGACAGCACCGTGTACAGCTGACAATGGACTGTAATTGTAAATATAATGCAGTTCAAATGCTCAGATATACAAACCAAATCATTTAAATAACAAACTGAGTTTTTGCTTGGGGCTGAAGAGTCCAGGCTTTGGTAAAAAGGGAAGCAAACTGGGTCAGTGATAAATAGATTCATAAAGAGGCTGTTTAGACCTTAAGTGGGTCAGGACTCAACCCTGTGCAAATTAGCTACTGTTTACTTACAGACTTCTCTCTGGAGTCTGTGGCTGCACTGTTGGAGACTTAACTCACTTGAGGATTGAATTTCAGTAGAATATCAAAGTTCCTTTTTAAAAATAGCTTTCCACAGGGTGTGGTGGCACATGCTTTTAATCCCAGCACTCGGGAGGCAGAGGCAGAGGCAGGTGGATTGCTGTGAGTTCGAGGCCAGCCTGGTCTACAAAGTGAGTCCAGGACAGCCAAGGCTACACAGAGAGACCCTGTCTTGAAAAACTAATAATAATAATAATAATAATAATAATAATAATAATAATAATAATAATAGTACATAGCTTTCCAGGGGTGGTGAGATGGCTCAGTGGGTAAAGGCATTTGCAATTATGAGGTCTGGAAACCCAAGTTCAGTTCTTGCACTCATGTGGTGGAGAGAGAGAACTGACCTGTAAGTTGTCCTCTGACTTTCAGTTGTGGCACTCACATACTTTCATATGCATACATGTACACACACACACATATGCACGCATGCATGCACATACACACACCATGCTCTCCCTCTCTCTCTCTCTCTCACACACACACAGATGCAAATGCACACGCGCGCGCACACACATGCGTGCACACAAACACACACGCGCACAAACACACACACGTAGTGGCAGTGACATGTGTCCCCTTACCGCCAAGCATAAACTCATGGCTTCTAGCTCTCTGTAGACAAAGCTTGCTCACACTGCTTAAACCTCAGACTCCCTACCTGTGAGTGGCACAGAGGTCTCTCGTGGGCTTCTTGCTCTGACGGAGGGCGAAACATCGTGAACACAGCCCTGCCCATAGCTGCTGCTCCCTCTTCCCCGTCTCCCCTGGTCCCTTTGTCCATCCTGCTGACCCCTATAGGGGAGCATGAGCCAACATGCACAGCTGTGCTCCAACGACACTGTCTAGGAGCACAGGCAGAGGGACAGACCTTCCTCACAAGGCTCCAGGCTAGTTCCCGGGCTGTTACACTGAGGTGGAGGCCGGCAGGCATTGGGGCTTGGATTTCAATCTCATTTCCCACTCTCTGCAGCTGGCATTGGGCAAACTTCGAGACTGTCTCGTGACTCAGTTTCTCCATCTGCAGAACAGGAATGGAGTCAGTACCTACTGCTCAGGGTCACGTCTAGAGCCTGGCCTGAAGGGTGGAAGCGGCAGAGCCCACGGAGCCCGCTATGTGCAGGCATACAGGTGGTTAAGGTTTAAGTCAGAAATCAGACATGGTGAGAGCCTAACAGCAGAAGACATATGACAACAGACGGCAACCAGAGCTATTATAGACAATTTCTGGAATGCTCTGTGTGATGTTTTTGGACTGCAGTGGTAAACACTGCATGTGCATTGCTTGTGACTCAAACCTAGGAGTGTCAGATCTGATCCTTGCCTAGCAGGTGGAGGGAAAGGGTCCATCCTTATCCTTCCGGCCAGTTTCCAGTGTCTTAGTCAACATGGACCATGCTTCTGTGAGGCTTGTTCCCTGTGTGGATGGGCGGGGGGCCCATTCCTGGGAGGGAGCAGCTGGGGTCAGGCGTGGCTCTCCCCCACTGCAGGAGTCATCAGCGGGACAGGGTCCTCTGTTTTTTTGATGAGGTGGCCTTGTAGGAGGCAGTGGCCCCTGTGCCCTCTGTAGGTGGCTGTACTGGGGACAGTGTGAAGCAGATCTATGTGAGGACGCAGAGGCAGGGCTGGCAGAGCAGCTTCGGTGTGCCACTTAGCTCAGGAGGAGGAGGCATGACAGATTGAGCCGCTGTCCCTGAGAACCAGCTCTGAGCAGCCCATACATTTCTGCCTAAAAGAGTTTTATACAACCAGGCACTCAGTCAGCAGGGCCGCTGTGTGTTTACTGACGTTTTTAAACGCACATCTCCCACCAGCCTGTAAAGCCACAATTAGCCGGAGCCTAATTTATGAGCACGAGCCACGGCTGAGGGAGAGCTGGCTCTGTCTTGGATGCCTGCGAGCAGTGATTGGAGGCTGCTGGGAGCTGGTTGCGAGAGGCTGGGCTTCTGCAGCCACAGGGGGTCTCTGGAGGAGATGGGGTGTAGGGGGCACCCCCAGTGCAGGGATGCTCCCTCAGCAAAGCTTGTCTCACCTCTCAGATCCTCACGACATCTCTGATATCCCTCCCAATTGTAATAGAGGAAAATTGAGGTTCTGGGATGTTAAGCAACTTGGGTCGGGGGGAGGGTGTGTGTGTCACACAGCATGTAAGACTTGTGCATGTCTGGCAGTTCTTGGTGCCGTTAGGAACTCTGAGAGCTGGCTGTCCTGTCCAGGCTTACCAAACACGGCTGTGTAGCCACTTGAAAGCAACTCTTGGCACTGCAGCTTCCATATCTCTGTCAGCTGAGGATGACAGGAACCTATGTCTTTAGACAAAGTGATGGAAGGAAGGCCTTGGCCACGTCCTGGAGGGCTTAGAACTGTGAAGGGATTGGCTTCTGATTCTTGAGACCAGGGGTTGAAGTGTGGTTTGGTTAGTTACTCAGGAGGCCCCGGGGCGGAGTGGTGGTGGATGAAGGGCAGTGGGGAGCAGGGTTCTGGCTCTGGTGGCATCTGGCTATCCCTGGTTCTCTGTGACCATCTGCCAGCTCTGCATGCCTTCACCTGTGTCTCCCTGAACTTCTGATCCTCTTCTGTCCCCTGCAAGGACAGGTGCCACTTGCAGGGTTAATACAGAACACTCTCAAATCAAGACGCTTAATTACGGATTGGAGACACGACGGAGGTAGGAAAGCACGGGACTTGAACTTGATTTCCAGAACCCACATTTAAAACAATTTGGGCTTCATGGTGGGCGTTTGTCATACCCAGTGCTGGAGCGACAGAGATGTGAGTGTCCTGGGCTTGCTGGCTCCTGGCCCAGCTGACAGTGTTCACTGCGCTCCACGACTAGCGAGAGAGATCCTGTCTCGGTGTGGAGAGTGATGGAGGAAAACACAATGTCAGCCTTCACGGGCTCTGCTCTGGGTCTCCATCTCTGGGTTGTGGGGCTGAAGACTTGCAGAAGCCTGGCCACGTACAGGTACCCACACTGGGCTCCTCTCCACGAGTACCGGTGAGGACAGCTGCTTGTACCGCGCTAGGCGGTGGCTGGGTTGAGCTGCTTGTCTCTCAGGAAACTCCTAGGCACCCAAATGCTGTTGGAGCGGTGAATGTGGAAATTTACCCCAGCTTCTGCTATGGATTCTGAGGTGTGCCAGAGGTTGCCCCAACTCAGGGCCAGACACAAGGGCCTTGGGCCCTCAGGACCTTGGGTGGGAAAGTCCCCTGCCTTCTCAGGCCTGTCTTTGCTTGCAGGGAACAAGTTGCTGAGTATGAACTTGAACTCTGATTTCCTGTCCCAAGTGCTGGGATCACAGGCATGCATCATGACTTTGGTACTCTTTTTCTATGTGTGTGTATATATTTTATTTATTTATTTATTTATTTATTTTGGTTTTTCAAGACAAGGTTTCTCTGTGTAGCTTTGGCTGTCCTAGACTCACTTTGTAGACCAGGCTGGCCTTGAACTCACAGCGATCCACCTGCCTCTGCCTCTCAAGTGCGTGCTGGGATTAAAGATGTGCGCCACCACACCTGGCTCTCTATGTATAATTTTCATCTCCTGGATTGACACTGTAGCTTTGATTCTGAAGCTTGCTTGCTCTTCTAGCCTGTTTCCTCACTTGAGGACAAGTCTTCACAAATGTATTTTTTTTTTTTTCGAGACAGGGTCTCTCTGTGTTAGCCTTGGCTGTCCTGGGCTCTTTTTTTTTTTAGACCAGGCTGGCCTCGAACTCACAGCGATCCGCCTGCCTCTGCCTCCCGAGTGCTGGGATGAAAGGTGTGCATCACCACGCCCAGCCACAAACATCATTTTTAATGGCTAGGTAATATTTCACAGGGCGAACGTGGGCCTGTTGCCTTAGTTTAGTGGTTCTCAGCCCTGTGGGTGGTGACCCCTCTGAGTGTCAAATGACCCACTCATGAGGATTGCCTCAGACCATCAAAAAGCACAGAGAGTTACATTATGATTCATAACAGTAGCAAAATTACAGTTATGAAGTGGCAACAAAAATAATTTTACAGTTGGGGGTCACCACAACACGAGGGACTATATTAAAGGGCAGAAGTGTTAGGAAGGTTGTGAGGACCGCTGCCGTGGTGAGTACCGTTGCACATCTTGGTCTTTTTCAGGATGGGGGCAGCAAGCAGAGCAGGCGTGAGGAGTGGACGGGAGCTAGCAGAGCTAGCCGCAGGGCTGGGGGCACAGTGTGTCTGAAAGTCTGCCTGAGCTGTGGTCACCAGCCACCTGCACAGCTGTATGCCCAGCGGGAGCCGCCGTCCCTGCTGTCAGCCCTCCTTACTGGCAGGCAGGTTTATCTTCATTTCTGATGGCTCTGCAGTGGTCCAGCCCTGACACTTCCTCTTTATGTCTCTCGATTTGGGAGCTTCTCTGTCAAGTAGCTAATGAACTGTAAACAGACACTCCAGTGTTCTGGGGACCCTCGAAGGAGCTCTGGGAGTGGGGAGGAGCAGGGAGCTGCTCTTGACAACAAAGCCACCTGCAACAGCCTCTTGGGAGGCAGAGTGGGTTCCTCTCCATGGTCTGTCCCTGTCAAGACATCAGTCAGGACATTGCCGAAAGGAGGGGTGGTGGCGCTCGGGTCTCAGATTTCTTAGCCCAGTGCTTTGGATCCTTCCAGGGTCTCTGTCTTTGTCTTTTCCTTTCCCCTCCCCAATCCCAAATGTCTCCAAACCAGAGCACAGCTGACCTACCCAGAGGACTCTGTAGATTCCCAGATCCCCAGATTAACAGAGCAAGGCTCATGGGCATACGTGGGCTCTTGGCTCGATTTAATTTTTATTTATTTATTTATTTTGAGACAGGGTTTCTCTGTGTAGCCTTGGCTGTCCTGGACTCACTTTGTAGACCAGGCTGGCCTCGAACTCACAGCAATCCGCCTGCCTCTGCCTCCCGAGTGCTGGGATTAAAGGCATGCACCACCACGCCCAGCTTTGATTTCATTTTTAGACTCTATTGAGAAGCATTGACCTAGGGCAGGAATCCCACAACGCTTGGCCCCAAAGCCCCATCTCTGGGCAGCACCTTCTCAGAAACAGTGTCTCTGCACACAGGTCATCTGGGAGGAGGTGACTCTTGTCCCATCACAGTCACTCCCCAGGATGGAGCTTCCTACAGAGTACTCAGATAGCCCCCTCGTGCTCAGGACACAGGGCCTTTCGTCTCCGCCCTCACGTTAAGGATGTGAGTGTGAAGGTCCATGTACTAGCACACTGGCTTGGGAGGGGTGCCTGCCTCTCCCTGAACTACTGCTGGAAGAAGAGAACGAGCCAGTGGGTCTCGGGCTCGCTTCAGCTCCTTCTGTGCTCTAAGTACTTTGTTGTGTCCCTCACACGGTTGTTGCTCACTCAGCAGCTTTCAGAGATGCTCCCATCCTCTCAGCACTCTCTGCTGGCCACACCACCCCCAGGCCTCTGACAACCATGAATCCTTTCTGTCTCTCCCTGTTCTGGATATTTCATATGAACAGAACCACACGGCGTGTGATCTCAGTGTCTGGCTTCAGCCTGGTCACCCGTGTTGTAGCAGGTGTCAATGACGCATTCCTTTTTTTTTTTTCTTCTGTGTAATAATAATCCACTGTATGGCTAGTCTGGATCTTGTTCGTCCAGTTGAAGGAATTTCGAGTTCGTGCCTAGGAATGTTTGCCTGTGTCTATATGTCTGTGTGTGAGTGTGGGTGCGAGCGTGTGCATGTGTGTTTGTGTATGTGTGCATGGGTGTGTATGTGTGTGTGGATGCATGGATGTAGAAGCACTCTATCACCTAGCTGAACTCCAGACTGACACTGGGCTTTAAGTACTTAGGGACTTTTACCATTAGAGCTGCTAGGACGACTTACGCACAGCATTTTTCTCCCTCCTCGTCCCTCTTCTATTCTTCATTGTCTTCTTCTTGTGCTAAAGATGAAACTCAGTTTGTATTTATTTAATTTTAATTTTTTTGTGTGACAAAGTTTTGTAGCTCAGGTTGGCCCCAAGCTCACTATGTAGCTGAGGATGGACAACCTTGAGTTTCTGGCCTCCCTCCCTCCCCTCCTCCCTCCCTCCCTCCCTCCCTCCCTCCCTCCCTCTCCTAAGCAGGGAGGATTGCACCTCCATGGCTGGTTTATGTGGTGCCAGGGCTGGAGCCCAGGGCTTCGTGCGGCTCGGCAAGCACTCTAGCCACCGAACTGGACCTCCAACCTCTCCCATCAGCTATGCCTAAGGGAATTTTTTTTCACTTGGTTCAGGCGTGTTGCTTCTGTACTTATGTCTAGGAAAGGCGTTTCAGCGAGATAAGATGCAAAACATACTCTCCACTTTCCCTGCAGCTATAGAAAGCCGATTCTAATCGGCTTCAGAAAAACCCACCCTTGCACATGGGACTCCTAAGAGGAGTTTCCGTGGTACACTGGCCTTGGAGACGGCTGGGCTGCCAGCAACGACTCTTCAGTCTTAACAAAACTCAATAACCCTGGTAGATTGCTTGACTGCATAATTCATTACCCTTTAAGCGACTGTCCTTTCTCTTTGTGAGTGGTCCTGAAAGCCGAGGAGGGCTGTGGGCATCGGTGAAAACTGCCTGGGCCTCTCGGGATTCTGATCTGAAGCAGGAGCTGGGAGTCGGGGTGGGGCTGGGGGTGGGGGTGGGGGTGAGGGTGAGTCTCACTGATAGACAAGCCAAGCGAGCTTCTTCACTTCGGTAATCTTGAGATCTTCATAGGCAGCCAGATGGACTCTCTGTTACATCTCCTTTTCAGACAGGACAGGGAGACACAGCAGGGATGACAGAGTGCCAGAGGCCGCACAGCTGGCAGATGGTGGAGCGCAGAAGCTTGACCCAGAGGCCACCCTGCTAACGGAGAGCAGGGCAGTGCTGCTGGGCAGAACAGCACTGTAGAGTGGGAAGTGGAGAATGAAGAAGCCAGAGCCCTGCTGGTAGAGTCGAGCATGCAGAGAAGGGAGGGAGGGCCTCGGCAGCAGGGGCTCTGCCGCTAGAAAGAAACTCAGAGAAGAGGAGGCAGCTGAGGATTCTCAGGTCAAGGCCAGGTAGCTGAGGGGGGTGGGGTGGGCACAGAAGACAGGGAACGGAGGTGGAGTGAGCATGGAATAAGTGATGTTGGTCAGTAAGGTGCAGGGGGATGGGGTGGGGACTCGAGGCTGATGCCAGTGGTGTGGCACAGCACAGAGAACTGAGTTGGACTTGGGTAGGGTTCAGAGCTTGTTTAGGGGAAAGCATGCTTAGAAGAGTGTCCAGGGCTCTCAGGGAATGACAAAGGAATGCCCAGAGAAGAGTGTCAGTGCTTTAAGCCTCCACCAAGCCGACCAGATAGGCAAGGCTGGTGCCCTGTGTGTATGTAGCCTTCGTTGGTGCATCACGCCTTCCTGGGTGAAAGCTGGCATTCTAACAGTGGAGGAACTAACCAGGTGCTGTGGCTCTGGGTAGAAGGGTAGTCCGGCCCAGGACTTCTGGGCTAGTCTGCAGGACCTTGTGAGACACTGTTTAGAAAGAGAAAAGGCTAGAGACGAGGCTCAGTTGGTAGAGTCCTTGCCTACCATGCAGGAGGCCTTCGGCTTGGTTCCCCAGCCTGCAAACATGGTGGGTATCCTGACTAATCACAACGCTCAAACATTGGAGGCCCTAGAATCAGAAGTTCAAGGCTACAAGGTGGGCTTGTGGCCAGCCTGGGATACACAAGACACTGTCAAAAGTGGGGAGGCATGGAGGGGGTGACAGTGCGAGGGAAGGAAGACAGGAAGAGAAAAGAAAGGAGAAATAGGAGACAGAGATGGTGTGTGTGTGTGTCTCACTATGGGAAACCTTTGAGCTCACATCATGTACCTCAGAGGCACCATGACTCACTGGGCTAAAGCTTTGAATATCTGTCTCTGGAGGAGTGGGGAACAAAATTCTGGCTGTCCTTATCCTGGAAAGTTACTGAAGATGTCATGCCTGTCTTCCTAGGGCACCAACACCCCAGGCTCGTCTAAGGTCAGCTACTGATCTGCTCGGTAGTGTCCTTGTCACACTGTAAGAAAATCACATGGGACAGAAGGCATGGGGCTCCATTTCTGGCACATACACTCCTGAGGGGCTTAGTGTACTGCCCCTCTGTCTCCCCAAGATTAATCTGTGTCTGTTGGCCAGGCTCCAAATCCCTCCAGCAATGGTGTTGTGATTAGGCATAGGCAGGTGGTTCAAGTGGGCCCTTAGACTTGTTATCTCATGGGCTTGCCAGAGCAATATTCTGGAAAGGTGAGTCTGGACTGCTGGACTGCATGACCCTCTGGGATGCCCGTGGTAGGGTGATGCACAGCAGATACATGGACCTGAGTGCTGGACAGATTTCTACATACTGCCTGACCCTCTAGGTGGTTCTTTGCTCTGTAACAGTCACAATGATTTTCATTTTTTCCCTTTCCCCTTCCTTCCTTCCTTCCCTCCCTCCCTCCTTCCTTCCTTCCATCTTTTCTTCCCTCTCTCCCCTTCCCTCCCTCCCTCTTTCTTTCTTCTTTTATTTTTTTAAGAGACAGGGCTTCTCTCTATAGCTCTGGCTGTCCTGGAACCACGTCCAGTGCATAATAATTCTTAACAGCTCAGCAGGAAGCAGCGGTGATGGTATCACCAAGCCAGTGAGGGCATCGAGGATTTGTGTCCTAGAGAGTAGACACAGCATCATTCAAGGGGAAATGGCAGGGGAATGCTTTGGAGGAGGTCTCTCTCTCTCTCTCTCTCTCTCTCTCTCTCTCTCTCTCTCTCTCTCTCTCACACACACACACACACACACACACACACACACACACATTTGCACATGTATGTGTCCGTGCACACTTGCTGAGGCTAGGGAGAGGAGGACTCAGCTGTTAGGAGCACTTGCTGCTCTTCCAGCAGACTGATGCGTGGTGCCTGCCTTAGTTAAGGTTTCTACTGCTGTGATAAAACACTATCACCAAAAGCAACTCAGAGAGGAAGGGTTCGTTTCAGCTTACAGCTTGTAGTCCATCCTCCAGGGAAGACAAGACAGAAAGCCAAACAGGCCAGGGACCTGGAGGCAGGAACTGAACCAGAGGCCATGGAGGGGTGCTGCTTTACTGCTTTGCTCCCCATGGCTTGCTCAGCCTGCTTTCTTACAGCACCCAGGACCACCAGCCCAGAGATGCACCGTCCACAGTAAACTGGACCCTCCTCTTCAATAATCAAGCAAGAAAAAAACGTACCACGGTGTTGCCAACCAGCCAATCTGCAGGTTCATTTTTCTCAACCGAGCTTCCTTCTTTTCAAATGGCTCTAGCTGTGTCAAGTTGACATGTGCAGCGCGGGTCTCAAAATCCGCGCTGAGCAGCTCACAGCCACCCACAATTCCAGCTTCAGGGGATCTGAGCCCCTCTCCTGCGCCCCTCCCCCATAGCTGTATGCATGCACACACCCCCGCCCCCACCCCCACCACACCCCCACATATAAATAAAAAGTTAAAAATGAGTGTGCAAGTGTAACCTGGTTGCAGTGCAAGGCACACAGCAAACCATTAAGGACCTCACCCTGGGTGACGTGGGCTCACGAAGATTTCCGCCATGCCTGGTTCAGAGATGGCGACCTCAGGGTCCGCAGTCCACCCAACATCAGCTCTGCCTCCCCTAGGGCATCTGGGGGAAGGACTGGAACCTTCAAGAGGCTTTGGGGGTAGATTTATATGTATGGCTGAGTGCTAATTTCCATAACAAACATCATCCTTCCACACCCAGGAGCCTAGCAGGGAACACCTTCTGAATGAGTACTCGCAGGAGAAGCCCACAGCATCCTCCTCCTCTTGCCCATGCTAATGAGCCAAGATAACAATTACCTGGAGCGGCCTGTGGGATGAGCTCTGACTGTGGCCTTGAAAGGAAGATAGCGACGCCTGGGGAAAGGGCAGCCCTGTCCTACCCGCTGGTAATGGCCAGGGCAGGAGAGACAGGGATGGGAGGAGGAGGAAGAGGACATCTGGAGACTGAGGCAGGGGAGTCTGTCAGTGCCCTCCAGTTCAATTTGCCTGAGCAAGCTGTAATGGGCCCTCACTCAGCACCCTGTAGCTGAATCTTGTGAGCAGTTGCACGTGGCCTCCAGGTCTCATTTCTGCCTGGAAAACAGTGAGTTTAGTCATTATTCGTGCCTCCGACAAGGCTGAAAGTTTTTTGTTTGTTTGTTTGTTTTTTTGTTTTGGCTCTCAGTTGAAGGTACAGACCATTTTGATGGGAAAGATGTAGCAATGAAAGCAGGTGGCTGCATAGCAGCTTGAATGTGAGGCAGTTTGCTCATATCTTGGTAGGGCAGGAAGTAGAGACAGGACCATCTCAGAGATAAGCTTCTTACAACTAGGCCCTACATCCCAAAGGTTAGCTGGGGATCAAGTGATTAAACCTGGACACTTTGCATCCAGTCTGTGAAATCAAATGGGTACAACACATGCAGTGTATTCTTTAAGAGAGTTTTAAGACACCAAGAGACACTTGGTTGGGCGTGTGACCAGCCTGGTCTACCAAGTGAGTCCAGGGCAGCCAAGGCTACGTGGAGGAACCCTGTCCCAAGAAAACAAAACAAAACAAACAAAACAAAACAAACAAACACAACAACAAAAAAGAAAAGAAAAGAAAGAAAGAAAGCCAATTATAGGCAGAGCATGAGGTCAGGAGCTGCATTTATGGATTTACAGATGCTGCAAGCAGGAGGGTTACAAGGTACAAACAAGTCCCTTGCTTTATAGATGAGAAGAATGATCTGGTGCTTTGTATCAACTGTTAATTGAAGGAGAGATAAACTTGTTTTTTAGGATCCCAAGTTCGGGATAGGAACAGTCTTGTGAGAGAACAGGTGAGGTTAATCCACTAGAAGACCAACCACCTCGTGCGAAGCTTGATTGTTTCCAGCTGAAAAGATCCCGTGAACAAACTCTGGGAGGAGATATATAAATGAGCCAGAACTGGAGATGGGGCCTTTGGAGACTTCGGATAGTTTTGGCTGTTCATCGCTCCACCTTGAGACCCTCCTAGAGAGAACCACTTGAGGGAAGGCTTCGGGGCTCCTGCTCCTGCTGAGGTTCCGAGTTCTGGTTACTCCAGGTTCCAGCAGAAGAAATCCTGCTGATTACACCAGGAGAATAGCTCCTTGGAACTGATATCCTTACAGTTTTGTTGTTGTGTTCCTTAATCCTATTGTTTTGGTTACTTGGATTATAAGTGATGTATGCTTGGTTAATAAGTTGTTAATAAAATGTATTGGTTAAGAAAATTGAGGCTACAGTTAATTATTTCTCCCTGAGGTCTGCTTGCTGTCTTTTACCAGTAGACTATTGCAAACCCCAAGTTCCTCCAAATTTATGCCTGATTGGCTAAATAAAGTTGCCTACACACCTGGACAGGGCAGAAGCAAGGTAGGCAGAGCTAAGGTTCAAGGGTGTGGAGGACAGGAGGATCATGGGAAGGGGACAAGAAGGAAGGGAACCAGCCAGCCATGGGTTAGTCAAGAAGAACCATGTGGCTGGGAGGAGTTTACTCTGAGGATCAGTATCATTGGAGAGAAGCAGCTCAGATGGAAGAAATATGCAAATATTTATATTATTTTGGGAAGTAGTCCAGGTAGGAATGACAAAGAGCAAATGACATGGGGTGTGAGGCTGGGAGATAAGGAGGTAGTTTAGGGGCTAGTATCTGCCCAGCCCCAGGTAAACTAAGCTTATTAAAAATCTATCATCTGTCTGTGTCTTTTATTGATATGGTAGCAGGTTAAATATAACTGCTGAAATAATTATATGGTTTAATAATAGACATTAGTAACCCATTTTCCTCAGCATGAGCCTCAGAGAGAGGAAAGAGTTTGTCTAATGTCCCCAGTGAACAAGTGAGATGGGATCAAGAACCAGGGTATGATGCTAAGCCACTCTGCCTTTGTCTCCCTTTCCTGGGGCTGGAGAGGTGGCTCAGAGGTTAAGAGCACTGACTGCTCTTCCAAAGGTCATGAGTTCAATTCCCAGCAACCACATGGTGGCTCACAACCATCTATAATGTGATCTGATGCCCTCTTCTGGCCTTCAGGTGTACATGCAGACAGAAAGAACACTGTATACATAATTAATAATAAAAAAAAATGTTCCTCCTTGTGGTTGTCCTGTGTACAAGCGGGTGTCTATCGCTGGTAAGGTGGGGCATGGTCTTCCCGGTCTTGTGGTTGCAAAGTGGTACCCATGTTGTAATTTGTATATGTGTATGTAGATATGTGTGGATGCATGTGCATGCGTGTGTTTGTAGAGGTCAGAGCATTTCCTCAAGTGCTATCCATATTGTTTTCACATTTAAAAGAGATTAAAATTTTTTTACGTGTGTGTGTTGTGAATGGATGCCATATGTGTGGGGCATCTACAAAGGCCAGAAGAGGGAACCAGATTCCTTGTAGCTGTAGTCACAGATGGATGCAAGCCCCTTTGCAAATGTTCAACCCCTGAGCATCTCTCCAGCCCCTTTGCCTTGCTTTGTGAAGCACTTATTTATCACAGGCCTGTAACTTGCCAGGCTAGATTGGTGAGCCAGCGGGTCTGCTCTTCCTTTTCATGTGTCTGGCAAGCTCCCCACATCCAAGCGCACTTCCCTGTTTCCAGTCTTTCTTCTTTTGCATCTTCCTTCTGTTTTGTCCGCTCACAGCGACCTCCTTTCCTTACTTGGGCCCCACCACATTCATGTCCTCCTCATCCCCTTCCTGGTAGTTGTACCCTTCTCTTGGGATGCATTTTGACCAGATTAAAAAAAAAAGATTTATTATTATGTATACAGTGCTCTGTCTGCATGTACACCTGCAGCCAGAAGAGCACATCAGATCACATTATAGATGGTTATGAGCCACCATGTGGTTGCTGGGAATTGAACTCAGGACCTCTGGAAGAGCAGCCAGTGCCCTTAACCTCTGAGCCATCTCTCCAGCCCCCAGATTTTTTTTTTACATCTGGCTTTTCTTCTTGTTATTCAGATCTCATCTCAGACATAACCTGATCATAGCTGTCTCTGGTCATGGAGACAGTGACTCCCACCCAAGACACTTAAGTTTTTAGTCTCCACAAACGGAAATGATTCCAGATATTTGTGATGGCCATGTTACCAACCTTACTGGACGGTAAACTGCTTGAGACTGGGAGAGTTCACTGGTTAGCCGCTGTATTTCCAGTGCCAAGCACACAGTAGACTTTCAATAAGAGTTCAACGTGTTGAGGCTGCAGAGATTGCTCAGTGGTTAGGGCCCTGGCTGCTCTTCCAGAGAACCCAGTGTCAATTCTCAGTACCCATACACACGGTGCCTAACAACAATCTGTGACTCTGGTTCCAGGTGATGTGATATCCTCTTCTGTCCTCTGTGGGCACCGTACACATGAGGCGCATAAACATACAGGCAGGCAAAACACCCATACACATAAAATGAAAATAAACAAATCTAGGCAACGTGTTAGAAGATTTCAGTGTGTGAATTGACATTGTCATGTGTGTGTGTGTGTGTGTGTGTGTGTGTGTGTGTGTGTGTGTGTGTGTACCATTGGAAGCCAGGAGAGGGCGTTAGATCCCTTGGAACTGGAGTTACAGAAAGTTGTGAGCTGTCAGATGTGCAAGAGACTTAGGTACTAGCTCTTAACCACGGAACCATGTCTTCAGCCCAATGCTGCATTTTAAAGAAAAGTTTTAAAACAGCCCCTTGCCTCCGTGTATGTTTATGCACCTCATGTGTACCCTTAACCACTGAGCAAGTATTCTTGAGTCCTAGGTTTTGGGGGAAATAAAGCTAATCCTAGGGGTTGTGTTCTCTTCTGCATGTACTTAAAAATTGCATGCTAGTTCCAGCTACCAGAAACATCATTTGCCTGAGCATTTTCTGACTTGCAGCAACCTTGCGAGAGACCTGGGTTGGAGAAAGAGGGTGGCAGTGGGAGGTACGTACATGTTGGGTGTTTTCCAAGACAATCTTCTCATTACGCATACATTTTCAACACTGTCAGAGTTTAATTTGATATATAAAGCTGGAAACAACAGCGCTGCATGTAAATAGCAAACCGTGGGAAGACTGCTCTCTGCAAACTTGACACCTCGCCCCCCCAATATCCACAGGCAGCTAATGAGCGGGGTCTCTGTCCACAGTGCTGAAATAATCAGGCCCACGGGCTTGCCGAGACGACCTCTGTCCCAGGTTCTGAAAGACCCATCCCTTTTCCTACTGTGGGTCTTGCCCAGGCACTGTGTGGTCACTCCCAGTCTTTAGTTCTGGTATGTTGTGTACCAGTGTTTATTTAAATTTTTTGTTGCTGTATTGCACTTTTGTGTGTGATAAACACACGCACTATAACTCATTTGCTTCATCATTGAGAGACAATGGGGTTGTCTCCAGTTTGAGCTATTTGGAAGAGAATTGAGCACTTTTTTGGTGCTTTTTTTTTTTTAAATGGGTAAAACACCCTCGGTGCTGGATATGTACTCAGGAATGGGATGGCTGGGTCATGGCGTACACTTCAGTTTTCAACCTGGTCATATTGATTTACAGTCATTAAAAAATTAATTCCTCGTCCTTGGCTTTGCCTTTTCTGCATCTCCTGGCCTGGGGAGATGTTCTCTGTAGTCTGAGTTGGGATAATTGTGGCCTGAGAATTTTCTGGGGGCGCTTTACAGATCAATATTGATTAGATGACTTCCTTGCTAACCTCTGCCCAGGATCCTTCTCTCTCACTGGCACAGCCCGGTCTGTAAGGGAGTCGGGATGAGGTGACACACGGCTTAGATCCTTCACATCCTGGGCTAGAGAATGAGTGAGAGAAGAATCCAGCCAAGTGGGGCTCGGTCTCCACCCTCAGAGACACCTCGAAGTCTGGGGAGCTCTGGAAAACTCAAAGGACAACTTACAATCTGCAGGGAGCATCATGCTCCAAGAACAAGACAGGGACAAAGGTGGCGAAAAGAACAAACACCTTTATTTCCTTTTTCACCTTTCTGCAAGTCTTATGAGATGCACGGGCAACATATTGACCACTGTTGCATAGTGTTTAGGAAAGTGTGTGTGTGTGTGTGTGTTCACACATCCATTTGTGTGCATACAAGGACCACAGAGGAGGACACTGAGCATTCTGTTCTGTAATTTCCCACCTTCTTCTCTTGAGGTAAAGTCTGTAACTAACCCTGGAGCTTGGCTCTTGGCCATCGAGCCCCAGTGTTCCTCCTGGTTCCGCTCCCGACCCCACCAGCACTGGGGTGACAGGTGTGCATGTGGCCATGCCCAGCTTCCTGATCTAGTCCTCATGCCTGCAAGTGCTCTTGCTGAGCCCTGACCCAGCTTCCAAGTTTAGGTAGTTCTAAGACACAAGCTGGATTTGTGTCATCGATAGTGCAATAATGACAATGACACACAGGGACTATTTTACACTGTCCTCAGCAGTGTGCCACCGGTGACGGCCCTATTCTTGCTATCCTGATGACTGTATATTCTGACTTTAGAGTCACAAGGTTTCCAACTATGCGGTTACTTTTCTGTGAAAGCAATCTGTCCATATATATATATATATATATATATATATATATATATATATATATATCTGCCTGTATGCATGTTTATGTGTGTGTCTGTGTGTATATGTCTGTGAGTGTTCATAAGTCTGTATATGTGCGTAAGTCTGTGTGTTACGTCTATTCGGCGGTTCTCCACCTGTGGGTCTCGACCCCTTTGGGGGTTTGCATATCAGATATTCTGCACATCAAATATTCACATCACAATGAATCACGGCATCAAAATTATAGTAATGAAGTCACAGCGAAATACTTTTATTGTTGGGGGTCACCACAACAGGAAGGCTGGGAACCACTGTCATGTCCATAAAGTGTATGTGTGTGTGTGTCCGTCCATAGGTGCATATGTACATACCTGTGTCTGTCTGTGTATCTCTGTGTTTCCTGCTGTTGTCCTTGCCTCCTCTGTGTCTCCCAGTGTCTGTGTGTCTTACATTTTGTTCTCACTGGGATTCTGCACCCCCCCTTTCCTTTTCTCTGGCCTCCTTTCTCCCTCTCTGCTGTTTCTTCTCACACTTCCCTGCCCTCACTTACTCTTTGGAGAAAAGATCTCTGAATTCAAAATATCCAAAAGCCTGGTGCAGAATAAAGTGAAGCCTCCTGAAGTTCCCTGGAGGTGGAGCCGAAGATGCCATGGCCCCTTCAGCGGTGGTGGAGGCAGGCAGTGTTTTGTGCTGTGAGATGTTGACCCAGGGCTGGGTCAGTAGAGCCCACAACTTTTCACTCTGCCTTTCTGAGTCGACAGACGGGGAGTTCTTGGCTGAGGTGAGGGTTAGAGGACTCAAGGCGTAGAATGGGAGGAGCAGGAGAGCGTAGCTTCTTTGGATTTCCCTAGCCTGGACAGTAGGGGGCCAGGCAGGAGTTATGGTAGGGCGCAGTATTTACCCTGGGGTCCTGGGGCCACTGAGGGTCCTGTGGATTCTGTACTCATCCTGGGATGTTCTGAATCTGGGGTTGGGAACACTATCTCAAGGGTACTTAACTTTCCTATCAGCCATCCAGGCTACCTGCAGGTCATACAGGAAATGATCTCAAATCTGCCACAGCTGCAGGAATCTCTGTGGCCTCACCAGTCCCACTGGCCCAAAGATCGTTGCTGTCAGCGCTTTCCCTCTCCGTGAGGATCAATAGGGCCCTTGGATGTGACCTCGAGTTCAATTATGACTTCAATTATGGAATAAAGAGGCTGTTAGCGCACACCTTCCTCTTATTAGAAACACCATGCCGGGGGCTGGAGGAGACCCGTCCTGAGGGAAATCATTAGCCCACTAATTTGAAATCAATTTAAAGTGCATTTGCTTAATGATATGAGCATTGTGAATTATCTATAAATTGTTAATTTAGTTGAATGTCATACCAGATTTTCATTTTGTTATAAATTGGGTTTCAGGGGTTGGCCGATGTAAGTGTGGGTGTCACTTCTCCCCTTGCTCTCCTCTGACACAAAGCCTGGCCATCTTTCTTGTGCTTTTGAACTTGTGACCTGCAGCTACTCAAGCGCCTTCTGAGCATTTGAGACAATTAGGGCAGGAAAGGGATGGTGGCAAACGCGTGCGTGCCCGCCGTACACCTCTGCTTTCACATGAGAGGAGGGCAGAGTAGTGCAGGGCTGACTGGCCAGAAGCCCGTGGCAGGGTGAAGCCTGTGGATCCCGTCCTTACCTCTCCTCAGTTTCTGGTACTCAGCACTTTATAGGTGCTCTCTGGCATGCAGATACACAGCTCAGGTCCTCAACTTCACCTGCTGTGTGTGTCTGTGTGGCCCCATTTACCTGTATGTCTATACTCAGATTTACCCATTAACCTCTCCCCATCCCCGTGTGTGAACACAGGTGTGTGTGTGTGTGCCAGGGTGCCTTTGTCATCAGAGGGCAGTCTCAGGCATTGGGCCTCACAGTCCACCTTGCTAAGATGGGATGCCTCATTTGTTCGCCACTATGTATGCTGGGTAAGCTGGCCCACCAGCATCTGTAGATTTTTGGGTCCCTATCTTGTCTCCTTGTTGTAGAACACTGGGCTCACAGACTCCTGATGACATAGCTTTTGGGAATATCAACTCAGGTTCTCACACTTGTGTGTCACTGAGTCATCCCCTCACCCAGCCCCAGGTGCCGTTTTATAAGGATATCAGCTGCATTCATTTTCTGCCATAACAAAATAACAGGCTGGGTTTTTAAAAAAATATTTACTTATTTATTATATATACAGTGTTCTTGTTATGGATCTAGCTATAGATGGTTGTGAGCCACCATGTGGTTGCTGGGAATTGAACTCAGGACCTCTGGAAGAACACCCTGTGCTCTTAACTGCTGAGCCATCTCTCCAGCCCCAGACTGGGGCTTTAACAACAGACATTGATAACTGGGTGCTGGCAGGGCTGGCTCTGCCGAGGCCCCTCTGCTTGGCCCCAAGACGGGACCTTCACCCTGTGTCCTCCACGCTTTGGATGCTCTTGATGTCTGCATCACAATCTCCTCTGGCTGTAAGGAGAGCACAGACTGGGTCAGGGCCCGTGTGTCAGCCTTGTTCCATTCTACCCCCATCGCTAAAGGCACCATCTGCAAGGAAGTCACATATGAGCATCCAGGATTAGGGCCTAAGTGTATTAATTTTGGGATGAGGTGGGACACAGTTCAGGCCGAGGCACCAGTCACGTTTGATTAGAAGTGGAGTCAACCCTAATGACCTCACTTTAACCTGGCATGTGGCTTGCTTCCAAACAAGGCCACATGCCAAAATACCAGAGGTCAGGATTTCAAAACATCATTTTTTTTGGGTGTGTGTGTGACATTCAGCTCTTACAAGGGGGCTGTGTGTACATTCCCCTACTCAGTGGCATTTGTAGACAAGTCTGAGCTGGTATGCTGGATGCTGGATGACCCATGGCCTTGTGACCCATCTTTCAGCCCAGGAACTAGCGAAGCCTCCAACATCCCCAAAATACAGATTACCTATAGATTAATGCAGCCTTATGAAACACCCACTGGGGTCATAAAAACACCTAGAGGATCCCAGAGAGCCTAGCTTATGCTGCAACACTATGGAATCATGAAATAAACATTTTTGTTTGTTTGTTTTTCAAGACAGGGTTTCTCTGTATAGCCCTGGATGTCCTGGACTCACTTTGTAGACCAGGCTGGCCTTGAACTCACAGAGATCCGCCTGCTTCTACTTCCTGAGTTAAACATGAAAAAAAATTTTTTTTTGAGACAATTTCTCTGTGTAGCCTTGGCTGTCCTGGATTCAATTTATAGACCAGGCTGGCCTCGAACTCACAGCGATCCATCCGCCTGCCTCTGAGTCCCGAGTGCTGGGATTAAAGGCATGCACCACCATGCTCGGCCCTTAAACATGAATTTTTTAAAAGATTATTTTTAATGCTTTTAAGTGATGTGTGTGTGTGCATTTGTATGCATGCCTCTGTGTGTGTGCGCGTGCGTGCGTGTGTGTGTGTGTGTGTGTGTGGTGCGTGCCCTCAGAGGCCAGAAGAAAGTGTTGAGTCCCCTTGGAACTGAAGCTATAGATGATTGTGAGTTGCCTAACATGGGCACTGGGAGTCAAACTGGGCCTTCTGCAAGACAAGCAAGTGATTTTTAACTGCTGAGCCATTTCTCTAGCCCAGTGCACTTGCTGTTCTAAGCCAGCTGACTTTGAAGTGGTTTGTTAGGCACCAAGAGATAATAGACACACAGACTTTCTCAGAGACACAGGGGCATGTAAAAGGTCACACAGCTCTGAAGTCGGGAGCCAAATGGTTGTGCTTCAATGATCTGGCAGTGTTGAGACATTCTTCCTGAGCCCCTCAGGAGTCAAAGCAAAAGCTGGGCATGGGGATGTAAGCCTGTAATCCCAGCACTCAGGAGATAGTGGAGAATCAGAAAGTCAAGGTTATCCTGGGATGCATAAGCATCTTAAAGCTACCCTGGCGATACATGAGATTCTACTTAAAAAACAAAAAAGAAGAGAGGGTGGTGGGTGGGTGGGTGAGTGGGTGGGCGGAAGGCACCATGGTACCTCCTACGTCAAAGTCTTGAAGGAGAAAGGCGCCCATAGGCTCATATATTTGAATGTTTAGTTCCCTGTTTGTAGGCTATTTAGGAAGGATTAGGAGGTGTGGCCTTGGTGGAGGAGGTTTGTCACTAGAGGTGGGTTTTGAGGTTTCAAAAGCCCATGCCAGCCCCAGTCTAGCTTTCTGTTTGGAGATCAGATGGAAGATCTCAGTTTCTGGTCCAGTGAACACATTATGTGAGATCTTGGACATCCACCCTTTGCCTCCGTTGGAGCACCCACCTAGTGGAATAGACAGCCAAGTAGCAAGCTGTTACAAACAGCACAAAGGAAAGGCAAGGTGCTGTGTGGTGACTAACCCAACACTGGGGGGGTCCCTACTAAGGCTTCTGGGGTGGAGGGTGGGGGCAAATCCAACTATTTCAGGCCAGGGAGACACTACACGCTGCAGTGGGTTCAAGATGAGGACAGTTTGTGCAAAATCTACGGGTGAGTTGCAGAACTGAACATGTTAAGGGTGAAGTTTGGCTAACCGAGGCCCGAGGGCCAAAGTAGGGAACGTGGCATGAGATGATAGTGGGGGCGTGACCAGTGAGACTCTGTGGAGCCCTGACGAACCCCCAGCTTCCCTCTCGAGGCTCCAGGCCAGTTACCGCTGCCGTAGTGTCACCTAACAAACACCCCCAAACACAGGGTCTTCCAATACTAATAGTTTGCTGTCAGCTGGGAGTCTGATCTACGCTAGGACCATTTAGGATTGGCTGCAGGCCAGACATGGGGTCCAGCTTGTCCCACAGGCTTCTCAGCTTCCTGGACCCAGAAGGCTTGGGGACCATGTCCTTTACTCAGAGAGACAGAAAGACAGAGGGCCGGCAATATTTTAAGACCTTACTGTTTCCTGCTTACTGTATAGCATGGGTCCCACAGCCAGGCTTACTGTCAGGAAGGCAGGAAAGCCTATTCTGCCCCAGCTAGAGGGGCTGCTGGGAAGGGAACAGTGCCTGTTTATTGAAGAGTTTTGGAATACTGAATACATCCATCTACCCAGGGTTTGGAGAGACCTGTCTGATAGGAGAGACTACAGGAAAGACGGCGTGACAGGTATTCCTGTGGCCATGGCTTGGGCAAACACCATCTTATTAAAATACAAAGGCCATGCTCAGTGGGTGTTGTTCTATTTAACGGATGAGCAAGCAGGTAAAGACAGAATGCGTGGCTTGCTTGGACACAAAGCCAGCAGAGGCAGAATGAAGGTGCTATTGTGAGAGCAACGAGCCCAGCTGACTTCCTGCTGCCCACAGCTGCCCGGTCCAAGCGTCTCCATTGCCCATTCATCTACACCTGGGCCCGGGGATGGTATCCGGCCACCATCCCTTTAATCACTCCAGTCTCTCTAGCTCCATGCCTGTCCCTGCTTGGGGAAGGTGGCGGGGTACCTGGCATTGCCACCAACAGCTCATGGAAAGGCATTGGATGCAACAAATGTCAGCTCATATTTTTAAGGCTTTTGTGTTTGTGTGGGGGGGGGGGCCCTTTTCTCCTTCTTCCTGTGCTGGAGTGAGCTTTCCAAGAAGCCAGTGTCAGCCACCTCTCTCTTTACAAGAAAATCATCTACGTGATCGATTTCTGCAGTCAGAACGCCCGAGTGCACAAAGATTTATGGTCAGAGTCTTCTTCCTCGGCTCTCCGCCTCAGAGCAGCGTCCCCGCCCTGGCACACACAGGTAACCACCGTTGTGGTTTCTCCTTGTATTGTTCTCCAGAATTATTTAATGCACATGCAAAAAAAAAAAAAAAAAAAAAAAAAAAAAAAAAAAGAGCACAGGTTGGTACTGCATGGGTATTTTTTTCCCAAACATATAAGCTAGTGTATTCCACATAGTTTTACTACTTCTTCTCTCTCACTTCATGTCCGTTGGCATTTTTTTTTCCCCATCCCGGCACCGAGGAAGCTCCCTCATTCATTTTCAGCTACAGAACACAGACCTGTGTAACTAACTCACTTCACCTGTTCCTATGCTGACGGATGTGGTGGTGGTGGTGGTGGTGGTGGCAGCAGTGGTTGGCGGCTCTGGCTCTTGTATAAGCCAGACCAGTCTTGAGTGGACACCTTTTGTACTTGGCCAGGGTTAAGCTTTGCTGCACAGGATCAGTTTGGAAGAGCAGGGGTGCTGAATCCACCGGGCGGTATGGCTATACTTCTGCCATTGACAAACACTCCTGCGTGGCTGAGCATATTACATACTCTGGCAGGCAGTACCTGAAAACCTGCTTCCCCACAGCCTCACCACAAAACATTTAAAGCTACCAGCCAGATCGAGAGCGGGCTTCTGTTTGGGAATTCCTACCATTGGACCCCTACTCTCCCCAGGTCAAAGCATAACGTACTTTGGCATGTGTGCAGGTGAGCATAGTCCTGTCCACCTCAAAGCTTGTGGTAGTGTAGGGAAGAGGATAGGAGCACATCTCTGGCTGCAGCTTCCTTAATGGAACAAGAAAAAGACACTTTCTTGAGGCACTCTGGAGATGGGCAAGGGACGGGGACACCCTTTAAAAGCACAGTAGACACCCCTTAAAAGCAATTGTCGCCAGGTGGCGGCGGCATATGCCTTTAATGCCAGCACTTGGGAGGAAGAGGCAGGCAGATCGCTGTGAGTTCGAGGCCAGCCTGGTATACAAAGCAAGTCCAGGACAGCCAAGGCTACACAGAGAAACCCTGTCTCGAAAAACCTTTAAAAAAAAAAAAAAAAAGCAATTGTCATTGACATGTGGTCTTGGTGGAGAAGTGGGTCCTAGAGGCCCTTGGTCGGTGAAGGAATTTCACACCCTCGGACCCCACTCATGCCCTTGACTCCTCCTCCACACTGAGGACCGTCACCTTGGCACACCGATGCCTGAACATCCTGGGGCCCCCAGGCTGGCTGCTGAGCTCAAGTGAACAGAGATCTCATTAAGCTCAGCGAAGCTCATTAAGACTACAGCCCACACTGGCGTCAAAGGAAGGTCACACTTCTATTCACGGGAGTTGGTGCCTCTGGGACCTGGTGGTGCCAGCAGTCACAAAGAAGATGAAGGGGGTCAAAGAGGCAGACAGCTGTCCCCGGGGCACCCAAACTGTCACCACCTCCTTCTCTGAGGCCTGCCCCTGCCCTGGGGAGAACCAGGTGGGAGCCGAGTCTATCAGTCAACTACCCAGGGGCTCCAGGAAGGAAGGAAGGCAAGTTGGGCTGAGAAGCCACTCATTGGAAGTTGAGATCGCCATCCTCAGAGGAGACAGTAAGCCTGTCCCGGAGCCAGTGTGCCACATGCACTTGAACTTTGTGATAACCAGGCTGATCATTTGTAAACTGGAAGCTTACAGGAGTCCCACGGGTCACAGAGTTGCCCAGAAGCTAGCGAGCCCGAGCCACAGTTTCCTCCATCCTCAGCCCACACCTCTCCCCACAGCTCTCTGAAAAGGTGAAGTTCAAGGGACAAATGAGCCGTTCCTTAAAAGCAAATGGGCCAGGCAGGGCTCTCCCCAAGTGAGCAGGCATCATGCGGACAGCATACAAATGACACAGCTCTACATGAAACTGGGTTACTGGGAAGATCCTAGGACAAGGTCTTGGAGACACCAAACCCTTCTGAGATTTGCCGTCAATCTGCCAGGCCCCTCCCCAACTTTCTTAGCCTGCCATTAGCACCACACTCCATGGACCGTGTGGTACATGTGGGTGCTACACAGAGGCTCTGGGTCAGAGCCAGCCTGCTCCCTGAGACCTTTCCCCCCCAGTGACAGGCCTCCCAGGGCTCCAGCTTTACCAAGAGAAGAGTGTGTTAGATCTTGCTTCAGGAGTTCGAGAACAAACCCCGTGGTCTGACTACCGCCTCCAATCCCCTACTAACACCGTCTGCCTTTGCGAGAGGTTTTGCGCCTCGATGGTTGAGGATATGCTTTGGGGACACATTTTTTGCTTCATGTCAGGCTCAGGACCCAGGAAAACCCACCTCTCAGGCTTTGGCTCCCTTGAACTCATCTACACCTGATGATTGGAGAAAGAGGGGACTGCTCCGTGTAGCCCAGGATGACCCTTAGCGGGCCCAGGATGGATGCCGGCTTCACCGCCCTCTTGCGGTCATCATACTTGGCGGCTCTCTCCAGGTGGCATGCCAAGACACATTGGGGATAGGAACAGGGCTGCTGAGGAGTCTCTGTCCCAACTCAGTCCCCGACACTGAGCATCTCCCTCACACTTTCCATGCCAGACCTACAGAATAATGGCAGCGGCCTAGGGAGCCCTACTCTCTTGAATACCATCAGTAAAGCTCACTGAACCAACAAAAAAGAAAGAAAAGGGAGGAAGGGAGGGAGGGAGGGAGGAAGAAAGAACAAAAGAACGAACAAGCTGTGTGTGTGTGTGTGTGTGTGTGTGTGTGTGTGTGTGTGTGTGGTGCACAAGCTTAGTTCCAGCACTTGGGAGGCAGAGGCAGATGGAGCTCTGAGTTTGAGGTCAGACTGGTCTACAGAGGGAGTTCCAGGACAGCCAAGGCTTCACAGAGAAACCCAGCCTTGAGCTGCCCACTCCCTCCTCCCAAAAAATAAAGAAAAAAGGTGACTCCTGTATGTGATGACCCTGTCCCCAGGTATACCGTGGTCCTAATGCCTAGTCCCCATGGGCATGATCTTATTGGGGGGGTCTCTGCAGCCAACCAAATTAAGACTACATCATTAGGGTGGGGTCAACTCCAGCATGACAGATGTCCCTCTTAGTGAGGGATGAGGGCATGCCAGGACAGGCACACGGAGGCCAGCAGATGTCTAACAGGCAGCGAGGCCTGAACCAAATCCTCTCTTTGGACCCCCAGAGGGAACAGGCCTGCTGCAGACATCTGTGGTGCCATCGCGGCTCCTTAGGAAACAAATACCAACTCCAAGAAGAGCAAGCGTTTGTCATGTTACATGCCAGCAAGTACCTGTGATGGCTTCATTTCTTCACTGTGGACGGTGGGCCCCAGGGTTTGATAACTCCTCAACAAACACTGGGCACCACGCCACGCCAGGCATACACTAGGCAAGGACACTGTGGTATCTGTTTGCATCCCAGGCCTCCCTTCAGTATCTACGAGTGACCAGGTGAGCTGGTGTGTAGACCACCCTGGACTCCTTTCTAACCCTCAGGGATCTGTCGTGGTGCAGTCTCTGTCCAGATTTATAAGACCCCAAGGGGCACAGTATCTATGCCCAGGAAGTAGGCCAGTGGCTTTCACAATGCCAGGCTTTCAGAAATGCCCAACTGTGGGGCTGGATCGCCCCCCCCTCCCCCGCAAAGGCACAAATTTCTCCTGAGCCCCACCCAGGTCCCACCAGGAGGCCTCAGCCTCACACTGAGCCCAGAGAGCTCCCATCTCTGTAGCGGACACCCGCCACCCACTTCTGCTACTGTCCGCGTCCAGTGCCACCCTGTGTCAGGCCACGAGCGCCAACACTTAGTCCTCTCAATGTTAAGAACATGATGGAGCCAGCGAGGCTGAAAATGCTTGTGTTAATAGCAGCAGTCTGCAGCTTCGGCACACTTTAATGGGGACCATCTGCCACGAGCAGGCGGCAGGCACAGCCAGCCCCTCCCCATGTGTGCAGCACCCCATCACACGCTCTCAGGTGGGGGAGATAAGGTTTGGATCTTTGAGGTTGGCCAGAACTGCGGGGAGGGATTTTGAGGCGCCCCGGAGGCTGGGTCCGGGACTAGGACATGCAAGATTCCAGGAAGCGCCTCTGTCTCGGCTGGCCGGGACACAGGGTCACCAAAGCACTGATGCATAAAGCTGAGGAGGCGTGGCTTAGGGTGTGGCCCCGCCCCCCACCAATCCTGGATCTGCTGTGCTCTTCCTGCAAAGGCCCAGGGAGGCCTCTGCTCTGAGGCAACTCTGGCTCTGCCCTGATCCAGCCACAGGGCAGTTCCTGCCTCCGAGTGCCTGTTTCCACATCTTTAGAGTGGGAGTCGTGAAACGTCCACCCAAAGCGTGTCGTGAACACCGAAGCGGTCTAAGAGGAGACCCTGGTAGGAAGCCACCCGCTTGGTGGTGACCAGGTACGGGAGGAGGGCTAACATCTTCCATGGCCAGGCAGACCTCAGTGGGGAGGCTTCACTCCCAGTCTGAGCTGTGATGAAGGTGGAGTGGCCCACACAGCTCTGAGCCTCAGTTCCACGAAGCCTGTGGTGGAGCTAGTTGGAACTGGGACAGAAAACGGAGATCCTTTGAGTCTCAGATCCCCGCATCCCCTGCTGCAGCGCAAGGTGCACAAGTCACAACCTAAGCACGGGGCTATAGCGTGGCCCCGCTGGGCAGGGGGATCTTATAGCCACTGCGCAGGAGCACAAGGCAGGTACCCAGCCCTAAGGCCCCTGCCAGCAACACGGCACCCAGGGCCTTGAGGAAGGAAGTCCTGGTCCGGGTGAAGGAGCCGGGGGCCATGATGCCAAGCAGGGCGGTGCTGACGGTTAGTGTATAGAGGATGGACACTCCTGTGTTGAGGGCCACGATCTTCCCGAACTTGGCAAATGGGGCGATGATGCAGAAGAAGAGTGGGACGGTGGCGATGACAGTGGTGAGGGCACTGGACACAATGGCCACACCAACATGCCGAACAGCCTCCAGTGTCCTCCACTGGCGCTGAGAGCTGGCATCCTGAAGAGGGGGGAGGAGGAAAGAGAGAGAGAGCATGTGAGCACACACTGTGCCTGAGACTGGCTCCCATCCCATGCTGACAGGATGTAGGCCAGGAGGGTATGCGGAGTGGGTCCTCAAAAATGGGGGATCTGATTGGAGTTATTCCATTCTTTTAACCAAAAAAAGGAATTACAAGTACAGCTGACTTAATTTTTTTTTTTTTTTTTGGTCACCATTTAATCAGTCTTCTATTAAACCAGGAAAAAACAAAATGGAGGGCAGTAAGCTTTAGTTTTCAACTTGACACGGCCTGGAATCACCTGGAGGATAA
Source organism: Acomys minous (assembly GCF_964271855.1). Taxonomy (NCBI): domain Eukaryota; kingdom Metazoa; phylum Chordata; class Mammalia; order Rodentia; family Muridae; genus Acomys; species Acomys minous. Next base: position 121,564,018 of record NC_140487.1, read on the forward strand.
TCTTAAGAAGGGATTATCTACATTGGGTTGGTCTGTGGGGATTGCTAACAGGTGTGGGAAGACACCATTCCCCAGGCAGGGCATCCTGAACTGTGGAGTGGTGCACAAGTCCAGCACAAGCAAGCAAGAGAGAGCACGCATTCATTTTCTCTCTGCTCTAGACTGAAGAAGTAAGTGACTGGACGGCTTGAGTTTTCGCTCTGACCTGCCCGTAATGATGGCCTATAAGTGGAATTAGTCACAGCAACTTCCTCTAAAGTGCTTTTTGTCGGGGGTACACTACCACAGCAAAAGACGTTTAACAACTATGATCCCAACCCCCTCCTTTACGTCCACAGCAAGCTTTGGCTGTTGCTACACCATTGGAGGGCTGCAGGGCTGTGGTCTCGTGACCGGAAACACACCCTATGCACTGCAGCTGCGGGTGGAGACAGTGAAGTCCAAGGACGCAGCTTGCTTACACTGTCGGTACGGGATGTCCATCTGTCCCTGTGGGCCCTCCCATTGGCCCCAAGGTAGGAGGTGAGTCAGGGGACAGGCACACCAGGGACTGCTTACCTCAGCCTGCTGCGGGGGTAGGTTCTCCCCAGCCAGCAAGTAGCCTTCTACCAGATGGACACAATAATCCACAGAGGAGCCAACCAGGATGGAGAGGGAGATTGCCTCCACGGCGCCCATCTCCCAGCCACTCCAGTACATGATGGTCACCACGAGGCAGACGATGCCTGTAAGAGGGACAGCAAGGGTGACAGCTGAGACCTTTTCCTTCCTGCCTGTGTGGTCCTGGGAAATGGGAACATCTTGAGTCAAGAGAGATGATGGTGGTCAGTGTCAGAGAGAAGGGAAGGGATGAGGAAGGAGGCAGGTATGACAACGTGCCACTCGTCTAAGTGATGCTGCAGAGAGATACCTTGGCTCCACTGACACAGACGCGCCATTTCTGTGTGTCACGGTCACATAATGCCAAGCCAAGGGTCTTTTTTTTTTTTTTTTGTACAGGTGAGAATGGTGACCAGGCTTTTGCTAAGACTCGATGGCCAGAGGCTCAGTGAAACGTGGAGCCTTGATGACCTGAGCATCCCTTACCTGGTCCCACTTGCACCAGCCTGGCCCACTGTTCCACAGCCACAACACCCACACCTGGCCCGTTGCCTCCCGCCACGCGCCCTGGCTGATCTAGTTTCTGGCACACATACCTAGGATACTCAGAAGTACAGGCAACAAGAGCAGGACGTGGGTGGTGAACACGGCCACCGCAGCCACGCAGATGAGCAGGGAGAGGACCAGGCCGTACAGGGCACTCTGTACCCCTGCAAGGTAGGAGAGAGGGGGACTCAAGGGGCTGCAGGGGGAAGAGACTGCAGCTCCCCTTGCCCCCAGTACAGAAGTTACCAGGGTTGTATGAAAGGGCAGTCACAGCCAGCTTGGCCACCCTGGGGTGTGGGGCTTCCCAGAGTCTCTCTCCAGGGCAGCAAGGTTTGCCCATAGGTGAATTTTATTTGGAGTTCAAGGAGTGGCCCCTAGGAAGGGCCATGACATACTTTTAAAATTATTACTGTGTGTGTGTGTGTGTGTGTGTGTATGTGTGTGCGTGCGCCCATGTGCTACAGCACACATATACAGGTCAGAGGGCTTTGTGCCATCAGTTCTTTTCTTCCACCATGGGGCTTAGGGATTGACTCAGACCATCAGGCTTGCATAGTAAGTGCTTTGATCCACCGAGCTGCCTTGCTGGCCTGAATGTTACTTTCCGGGTGGCTAAATTTAAGATCACACATGGACAGATGTCACCAGCAGGAGAGGATCCACACTCCGGCTTCTCATCAGCCGCCTCGTGGCTGCATCGTACTTCCATGGGGGTTCTGAGCCAGGACTTGGGTTAACAGAAGAGTAGCATAGACAGGCCACCCCATGCCCTGGACGTGGGTGGGTAGCAGCCCCTGTGTGGCTACACACCACCTGGCCTGGGGGAGGGTTGGCCTCCCACCCACCTATGATCTCCATGAAGATTTGCTTCCAGTGTTCACAGGTCTGGAAGCCCCGTCGCAGGGCTGAGCCCTCAGGGAAGGTCTGCAGCTGCTGCCGGAGGAAGCTCTCCCAACGCAGGTAGTCCGAGTAGGTCTGGAAGGAGGACTTGCCCTTGTATGTGGTCTGCAGGGGACACAGGCTGGTGAGACTAATGGGTCTGCTTACACATCCTAGGGACAGCTACTCAGTGGCCACCATGGGAGGGTGTCCTGTGAGGATGTGGGTGCTGAGCCATGCCCTATCCACTGCCAGGAGCTCTGGACCAATATAATACTCTTAGACTCTTCCACGTCCCCTTGTGCCACCATCTGCCTATTCAGGAAGCCTCTCCACATGATCCTAAGACTGGCTAGGGTCTAGGGTCCATCTCCTCTGAGATGCTTTCTCTGCTCAAGATGGGCCTCCTCTGGGCTCTCAAGAACAGAGCACCCCTCCCATACTCCCCCATACTTCCTCACAGCTCTCAGCACATCTTGTCAGATGCTTGCCTCTTAGCTGAGGGTGCACGCACACCAGGCCTTAGGCAGCCTGCTAGCTCACAGTGCACAGCCCTAAGAAGGATCCAGGACCTTCTCCTGTGTTGCTTCACTGGCCCAGTTCTGTTCGGGCTATGAAGCCGCTTCAGCATGTGCACGCACAGATGTGTGTGAACGGGTGTGTGCATGTGTATGTGCGTGTGCGCCTGTGCGCCCGTGCACTGAGGGTCAGTTGGAAGGGGTTGCCCTGGTGGATGGTTGAGATGATCAAGGACATCTCTGGTTTCAAGGTGGCTGTGGCGCATCAGTCTGAAAGAAGGAAGGCAGCCCACCACAGGCTACAGTGTGGATGGACCTTGAAGGACATCACGCCCATGAAAAGGACAAGTCTGTATGATTCCATTTATGTGATATATTTAGTGTAGTTAAACACAGAAAGTAGAATGGAGGTTGCCAAGGGCTGGGGGGAAGGGTAGGGACGTGGTGCTTAATGGGAACAGAGGATCCATTAAAGTTTTACAGATGGATGATAGCAGTGACAGTCCAACAGTGACAATGTACTTTTCCTTTTTCTTGAGACAGGGTCTCACCATGAGGCCCTGGCTGGCTAGGAATTCCCTACATAGACCGGGCTGGCCTTGTACTCACAGAAATCTACTTGCCTCTGCCGCCTTCCAAGTGCTGGGGTTAAAGGTGTCACCATGCCCAGTTGCCAATGTTTTTAATGCCACAAAAATGGCTAAAATGGCGGGATGGCCAAACTCTACTGTCACTTTGACAGGATTTAGAGTCACCAAGGATTGGATGAGGCACATCTCTGGATATATATATATATACAGGCCATTTTGTTGGGATTTTAGAAGACCAGAAAGCAGAAAGGAATGTGGACAGTAAAGACTGCGTGCTTGAAGTTTCAGATGGGAGCAAGCGATTAGGGAATTAGACCAGAGTCCATTCATATTATGGTCTGGCAAAAAAACCAAAACAACAACAACAAACCCCAAAGCGTTGTCTACATCTTGTCTATGTTCCTGTGATGGGCAACTGTAATTGTCAGTCTGAAGTAATCTACAGCCACCTGATAAGCTCTCAGGAGCTGCCTACGTCAGGTGGGCCTGGAGGCTCGTCCATGGGAGGATTATCTTGACTGGGTTAACTGAGATAAAACCTACTCACTGGGGGTGGCACCAGCATCTAGGTGGAGAAGTTTGAGCTGTGTAAGAGCATAGAGCCAAGGAGCTGGAGCGATGGCTGGGTGGTTAAGAGCACTGGCTGCTCTTGCGGAGGAGCTGGGTTTTATTCCCAGCACCCACAAAGTGGGTCACAACCATCTCTAACTACAGTTCCAGGGCATCTGATGCCCTCTTCTGGCCCCTGTGGGCACTGAATATATGTGGTGTACAGACATACATGCTGGCAAAACACCTATACAAATATAATAATAATAAATTGATAATAAAAAATAATAATGATATCTTAAAGAGTGGACAAATACAAGCATATATGCATTCATGGTGAACTAAACCATTTGAAGTCGTGAGCCAGATAAATCTTTTCTTTTGTAAGTTCCCTCCCTCCCTCCCTCCCTCCTTCCCTCCCTTCCTTTGGTATCAGCAACAAAAAGCCAACCAATACAGATACTAAGTTTTTTTTTTTTTTTACAATGTTTTACCAAAAGTAAAGAAGGAACATCCTGCCTGGAACTTTGACTCAGATCTTGTATCAGCCTGGGATTCTCCTCACTGGGTTAGGGGTCTCCAGTCACATGATCTGCATCAGAGACTTTATGGTTTGTAGTAACACTGACCATGGGAGACCACACGAGGGGCCTGAGGGACAGGTGCTCCCTTCCACTTTTCACCTGGTCTTATTTTTGACACTCCCTGCGAGTGTGTTATTTCTTGTGGGGCTGTGTCTCTGTAACATCCAAAGCATGCAGGGGAAGGCTTAAATTTATTTTTAAAGATTTATTGATTTTATGCATGTGGATATTTTATCTACCTGTACACCAGAAGAGGCCATCTGATCCCATGAGACTACCATTATAGATGGTTGTGAGCCACCATGTGGGTGCTGGGAATTGAACTCAGAACCTCTGAAAGAGCAGCCAGTGCTCTTACCTGCTGAACCATGTCTCCATCCCCAGCCCCCCCCCCCCCCCGCCCCTTTTGGGATAGGGTTTCTCTGTGTAACCCTGGCTGTCCTGGAGCTCACTCTGTAGTCCAGGCTGGCCTTAAACTCAGACACTCAGAGATGTGTCTGCCTCTGTCTCCTGGATGCTAGTATTAAAGCTGCCACCACTCAGCTAGAGGAAGGCTTATTTAAACCCTGTTTTGTAGGTGGAAAATAAGAGGCCAGAGGAAACTGGGATCTGATCCATAACGTCATCCAATCACACCAGGGCCAGGTAAAGGTCAGATTCCTGGTCTGCAATGGAGTCAGCAGATACTTTGTCAAGCCTGAGATACTGGAGTGCCAGGTCTCGGGAGGCCAGGTGGGGTGATGCGACTGTGTGTGTATGTGCACGCGTGTCTATACGTGTTCCTATACACCTGCCTTGGCAGATCCAGGGAACATAAAGATGACTGTGTGTGTGTGTGTGTGTGTGTGTGTGTGTGTGTTTCCTGGCCTCCCTTTATCCCCATAGATCCCCACAGATGGTGTAGTCAAATGAGGGTGGGTGGTGCTTACCAATGACAATTGCTAGCTTTGTACCTCAGACCAACGCCTGGGCAACTTTCTCCGGCCTGGGCTGAGAGACAGGAGTGGAGGGGACATATGCTTAAGGTGATCACACTAGGCGGGGGCCCCCAGTCTCACCGACTCGAAGGCCATGGAGATCCACTGTACACGGCCCTCCTTGACACCCACTGCCCCATGGGATAGCTGCCCTGGCAGCAGGTTGGGCTCAGGCAGCTCCTTGCACTCAGGGTGCAACATCTGCAGGAAGGAAGAGATGCTGTACCCTGTAGGAAGAAGCAGGAGGAGGTTGTGGCAGGAAGAGTAGCCATTCCCACACATTACACCTGGGCGTGCACACTTGCCTGCCTCTCGAGCTTCCGAAGTGTTTGCAAACGTGGAACAGTGTCATTGAGAGACCTACAACCCATACTTGCCACTGAGGTGGCAAGTAATATTCTGGGGTCAGTCACTGAAGTCAGGTGGTCCTTGGACCAGCCACATGCCTTGCCCTCAATTTTGGAAGAGCGCCCCCTGGAGGTATACCTGTATGTTGAGCCAGTATGTCCCTGAAGCAGTCACTTTTAAGCCTGTGCATTTCTGGGAAAACATCTGTACAGAGCTGTGAGCGCTGTTTGGGCACACTCCAGCACAGACACCCGAACACTAGGCACGCACTATCAAGCTGTGTCATGTGGACCATGGCCTCCCAGCCTCCCCAGCCTTAACCACACATACCTGACGGCAAGCACTGGGCCCCTCCTGGCTTCACCAGCTCCAAGTTGCCCGCGATGGCCTTGCAGAGGCGACACAGGTGCCCGATTTCTTTGAAGAGGTCAAAGCTGCTGTCGTAGACGACGCTGCCCTTTCCCAAGGAGACACACCGGCCCAGGCACTCAGTGAGTTGCAGACTCAATTCCAGACCCCCCCCTTCCCCACTGTGGGGACAGACCCTGCAGCACCCCCTTTTACTGTGTTACCAGCATGTCACACCCTCACGTGGGTACCCACAATTCCCTTTGCTCTGCCCCTTTGGTGCCTCTGATCCAGTAACAGCTCACCCCGCATCCCCCTGTTTTCTGTTCTCTCTCTCAGCTGGACTTAGTGGACTCCTTTGCTTCCAGCCAGCTCTACCTTGCCTGCCTGTCCCCTCCTCAGGCTCCCACTCTGAATGTGGACAGTAACCATGCAGAAAGACAGACATCACCTTCTTCCTTTCATGCCTGTGCCCAACCCAAATGACCACCTATAGTGACATTGTAAGTACACTTGTCAGGCCTTTCAGTTATACATGGTCAGCGATGTCAACATACAGACCCCACCCTAGAGGAGGGCAGCCAGGGTGGGTCCCCAAATGTACCCATTCTCCTGAGTAACTCTCAATCACTTCTGCTCAGCCCCTCCAGGGGGAACAATGCACCCCCAGGGGCCTGTGGGCTGGAGGAGCTGTGTAGAAGTCAAGAGTGCGTGTGAAGAGCTGGCCTGGCAGGCCATACACACGTGACTGTTTTCAAGTTTCTGTCGCAGCTGGGGCCCTTCCATGTCTGCCCAAAGTGGCCATACCGGGTCCCCGATAACGTGGTTGTCCATCTGCTGGGTGCGGTTGATGCCGACGATGCCGAAGACCACGAAGACCATGGCCCCTGTATCCACCAGCGGCCTCACTGCTGGCTTCCCGCAGCCTGTGTTCACACAAGGATTGAAGCCAAAGGTGGCAGAGATGCGGGCCTTGGGAACTGCAGGAGGGGGTTCAGAGCCAACACTGAGGGTGGGGCCCAGGCTTCGGAGGCTCCTCCCCTCGATCCCCCCCCCAGGGATGTGCCCCCCACAAAACTACCTTTGTCACTAGGCACATAGAAGAAGCCTTTGGTGGGCCCATCAGGGCTGGAGCTGAGCAAGCACCCGGGTGGCGTCACACACAGGCGCCCATGGAAGGGGGGCTTGTGAGACTGAGCAAAGTAGAGCTTCCTGTGGAGGCAGGGAGGCCAGGCTGAGTTGGGAAGGCCAAGAAAAATCAGAGGTGGTGAGATGCGGAACCCTGGCTGGGCTTGGGGGTTCAGGAAAGGGCATGGCAGGGCAAGGTAAAGGAGGCCACTTCCGGGGCCAAGGAGGGTCCCCCAGGCCTGGGGTCTGGAGGCTTCCGGTTAGTTCTGCCTCTGTTATGGCGAACCTGACCCTGGTCAAGCCCCTTCCCACTGGTTCTCGGTCTCCCACACTGGCACAAGAGGAGAGAAAGCATAGGTGCCCTGTGTAAAACTGTCCTCCAGGGTTCAGGGAGAACCTAGGGCCAGCCTTAGCGTCCTCCACGGCAGCCTATCGGGCCACTGCAACCCGAAGAGTCAAGGAGCCTTGAGTTTGCTGTTGGCTTCTAGTTTCTTCCAGTTTACCCAGGGAAATGCCAGGCCCCAGGCCACAGCTGTGCATAGAGAACAAGCCCAGCCTCGGAACCCAGGAGTGGACAATCCACCCAGAGACAAGGGATGCTCAGGTGGAAAGGACCCAGCAAGAGCCACCTCACCACCTGACTTCACCCCGCTACTCCAAGTGGAGTGGGGAGCTGAATGCCCCAAAGCCAGTTCCTTGTCAGACCACAGTCTGCAGGTAGCACACGTAGTGTAGGCCTGGAATGGAGGCTGGGCTGCTCCTGGGTATGGATACTAGTCTGCCAGGATGCTGTTGCCACTCGGTAGTTGCCCATCTCCCAGGGAGGTGCTCGCTACCTGATCCTGCCCCTAGCATGCTGACACGCAGTGCATATTGGGTGCTTGTAAAATTACTGGCTGGATACTTGGATAGTGGATACTTCTTACCTGAAAAATAAGGTTGTGTTCGTAACAGAAGGGTATAAAACCTGGGACAAGACTGCCCTGGGAGGCGGGCGGTGGTGGTGCACGCCTTTAATCCCAGCACTTGGGAGGCAGAGGCAGGCGGATCTCTGTGAGTTCGAGGCCAGCCTGGTCTACAAAGTGAGTCCAGGACAGCTAAGGCTATACAGAGAAACCCTGACTCAAACAACAAAAACAAAAACCAAAACCCACACCAAAACAAAACAAAATGAAACAAAACAAAAAGACTGCCTTGGGGACTTGGGACTCCATGAGGTGGAGAACATAGCTCTCATTCAGAAAAAAAATGAGGCACCCGCCAAGTGCCATGGAGTGGAGATGAGTGTGAAGTAGCAACTACAACAAACACAACCTGTGCCGCTCCCCAGCAGTCCAGGAAGCCCAGGAAGCCCTCTGCTTACTAGGAGTGGGTGAGAGCCTTGGACAGGAAGCGTGGCACACACTCATCCAGTCAGAAGAGACCTACTGAGTGTCTGCCATGTGTCAGACACCACACGATATGCTGGGGTGAAGACAGAATGACTCCTCAGAGTGCCCTAAAGGGGCTGGACAGGCCGCAGGCCAGACCAACATGACTGCAGGTGGCAACTGGGCCAGAAACAGCCGCAGGGGCTGCACGGAGAGTCTGAGAGGGGTGATGTCAGATAGGGCAGGGGCTCTGTGGCGTTAGGCTAAAAGCTTGAATCTGGAGGAGTAAGGCTCTGGAGGACAAGAGGAGAATGCTCTGGGTACAGGGAACGAATGCCAAGGTCCTGAGGTGAATCCAGGGGTTGGCTATGGTAACCCTGCAGAGCTGACCAGAAAAATGGCAAACTGGAGTGTATGTCCCCCTCATTCCCCACTCAGAAAGAGAGAGAGAGAGAGAGAGAGAGAGAGAGAGGGAGGGAGGGAGGGAGGGAGAGAGAGAAAGAGGCAAAATGAAACAATAGTGGTCTGGGCACCATATCTGCACGGCTCTTACCGCGTATGCTGTTGCTCCTTGGTGGCCACGTAAAAGCTGAAGTCAAACTTCCAGCCCCTCTTGGCGTCACAGGCCAAGGCCGTCACCATCCACTTGCGGGAGGGGCTCGCCGCCTGGAGCAGCCCTACTGTAGACATACAAGCGGTCAGCTTCTTGGTGAAGTCACCAAAAGGCGCTCTATACACCTAAGCAGTGGGTTGACAGAGACAAGACACGTGACTCGGGGAGGCTGCCTCGGCCTGCCCGGCCTCAAGGTCTGTCCCCTCCCTCCTTGACCTGTCTCCCACCCTACCCTGGTTCCCAGAGCTCAGAGGCCTAGATCTGAAATCGAAAGGCAACTCCTCCTCTCTCCCTTTGCTCCCTTTCTCTCCGAACCTCATTTTCTTCCCAGCAGAAATCAGTGGGCTAGCCCTAACTGTTGACGTGACTGGGAAGAGAGTTTAAATTCTGAAGGACTGTCTACACTGGGTTGGCCTGTGGACACGCCTGGGGGAGATGTCTCAAGTTAACTGATTCGGAAAGGCTCAGCCCACTATGGGCAGCACCATTCCCTAGATGGGTGTGTGTGTGTGTGTGTGCGTGTGTGTCCCCAGAACAGTATAAGAACAGAGAAACAGAGCTGAGTACAAACAAGCAAGTGAGCACCGATGTATGCATTCCTCTCTGCTCCTTACTGTGGTGTGATGGGACTAGCTGTTTAGCTGTTCCGAGTTCTTGCCTTGCTTTTCCCCCCAGGGATGAACTGTAACCTAGAATTTATAAGCTGAATTAACCCCTCTCTCCCTTAAGTTGCTTCTCATTGAAGGTAATTTTATCACAGCAAGAGAAATGAAACTAGGATACTAGGTGGCTTCTCGGGACAGGTTCTGTGCCTGGATCTAAGGACTGAGCCTAGGCAGGATGGGCAAGGCTCTGCCTTTGTGGGGTTGGCAGTGGAGATGGTGTCAGATGCCAGCTGAGCCAGATTCAGTCAGACAGGACCATTGGGTGAGAGAAGTGGTAGGGGGGAAGGGAAGCGAGGCAGGGCTGTGGGGGGACGGGTTACATTTGTGATGCAGGAGACAAATATGACCAGGTAGGTTCCGTGACAGTCCCCTGGATGGTGGGAAGGGTTAAAGGAACACGAATGATCCTGTCGAGGGGACATCGAATCTGGATGTAGCCATGGGAGGCTGCTGTCTGCTTGGGCATGTCTCTTTGCTACAGGAGGAACTCTGAGCTGCCAGTGTGGCCAGTTACTGCATTCCAGCTGTCAGGTGGTGCACAGCTCTGGTCCCCTGTGTATACAACAGGTCTGTCTGGATGCAGACCCTGTCCCACATCTGACTGCTATGGGCTGGTCCTCATGTGCCTGGAGCATCTCCATCTTCAAGGGCCCTGCTCTCTGCCTACATGGCCAGTATCCACCAGTACGGCACCAACAGCCCCCTCCCCTCAGTGCCTGAATTCATGACGGCCTTAGGCTCACCTGGAAGGATGGCACCTCTCCATCTCCAGGGGACACGGCTTGCCAGGGGGCAGGTAGGCTGGCATTGAGGGAAAACCTGTAGACAGCCGGATGGCCTTTGCTCTTCACTTTGGAGATGTACACGGTGCTCATGGACTCTGAGGATAAGCAAGGGATGGAAGAGGAGCCTCGGGATGTGGCAGAAACCCGCCTTGTTCTGATGGTCCAGGAGCCGAGCACCCATCTTGGGCTCATCCTCAAGTGATGCTGCCCCTTTCTACGTGAGAATGATGGGAGGGGATGGGTCATGGGGTGGGTGGTGGTGCCGGCGGAGGTGGATGTGGTGATGGTTATGGGATATGATGGCGAGAAGTAATGTTCGTGATAGGGTAGTGATGGCGGGAGGTGATGGTCACAGGACAGGACAGTAGGAATGAGCGGTGGGAGGTGATGGTTATGGGATGGGGTAGTGGCAGTGATGGTAGGAGGTGGTGGTGATGGTCACGGGACTGGGTGGTGACAGTGACGGTGGCAGGTGAGGATAACAGGGTGGGGTAGTGCCAGTGATGGTGGGAGGTGCCAGCGGTCACACATGGAGTCACACCAACGATGGTGGGAGATACCAGCAACGAAGTAGGGCAGCGTTGCCATCAACAGGACACGGTGTGAATGGTAGGCTAGGTCTGTTAATGACAATGGTGAAAACAGCTGGGGACAGGGATAAACATAATTGTCCACTACGGCTGCATCCCCTTTTTAATGGAGACGCCAAGAGTCAAGGTTCAGGATACCCCCACACTGACTCTCAGGATGGTTTTGGTGACCAGGGCAGGCTCACGAAGGCTGCAGTAGGCAGAAGAAGCCTTGAGTTCTAGTCAGAGTGGGTTGCTGAGACGGTGGGTGAGGGTGCTGAATTTTCCATGTGCTGCCCCTTAAATGACCCAAGGACACAGGCTCTGGATGTCCTGCTTTCCATGTAGAGTGAGACACGAGAGGACCGGGGTGCATCCATGGACCCCACGCCACTCACCCTGTGCAGTGGCCTCAGGCCGGCTGGCCCAGGAAGCCCCGGAACCTCGTTTCTTCTTCTCCAGCGATGTCCTGATATTGTTCTGCAGGCTGTGGGGTTTCTCCTGGAACAGACCTGCCCCACCCCCACACTGAGTCAGGGACATGGGAGCCCCTCTGGCCGTGACTTGGTGGGCAAGGAGGACAGGCCAGGGTCTGTGAAGGGCCCAGAGGCTGGAGGGAGTGGATATCAGTGGTTTGAAGGAGACTTAACAGAACCAAGGAAAACATAAAATGTTTATTATGCCTCCCATCTGGAGGATGACGTGCTGGCGATGTCCCCATGTGCCTGCTGTGCCTCGCTTTCCCAGATCTATCAGGTGAGGATAAAGTGATCTGTTGCAGCACTACAGACGAAAGTTGTTGCTGTTGTGGTTTTTTTATTTAAGCTTCTTAAAGAGTGTTTATATTTTATGTTAAAATTAATGTGGTAAATATATTAAATATTCATATTATAATAACATAATATTAGCAGTGGGACTGGGAGGAAAAAAGGGCAGGGGCTGGAATTGGGCTGTAAAGTGATTAAATAAATAAAATTTAAAAATAAAAATAAAAAAGAAAGCTTTTTTTTTTTTAAACTAAGCGAAACTTCACACATTAAAATAGCAGTCCTCACAGCCATCCTGAGGTTGGGGTTACTAACCTCACTGGCAGAGGGGAAAGCTGTGGTTTTGGGGACCAGGAAGTAAGGGGGGTCCAGGAGAGGCCGCCCCTTTGTAAAAACCCTCTTTGCTGCCACACCGAAGGTCTCCCTAGAAAGAGGTTCAGTGTGGCTTGCAGTGGGTACAGGAGTTGAGGCCGCTCTCCTTCACATGGCTGCTCTGGTGTCTGTGCAGCTGGGAAGTGGAGGTGGCAGGGGACAAGCAGGAGGTCCCTGGGACTGTGTGTTAGGATTGTAGAGCTGCTCTGACCCCTGGTGGGGACCTGGGGGCTGAGGTGGGGCTGTCTGTGAGAAGCTGGGCTCTGGGTACCTGTCAGAGTCTGCCATCGTGCATTCAGCTCCTGCCACGACCAAGGGCAAGGCTGGGTTAATGGGAACAATGCCCTAATTAAGTGAAGGCGATTACGGCAGTGGCAGCCCGGGCTCCTCTCCTGAGCAGCAGGCATTTGGTTCAGTTAAGCGTCTCTCCTTTACCTTTTTACCAACTCGGTTTGACACTTGCCCACCCTTGCTCCACCCCCCCCCCCCCACTCTCCCCGCCAGACACCTGGAAACCCACGCCTCCCCATCTTGTTTATCACAATGCCTGCTGTGTGTCATCGTCCAAACAGGTATCAAACCATTCCCAAAACTGTCACTCTTCAGCTCCTCCATGCCTCTTCTAGAGATGGCACAGCCTCCTGCCCACCTCCATCTGGTCCACCAACCCTAATCCCCCCAGAACCCTGCTTGTCCCATCAAAGGACCGGTCTCGGCTCCCACAACCACCCTCTCACACTTGGCTGTGCTCTTCAGCATCTCCACCGCTGCCCTCAGCCTAGAGCCTTCCTTCCTTGCCCTGGGGAGCCTGGCCTGACTCACCTCCCCCCCCACCCCACCCCCGCTTCCCCTCTCTCCCCCCTGTGCCCCCCCCCATCTCCTTTGGGTCTAACTTACTCCTTTCCTCCCCAGCTCTATTAGTTTGATGACATCCATTCTTTAAGTATCTGCTTGGACACTTCCTTCGGGCAGCCTCCCAGGATATTCATGCTCATAGAGCACCCCCTTCTTCCCCCACAAAGGCTGCCATCTGCGATTGTAATAGCTTGTCCCTGATGCCGATAATGTGGAGCCCCCTGAGCCCAGGGTGTGTGTCCCTCCCACTCACGGCATCTCTGCAGTCTCTCATCTTTCAGGCCCACAGTGGGCTTAGGTACCACAGGAGGCGGGCTCAGCCAGTGGGGATGCTCACCAGAGCAGGTGATGCAGGAAATGCCCTCAGCACTCAGGTTGTACTTGAGGTCCAGCAGCACCTGAATGTTGGTGTCAGGCCGGAAGAGCAGTGGGGCCCGGCTGGCGGGGCGGAGCCGGCTGGCAAACACCAGGGACAGGATGAGGATGGAGACGAAGAGCCCTGTGAGGAAGATGCCGTGAGAGACGGTGCCCACGGAGGATCCGAGGCTGGTACCTGACCCTGACAAAACCTCAGTCAGTGTGGAGAAGAATGGGAGGGAGAGGGCCCCACCCAAGGCGGCGGGGGTGGGGGTGGGGGTGGGGATAGCTATGTCTCTGTGGAGTTGCTGGGGCTTGGTTGTAAGCTACAAGATGGCACTCTTCCACGAAGGTTAGCTAGTGTCTTAGAGCCCCTACCCCCACCCCCGCCCCTACCCCTGCCCCCTTCCCACCCCCACAGTCCCTGGAAAGCAGGCACTTCTGTTTGACTGCAGTAGATCTGATGAGCTATTGAAGGTGGTGGTGGTGCCTCATGTATGCCGAGCTTTTGGCAGGCCTCTCACCAAGCCAAGACCTTTATATGTATCACACTCCTTATAGCTGTCTAACTAGACCCTTATTTCTTTTGGGTGTTAGGGAGATAGAACCCAGGCCTGGTACATACATTCTGCCACCGGGCCACGCCCTAGCCCCAGACTCTGTTACCACTCTCACTCTTAGAACAAGAACAGAAGTGTTAGACTGGCTGGCACAGCCAAGGCCACAAGGGCAGAGGGCAGAACTGGGGTTCAAACTCAGCCAGGCTAGTCTACTCTAGGGCCAAGCACGAGTACTCTGCTCTCTCGCCTGGCACATGGCGGCTTGTAGGCAGTGGCTGAGGAGGAGGAGGAGGAGGAGGAGGAGGAGGAGGAGGAGGAGGAGGAGGAGGAAGAAGAAGAGGAGAAGGCCAAAGAAGAGGTCCAGTCCAGGCCTCTGAGAATTATTTCTCTCCCAGTGCTTGTTGCTGCTCCCACCCCCTACCCCACCCCTGGGTGTGTGTGTGTGTGTCTGCCTTCAGGAAGGGAATGGGGGCACACTCACCTACAATCACCCAGCGGCTCTTGACAGCTGCCCATAAAACCCAGTGGTGTAACAGCTCTTGCAGCTGGGCAAGGAGCTGGCTCCTGCCGTTCCCATCCGGGGCGGACTGCAGACCCTCACAGGGCACAGAGACCAGCGATGCGTCGCCCAGCTCTAGAGACACTGCTAGGCAGAGTGGTAGCCAGTGAAAGCCTGAACCATAACCCGCCCCAGCCCGCACTGGGGAAGCCCACATGCTGGGTGAGGGCCTCCACAGGCCTTCTGGCCTGCCTCCCTACCTTCGAACCTCCCTGTGGAGGCCAGCCCCACTCAGGCCCGCCAGCTCTCTCTCACCTGGCTCATCCTCCACGTTCAGCAAAGGGATGTCATCATCCAGGTAGGGTAGGGGGCCCTGGGCAGGGCCATCCCCAGCCCGCTCTGGAGCTGCAAACAGGTCCCCAGGGAAATGCAAGGAGCTCTTGCGACCGCATTTCTGGTGGCAGCTATGGAGGGCGTGGACAGGCATGAGGCTAGGAGGATGGGGCAAGGCCAGGAAATCCCATGGGCCCAGGGAGCACACAGCTGCTCCTGCCTCTCAGGAAAGGTACCAGTGACTACAGGAGCCAGCGCTGACTTCCTTCTGGCGACACCTACCTACCCTCAGCTGCTACTTTTCCTCTGGGGACACAAAGAGTCACAGGAGGTGAGACGTCTGCTCTATGATGCCCAAGGCTAGGGTCCTGCACAGTAAGAGGACACGGGCCCTCAGGTCCTTGAAGGAAACAGTGGTTTTAAAGATGTGGGTAAGCTAGACATCTGCTTCTTCCCTGTGCCCTGCCCAGCCTAGAACTAGGCACACAGAAGAACCCGGAGGGTTTGGATCCAGGGGGCAGGAGGTTGTGGCTATTTAGGGTGTGAGGGGTATAGGCCGCTCACCTGCTCTGGCAGGAGCTCTCCAGGGGTGCCATGTAGAGGCTCCAGAGGCCCAGGGCCGCAGGCATGGTGAACAGCACGGCCAACCAGCAGCACGTCACAATGAGGGACATGAACAAGCCAAAGTCATGCACAGCTGGGATCTGCGGCCAGGAGGCAGGGAGGACAGGATGCTGGTCAGTCAGGCTTGGGTGTCTCTCCATGGCCAGAGACAACCGGAGGGAGGGACAACAGCACTGGGCCTGGAGGGCTGTGCTGGACACAGCAGTAGAGACAGTGCTGTGCTTGCTCCACTGAGGCAGAGGCTCTGGTTTACAACAGCCACCTGGGAACGGCCAGAGTAAGCATCTGGTAGTGGCCGCTACCCAAGACACATCACACAGAGCCAGGCTGCAGGTTGATGGAGAGGAAGGGAAGGTTGATACCCCAAAAATAGAAGCAGGGGGTCAGGGGCAGGAGCCCCCCCCGAAATCCCGCAGGCACCTGACCAGGGCTGTGGCAACTGGAGGAGACCCTCGCCAATCAGCAGGCAGACGTGAAGTTTGTGAAAACACTTCACCACCTGCCCCCAGAATAATCCATTGACAAACTGAGGCCCAGAAGAGAGGTTTACATGAGCTACTCAGCCAAGTCACAAAGTCTCTCAAAGATGTGCTCCTAGGACACAGAGCCCCACTCAGGAATGTGGGAGTGGGAGTGGGAGAGAGAGGAGGGGGAGGAGAGAGGAGAGGAGAGAAAAGAGAGAAAGAGGAAGGGAGAGGAAAGAGGGAGACAGACAGACAGACTGTACAAGAAAACAAAATGGGGCAAGTGGCAGGACGAGATCAAACCAGGAATGAGGAGACAGCTGCCTTCACCGGTGGCGCCACTATTATCTTGGGTTATAAAGATCAGATGGTAAAGAGCCTCAGAAACGCCCGTCTCCCAGGACACAGTCAGAGTGCCTATTCATGAGCACCAAAAACTAACTGTGCCGTTGTAACCGTTCCACTTATTGGTTTTGGAATGGGTGGTTAGTCACAGAAATGGTCCACAGAGTCACAGCACCTTGAGAGGAGGTGCTGGGGTCAGGAGCCAGCCGTGTGTGGGCAGATGGGAAGCCAGGACAAGGACCTCGGGCAGGCTTCGCACCTGGGAGAAGACGTTGGCTGCATAGGCAGCGGCAGTGGTCAGCGAGGTGAAGAAGGTGGCCTTGCCTGCTGTCTGGATGGTGTGGATCATGCGCAGTTGGGGGTCCTCCAGGTGGGTGGCCTGGCGGTAAGTGTTGATGAACACAAAGACATCGTCCACACCTGCAGGAAGGAGGCCCGGCCAGAGGGCAGCCCAGCTCAGGTCCTGCTTCTGTGTGCCCGAGATCAGGTGCCAGGACAGTCCCGGTAGGTAGCTCAGCACTGGCTTAATGGAGGCCATCTGACTGGCTTCATCCTGAGGTCAAGCTCCACCCACCTGACTTCTTGGTCTCGTCCAGCCACTCCGAGAATTACCTACCATGCTCCTTGGTCCCACCCACTGTCTCCAAGCCCCACCCACAAAGTCTCAAGTCCCACCTACCAGACTCCTTGGCCACACTGACTGGGTTAAAGCCCCATCCATCAGGTTTTCTGGTCCCACCCACCCCTCTTCCAAAGCCTAGCATCTTGTCTTCTCACCATTCTCATCATTACCCAGAAACCTTCTTGGGGAAAGGGGCGGAGTTCTCAAGTGGGAGTGCCCTGTCATGGCTAGGAGACAACTCACCAATGCCCACGATCACAAAGGCGGCCACTCCGTTGAGGATGCCCAAGTACTGGATGCCAAAGACCACATGGTAGAGGAAGAGGGCCACTAGGCAGCTGAGTCCGATGCTGGCAATCCCAAAGAAGGACAGGAACACTGGGCAGGACGAGGAGCAGAAGGGGCCGTGGAGGAGGATCCTCCCAGAATACAGGCCTCCCCGCCCTTCAGTGACCCTGACTCCAGCCCCTCACCCTGGGCCCCCTGCACTGTCCTGTCTGCTCCCAGTCATGTGCGGTGACAATCTGCAGGATTTGAAGCCTTTCATTCCCAGAGAAGGGGCTGGGCAGAAGGCCCGTGTGGTAGATGAAATCGTCTGAGGTCAGGCGGTGCGTGGGACTTTTAACAGGTCCTCACACACAAGGAGAGAATGTGAGTGTTTTATACTGTGTGCCACCCAAAGGGGACCAGAGGCTCCATGGTGCGGGACCTATGTCTGGTTCATCAGACATCGGGCATATATCTAGCACCCAGTTAATATTTGCTGAGTGTATTTCATGTCCTGTGCAGCTTTCTATCACTGCCCACTTGGGCAAGGGCACGCGTCCACTGTATACAAGCAGCAGTCAGAGGTAGCCAAGGCACGTGAGGAGGTGATGGCAAAGGGGCAGCTGATGTATATAAAATAGGCTCCTGAATGATGCACATCAGTCTGAAAGTATCCCAGGTGCCCCTACACAAAGTTGCAATGATGCCTGAGCACCATCTGGCCCGGCTCTAACGATGGGTTTGAGGCTACTCTGGCATCCTTGAACAGGTTGGTGCGAGCTGCGGGGAGAGGAGGCGCTGGCTCTGTGAGATGCCGTACCTGAGCAGGAGGTGAGGATGTAGACCAGGGCGGCGATGCAGCTGCTACTGATGAAGGCAAGGAGCATGTCATTGTTGAAGGTCCTGCGCACCTCATAGTCGAAGAGGTCTGTCCCCCCGTAGAGGACCTGGACTTTGCTGGAGGAGGAAGGCCGTGGAGGGAGGAAAGACAAGAAAGGGATTGAAGATGCCTGTGGGCACTTGAGAGCCAGAGCCCTGCCCTCCATCAGCGGCTCTTTACCTTGCCTGCTCATTAGGATCACTTGAGCTACCGAAAGTCCTGATATCTAGGACTGATGCCAGGCAAATTAAATCATAATTTCTTGGGTGGAGATGAATCAAGTAGGGCTTCCCCACCCCACCCCCCAAGTCTCCCAGGTGATTCAACGAACAGCTGAGGTTGAGAACTCCCATTCCACGAGGACAATAATCAGTGACAATCAGCCCCTGTGTCACCTTCCACTTCTCAACTGTCCACGGAAATCTAAAGTCAATCAAACCGGCTCCAGACAATCCCAGCCCCACACTGCTGTTTTTTTGTGTGTGCTCAATACAAGTTATTTTCCACAAGAAACCAGATGACCGAACTGTCTTTCTCTCGTGTGTATGTGGTATGTACATATATGTTCATGTGTGTGTGTGTGTGTGTGTGTGTGTGTGTACGTGTGTGTGCAGACGCACTTGCCTTGTTGATGTAGGGAGTCTTCCTGCTTGATTCCTCTCCATCCTATTCACTGAGGCAGAGTGCTCAATTGAACCCAGAGGTCTCTGACACCACTAGTTTGGCTAACCAGCTCGCTCTGGGGCCCCCCATCTCCACTTTACAAGCTTTAGAGTTGCAAGTGGGCTGCCACACTCATTAGACATCTATGTGGGTTCTGGGGATCCTAGCTTCGGTCTTCAAAGTCAGACAACAAATGCTTCAACACTGGGAAGTCTCCCCAACCCAAAACTGCATTTCATCTGTTTGTTGTTTGGTTGTTGGTGAGATGGAGGTCTCACTAGGTAGCCCTGGCTGGCTGGCAAGTACTATGAACTGGACTTGAATTCACAGAAGTCTGTGTGCCTCTGCCTTGTGAATATTGGGATGAAAAGTACACCCAGCCATCCCAAACTATTTTTTTAAGATTTATTTTTATTTCATTTGTGTGTTTCTCTGTGTGTGTCACATATGTGTGGGTACACACAGAGGTTCACGGAAGGCATCAGATCCCCTGGATCTGGAGGTACAGGTGACTGTGAACCACCTGATGCGGGTGCTGGGATTTGAACCTGAGCCCTCTGAAAGAGTACCACATGCTCTTAACCACTGGGCCACCTCTCCTACACCCAAACTGCTTTTAAATATAAGCAAGAGTGAATGCTTCTGGCCGTGATGGAGCAGCAGCTTGACATCAGGACTGACTTTACCGCTGCAACCACAAAATATGAGAAACTGAGGCTGGAGAGACAGCTGAGTGATTAAAAGCACTATTTATAGATGGTTGTGAGCCACCATGTGGTTGCTGGGAATTGAACTCAGGACCTTTGGAAGAGGGTTCTTAACCTCTGAGCCATCTCTCCAGCCCCCTTATTTTATTTTTTAAAGAGTTATTTATTTATTCAGTACACAGTGTGGGCTGGAGAGATGGCTCAGAGGTTAAGGGCACTGACTGCTCCTCCAGAAGCCCTGAGTTCAATTCCCGGCAACTACATGGTGGCTCACAGCCATCTATAATGTGATCTGATGCGCTTTTCTGGCCTGCAGGTGTACATGCAGGCAGAGCACTGTATACAGAATAATAAATAAATTTTTTTTTAAAGTACATAGTGTTTTGCCTGAATAAACACCAGAAGAGGGCACCGAATCTCATTATAGATGGTTGTGTGCCACCTAAAAGCACTCTTTCAGAGTACCTGGGTTCCATTCCAGCACCCATATGCTGGTTCACAACCATCCACAGCCCCAGCGGCAGGGGATCCAACAACCACCCACCTAGTGCGGCAGATACGCATGCAGGTAAAACATACATGTGCATAACATAAAAACAAATCTAAAAAGTTCTTTAAAATATGAAAAAAAAAAAAACCACCACGAAACAAGACTCTGGACACCAGAACACAAAGGGTGGCAACCCTTTGAGATGAGAAAGAAATCAGGCGCTATGGTTTCCTGGCTCACGCCTTGATGGCATTGCTGTACTCACGACAGCCTCACAAGATCAGTTTACTAGTTTTCCTAGGAGCCGGAAAATTCCTATGCTTGATGAAAACTGTGACTCTGTTGATCCAAAGACCAAACAGCCAAAGGGACAGCAATGCACATCGTAGCTGAACTGCTCGGACACGCTCATCAAGAGAAAAACTGACAGAGGGGGAAAAAGACGTGTCCACACTGTGGAACAAAGGGGGAAAAAGACGTGTCCACACTGTGGAACAAAGGGAACAATAATGACAGATTTCTTGTCTGAAATGATGAAAGAAAAAAAAAAAAGAAAAAAAAAAAAAAAGCAGAGCAGTGTCTCCAGACACTCGGGAGGAGCACAACCCAGAATTCCATACCCAGCAAAAACACATTTCAAAAGCAAAGGCAAAAATCAAACTCTGTCAGATATACAAGCCTGAAATTACCTCTGGTACACTGAAACTACTGAAGATGCTAAGGGGGCCCCTCTGGCAGAAAGGATGAGGATCTACACTAAAGACAAAATGCACTGTAAATGGAAATGCCGCGCGTAAGATATGCGATGCCTTCATTTATTTCTACAACCGAAAACAGCCACTTACGAATAACAACACAGTTGTGTGGGGTTCATTACAGGCGGCGGACCCCAGGAGCGCAGAGGCCACTGGAAGCACGGAAGGGTTATGATTCTATAATATGGTACCATCTTCAATATATCCTGTGATAGTTAAGGAAGTGTACTACGAATCCTAAAGAGTTATGGCTAAAAAGAAAAATAGGATTAAAATAAGAGCACAAGAAACAACTCATGAGAGGGAATAAATGAAGTTTCCAGAAGGAAGAAATGAATTTCCCATTCTATCCACTCAGCACTAGGTTCTGAAGGTGCTAGCCAGTGCAATCGGGCAAGAAAAGGAAAAATAAAATGTATCTGTACTGGAAAAGAAGGTTCAGTTCTGTCTCCATCAATACAACGCATACTTATCTGTGTGGAAAACGCAACAGAATCTAAAAAGCAAAGCAACAACAACAAAAACCCTAAGTTTTTGTTTCTGTAACAAGGTCACAGAACACAAAGGGAATTTTAAATTAACAGTTGGAGAATAAAATTTAAAATTAGACTATTACAGAAGCACGAAAAAAAAGGAATGTTAAGATAAAAAAAAAATGAAAATTTACATTAGACACATCATGCTCATGGGTCCAAAGATGCAACAACCTTTTAAGGTGTCGGTCACATTCGAGATCCCAGTATTTTTCTCTCTCATGGTACTTGGAGTTGAACCTAGGCCTTCAGCATGCTGAGCACTGCTCTACCACTGGGCAACAGCCTCAGCTGTTTCTAGTTTTTAAAAAATAATCTGAGACAGGGTCTTGTTGAATTATCCAGGTGGTCCTCAAACACACAAGCTGGACCATTATTCTCCTGCCGCCCCCCTCCCCCACCTCCAGATATCTTGGAATTACAGATTTGTGCCACCATAGGTCACACTACTCATTTAACTATTTATTTAAGAAATAAATGAGCTGATTATAAAATTCATCTGGAAGCGCAAAATATCTAGAATAATTAAACTAAAAAACAAACAAACAAACAAACAAAAACAACCAAGACTAACAATGATGCCAAGGCGTGCAGGGCACTGTGCATCCCCGAGGTAGGGTGCTTTGCCCAGCATGTATAACACCCTGGCCTCCATCTCTAGCACAGAAGGAAACAAACAAACAAACAAACAAAACGCAGGTATGAAGTTATGATCATCACAACTGTGTAGTTCTCAAATGCAGATCTGCGGAACAGAACAGACATTTCAAAAACAGACGCACACGGAGACAGTTTTTGTCCAAGGCTCACCTGCAGTTCAGCAAAGAAAGAAGAGCCCATACAATAAATGACACCGGGCTAACCAGATGCCTGTGTACGAATAACAAGCCTCAGTCCATACCTCGCTCCGTGCTCAAAAGCAAACTCAAAAATGAACGTCATAGTACAAGATGGGAAAGCTCGGTAAAAAAATGGAGTCGCGTGGGCAGTTGTTAACATAGAAACCCACACATGGCCAGAGCACAGAGATCAAACATTTGTAGGGTGCTCAGCCACAAACGGGGACACACCACCAAGGCTCAGAGAAGATGGGGAAAGGGGTGGGAAGACTTAAAACGAGATTTAGTTTGACTTTGTGTGTATGAGTGGTTTGCCTGTATGTGTGTGTGAATACCATGAGTGAGCAGTGCCCATGGAAGCCAGAGAGGGGGTCAGGGCCGCTGCAATTGTAGTTATAGATGGCTGTGAGCTGCCATGTGGGACCTCTGCATGGGCAACGAGTGTTTTTAACCGCTGAGCCATCTCTCCAGCGGCTATACAAGACCAGAGGTGGAGGAGGACCAGAGGGAGACGTTTCCTCTGCACGTGATAGGACTCTACACTCTGGGACTCACAGTAGCTGTGTCTTCCGCACAAGATCAAGCCAGTAGCATTCCACCTCGGAATATGGGATGGGCTCCTGAGTGCCCAGCCCAGGCTAAGCAGCTATGGACGCTGACGGCTTCTGGGAGAGGAGTCAGTTTTCTTTAAGCGTGTGGCCCCTGGTAGGTCTCCTGTGCTCAGTGGATGGTCCCATTGAGTATATGGGCAGCATAAACTGGACTCAGTAGGTTATAAAATGAAAAGGGCATTATGGGTAGGGGTCGAGGTAGAGGACCTGGGAGGAGTTAGGGGAGGAGTGAAAGAACGTGGACAAATACATTAGAAACATGTATGAAATTCTCAAAGAAGACAAATGATATTTTGAAGTGGGCACACGCTCCGCATCAGTGGTTCACCAAAGAAGCCGGATGAATGACAAACAGGCTTGGGAGCCTCTCGCTCATTCAGTTTCCAACACCACGGCGTGAGTGGCTTCCCCTACCGTGAGCTTCTAGCACGATGCCCCCAAACCACCGGGGGCCAGAAAGACGCCGAAGACGGAAAACACGAGCCGAATAAGTCCTTCCTCCTTTAGAAACATGAGGACAGATGTCCAAATCATTACTCATTAGAAAAATGCAAAGACAGCAGGATTGCTACCACACACCTGTTAGAATAGCCACATTTCTTTCTTTCTTTCCTTTATTTTTTTTTCTAAATTAAAAATAGCTTAAAAAGTGAACTATCTATACGTGCTAGTTAATTTTTGTTAACTTGACAACACTAGAGTCACTTCGAAGAGAGAACCTCAATTGAGAAATTCCTCCATCAACCTACAGGCGTGTCCTTAGGGTATTTTCTTGATTGTTGGTGTGGAAGGCCCAGCGTGGGCAGCGTCGTCCCTCGGAAGGTAGCTGAATGTGAGCCTGAGAGCAAGCCAGTAAGCTGTGCACCTCCATGGCCTCTGCCTCCGTTCCTGCCTCCAGGCTTTTGGCCCCTTCCACGATGGATTGTCACTTGGAGGAGTAAGATAAAGCAACCCTTTCCCTCCCCCAAGTTGGTTAGGGTTAGTGTTCATCACAGAGATAGAGAAGCAGACCAGATCATCACACCAAGTGCTGGAGGGGATGTGGGGGAAAGTGGGGTTCTCACACACCACTGGTGGCAACGCAAAGTGGAACAACCAATTTGGAAAACTCGGAAAGTCTCTGCAGTTGGTTATATGCCCACCATTACTGCCTTGTCATTTTACTAAGAAGTGTTTTATCTAAGGCAAAACATTTGTCCACAGAAACACTTACACACAAACCCTCACTGGAACTTTATCTGTAACAGTTAAACCTGGACGCAATGCAAACACTCACCAATGAGTGAACGGATGAGCAACTATTCAATGTTCAATAATAAACTGTTGATACATGATAAAACACAGGCACAACTCAAATTAGCTAGGAGAAATGAATGTGTTCCATCAAAAGAGAATATACTACAAGATACAATGTATATAAAACTCAAGAAAAGGAATGTCTACATATGATAGTAGAAACAGAAAGTAGGGGCTGGAGAGATCACTCAGCAGTTAAAAGTACGGGCTCTGCTCTAGCAGAGGACCTGGGTTCAATTCCTAGCACCCACCTGAGAGCTGACAGCTGTCTGTAACTTTAGTTTCAAGGGAGGGTCTGATGCCCTCTTCTGGCATTTTAGAGCACTGCATTCATGCGGTGCTCTTAGATGCACACAGGCAAATGTTCATATACATAAAATTCAACAACACCACCCCAAAACTGGAAAATGATTGCGTGGGCTGGGGCTGGCACGTAGGATGCAGTTGTCAGTGGATATAAGGAAACATACTGGGATATTTGTGATCTTGACAGTGAGTGTGTTGGGACTAATCAACTTTAAAATGTCGATCAGGTGGCAACTACGCCTTCAGATCTTTTTTTCTTAACCACATTTAACCTCATACATAATAGCCAAGAAGAAAAGATCTCTGACTTTCTTACTTTCATGAATTAGATACTTTTTCTTTGAGTAAAAAAGCTGAAAGTTAGGTCACTCATTTACTGTGTATATATTAATTTATATAGCATTTACAGAGTATCTTATGGGGAAGGGTGCTGGAGAGATGATGGCTCAGGAGTTAAAAGTACTTGCAGCTCATGCAGAGCACCTGGGTTCAATTCCCAGCACTCACCTGGTGGCCTAAAGCTGTCTGTAATGCCAGTTGCAAGGGATCTGGAACCCTCTTCTGGCCACTGTGAGCAACACACACACACACACACACACACACACACACACACGCTGCATACAGACAAAACACTCACATGCATAAAATAAGTAAATAAATCATTAAAAAACAAATTAAAAGTAGAGGGAAAACAGCGATTTTAAGAGCAGAACAATGTAGCCAGGTGGTGGTGGCTCACGCCTTCAATTCTAGCACTCTGGAGGCAGAGGCAGGCAGATCGCTGTGAGTTCAAGCCAGCCTGGTCTACAAAGTGAATCCAGGATGGCCATGACAACATGGAGAAACCATGTCTCGGAAAAACCAAAAATAAAAAAAATTAAAAAATAAAATAGAGAGAGCAACAATGAACAGGTAAGGTGGCTCAGTGGGTAAAGGCACTTGATGCCAAGACTGACAATATGAGTTCCGGAGCCCACATAATGGAAGGAGAGGACCAGTTCTTGCAGGCTGTCCTCTGACTTTCACATGCACACAGAGGCACGAATGCACCCACACATGTACACACACACAAAATGAATGAACAAATGTAACAAACACTTTTAATTAAAAAAAAAAGAAAAGAAAAGAAAAATAAGAGCAACAAGGAAGATTTGCAGCTGACTTCTCTCAAAAAAAAAAATGATGGAAGCCATGAGACAAGGGAATGTCATCTTTAAAATAGTGAATAAACACAGCTGACAACGTGGGACACCACACAAGTGAAGCAGATTAGAAAAATGAAAGTAAAATAAGGACTTTCCCCCCCTACCCCATGGCAAACAAAATGGAAGTCACCACCAGTAAACCTGCACACAGATAATACTAAAAGGAGTTTTTCAGACACAGGGAAATCGGTCCCAGAGGGAAGCGCGGGGCTGCAACAGTAATGAAGAGCAACAGGAGAGGTAAACACGCAGATGAGCACGGTAAGCAGAATCTGCAAGGTTTAAGATGTATATACAATTAAAGTGAACACAGCAAAGCCACAAGGGGAGGAAGAACAGCAGATGCCATAAAAGGGACGATTTGTGTAATTCCGAGTTAAGTCAAGGTGTGTTTTCCTTTTTAGTTACCAATAATACAACAGTAAAAATGATTTTGTGAATCTCAAAGAAGGCATTAAAATCAAGTCCTCCATACCATGCCCCACACCCCACTGTCTGTCACTCCCTGCTAGGAAGCGCCAGGGTAACAGAAGATGGCTTCCTGCCCCCCACCCCCTTCCCCCGCAGGGAACTTAGCAGCCAAACAGTTCAGCCAAGGCAACAGTGGCTATCTGAAGCACCCTCCACAGTAACGCCTCTGAGCTGCCTTTCCTTGAGGTACTTTCATCCGGCCATCCACCCACCCATCCATCCACTCCACTAACCCACCCATCCATCCAGCCACCCATCCATCCAGCCACCCATCCATCCAGCCACCCATCCATCCAGCCACCCATCCATCCAGCCACCCACCCAGCCAGCCACAACATCCATCCATCCATGCATCCATCCACTCATCCCTTACACCAATCTTTACCAAGTGGTGCCAGGCTCCATGTTGGGACTAGACTTACAGAAATGAGCCAGAAACAAGCCCATCTCCAAAACAGATCTTTCTTAGATGTGTGTAAGTGTGTGTGTGTGGGGGGGGGGTTGTATGTACACACCTCAGTGTGCGGGTCAGAAGACAATTTGTGGGAGTCAGCTTTCTTCTATCATATTGGGATCTAACTCAGGTCGTCAGGCTTGGTGGCAGGCCCCACTGAGACATCTTGCTGGCCTCTTAACCTGTGTGTGTGTGTGTGTGTGCGCGCGCGTGTGCATGTGGGTCCACCTGCATGTGCACATGTGTATGCTCTGGTGCATGGGTGTGTATGTGTGGGTGGAAAACAGAGGTCAGAGACTGTAGGCTCAATTTTCTTAGCAAATATATATTATTAACCAAGAGTATATCATTTATAACCTAACTAACCTAAACAATAGAAAAAGACTAAAAAATAAAATAATGAAATCGTAAGGACATCATTTCTGAGGAGCGATTCTCCTGGCGTAATCAACAGGATTTCTTCTGCTGGAACCTGGAGCAACCAGAGGCCAGAAAAGGGCAGTGGATCTGCTGTAGCTGTAGCTAATGCAGTTGTGAGCCGCCCAAGGTTGGGTGCTGGGAACAGAGCACCAGGTCCTTTGGAAGAGACCAACACGCACTCTTCACAACCTGCCCCATCTTGCTTTTAGACAACCCAGAGTTTACTAGCGTGGCTAGGCTAGCTGGCCAGTCAGTGCTAGAGATCCCCGAGACTGCAGACCTCTTCAGCACGGCGACTCCAAGTGCACGTCACCACACATGGCTTTTTGAACATGGGTTTTAGGGATTGAACGTGAGTCCTCGTATGTACATGGCAAGCATCCTACCTACTGTAAGCCATCTCCTCAGTCCCCACTTGCTTAAGCTTTATAGTGCACACACACACACAAATCCCCAGGAAATGCCACAGGTCTGAGAGAGGGCTTGCAAGCCTACAGTTCTAGCAAGCCTTAGAACGGGATTATACGAGGGTTTGATGCGGGTGCTGCGGGTCTGAACTCACATCTTCCTGCTTGCACGGCAAGGTGCATTACTAACTGAGCCACCTCCCCCGGCCCTGGCTCATTCCTTCTTCTCTTCTTTTTAAAGCACACTTATTTTATTTTATACGTATGTTTTCCCTGAGTGTAGGTGTGTGCACCATACACGTGCCATGTGCCTGCAGAAGCCAGAAGAGGGAGTAGGAGCCCCTAAAATTGGAGTTACAGATAGTTGTGAGCTGCCACCGTACCCCGGTCCTCTGCAAGAGAAGAGAAGAGGCTTCGCTTAGTGACCAAACCACCTCTCCGGCCCTGCTCTCTCTTAATGACCAGAGTAATAGGAACCGCAGTCCCATCTTATAAGTATGGGCGCTCATGCCCAGAGAAATAAAGCTATTTTGCCCACTGAGTCGATGCATATGAGAGGCAAAAGGAACTGCTTTCTTTCTGGCCGTTCATAGCCCAGCCCTCCAGGACAAGATTTTTGGAATTGTCTCCTTCCACCAAAGCTATCTATCTACTGACCATTAGCACCGATCAAGAAAAGAGGCCTTAGCCAGGCGTGGTGGCGCACGCCTTTAATCCCAACACTTGGGAGGCAGAGGCAGGTGGATCTTTGTGAGTTCAAGGCCAGCCTGGTCTCCGAGTGAGTTCAGGACAGCCAAGGCTACGCAGAGAAGAAACCCTGTCTTGAAAAACCAAAAGGAAAAAGAAAAAGAAAAGAGGCCTTTTGGAGGGCTCAGAGGATGTGCCCAACTCTGCCCAAATTTGGGGATAAAGGCTTCCTGGGGTTACAGTTATGAGGATAGAGATTCAGAGCTTAAGAGGTGCCCTGTTGCCTACACACAGGTACACACAGGCAGGCACCCACGGGGTGTGGCTGGACTTCTTACCTAGTAGACTGCTTGGCGAGCATGGCCACGTAGGTGACCACAAAGCTCTGAAACTTGGCCCTCTGTTCCTCCCAGCGGTCATCCACCGAGTAGTAGTTGGGGAGCGGCGCCCCAAACAGGATCTCGCTGCGCAGGAGGGAGCTCTTCAGATTATCCACGGAGAGCCCCTCGTCCACGTACCAGTAGAACTCAGGGTGGGTCATGGCGAGCTCCAGGGAGCCTGCAGGGGGCGGGGAAACCCAAAGAGCGCTCAGCACACAGCTCCCACCTGCACCGTCACTGCCTCTGCATCATCAGGGACAGAGCTAGGTTTATGCTTTGACCTGCATCTGACTCCAAGCCTCAGGATGCAATGCTGAAACCCCATCTGTTGAAGATCTACCCTGTCTATGCCAAACCAAGACAAGCGTCTTGTCCCATCTTTCCTCAAGCCCCCACCCACGAGGTACATTAAACCGTCATCTTCCTCTTTTCCTGATTAGTTTTTTTTTTTTTTTTTGGTCAACAAGCCAATAATGTTATATGAGAGGAGGACCGTCAGCCGAGAAAACGCCCCCATCAGATAGCTTATGGGGACACTATTCTTGATTGTTAAATGACAGACGAGGACCCAGCCCACTGGAGAGAATGCTATTCTTGGGCAGGGGTCCTAGAGTGTTTAAGAAAGAAAACGGAGCAAGCAAGCCAGGAAGCAGCCACCTTCGATGGCTTCTGCTTAGCTTCCTGCCTCCTGCCCTGACTTCCTGTGATGTGAAAGCGCAAGATGAAATAAACCCTAAGTCTCACGATGCCAGCGGTAGGCACCCTGGTCTGTTGTTTTCTTTCCCTCTTCACATCCAATCCCAGCCACACATCCCACTGACACCTTGCCCGCTGGCCAGTGCCCAAGCTCAGCATATCATGCCAACACTGCACTTGCTCACCCCGGATATCCGCCAGGTCCTGGCCCATGCCGTCGTAGTAGATCTTGCCGCCCCTCTCGGTAGGGAAGAAGTAAGTCATGAGTGAGCTGGGCGGAGAGCAGTAGGAATAGGAGCCGAGTGGCAGGTCCTTGAGCACCTCGTGCGGCTTCCAGCAAAACTCCCGGAAGCCCGGGTGGTCCATGATCTTGCGCTCGATCTCGTGGATCGTCACCAGACGCTCGCTCGTGAAAATGTTGCGCTCCGCGTCTCCGCGTGCCAGGAAGATGAGCTCAATGCGCCAGTGCGCGTGAGTCTGCGTGTTGGCGCTCACATAGGTGCGCGAGTAATCCCAGCGCGAGGCACCCCGACGGGCTCGGCTCTGATTAGCTATCTGGTCCCTAGGGGACGGAGCCTCACGCCGCCGCCGCTCACTCGGATTGGCTGCTGATGTCTGAGTGACAGGGGTGTCCCTGGGGCCTGAGTGAGGAGTCCGGGATGCTGGTCGCGAATGATTTCCCAGGTGCAGCTGCTGAAGCTGCTCTGTGATGAGGCGCTGCAGCGTCTCAGAGGTGAAGTCCGCCAGGTCGCGCCTGTTGCGCCCCCAAGATCCAAACTGGGACTTGAGGGCCAAGGCCAGGGCGTCGAAGCGCTGTGACGCCTCGTGGTTGCGGATCTCGAAGGCGTTGTAGGAGATGTCGATGTCCAGGGGCGGGTAGTAGAGGAACATGAAGGCCGACAGCACCATGGGAATGCTGCAGCCGAGGAACAGTACCAGCCCCGCGCAGCACGGGTTGGTGAAGGCCCAGCCCAGGGTACTCCAGAACCCAGAGGCCGGAGGCCGGGAAGGCAGCGTCCAGCGTCGCCAGCAGCCCTGCGCTCCAGAGTGCAAGCCTGGCCCAGGGACACCACTGCAGGCCTCGCCCAAGGTCTCCTCCTCCTGCGGTTCCTCTAGCCACACATCCTGCAGCAGGGGGTCATCCTCCAAGTCCATAGCCTAGGGGAAAGGGACGGGTCAGCAGCCATGCGTGGGGAGGCTTAGCTCAGCCTGTGTACCACAAGCAGACACCAATTCTACCGTGGGGCTGCATCATGCTCGCTAGCCTCTAAGGAACCCACCAACACGGACACCTACCAGGAAAACTGTGGTTGCTCTTTTCCACTGAACTCAGTAAGGTGATTTTGACTTTCAAGACCAAAGAAAAGTGAGAACTGGGGCTGGAGAGATAAGTCAGCAGTTAGGAGCACCGGTTGCTCTCGCAGAGGACCCAGGTTCGATTCTCAGCACCCACAAGGCAGCTCACAACTGTTTGTGGCTCCAGTGCCAAGTGTTCTGACCCTGGGGGGGGGGGGACCAGGCACACATGTGTGTGCATACATACACACAGGCAAAATGGTCATGTGCATAGAAATACAAAAAAAAGGGAGGGGGGACATGTAAGCCAATTGCAACAGAAAAGACATTTCTTCTGGGGCAGAAAGGCCAGCCAAGACTTCTGGCTACACGTGAATTTTCTATCTTTACTGCGGTCTCTGTCTGACTTTAGAACTCAAGGCCAAGGTGAGATGTGGCTCCTTAGCAGCTACTTGTGTATACTGAAGAACTGTAAAGCACCCTCAGGAGTTTGCCAGGGTAGACGGAGAGAAAATGGAATCAGACAAGCACTGGTTTGGGTCTTGGCAAACTGGAACACTGACAAGATTGGGAGCCACCCTGAACTTCAGAGTTACCCTCTGTAGAATGGAGACAGCTATTCCTGCTTCAGAGGATTGTGGGGCCAGAGGTGGAAGTACTCTGCAGGTCTGTGTAGTATGTTAAGTACCCTCTCTCTCTCAGCCAATCAGATTCTTATGTTCCCCTTTGGAAATGTAACACCCTCAGCCATTGCCCAGGGGACTGTGCCAAGGCCAGGAGTCTGTCACAGCCTCCTCAGTATATCCCAACCCCTCCCTGAACGCAGCAGCTGCAGCTGCTGTTTGTCAAGCTTAGACCACTTAATATGCCACTCCAGCAACAGCAGCCCTCTGAGCACAAGCAGGGGCTAGGCATCTCTCAGTGAGATGCGAGGACTCCCGGGGGTGGCCCAGAGGCCACCTTCAGTGTCCCTGGGATAGCCAGGCTCCTCAATGGAGGGAGGCACCAGGCAGAGGTGGGAGAGGCAGCGGAGCTGAGGACACCGTGCTTCCCAACTGCCATTCTCCAGAACATTCCGCTTCAGTCAGCTGGTCAACCCAGGAAGGAGAGGATGCTGTCAGCCAGGGAAAGTGAGGAAGAGACAGAAGGGGAGGAGTAAGGCAACGGAGCGAGTTAGGAGAGTGGAATAGTGGGAGGTCGGTGGGAGAGAGACAGAAGCGATAGAGAGAAAGATTGAGGGGACCCTCGGGGTCCAAGACTTAAAGGAAAAAAAAATCAAGAGATTGATCCCTTAATGAGGAACAAGGAAGAAAAAGATGTACCCATTATCTCCCTCCCTCTTCCCCCCTCTACCATCCTGCGTTTTTAGTTCATTCCCTCCCCCCCTCCCCCCCACTTTGTGCAGGTGTGCACATAACCCATCCATGGTGCGCATCTGGCATTCAGAGGACAACTAGACGGAAGTCAGCCCTCTCCTCCCGCCATGTGTGTTTCAGGGACTGAGCTCAGCTCACAGGCTTGCCTTTACCTCCTAACCCACCATGTCAGCACTCCGTATTTACGGCAGTGTTTGTGAGTTCACGCGCGTCGTGCGTGTGCAGGTGCCCACAGAGGTCAAATGGTATTGGATCCGGTGGAACTTGAGTTGCAGGCAGTTGTGAACTCCTGTTGTGGGCGCTGGGAACTGAACCTGGGTCCTCTGATAGAGCAGTAAGTGCTGTGCTGTTAACCACTGAGCCATCTCTCCAGCTCTGCTCTTATGGTATCATGTAGCCCAGGCTTGCCTCAAACTCTCCGTACACCTTGGACTCCCAATCCTTCTGCCTCTACTTCCTGAGTGCTGGAATTGCCAGTCATGCCTGCTTGGAGGATGCAACCAGTTTCAAGGCCAGTCTTGCTGTGACTCAAAGGCATATCTGAAGCGAAACCTCACTTTGACAGCTGGGGGAGGGGTGGGAAAGAAATCCCATATGTCTGTATTTTAAATTAAACCCAGGGAGACTGGTTATCACTGTTTGGGGGGGGATTCTGGGTGGTTTTTATTTTCTCTTTTATGCTTGTCTATCTCAAAATTTTCTGTAGTGATCAGGTACGGTCTTACTTTTAGAGTCAGAAATAAATGCTATTTAGAAAGTATGTGTGGCAATGAGTTTTTTTTTCCCTCTGTGTTGGGGAGAAGGTTGCAAGGGTGGAGAGTGGGTATGAGGGGAGGGGGAAGTGAGTGGGATTGGGGTGCATGATGTGAAGTTGACAAATAACAACAACAACAAAAAAAGTAAAAAAGCTGGGCGTGGTGGTGCACGCCTTTAATCCCAGCACTCGGGAGGCAGAGGCAGGCGGATCGCTGTGAGTTCGAGGCCAGCCTGGTCTACAAAGTGAGTCCAGGACAGCCAAGGCTTCACAGAGAAATCCTGTCTCAAAAAACCAAAAAAAAAAAAAAAAAGAAAAAAAAAGAAAAAGAAAGAAATTGTGTGTGTGTGTGTGTGTGTGTGTGTGTGTGTGTGTGTGTCCACGCGTGCATGCGCACACTGGCATCCATATTTCACCAGTCATCTTCATCTCTTCGAAGAGTCATGACAATGTTCATGGGGCAAGAGTAGTAAGAAAGCAGAGCACTGGGCTAGCTGGAAAGGAGTGTGGACAATCTCGGTCCCCTGAGACGGAAAGGACAGTCTTGAACGGAAAGAGAAGTAAATCACAGGATGTGAAATCTTAGCAAAGGAACGGGGGTGGGGGTGGGGGGCTCAGTTGTAGATAGCTTGCCTGGCACGAATCTCCTGCTTCCGTCCCCAGCATCCACACACCACGTATGGTGGCCCATGCTCCTATCCCAGCCCTTGAGAGAGGATCAGAAACTTAAAGTTCATCCTTGGCCTCATTGCAAACTCAAGACCAGCCTGGGCTACATAAAACCGTGTCTCAACAAAACAAAACAAAATACATCAAACACAGCGGTCCCCGCTGCACACACGGGGAAACTGAGACCCAGGGATGAGGTGTCGAGACACCCAAGGTCGTTCTAGCAGTGGTGGGGCCAGGATTCTCACCTGGAAGCTCTCTCTTTTGCCACCAAATTCTGGAGTAATTCTTCGGCAGCCCCTGGGAACAAGCAGGTCTGGAGATGATAAGTGCATTTAAATTGGAGACTCTGAGGCTGAGTGGTGGAGGCGGCGGCAGCAGGAAGGCAGAGGTAGGAGGATCTCTGTGAGTTCAAGGCCAGCCTGTTCCACAGGGAGACGATACTGACACCTAGCCAGGCCCCTACCTATGCTTCACACAGCACCCAGGCAGGAGGCCCAAGCCAAAGCTTTCTGTTTACAACTTCCCTCCTCTCAGGCAGGAAATGACAGACTTCTTCCTTCTTCATTCCCTCATCCCAGCCGGACTATTAAAACGTAATCAAAAAAATCACATTAGACATGCAGATTCTACTTAAAACACATATATGTATATATATAAATATATATAATTTTATGGCAATTAGGAGCTAATCAGCTTTTTCTCCCTGACTCGGTGTGGTTTGCTTCCCAGGTTCAGCTCTGGTCCACGAATGCCTTGGAGCGCTTAGAATTCTCTCCGTTTTGGGTTGAAAGATTTGGGTGGAAGTTCAAACTGAGATGTGTTGAGTCAAGTAGTTCCCACCCTGCCACTGCTGTTGGAGCGGGGACGCTGTGTCTCTCTCCTGCTCACACACACTCCTAGATACTGGTGCCACATCAGATGGCTGTTGTCCATCATCCCAAGCCCTCTTCCTGTGACTTGGGTACTCCACTCTAAACCAGGAGATTAGTTGACGGCTTAGACGCTCAAGGGGAGCAAAAATCACACACATGGGGTGAAGCCAGAGCCGGGCTAGCTTAGCTAGAATCTCCAACACTAATTAAGATAATTACAACATCATAATTAGCTCTGCATCCACCGTGACACCAGGATTTTTTAAAAAATACATCTTCTGTCGGCCTCACATCAGCCTTGTAACAGAGCAGCTCCATTTTACAGAGGAAAAGAATCCACAGAGAACATTTTTATCTGTCTGTCTGTCTATCTATCTGTCTGTCTGTCTGTCTGTCTGTCTGTCTATCTATCTCCAGTAGCTTTGTTTCTCTAGAGAACTCTAGTACAAGGGTGATACAGAGCAGAGAGAAAGTGGGGGTGAAGCAGGGAGCCCCTACCATAGCAACTAGATACTAAGGCAGCTCCAGAATTTTCTCCCAAGAAACCCAGGTCCTAGCTGGAGACATTGCTCAGCAGAAGAGTGTTTGCCTAGCATGTGTAAAGCCCTGGTTCAACCCCCAGTACCAGAAAAAGAAAACTGCAGATTCCACCTGGCGAACACCCCCACCCCAGACTTACAGATGAAGGCAGGTGATATTTCTCAGAGCCCTTCACCTTCCTCCAGCATGACCAACTTAGACCTCTCTGCTCATCCCTGGGGAAAGCTGCCTGTGCCCGGCTGAGATAGATGCGTCAAGCTCCTGCCTCAGCTGTGCTGCTCGGAAGTGCCATTCTGCTAGCTCAGGGGACCTGGGCTTCCTGACTAAGGAGCCTAGGTGGGGTGGAGGAGGAAATGGGGGTGTGGTGGTGCTCAGCCTGCCCAAGGCCCTCAGTTCTCGGAGAAGGGCAGGCTGCTGAGATGGGGCAGATGAGGGACGGCCATCCTCCCCGAGCTGACAGCTGGTGAGGGAACTGGGCGCTGACTCGTAAACCCAACAGCTCAATATATATCAGGCAAACAAGCTTTGCTCTGGGCCATGGATCAGCCGCGGGGACTGTCCTGGCATCTCCAGAGAGCCCTCACAATTGCGTTTCTGCCATTCTGTGGATTTGCTCTGGTGGGCTTGCTGGGACAGGACTGGTTTCCCCCGACAACAAGAGGTTATCAGAGACTTAAAGCTGGACCTGATTCCGGGGCTGAAGGGTGAGCTGAGCAGCACAGCCTGTGTAGTCAGACAGGCCTTGGGTTCAAATCCTGGTACTGCCACTCGCTGGGTGTTTGGGGGCAGGAAATGTTTCTCCATTGATAAAATGGTGGAAAGCTTACCATCAGCTGGGCCCTACTGTGTGGCCAACACACACTATGTGCTTTCTAAAAGTTACACTTATTTTTTTTTAAACTATTTCACCTGTTACAGTCTCTTTTTAACATTTATTTATTTATATACCATGCATACAGTGTTCTGCCTGTATGTACACCTGTAGGCCAGAAGAGAGCATCAAATCACATTGTGAACCACCACATGGTTGCTGGGAATTGAACTCAGGACCTTTAGGAAGAGCAGGCAGTGCTCTTAACCACTGAGCCATCTCTCCAGCCCTAAAAGTTACACTTATTTATTGTGCATGCACGTATAGGTCTGAGTGTGGAGGTCAGAGCGCAGCTTGCTAGAGTCCGTTCCTTCCTTTTGCTATGTGGGTCCGAGGGATCATACTCAGGGAGTCAGGGTGGGAGGCAAATGCCATTAGTCACCGAGCAACAACACAGTCTCTGCTTTTCTGTTTCCTTCTGTGTCTCTTCTGCTCTCAGCTCCTGAGGCAGCTAGCTGCCGGCAGTGTAGGGCTGGGCTGAGTTCCTGCAGGCTGGAGGTAGAAGCCATCATCTTAGCTACCCTGTTTGGCTTGCCAAAGGGACCCCACTCACTGATTTTTCCTCCTTTTCTACCTGTGCAGCTCAGGTCTCTCCCTAGACCCATCAATCAGCCCAGACTCTGGAGCCCTAAAAGCAGCCTCGGCATCACAGAGAACAAGACAATGAAAGCTTAATGCAACCAGCAGCATGAATAAAAAATGGAAATTAGAACAGGCTCCCCTGTACTTCTGGTGGAAGGGTCAGAAGGTTCTGGAAACCGTACCCTGTCAATTCTTCCTATCACATCCTGGCCACTGCCTGGAATGCCATCTGGGGCTCCAGAGCCTGGGACCCCTGGACCTCAGCAGCCCCTGCAGTTCCCCAGCTCCTAGAAGACTGGGTTAATAAAAAAGAGAAAGAGCCCACAATGGAGGGTGAATAACCAGGGCTATAAAAGCCAAATTGGATTCCTTCCTGGCTGATGAGCTCGGGGCTCTTCTCTCCCTCTAAGACCCGATTAACAAATACGTAAAACCACTCTTGCTTCCCAGGTTCCAGGCAGCTCTTCCTGGCGCTTGCTCAGGGGGCCGGGGAGGTGCAAGAAGCGGTGATGGACACCTGCATCAGCAGAACAGGCCAGGGGCTGGCATAGGGTCCTGGTCTGCCACATAGCTGCTGTGTGACCTAGAACAAGTCATCTACCATATCTGGGCCAGCAGGTTCCCCCACCTGCTACATACCAAGTAGGAAGAGTTGCCTTAAAGTTAAGCTGGCAGGGGAAAGGTAGCTGCGTGCTGGGGTGGGGGGCGGTCTGCCTGCCCCTAACTCCAATCACAAGCTACTGTGTAATGGGGCCGGGGGTGGGGGCGGGGAAGTGGCATTCAAGGGCAGCGCAATAACATCAGAGCTAGCTGAATAGCCGGTAGCTATGTGTTGGGTGCCATTAGTCCCTCTGAGACACAACACAGCAGGTGGCCACCTCCCGGTGACTAGTTCTGGGGAGAGGCTCAGATACAACTAGACCCCATGCATGAGTCCAAGCCTGCGGCAACACTCGTTAGGGCCAAAGACCTCCCCGAGAGAAGCTGGCGGGAATGGAGAAGCTGCAGAATAAACAGTAACCTAAAGCAGGGTGCACCAGACTTGGAGGAGCACTGTGACTGGATCCGGGTGAGGAAGGAGATGAGACCTCTGGGGAAGAGCCCCTCCCCTGGAGAACTCAGGGCTCCTGACCCACAGGCTTGTAGAGGACAAAGGAGGCCAGCCCCAGATGAGAGAGAGAGGCAGGGGAATGGTGGAGGCCACTCAGGCTCCGTGGACCCAAGCCAGAGCCATTTTCTTCTCATCCTTGATCTTCTTAACCTAGGGGACTCGGACACTGCGGCTCTGCAGCAGTTTCCAGCTTGCCAGCCGGCCATTAGGTACCGTGTTTTCTACTCCGAGGAATGGTTTCCAATTTGCAAAGCAGAAAACTGCGTCCTTTAAAGGACTACAGGGACTCATTGGAACCCGAACTTCTCACTGTTAGGTTTTTACTTGAGTTTGAAATATTTGAAAAGGCTGGGCTCTAAAACCAGCCCTTCTGACCCTCACTGGTGTGTGTGTGTGTGTGTGTGTGTGTGTGTGTGTGTGTGTGTGTGTTCACGTGTATGCACTGTGCACAGGCTGGTGTGCACACTCAGAGTCTACCCCTGAGTCATTCTGGAGACAGCCTTGGCAAAGCTTTGCATGGAGGGTGTCTGGGTGAATTCTCCCTTCAGTGCCCAAGTCAGTGGCTTTCTCGGTGACTGCTGATTGACAGCTCCAGCATCCATGGAGGGGGTGTGGCCAATGCTGGGAGCAGAGCCTACTCCTCCTCCTTACCTACTATGGCACAGAGCCCTCAGCAGGGCTAGGAGCCTGCCGCTGCTCTAGCCCTCAGCCTACCCTGTGATGGCTCTATTTTTCTATTAAGACACGCAGGAGTGGGTCAGAGCTGAGCCGCTGTAGGCGAGGGCTCTGTTGTAGGACCCTCCAAAGCCCACCCTCAACTCTGCAATTTTTATCATAAAAATACCGAGTCAATCCAGAGCCCCAGAGCTAAAGAGCTGCTTCTTCTAGCCCCAGAGATCTGGATAGACCACTTAGTAAGGCCACCTAGCCCCTCCTCCAGCACCCATCCTACCTGCTCACACTGAGCTATTACCAAGTGCCACGCCTGTCTTCTATTCGCCCTCTGTTAAGCGGGAAGGCTGAATCTAATGAGCTTTAAAGACAACGCAGTTCTGTCTTCCAGAATCCCTCAAGGCTCAGGATGCAGGTAGTGACAGAAGAGACGGAGCTAGCTGGGGAGGTGGCTGTTGATCCCCTGAAATCTGGGGGGATGACATCAATGAGCATTCTGCCCTTCTAGCTGCATGCCGCAGCCAGGAGGCAAGGGAATCCCCTAACTGAGGGTCTTTCGGAGTGGGGTGGGGCAGGAGATGGAGTGTGAGAATGAGCCTCATAGGATCGGACCATCTCTCCACGTCACCCCAGGGCAGGAGAGGCACACAAGGAGCAGGCACACAAGGGCATGCTTTGATGGAGGACTGCAGAGGGAGAAGCAATCCACTTAGTCTTCTGGGCAAGTGAAGGCGGCAAACAAACGGAACTGATTCTTACTCAAGTGCGGCCCCTGGCTAAATCGGAGGCTGTGGGAAAGCAGCTGCTCCCCATCCCACAATGACAGGCCCTGCCTTGACCCTAGACTTAGCCTTGGATTCATCTACTATAGATCCCTCAAGGAGAGGAATTTGTCAGGGTCTCTAATCCAGAGCCAAAGATCCCTCCCCAGAAGCCTGAGGCTTCCCAGACTCAGGGACTTCCTCTAGTAACAGAGAAGCTCTTCCTGTAGTAAGAGAAGTTCTTTGAAGATGAGAAGGACAAAGACCCTTCCCCTTGTCAGTACCTGGGGCCTAGCCTTGCCAACCGACATCCTGATTATCAAGATCCATCAGTTCCATCCATCCATCAGCTCCATCCATCCATCCATCCATCCATCCACCCATGCATGCAGTCACCTGTCTGTATACCCATGCATGCATGCATTTATCTATCAACTCTCTACCCAGCCATGCTTGCACCTACCACCCATTCATCCATACATTGCATGCACATATATATACATACATACATATATATATATATACATACATACATACAAGCATCAATACACCCATCATCTATCCTTACCCATGCATGCATCCACCTCATTCATCCATGTATACATGCATCCTTGTAGACAGCTATCCATCCATCCATCATCCATCCACCTATTCATGAATTTATCTATGCATGCACACATAAATCCATCTACTTATTCATCCATCCATCCACACCATCCATCCATCTATCTACCTATCCATCCACCCATGTATACACCCACCCACCCACTCATCCATCCATCCATGCATCAGCTCACCCACCCACTCATCCATACAGCCATGAAACCATCCGTGTACCCATCCACCCATGCATCCATCCCTCCTTATTGGTATTTTCTATATAAAAGGACTGCTATTTTGTTCAGTCACCCTAGTCTTGACTTTGTGATGTCTGAAATCCTTCTTTCCAAAGGATTCATGAGCCCTCCCACCCTAGATCCATTCTCAAGCTCACTGACGCCCTAGAATATCTCAATTCTGACATCGCAGATTCCAGTTCTGTTACGTCTGATGGTCTACTCCAAGGCTCTGTCAGACCTGCTTGCCTTGCAGGCAGCATGCAGCAGCTACGGCTGCACTGCTTGTCCCCAGCAGGGTCAGGAAGGGTTTCATCTGGTGCCTGATGCTTTTCCAAAGCAAGATTTCTTTCTGGCTTAATTTCTCTCAGGTGTGGACCGCAGATAAGAACCAAAACCAGTATCCTATTTTTGTGAACCATACAATGAAGCTTTTAAAGCAGAAAAGGCTTTTCTTCCAGGAATTCCCAGATGCTATTATATCTAGAGGGGACATGGGACCCACCTGGGTCTACAACTGAGGGAAAGGGGGAGCCATCTGGATGAAAAAACTAGAGGGTGCCCTGTCAGTTGGCCAGATGCTGCCAACATCTGGATATCAGAAAAGTGATCTGTTTGGATACTTGACAGCCAGGACTGCAAATGGCCATTTCCCTATCCAGAGCCAGATATACAAACTACCTGGATCAATGAGGATCCATGACGTACTTCCACAAACCACGTTAGCAAAGGCCAAGCTGTGGACTCCATCCTCACATAGTGGTCTGACACCAGCTTGCCTGGGTTCGAATCCTGTCTCTGTCGTTCCCCGCTTCACCTCTCTGCACTTCCTATTCCCTGCCATTATGATGGATGTAGTAGGCACCACCTGTTGCCAAGTGAGCTGCCTGGAAGATGGCTCAGTGGTTAGGAGCACGTGTTCATGTGGAGGACCAACACCTACGTGGTGGCTCACAACTTCCGTAACTCCAGTCCCAGGGTATTCAATAGCCTCTTCTGACATCTGTGAGCAGTAGGCACCCAGGTAGTTCACATATACCCTTGTGAGTAAAACACTCATACACATAAAATAAGAGTTAAAAAAAAATCTCAACACACACACACTGCCTATTTTGGGAGTCAGTCTTATCACTGGGGTGAGCTCTCTGTAGCTCGACCCCCTAGCGAGGCTCATTAAAAAGTCCCTCAAGATGGCACCAAGGTCGGGACACTTGGGAAACATCACCTCCCAGTATCCCGATTTAGCACCGTCCTTCTGTCACTGAACTCCATGTACGCTATCTTCCTCCGAGTCAGGAAAGCCATCACCTCTCCTTCAGGACAGCTGCCCATTGCACGGCATGCCTCTCCTCTCCTACTGACCAGGTAACATATGTGTGTTGGATCTCAGGACCAGATGTCAGCTGGGAGGAACCGGCACCGTGGTGCCCCCCACAACAGCCACCAAGACAGGAAGCTGACAAACATGCTTTATGGTTAATACGGCACCCATGGAAACTTTCTCCCTGACCTGGGGAAGACCACTCACTTGGGTCAGGTCCTTAGACCCAGAAAAATACGAGGTTCCTTTTCTGTTTCTGGTAGGGACACAAGAGAGCCATCATCCATCACCCGTCACCTTTGCTTTTAGGGCAGGAGGAGTCAGGGGTAGGTAGCATACTCCATGGTACTCTAGATGGATCAAGACATCTATCTATTTTCTGAATGCCCAGTGCCTGGCACATGGGGCTGTGCGTGCAGATGCTCAGGGGAGCACGGGGTTAAAGAGGCCTTTCCCAGGAGATTTAAGGCCCTGATAACATCTCCCGGGATAGCCCACTCTGGTTCCAAAGCTTTTCCTCTGGAGGGGACCCGGATGGCACAGGCTAGCACCAAAACCTGTACAGATCTGTCCATTGTCTCTATCTCCTAGTTCCCGATACCTTGAGGCCTGATCATGTCACTAATGAAGCTCTAAACTTCCCAGGTCCCCAGGCTGTCTCCCTTAGAGAGAGGAATTAAAAAGAAAGAAGTGGGATGCCAGAATCTAGGGCACATGTGCCCACGTGCCATGATGCCCTCTCTGGTGGCTTCTCTACCTGGAGTCCAAGGTAAAATGTTTCCACCCCTACATTCCAGCATCTGGTCCGAGATGCTGCCCTGGGTTTCTTCCTTGCAGGGATTGGCAGGGACACAGCAGCTGCTAGTGCCAGAAATCGTGACAAAGCTGGAGAGGTGTCTTATAAATAGCCTGGGGCTGCCCAGTGGCTCCACCTTCCCCCTGGGTCTGGTCCCAAGCCTCCCTCTCCTCCCTCTGCTGAACCCCATCTGCTCCTTAACTAGCTATATGTCCTTGGGCCAGTGACTCAACTTCTCTTGCCTCACTTGCTTCCTTCCGTTGTGAAATGGACTAAGAATCCCTGTCTTCAGGGTGATTGTGGGCATTAGACTCCAAAGGGCACTTAGCAACACGCCTGACACATGGCTGGCATGTCAGTGTGTGCCTCCGTTACTGGCCATGGTGGACCTGGGGTAGGAAGCGGTCCAGCCTGATGTCAGTGGGGATGCAGAGATGGGTTGACCAGTAACAGCAAGGACTTCATCTCTGCCCCGGAAGGGGCGCGGCTAGCCTCACTGCCCACATCAGTTTAGTCACCTAGGGGCCAGCCAGATTGCCCCAGAATCCTCTTTAAGATAACAAGATTCAGGTTCTGGCACCAGA
The DNA here is from genome assembly GCF_964271855.1 of Acomys minous. Classification (NCBI taxonomy): domain Eukaryota; kingdom Metazoa; phylum Chordata; class Mammalia; order Rodentia; family Muridae; genus Acomys; species Acomys minous. The sequence continues at coordinate 121,605,996 of NC_140487.1, forward strand.
ATGCTGTGTGATGCTGGGGGGCTTACTTGCCTTCTCTGAAGTCAATTCCCCTTCTTTGGCCCCCAATCTCTTCTGAATGAAGGTATCTTTCCTAGCCCACATTTTACAGTGGGACTCCATCTCTCAGGATGCCGGTTAGACTCCCAAGGCTGAAGACAAAGTCTAAGATGCAGAAGTGAGCCACTCAGACCCAGCCTCAGCCTAGTCATGACCCAGAGACCCTGGGTACCCAGTTCAGGGTGCCAGCTCAGGCCACAGAGAAACAGGTTTGTGATAATGCTAACTTAAACGCACAGGCAGAGAAATTTATATATAAATTTACAATTGCATAGGTAGCCTGTTTTGTTTTGTTTCATTTGGTTTGTTTTGGTTTTTTGAGGCAAGGTCTCACTACATAACCCGGGCTAGCCTTGAATGTAGTAGCCCCTCCCAATACTGAGATGACAGCATGTCCTGCTGCGCCAAGCATAAGTGGTTTTCTTGACAAAGCACATAAAATAAACAAGAAAGAATTAACCACAACAATGCAGAAACCCGAGCAAAACAGAGACTTTTGCTTCATTCAAATAAGAATTCGGTCCTGCCTGGTATGGTGGCGCACACCTTTAGGAGGCAGAGGCCGGAGGATTTCTGTAAGTTCAAGGCCAGCCTGATCTACAGAGTGAGTTCCCAGGGTAGCCAGGGCTACACAGAGAAACCCTCTCGTGAAAAACAAAACCAACAAACAAGAAATTCAGTTCCCTACTTGGACTCCTCAGGTTGTGTGGCCTCAAACTAGCTGCTTGAGCTGCTTCTCCTGTGCCACCAGAAGACTTCAGAGCTTAAATATGATCGCACATGTATGTGTTAGCGTCTGGCACACGCAGGGCAGGCGTCCAACGACTGGCAGCTGCTGTTACGATGCTGCCATTGCCAGCCTCTCACTGTAAACAGGACCTGGGGCCATCAGCCTTGCATGTCCCCCTCCAAACAACTGGTGACTAACCCTCAGGGGCATATTAACTACCATGTGCCTTCTGGCACCTTCCATCTAGGGCAGCCCAGGAGGGTGGCCCTGTGGTCTTCCAGTGTGCAAAGCTCGCTCGCTGAGAAGGTTCTGCTGGCTTCCCTGACCTGGTCCCGCAGCATCCCTGCCTCTGGCCTTTGTTGAGCATCTGGAGCGCGTGCTGCACTGTCTGCCCGTGAAATGCGACTCATGGAGAACATACATATTTGTGACTGGGTGCGTGTTTCTATTTCGGGCTGATGCTGTTCTCTTTATTTATTTTCCCCAGGATATTGGTGCTTTGGAATCCAGCCTTGGAGGGTGTTTTGACAGACTTTGACACCTCTCCTGATCCATGGGCAGAAACAGGCCCCAGTGGGGGAAGGGTGGGCAGTGAGAGAGAGAGAGAGAGAGAGAGAGAGAGAGAGAGAGAGAGAGAGAGAGAGAGGGTTTCAAATGACAAGCCCCCTCGGCTAGGACATGGACAGTGGCTATCATTGCCCATAGCTAGGCATGCAGGAGAGGGGACACAGAGGGGTAGGGGTGAGGAGATAATTTCCAAGAGCAGGGAAAGGAAATGGAGAACTAGCCACCATGCTTGCTGTTACAATTCTGCTACTGTCAGTTATCAATGCCAAGACTGTTACTATCTTCAACTCCCATGCCATTGCCAAGACCGGCATTTTTTGGGTGCCTGTATTTATAACCACTGGTGGATTGGTGGCTCCCTTAGGGACCCTACCACATCTCTTGGCACATCGCTTTGCGGCCCCCAAATCAAGAGGCTGTGAGAAGGAGCTTAGCCAAATGGCGCTTATTTCCCTGCCCAGGTCTGACTGTTCATGAGCAGACTTGCTTGGTTGAGTCTGAGAGACTTGAGACCGATTGCCAAAATAATTTCGTGGGCTGTCCCTTCTGTGTCTGGCCATGTGTCTGGGGGCCAGGATCTTCAGCCCAGCAACTCTGTCCATGTGTGCTGGGTAACCAGGAAAGAGGGCCATCATGCCTTGGCATGGTGGATGGACAGACAGCCACATCAGTGCCTGCCTCCGTGGAGACCGAACCTGAGCAACGAGCGTGACATAAGGAAATTACCTGGAATTTCTGGTCCTATTAAGAAAATCAGCTGAGCCACCCCTCACATAGGAGCAGGGTGTCCTCAGCAGTGGTGAGGAGTTCTGAGGAAGTAGGGAGGCACCGTAACCTTTGGGGGTTTCCAGCCGTGAGTTTCAATCTCAGGTCAAGGCACTCGCTATAGAGTGAGCAGTCTTCAAAGCCAAGTTCTAAAAGGGATCCCATGGGCAGCCCTGCCCACTTATGATGGAAAGCCTACGCTGAGAGTAAGATGAGAGTCTGTCCAGGGGGGGCCACTGGGCACCTGTGACCAATTGAGACCAGAATTTCAGGCTCAGTTCTCCCTCTGCTCCAAGGATTTTCTCAATTGTTTCCTAGATTTTAAGGACACAAGAGAGTGTCAAATGGCAAGCTGGGGTATGGGCCCAGAGCCTTCAAAACACCAGCTTTTGAGGAGAGAGGAGAAACCGAGGCTCCCAGTGCCTATCTCGCTCTCCAGGTTCTTGGGCCCCTTGAAACACTTTTCTGAGGTTCTGGCCTTGGAAATTTTCCTTAGATTGTCGGTGAAAGCTATCGAAGCTATTGGGCAGAGGGGGGGGGGGGCAGATACTCGAAGAGACAGGAATGGGCGAAAGGAAACTGCAGCCGAGGAAGCAAGCCGGAGTCAGTGCCCCCAAGGGCCAGCAGTGCCAGCGTGGGTATCATAGCACAGACCAGGAAAGACTCAAGTGAAGGAAAGTCAGAAAAAGGAACGAAAGCAGCCAGGGAGGTGGACGCACAGAAAAGACCACAGGGTGTGCATCTGAAAGACAACCCTGGGGAGGAACAGAGTGCGGAACAAAGGCAGCACTAGCGAAGACTGCAGACCCTGGAGGGAAAAAGACATGCCAGGAAGAGGCTTGAGTAGGCATTAGGGGTGGAGAGTCCGAAATGGACACTGAGCTTCAAACCAAGACTGTGAGGCGCCTGCCTGCCTAGCTGGGCTGCTGCCCGGAGCTTTCTTTGAGCCTAACAGCTGCTTTGCTCCTTTTGGCAGATACTCTGATTCAGGAAGGTCTGCAGTAGAAGGGGAGGGGGGTGGGGGCTGGGGCGGGGGCGAGGGGGGCTGTTAGAGCCTATGTTGTTTGTGTATGTACACACCAGTGTCTGTGTCCCACAGCCTGAGCCTCTGTGTGAGGTGAGGTATCAGTGGGAGTCCTATGCAGTGGTCTCCGGAGCCTGGGGTTTTAAGCATCCTCCAGCAAGAGCATCCTCCAGCAAGAGCATGGAGTGAGATGTGTCCGGGTCCACGAAACGGAGCTTATGGGAAAATTAGGCTGGTCCACGTGGATGTGAATCCTAGGTCTCTGTGTGCATTGTGTGCGCCTATGAGCCACGATGGGAGTATGTTTACCAGAGCGGAGTGTGAATTTGTGCATGAAGTGTTCGCGACTGGCCTATACATAGTGTGTGCGCTGCGCGTGCTTCATTCGTGCGTGTGGAGCTTGGGGCCGTAGGTTTCAGTGCGCTGTCCGCGGTACTGACCGAGGGTGCTAAATGACCAGGACCAGCACCCAGACTCGGGAAGCACCGCAGTTAGCTGGCACCCTCCGTGGAGTAGACAGAGGTCCGGCAGAGGAAGCCTCCAAGGAGGCGTCTCCCCCAGGGAGTTGGGAAAAGTTCTCCCAGTAGCAGGGCTGGCTCAAGGAACTCGCAGCCACTTGCGCTAGTAATCTTTCCCTGACTGTGCTCCACGGTTGCTCAGATGCCCGCCCCATCACAGTCCTTGCTGGCGTTCTGGGCCGAGTCTAGCGCTCGGCTTCCATCACCTGCCGGACTCCCAGAGGTCCAGGCATGCAGCGGCACCTGCAGCGGGTTATCCGCAGCCCAGGACTCTTTTAAGAACGTCCCGCCGAGAGCGTGAGTGCGCCCAAGTAGAGGGCAGCTGCAGAGGCCGTCCTTCACCTTTCCCTGTCCCCTCTCTTCTCTGAAACCAGGCGGACAGGTGGATTGGGGATGGCTTCAGGCTGACGCTCAACTTTTATGGACCCAGACAGACACCCCCTGGGACGAGCAGGGGTACGGAGATCAGGAGCTAGGATGATTCAGGATCTTAAACTCGCTCCGGCAGACCAAGGCTGCGCAGCTCCCTAGCGCGTTGATATAAGTAAGCCTAGGGGCGCGAGGACAAGCTCTGAGATCTGAACTCTATCCTCATCAGCTGGCTTCCCTACCGCGCCGAGGCCCTCGCTCGGGATGGCCTGAGAGCGGGAGAACTCCCCGCACTTCCCCCGCCCCTAGCACAGGCCGGAGTGTATGTAGCGCGTTAGACCCTTCCCCTCTTCGGAACAACACACCCCCAGCCCCGATGGCGCCCAGCGGCCGTCCCACTCACCTCGCTGGCTGAGCTGAGCTAGGCTGAAACACGGGTGCCGCAGGGGATAGGGGGCTTCGGACACCCCGCCGTGAACACTTGTCCCTTGTAGGGAGTCTCAGGAGGAAAGATTCTCAGAGCTTCAGGAGGCCAGTGGCCCCCAAGCTCCGCTGCTGGGCGTGCAGACCGAGCCGACCGTGGCCAGGTCCGTGACAACTGCGTCCCTAGCGCGCACCCGAAGCACTCCGAGCCACCGCCGCCTTTTATCTGCCGCCCGCCTTTGTTTGGGTCCTGGTTCCTACCACGGGGTGCGGGGGTGTCCCAGGCAGGCTCTGGAGTCGCGCCTCCCCCCGGCCACTGGCGCCTCCAGCCTCAGCGCCTGTGGGCTCTGCGTCACCGTCCTGCGAGGGCTTGCGCTCCGCCGCGCGCTGCTGTCCCCCGATCCCGCCGCCAGGCGCCGCCCTGGCTGTCGATCCCCCTGCGGGAGCCGCGTAGTGGTACAGCCAGGCTCCCCTTGCTCGCGAGCAGGGGCTGCGCCAAGCGCAGCGACCCCTGGGGGTCAGTCTCAGTGTCTGCAAACAGCCTGGCCAAGCCCCCTACCGGCCCCTCCACCTCCCTACCCTCCTCCGGCCCTCCGCCGCGAGGTTTCTGGGTGCCCAGGTCTCTCCCAGGCGTGCGCTCCTGCTGGCTGCTCTCAGCCCCATCTGCCCAGCCTTGGCACCTAACCAGCCTGCTGGACACTCCAGGGCATCCCCGGGTGCCCTCCGGAGGTGGCTGCCAAGCCCAGACGCCTGGCACCATCCCTCCCTCCCTCCTTTATTCACCTCTCTGGCAGCAGAGCCAAGAGCCCTGCCAGCCCCAGGGACAAGGCACTCCTCCAGTAGCAGCGCGAGGTCTGCCTGACATCCCCTTCCGAAAGGGTGCCCAAAGAGGAAAGGGTCCAGGAACCAGCCATCCCCATTTCATTTCTCTCTCAATGTTCATTGGCCTTGATGTCACCCAAGGAGAGAGCCAAGGGAGCCCTCAAAAGGACCCGATGCCACCTTCCCACTGCTGGCTGAGAGGCCACCCATGTGATTATGACACAAATCAGAACGTGAACTGGGAGACAGAGAAACAAGTGAGCTGCAACCTTTGCCCTTCAAAAAATCTCCGTTTTATATGAAAGAATGCAGGGTTCCATAGTGAAATAAAAATATCAAAAGTCCCACACTTGGCTCTAAGCTGTGTGGCCCATGCCTTGATCTGTATTTTTGAAAGACGAAACCTAGGGGCCAGGGAGATGGCTTACCAAGTGCTTGAGTTGGATTCTTAGGGCAAACACACTCCTGTGAGCTGTCCTCTGACCTTCACTTATGGTACACATGCACATCCCCTCCAAACACACACACACACACACACACACACACACACACACACACACACATACACACACACTAAATAAATAAATAAATAAATAAATAAATAAAATTTTAATTTAAAAAAGAGGCAACTTGGGAGTTCTCTGAGGTTCTACGGTGAAATCCTGCTGTCACTAACCTGCAGTACCTGTTCAGCTTTGTTGAATACCGCCCCTGGGGACTGCACTCACTGGCTGGCTGCCAGGTGGACATACAGGTATTTATGATCCAGGGTGCCCCCAGAACTCATCTGCGCAGAAGCAAATGACCAGAGCCAATGTTCCTATTCTAGCATTTGCTTCCCCGCAGCACATGCTCAGGAAGGATTTTTGGGGGACCCACTGGCCAGCCACCAAGGCTTTCAGAAGATGTGCAGTGAATTCACACCACCCAGAAGATGCTAGGGTTATGGACCGCTCCTGGCAGGAAGGATGCCAGAGAGAAACTAAAGCCTAAAATGGAGGGTGTGCATATTTCTGCCACAAGAGCAGAGGCCGAATGTGGTACTCTACATGGAACAGCCCAGCAGTTCCTTGCAAACGTCCAGCCCCACATAACATATTCCAAAAGGAGGCAGAGAAAGAGGAGCCATGGGGGAGGTGGGAGGAAGGCGAACCAGGGAAGCATTTGTTTCTAAGGGAGCAATGGGAGACACAGAGTGTGTTCCCAAGCCCAGCTGAGAGCAGAGGTTTGCTTTCTGTGTGAATGGCTTAGTTGTTTTCAGCTTAAGACTGCTTTCGGGAACCCCCTTAAAGACCTCCAAAGTCCCTGTGCTCAACAGAATCCAGGGCACCCCATTTGTTTTCCCAGGGTGCTGTGCCTCCCAACAACCCACGTTTGTGGATGTGACCTTTAGTCTCCTGGGAACTATGTTTAGTAGATTTGATAAGGGCCCTGATGACATGACATTCTTCCTATTTTCATTAAGAGTCCTTTCTTCCCTCTCTAGACCTCCAGGTAATCTCCAGAGGGCCAGGGCTTGTTCTGCCTTTGGTAAAGGAACCTCTTCAAAGGGAATATACAGGGGACCTGACTATGCTCTCTCTCTCTCTCTCTCTCTCTCTCTCTCTCTCTCTCTCTCTCTCTCTCTGTGTGTGTGTGTGTGTGTGTGTGTGTGTGTGCGCACGCACGCACGCGCATGCGTGTGTGTGTTTTACAGGGAGTGATACTCAGAAATTCTGAAAGAATATGATTTTCCCAGGCCATCAGCATGGTTTTAAAATGCAAATGGAACCAGGTCTTTGAAATATGTCTGTTGTAAAGGGGAGCCTGTGGTGTCAGTGGAACAGGGATGAGTCTGGAAAGCTGTGAGAATCCTTCTCCACAGCCAATCTCAGCGCTCTCTCTCTCTCTCTCTCTCTCTCTCTCTCTCTCTCTCTCTCTCTCTCTCTCTCTCTCTCCCTCTCCCTGGCTAGCCCTCCTATTTGAGATGGTTGTCCCACCTCAGGCACCTCCTAAACTGCACTCCTTACCTCCAGGAGGTCCCCAGAGAGATGATTCCACTGTCCCCAGGGCGTGTCCAGCTGTGAAGTGGGAGGGAATGCACTTCCCCATTGTCCCATCTGGCTCTGCAGTTCCCCATTGTCCCCTCTGCAGGAAGTGTCCTGGGTGTGATTTAAATGCCTCTTGGTGGCCTGTTCCACTCCTTACAAGCTGCTGTGTGTCCTTGGGGAAGTCACTTCACCTTGCTGGGGTCCCATCTCCCCCTTATTTATAAAATGGGGACAGTAAGGGTACCTGTCGCAGGGCAGTGGCTATCAAAGTTTACCAGATCAGAACACCTATCTCTGTGAGAAAGCAGCATTTAAGACATTGCATGGGCCAGAATAAGATTTGGGTGAAAGTCGGTGTCTTCTTCAGACTCCTGGTACCTATTAGACAAGAGCCAGGATTTTGTTTCTGTTTCTTTGTTTCACCGGTGAGGAAGATTGTACACAAATTGGGTTATTTCACCAGATGGCCGAGCAGCTGAGGGTTAGGCATATGGGCAGAGTTGGGAGTGTTTATCTTTAAAAATATGGGACATTAAGGCATTGTCCCAGCATGGTGGAGGGGAATAAATATCTTTGGAAGTAGTTCCTTTTAAACCTGCTAACGCTCTGACTTTGAGGGAAGCTGGGGCCGGCTTGCGTGCGTGTATATTGTTTTAACTGTGTGGAAGAGCTCATGAGTAAAAGCTCGCTTCACTGACGCTCGGTTTACTCATCAGCAAAATGGGATTAACGGAAACCTCCATCCCTCCCACATTTGCAGTGAGTTTGATGACAGATTCGGATGTGTTTCTAGGCAACTGTTCAATAGTCTCTTACATAGAGTTTAATACCGTGTCGTCAGAAAGACAAATAACAGAATGACTTGGTTGTGTTTCAGCAACTGTTGGGTTGGTTGGGAAGGGGCTAGGTAAACTCGACCAAGTTAGCTTAAAGTGAATTGTCTTCTTGAGGTCACACAGCAAGTTAGTGAGGGGAACTTGGGTTGCACTTCCTCTGCCCAGCTCCCTCTTCTCGAAAGCTCCTTTTGAGAGTTTGAGCTTACAAAACTCCCATAAGGAGAGAATAGATGAACTGATCATTTAGGAGAAGAAAGAGGTTTGGGGGAGGCGACAGAGTTAGCTCCAGGCTGGGCTGCTCTGCACAGGGCTGGGGGGGGGTGGTGGCAGATGGGCAGCACTCCCCTCCCTCCCCCAGCACTGTGCAAGCAAGCAGCCAGGCCTAGCATTCCTTTCCCAGCCTCACTTGCCTCCTCCAAGGAAGCAGTCAGCCTGCGCCAGAGTGAATACAATCCAAGTTATTAATTGCCTGCAACAATTAGCCCCAGCTCCTGGGCCTGCAGACACCCAGGCTCTGAAAGAGGGAGCCAATTACAGCTTCATCAATATTCACGCTGCTGCGTAATCATCTCCTGATGAGATGTCCCCACCCTCACCCATGTTTGTTGGGGGGGCCTTTGCACTGACCCCCAACACCTTCAGAGGACCAAGTATTGCTGAGGCCTTTGAGAGTGAATGTCACTCGGGCTGGGCAAGAAGACAAGGACCCTGCCAAAGACCTAAATGAGTGGCTTCAACCAGAACAGTAACATTGTGAGGGAACATTAGCGTCTCCAGGTTGTGGGTGCAAGCCGAATCCTTCTTGCTCTTGTTGCTATAACGGCTTAGAAAGGGGAGGTAAGAGACACCCCTAAAAGTTCTAAGGCTTTCACCATGTGTGTTTATGTGTATGTACATGGACTTGGGGGGCATGTATAAGCCATATGGCCATGTTAGGGGTATTCCTCTGATGCTTTTTATCTTATTTTCTGAGATATGGTCTCTCACTGAACCTGGAACTCACTGACTCAGCTAGACGGGCTGGCCAGCAAGCTCCTGGGATCTGCCTGTCTCTTTGCCAGTGCTGGGGTCACAGGCGTGCACTGTCACCCCTATTTCAGTCCATGAGTGTCCGAACTCAGGTCCTCGGGCTTACATAGCAAGCACTTGGCTCACTGGGCCACCTCCTCAGACCACAGTCTAGTCTTAACTCCAGTTCAGTCACATGCCTGCTTTGTGGTTTGGTAAAAGTCGTGTCCCATCTCTGGGCTTATGTTCTTCCTGACACCCTCACGAGAGATAATTTAGGAATAGGCTAAGTGGGATGCACATCCAGCGAGTGGTACACAGTGAGCTGGAAAGAAAGACGGTGCCTCTGTTCTATCTAGGGGGAAAAAAGATCTGAGAGGAGAAGTCATGATCCCCAGGAAGGAGTCGAGTGTTAAGGATGAGACAGGCAGGCAGTTAGAGAAGCTGGTGCTGGTCCCAGGTTTTCTGTAACTCATTCGTTGGCCTTGGTGTTCTTTTGTACCTGGTGTGTGGAGGAAGGATGGATGTGCAATGGGTATACAGCATCAGAGGACCAGGAAGGCCCTGGTTTTCTTTTTTTTCTTTCTTTCTTTCTTTTTGTTTGTTTGTTGTTGTTTTTTTTTTAAGTTTTGGGTGTTTTTGTTTGTTTGTTTGTTTTTGTTTTTCGATTTTTCAAGACAAGGTTTCTCTGTGTCACCTTGGCTGTCCTGGACTTGCTTTGTAGACCTGGCTGACCTCAAACTCACAGCGATCCACCTGCCTCTGCCTCCCGAGTGCTGGGATTAAAGGCGTGTGCCACCATGCCCGGCTAAGGCCCTGATTTTCAAAGGGGTGGTTAAGTGTAGTGAAATGGTCCAGAGAACATGAAACTAAGGCCCAGCTTGTCAGCCAAAGGCACGCACCCATGTTCCCTACAACACCAAAAGAAACCACATACGTCTTTATCAAGATAGAAGATAAAACCCATTTCCTGGTTCAGACCGCCCGAGAGAGGCTGTAGCTAGAGCCTAGCCCTAGGGCTGTTTCAGCACCACGGACAGTGGTTAGCGCCTGTTGAATTTAAGGACTGAAGGACATTTTAACTCTCGATTCAAGCCTTGGAAGTGGCTTGAGGCTTGGAGTGCATCACGCTGAGCAGCGCTCAGGTTCAAGCGTTAAGTTTGGGCTGCCTGGCTTTTGAGTGCTCACCGAGCCTGTCCTTCTGCTCCTCTAGGGGTACTCAGGGCTCCTGGTAAACCTGCATTTGTGGCTCAGCGTAAAACCCCATACCACTTTGCCTTGCCTCAGTTTACCGGTAGAAGCTGGCCAGCATACTGTACTCCAACCACCTCTGCTGGCCCACTGGTGCCAGGGGACAGGCCAGCTTTAACCCTGGCCACCAAGACCCATCTCGAGTCCTGCGATGACAGGAGGAAAGAGCTTTCCTGGCATATCCCCAGCCAGGAATCTGTGTGGCTCTGATGGGCTGCCCCCCCAGTGCCAGCTTCTGTCCCTGCACGTCCTGTGTGGTCAGGGTACAAGAAAACACAGTGGCAGGGCACTGAGCTGGAGCGGAGGGTTGGTGGACACATCTGGATTTCATCAGGTTATATGTTCTTTGGGCAGCAAGGGCAGCCATATCTGCCATGATCCTAACCAGTGGCTGCCAGGGATTGAGCACCAGGCCCCATGTGCGTACGCTTTCACCCAACCCCGCTGCCATCACCCAGGAAGTGCAGGCATTGCTGTCCTTTTGGCCACCTCTTTTCTGTATCCTTCCTGACATCTCCAAGTCCTCATTTTGCAGCTGGGCACGTTGGGGGACAGCTGCTCTTGTTGGCAACTCGAGCCACATCTGGCAGATGTGTGAGCAGGATGCAGAAGGAATGTGTGAGCGGCTTTAATGTGTATGTGGGGGAGAAGTCTCAGCCAGAGCTGCTGGCTGTGCCCGAAGAATTGGCTGTCCCTTTCTTCTTTTCTTGTATCTCCCCTGCCCCTCTTCCTCTTTCTCCTCCTCATCCTCATCCTCCTCTTCTTCTTTGTCTCTTCCCATGCTCCCACACTTCCTGACCCCATCCTTTACCTTTTCGTCTTCCCTTTATATTGATGCCAATAGTCCTCTACTGCTTCTTTAAAATTCCCATGACCCCAGGGGAATAATTATCTTCCTTTTACAGACAGGAAAGATGTTGAAGTCAAGGTTTGTAAAGTCCAGCGAATTCAAGTCCAGCCCATGGCCTTCTGTTCTTCTAAGAGTTGGGAGATGGTAGCACCTTGGCCCCGTGGGACAGAAAGGCTAGAGCTGGCAAACCACCCTCTCTCCATCTCTGATGGGTTGTTGGGAGGCTGTGTTTCCTTTGCAGCTTTGAGCTGGTCTCACCGTCTAGCCTAGACTGTGAGTCTCCCCAACCCCCAACCACCAGGCATGGGGTCATCCCAGGGTCAGTAAAGTTTATTGGATGCAAAGCCAGAGAAACAGAAAATGGAGCCAGAAAAAGAAAATGCAACCAGGCTATTCCAAGGGGACCCAGGCACAGAGGACTTTTCTTCCCTGGAGATTCTGTGACTATTATTTCTAGTAATTGGGATGTGTGGTCCTGTAGCTCAGCCATGTGATGCTGGACAGACTTGGTAGCGGCATTGTTCTATGGAGAGGATGCTGTCAACGTTGCCTTGCCTTTCTGAACTCACCTTCAAGCTACTTCATAAAACGGCTCTCACTGGGCACAGCAGCCATGACTGTGATGCCAGCACTTAGGAGGCTGAGGCAGGAGGACCTGAAAGTCTAGGTTAGCCTGGGCTTTCATATTGAGACGCTGTCTTCTAAAACAACAAACACTCGGAGCTGTAATGGTGCACGACTTTAATCCCAGCACTCAGAAGGCAGAGGCAGGTAGACCTCTGTGAGTTCAAAGCCAGCCTGGTCTACAGAGTGAGTTCCAGGGCAGCCAGAGCTACAGGGAGAAACTTTCTCAAAACAAAACAAAACAAAACAAAAGCCAGGCGGTGGTGGTGCATGCCTTTAATCCCAACACTTGGGAGGCGAATCTCTCTAAGTTCGAGGCCAGCCTGGTCAACAAAGTGAGTCCAGGACAGCCAAGGATACACAGAGAAACCCTGCCTTGAAAAAAACAAAAAACAAAACAAATAAACAAAAACCAACCAACCAAAACAAAACAAAAAAACTCGAACAACAACAACAACAAAACCAAATGAGTAAATAAATAAAATAACAAACACACAAGTTGTTGCTAAGGTCAAGTAAGGTTGCCTGTGCAGTATATTTGATGTATGGCAGGCTCCAGGCAACGTTATTGCTATCTTGTGTGTGTGTGTGTGTGTGTGTGTGTGTGTGTGTGTGTGTGTGTGTGTGTTGGGGAGAGCGGCTGGCAGTAGACTTAAGACAAAACCCCAACTATCCCTGGGACACCTCCTCACCACCTGTTTCACAGACAGTCACTTGTTCTCAGTGTTCATTTGTTTGTTTAATACGGTTTAGACAACAAGGCTACAGCAAGCAAATTTGTGATATATACTCACACCATTCCATACCAGGTGTGTAGGTTTCAACACTCAAGTTCCAGAGACTTGAGTTCAAATCTCAGTTCTTCTGGTTACTTTCGGTGTGACTTTCAGAAAAATCAATAAACCCTTCTACGAATCAATTTTCCCATCTGTAAAGGGGGCTCATAGCGGTGCCCACTGACTGAGAGGCTGTGTAGAGGAAGCAAGGGATGTGGGAGATAGAAGCAAGATTAGTAAACATTGGCTAACATTGTATTTAATCTCCTTAACAATCCTAGGTTTTATAGAAGAGGTAACAGAGCCAAACACGGGACTTATAATTACAGTATTTGGGAAATGGAAGTGAGAAGATCAGAGGTTCAAGGCCAGCCATAGCTACATAGCCTTTAGGCCGGCTTGGGCTACATCTGAGCCTGTCTCAAAAAATAAACTACCATCACCACCACCAAAAGAGTTAGTGATAAGATCCAGTCTCTAGTCCAAGGTCACACAGTTAATAAATGGCAGGGCTATTGGAACGTAGGATTGCAATCCAGGTCTGATGGGTTTCCGGGCCCCCTGTCTTTCGCACAGCAGCCACATGCCGAGAAGTGTGCAGGATGGAGCCTGTGGGCTCCTCTAGGGATGAGGCAGCCCCTCACTCTCAGTGACTCAGAGGAGCTCTCCTTCACAAAGTCCGCCTGCTCTCCCAGGCACCCTGCCCTAGCTGGCAGCTTGCCCTTCCCGCTGTGTCATTCATTTAAACTACACTCCTTCCTACTTAACTGCAGCAGCTCCCTAGGGTGCTCCCACCTGCCAAGCCTGCTTACCTTGCAGGTCCCACAGGGTTTACAGAACCAGGAAGCCCAAGCCTTGTTTCCCACCTGGACCTGGTATGAGGAGCTGGGAGAGCCAGTCCCTTCCCTGCATCCCCTGATGGTTGGAGGGTACATGGTCTAGGAGTTCCAAGGCCCCCACTGCCTGGCCATCCAGGTCCCTCTCCTCCTTCATGACCTCCCCCTAGCCCTGCAACCTGCCACTAACATGTCTTTCGCGGCTCTTGCCAGGCCCCTGTCATACACACTCGTCAGGCGCCTGAGTGCCCCATGCAAGCTCACACTCTTTCCCTGCCTGAAATGCCCTTCTCCTTCCTTGCTGCCAGCAGATTCATCCATCCCTGGGCCAGCTCATCCTGTCATCAGAGAAACCACCCCCATCCTCCCCACACTGCATCTCTCCAGAGTACCACCCCGCCCCCTCCTGGCTCCCAGAACGAATTCACACATCTATTCCTGCGCTTATCCCAGCCTGACTTGGGTTCTGTACGGAGGCCTGTTGCCTAAGTGTGTGGACTCCTAAATTTCTGCAGGGGGCCACTTCCCAGGCAAGGGCTCTAGTTGAGGAGCGGAACTTGGGCAGCAGATCCCGGAGCTGTGGGACCATCTGGCTCCCACAGGTATGCTGGACCCAGATATTTCGGGGATAAGACTATGGATATCCCTGGAAGGTGTGTCCTGTGATTGCATGGCCTTTGTGGTGTGCTGCCAACCTGGCCTTCTACTGCCTCATCCTACAAGGCTCTAAAACCTGGCTGCAGTGCTGGGCAGGAGCACATCAGAGTCTCCAGCCCTCACTGGTCAGAGGCATTGAACAAGAGGTTTTTGTTTGGCTCACAGGTCTAAGACTGACTGGTCGGGAGCTCTGCTGTGGGCCATGAGTCAGGTCACCTCTGTCCTGGGGATCCTGGAAGGGCCCACAGTTACTCTGACTATGCCCTTCCTCTTGTTAAGCTAGGAGAAAAGAGCAGGCCGGCTGTGAACCATAAATATGTCCCAGTCTAGGGCCGGAGAGATGGCTCAGAGGTTAAAAGTACCTGGTGTTGGTGCTGAAGACAATTCAAAGTTAAGTTCCTGGTGCCTACGCCTAGTAGCTCACAGCCCCTTGTAATTCCAACTCTGCCCAAGGCGGGGAGGTAGATCCCATCCAGCTGTGGCAAGGGTGTGACTGTAAACTACCACTCCAGGAGACCCAAGAACGGAGAGCAGAAATGTAATCTTTTATGCCATGTCTATGCCTTGCTTCCCACTTATAGACAAAGCTGACGGCTAGATGTCCCTTCAAAGCCACTAGACAAGGTGCCCAGTTTCCCCCTTACAGAGTCCTTGGCTCATTTGCGCATTCCTCATTGGAAGCTGAGCCAGGCTGGCTGCAAGTCAGCAGAGAAGAGTGATGAAGCGAAAATGCCCCAACCTCAGTAGTGCGACACTGAGACGGGGCACAGGGTGTTTGGTTTGCTCAATTCTGAAAAGGCAGAGAGCTGGGGCTATGTGCCATTACCACACTGTCTTCTGGCACCATCTGCTGTCCAAATTCGGGGAGTTTTGAGGACCTTTTAAAGCCTTGAGTTGGGCTGACATGGTGACTCAGCAGATAAAGGCATCTGCTGCCAAGCTCAATGACCTGAGTTCAATTTCTGGGGTTCACATGGCGAAAGAAAGAACTGACCTTTACAAGCTGTCCTATGACCTCCTCGTGTGCAGTGTGCATGCTTGAGCGCGCTCGCGCAATAAATCTGAAAAAAATTTTTAAAAGGTTTACCTAAAGTTTTCACAGTATCATTGCTCAGCATGGCCTGAGAAACTATGGGGATTTTATTTTTACCTTCCTATATCTGTTCACCCTCTGTTTAAAAAATATTTATTTTTTTAATTATGTGTCTGTGTGGGTTTGTGTACGCTAGTCCAGGTGGCCAGGGTAACCAGAGAAACTGGATTTCCGGGAACATGAGTTACAAGCAGTTGTGACCCTCCTGATGTGGATTCTGGGAATTGAACCCGGGCTCTCCGGGAGAACAGCAAGTGCTCTTAACCACTGAGCCATCCCGCCAGCCCCAGGTCCACCCACTTTTGATAACAGATGACTATCACCTTTTCTTTTCAATCAATTCAATCTGGATGGAGGCACACATTCAGGAGTCAGGATAAGCCAATCAGAGTAGTCCGTTATCCCCTTGACCATGATGGCCTGGTGGCAAATTCAGTTTAGTAATCAGTCTTAATGTTTTTGTCACCTTGCTTGTCAAGAGACCCTCATTGGGTCAAGGGGACATGGACTTTCCCTAACCTTAGTATTGGGTCTAAGAATAAAGGCACCATGAACTGAGGGGCAGAGAGAGGTGTAGTCTGAGGTGTTGGGTCAAGCTATGCCTGGAGTCTTGGCTGTACTTTTGAGCTTTTCTCTGGCCAGGCAAAGCAGGGGTTTTGTCACTTACAACTGAAAGAGTCTGATTAAATAAACTTGAAATCCCATTTCTTGTGCTACCTTTCCCTGGGGAGACATGAACAAATGTCAGTTCACTCAGATAGGGCACCGATGACAGACAGCAGAGAGAGGTTCCACCCAAGCCCGGATTGGTGAGCAGTGAGTTTATTGGGCATGCTTACCAGATCTTGGGTGAAGGGTTGCTTATAAAATTGTGGGTGATTCCAGATCAGCCATATCTCCAAAACATCTACCACCCCACCCCCACCCCCACTCAGCATCGATAACAGTTTTTTTCATAGCTGCATGGATGGAGTGGTACCTCCATTTGTTGAGGGTCTCCCACAGGGAGTCCCAGCTGTCCTGAAGAAGAAGGTGGTGTCTGCCATGCCTGGAGGACAGAAGTCCACAACAGTATCATCGTAAAAATTTCAACACCCAGAGCCAAGCCAGGGTGCTTAGAATCATTCGTTTGTTGTGTCCCAGAGATGAAGCCCACGGTGATTAAACCAATCTGGGGAAAGCGTTAGCTATGTGCGCGCGGAGACCCAACCTTCCCTTACTGCGAGGCCAGAGTACCATCCCCTTGCCCACAGTTGGTGCTGCAACTTGAGCAGGAAGAAGAATTCTAGGCAGAGTGACAGTGGGATTTGGGGGAAGCACCAGAGAAAGAGAGACGTCAGTTTTCAGCCTAGGGAGGCTGTCTTTACATGTGAGGAATCTGAAGACCAGAATGGAGAGAAGGCAGCAAGCAATGGCTGCTGTGCTGGGTCCCTGCCTGCCAAGTCCCTTGGGGACTGTGCTTGGGTGGTGTGCTCCAGAGGGGCCCCTTGTGGGTGGTGGGGGAGAGAGAGAGAGAGAGAGAGAGAGAGAGAGAGAGAGAGACAGACAGACAGACAGACAGACAGACAGAGACAGAGAGACAGAGACTGAGAGAGACAGAGAGACAGAGGCAGACAGAGACAGACAGAGAGACAGAGTGACAGAGACTGAGAGACAGAGAGACAGAGACAGAGACAGGGAGACAGAGACTGAGAGACAGAGAGACAGAGACAGACAGAGAGACAGAGACAGACAGAGAAATAGGGAGACAGAGACTGAGAGACAGACAAGAGAGAAGAGAGAGAGAGACAGAGAGACAGAGACAGAGACAGAGAGACAGAAAGAGAGAGAGAGAGAGAGAGAGAGAGAGAGAGAGAGAGAGAGAGCGCACCAGGGATATTCTGGGAGGTCTATCTGTGGAGGCCTTGCAAATACTGACATTGACAAAGATCTGTCTACATGCAATATCTTAAAATATGCCAGCCTGGCAGTTACACAGAGGTCTGTTTTTCTCCTCTGGACCTTGTTTCTCAAAGTGCAGCCCATAGGCCAGTAGCATCAGTAATTTGTAGGCTTTTGTTAAAATGCAGGGGTTGGGGACATGGCTCTGTTGGTAAAGTGCTTGCCACTTAAGCACGAGGAGGTGAGTTCCATCCCCTGTACCTATGTAAAAATCGTGGTGGTAGCCAGGACATGGTGGTGCGCGCCTTTAATCCCAGCACTCTGGAGGCAGAGGCAGGTGGGTCGCTGTGAGTTTGAGGCCAGCCTGGTCTACAAAGTGAGTCCAGGACAGCTAAGGCTACACAGAGAAACCCTGTCTTGAAAAACAACAAAACAAAACAAAAATAGTGGTGGTGCTCACTTGTAATTTCTGTGCAGGGAAGGCAGAGCCAGGTGGATGCCTGAGGCTTGCTGACACTCAACCTAGCCTAATTGATGAGCCCAGGCCCAGCTACTCAGCTCCTCTTATCCTCTTTTGGCTTCAGTCTCCATGTGTGTAAAATAAGGGAGGGAGCCAGGTGGTGGTGGTGCACGCCTTTAATCCCAGCACTCGGGAGGCAGAGGCAGGCGGATCATTGTGAGTTCGAGGCCAGCCTGGTCTACAAAGTGAGTCTAGGACAGCCAAGGCTACAGAGGGAAACCCTGTCTCAAACAACAACAACAACAAAGTAATAAGGGAGGGACCAGCTCGGAGCTGCCTTGCTCCCTTCCTGTTCCCATGGCAGACATGGCTAATCTATCATAGCACCCTGGATTTCTCCCAAGAACTTTCTCAGCACCCATCACCCCCGCAGATGCCGTCATCTGGGGTGGTTAGGTTGGTACTGGAGTGAACGCTTCAGGCTGTGGCTGATCTCTGAGATCAGGTGCAGGCTCTGGACCTCATGCTCCGTGCCCACCTCTGTCTCTTTCCTTAACACTACGGAATGGAGAAGTTGGTGCATCTAGGGGACCCAGGTCAAGTGACACCCCCTTCCACTTGCCTCATAGCTCCTCACTTTGGCTGAGGCTGGCCGCAGCCTACTGGGGTTTTTCTTCATCACCTCCTCTAGAGGGATCTGCAGCCTTTACGGTATGGTGCAAAGGCCAGTTCCGCAGGGAGCTGTCCTGATGCCTGCAGACAGGGACCACCCGGCAGCTTCCTGCTTGTCTGTCCTGTGGTCTGGGGAGTTACCAAGCTCTTCGCAGGGGCTGAAACCATTGCTGAAGACAGAATGATTTGATGGGTGGATGGAGGAGCTGTCCTCTGCTCATGGCTCCTCCCACACTGCACTTAATTGGTTAACTCCCACTTATCCATCCTCTATCTGAATCCAGTGCTGGTCCTAGCAGGAACTAGACGCGCAGAGTCTGGGAGGCTGCCAGGGTTGCCCTGCACAGCCTGGTGGGCCCTGCTCTATCCCAAGGAGACGATGGTGAGAAAGGGAGGGAGAGGCAGGAAGCTGTAGCAGACCCGTGGCCATCGGCAAAGAGCTAGCAAGCTAGTTAGTGAGGCAGTGACTGCAGTCAGACAGTGCCCCCCCCAGGGTGTGGCAGTTAGACAGGGACTGTAATTGGGCTTCACGGCAGGCTGAGTTCAAGGACAGGAAGAGGCTGGCCCCTCTGCTCCCTGGTATACACCACCACCACCACCACCCCACTCACTGTACCCAGTCCAGCTGGGAAAGAGGATGTGAGAGCATTATTCCAGCCACATTTACTGTGCCCGTACTGTGTGTTCAACCACCAGATGTCATGGGGCCTTAAAGAGGCACAGACCCAGCTCCCAAGAGAATGAAGAAGACACATCTTCTTGAATCCAAGGACACACCCTATATAAGGCAACCATATATTAAGCACCTTCCATGTGATATTTGAGTGACAGGAGTATATACAGAGCACCTGCTATGTGCAGTTCCATGAAGAATGTGGATATGGCACCTACTGTGTGCAGGCCCCAAGAGCAGAGAATGAGGGTGGAGGCACAGTGTACCCCGAGGCCTGGCTGAGACCTTCATACCATGGGAACCCTCCACAGGCTTTTCAGAAGCATGACTCTATGCCTTGGCCCGCCTCCACTCCAGGGATCGACTTCCTCCTCTGCCGAGGCCCCATTCCTAGGGTCACGCTGTCACCATGCGGAGTCGGGATTCTGCCTTGGCTGGCCTTCTGCTTTCCCACAGCAGAGTGTCCGGATAGCTCTGGTGCATCCGGCTGTGAATACACCTTTCCTTGCAGGAGCTTTCTCTTTCCTCACACTGTAAAGTAGGGAGGCCTGCCACTCACCTTGTAGTTCAGGAAACTGAGGTCCTAAGAGGTCCGTGGGTCCTGCCTGAAGTCTTTCTCTAGAAGAAGCCTTTAAGGCATGGTACAAAGGCCATTCCTCAGGGCCGTGTCCTGATACCTGCAGAGAGGGAGCTCAGAGAGCTAGAGTGTGACCCCGAGTCCAGCTGTCCCAAGGGACACGGAGTGAGTCACCTAGATGAACTGTAGGCCCCTGGTCATGACGGCCCCCAGAGACCACTTGACCGTTCGAGCTCTGTTCTCAGGTGGGCTCTCTTCTCCTCCTTACCCCCCCCCCAGGAGCCCAGCAGGCCTGGGGGTGTTACATTCCCAAGTGGTGACACATGAACGCATTTCTGAGGGAGAGGCAGACAGTCTTGGGGGGCCTGGGCTTCCCCTCCCTCTGGGCGCTTGCAGGCTGCATTTATCCACTAGGTTCTCCCTCCCACAAATAACTACGGAACAGCTTGCCTGGGAAGGAGAATTCCTGGATTATGGAGCCATGATTCTAAATGGCTTTTTATCTGTGTTTTCTTTCACTTCTTAGGCAAAATTGTTAAAATTTAAATGAGTGAGTTAAATGCAGAGGGAGCGGAAAAAGCTGTGCACATCGCCGTCACCACAGGAGGGACAGCGTCGGACACCGTGGGAGGAAGAGATGGGAGGCATAATGGCCGCCGCTGCCTGCTGGCTTTCTGGACTTACTCTCTATTTGCCTGACGTGGCCTCCTCCTTCTCTTCCTCCCTACCATACCCACAGGGAGCCCAGAGCCCAGAGAGCTCAAGTGACAGGACCAAGGTTGCACAGCCAGCGTGTAGCTGTGTCACAAGTGAAGCCAGGTGTTCCGTCTCCAAGGTCATGCCCCCTACTCCCCGCTAAGGCAAGTTGGATCACTCCGCCTTGTGAGCCTCACCGAGAAGCCGCCTCAGAATGAAGCAGACAGAAGTGATGTCCTTGTCACGTGGCTGCTGGGCCACAGGACCAGTTAGAGAAGTTGGTGGGGCTGCAATCCCAGTGTTGGGAGACAAAGACAGGAGGACCCCTGGGGCTTACTAGCCAGCCAATCTAGCCTAATGAATGAGCCCTGGGTTCAGTGAGAGACCCTGCCTCAAAAAATAAGATGTGCGCTGATTAAGGAAGAGCTCTCTCACACTCACCCACACCAGCCCACAGCCCCCTCTTACACATATGATCCCTCATGTGTGCCCCCCACCCGAGAAAGCGAAAGAGAGCCTAACCCCTAGTGTCTACGAATGGGACATTGTTAGGAACAGAATTGTCACTGATGTAATCGGTGAAAAGGTCACACTGGAGTATCGTGGCCCTTAGCCTAATGTGATCCATGTCCTTAGGAGAGAGAGCCAGGAGGCTCAGAGAAACACAAAGACATACAGGAATAAAAGCACTCAAGGACCAAGGCAGAGACCAGGAAAAGCACCAGGAGTGACACACACGCATGCACGCATGCACATACACCCCAACCAGAAGCTAGAAGGGCCCAGAAAGGGGTTCCCTTCAGACTGCAAGGCCCTGTAACTGTTGGGGTTTTGACTTCTGGCCTCCATGAGAGAGAAGAGGCTTCTCTTCCTTGAACCACTGGCCTGCCTAAGGGGGCTAAGCTGCTGCCAGTGTTCACTGGAGTGTGACCTGGAAGGCTCTGGCCATAGCTGTTTCTCTGAGGCTCAGCACTCAGTGGCACCTCATGGGCCTGGCACAAGGTCACCTGCCTGGGCTGCCCAAATCCCTTCTACCTGTGTGCATTTCCTGAGGAGCCCAAAATACTGGGTCCACCTCAGGGCTATAGAGTTAGCAGTGGCCCAGGGTTCACTGCTGAAAATTACAGCTGGCCTTGGGCTGGTGACAGGGCCAGACGGCTGGCATGAATCATGTTTATTGAAAACAGGAAACAAAGGGAGGAAGAAAAGAAAGCCCAGGAAGGGGAGGCAGCAGGCAGGGGTGCAGTGAGCAGCGGAGGTGGGGGTTGGGAGCAGCTCAAGAAAAGACTCATTCATTTCCTGATGTTTGCTCCAGGACAACGCAGACCAGCACGCTGGCTGGCGAGGTTTATCAGCTTGCTTCAGCTGTGGAGTTCACTGTGAGGCAGCAATTGGGTGCTTCAGAGACTTGCCAGGCCAGGAGGGGCCCCCAGAGCAGCTTCCGGCCCATCTTTTGGCCAGCAGAGGCCTGGCTTTCAACGCAGTCCAAGGGTGAAATTGCATTACATTCTGCCTAATAATGAGGTGTTGCAGGTCTCGGCCCCCAGCCAAGAGAAGCAGCTCTGGCCACCGGCCCTGACCCAGCCACTCTCCAGCCAGGACTGGACTAGCGAACAGTGCCAGCAAGGAGGATGGGTGCAGGTACTTGAGGTAGGGACACGGAAGTGCAGAAGGTCAACACCAGGTGAGGAAGGGAGAGGATCTTTCTCAGAAGAGAACCACGCAGCTCTCAACACTTCACACCTCACACCCAGCAGCACCTTGTACCCAGCACTTGGTACTCAGTATGTCACACCCAGTACTTTGTACCCAGCACTTGGTGCTTAGTACCTCACACCCAGCACATTGTACCCAGTACTTGGTGCTCAGTACTTCACACTCAGCAGCCTGTACCCAGCACTTAGTGCTCAGTACGTCACACCCAGTACTTTGTACCCAGCACTTGAAACTCAGTACCTCACACCCAACACCTTGTACCCAGCACTTGGTACTCAGTACCTCACATCCAGCACCCTGTACCTAGCACCTTGTCCCCAGCACTTCATATGCAGCACCCTGTCCCCAGTAATTGGTACCTAGCACCTCAAATACAGCACCCTGTCCCCAGTACTTGGTACCTAGTACCTCAAATGCAGCACTCTGTCCCCAGCACTTCATAGCTAGTACCAAGAACCTCACTCAGTCTTACTGCTTCACACAGCAGGTCTCTGGCTTCCTGGAGCTGCCACAGTAAATCAGTAGGGACATGAGATACTCTGTAACCTTCTGTGGCTGCCAGCCCCAAGTCTAGGTGTTGACAGGTTCGCACTTTCTTGAGGCTCTGGGCATGATCTATTCCACACATTTCTTCAGCTTCTGCTGGTGACAATCCTTCAGTGTCCCTAGGCTGACACATGTGTCACTCCCGTCTCGGTCTCCACCTCCACAGTGTTCTCGCTATGTGTTGCTATTTGGGCCCAAGTTTCCCTCCTGCGAGGGCATGGGATTAAAGACCACACTGACGGTGACATTATCTTAACTTGATTACGTCTACCCCCATTTCCACACCCAGGCCCATTCCTGATGTTAGGGACTTAGGACACTTAAAATTCAACCCACGACCGACAACTGACTAACACTGTCAGACAGGCCCTTGCTGTCCATCATGGCCTCTGCTAGGCCCTATCTGTGACCTTGCTGATCACATTGTCACATCAGAGAGATGAGGCAGGTACCGTTACACACCCATTTTACTGATGAGAAAATTGAGGCTGGGAGGAGACCCCAGGACCACGGGAACTCTTATAAAGGGAAACCTTTAATCGGCTTACAGTTCAGATTTTTGGGCAATCATCATCATGGTGAGAAGCACAGTGGCCTGCAGGCAGACATGATGCTGGAGAGGTGGCTGAGAGTCCCTACATCCAGACTGGCAGGCAGCGGGAAAAGGGTACCACATTCAGCGTGGCTTAAACATCTGAGACCTTAAAGTCCACACCCTAGTGACTTACTTCCTCCAACAAGGCCACACCTCAGCTAACAAGGGCACACCTACTATTAGTAGCGCATGTACGCGCGCGAGCACGCGCGCACACACACACACACACACACACACACACACACACACACACATGTGAAGGTCAATGGTAAATCTCTTGCCTACCACGCACAAGGCCTTGGTTTCCACCCACAGTTATACAAACAAAGCAGAGACCTGTAGCCAATAAGCGACGATGAGTTTATACTTAGATTCAAGATGGAGGATAGTCATGGTGGATGGAACAGCATAGCAAGATGTGGGAATGTGGGGCAACAGTGGGGACCAAGGAGGCTTCCCGGAGGAGGCGATACAGTCATAGAAGGGTGAGCAGGTTCAGGGTTGGTGGCCTGAGTTAGGCGTGGCAGGGTGGCCTTGCTGGAGGAAGCATGTCACTGGGGGCAGGTTTTGAAGTCTCAAAGCCACTCGTCCCTCCCGCGCCCTCTCTCTGCGGTGTTCTTGCTGCTGAAGACATGAGCGCTGCGCTTCCTGCTCCAGCCACCGTGCATCTACTCTGCCATTATGGACTCCGACCCTCTGGAACCCTAGCCCTTCCTTCTATAAGTTGTCTTGGTCATGGTGCTTTATCACAGCAACAGATACGTGACTAACACACAGGTCCTCCCCACTAACGCACAGATCCTCCCCACTAACACACAGGTCCTCCCCGCTAACACACAGGTCCTCCTCACTAACACACAGGTCCTCCCCGCTAACACACAGGTCCTCCTCACTAACACACAGGTCCTCCCCACTAACACACAGGTCCTCCCCACTAACACACAGGTCCTCCCCACTAACACACAGGTCCTCCCCACTAACACACAGGTCCTCCCCACTAACACACAGGTCCTCCCCGCTAACACACAGGTCCTCCCCACTAACACACAGGTCCTCCCTGCTAACACACAGGTCCTCCCCACAAACGCACAGATCCTCCCCATTAACACACAGGTCCTCCCCACTAACACACAGATCCTCCCCCATTAACACACAGGTCCTCCCTGCTAACACACAGGTCCTCCCCACAAACGCACAGATCCTCCCCGCTAACACACAGGTCCTCCCCACTAACACACAGGTCCTCCCCACTAACACAAAGGTCCTCCCCACTAACACACAGGTCCTCCCCGCTAACACACAGATCCTCCTCGCTAACACACAGATCCTCCTCGCTAACACACAGGTCCCCCTCGCTAACACACAGGTCCTCCTCGCTAACACACAGGTCCTCCTCGCTAACACACAGGTCCTCCTCACTAATACACAGGTCCTCCTCACTAACACTCAGGTCCTCCTCGCTAATACACAGGTCCTCCTCGCTAACACACAGGTCCCCCTCGCTAACACACAGGTCCTCCTCGCTAATGCACAGGTCCCCCTCGCTACTGCTTCTGCCTCCCTTTCTCCGTGAAGGGCTCCTGGTCCGACTCCTCAGATCAGGAGGCCATTCTACCAAAAGACCCTAGAGGGAACTGCTGCAGGGATAGGGTGCAACCCTGACACTTCTCGCCTATGCATTCTTGGGCTTCATCGTCATCTCTCTGGGCCTCTTACTGCAACAACGGAAAGAAGATGAAATAAGATGGCCACAGTGAAGGTAGCTCGAAGAGCAAAAGCTCTGGGGAATTGTCATCACTCTTTCATTAACAGGCGACACCCAACGCGAAGCAGGCTCCTTCTCCACTCTGCTGCATGCCCCACTGCACTGCTCACCTGCCATTCTTTGAATATACACCTCGGGGCCTTCAGAGGCCTCAGCCCACTCCTGGAGCATCTCCTCTCTGCACCCACCCCATCCCTGTGCAGGCTCAATGATCCAACACACTGGGCTGTCTTGGTGTTGAGCATTTCATTTCTAGACCTCAGTTTCTATAACACAGGGAATGCACACAGCCTCCTCAGTGGGAATGCTGTGAGAATTAAATAAGGTAATGTGCCTAAAGCGTGGAACATGGTCGCTGCCTCATTTATCAGAGGAGACGGAATGGCTACTGCCTGGGTGTCTGGGAGGGCACTGGTAGCTCTCCCAACCGCCCCTCCCCCACAGACAGGAAGTGAAGAAGGGAGGGAGGGACTGAGTGGAAAGAGAGGTGAAATATGGGAGCTAATTACAGAGGCTGGAGTTGAGAGGCGGCTCCTAGACTCCTCAGAGTCCCAGCGCCCTAGAGGTTCCCACCTCTGGAGGTCACCAACCACTTGTCTTTCTATCTGGCCCTCTCTGGGGACCCCCGTTTAAATTGTCCTCAAGGCTCCTCTTGGCCACGCCCCTTTCCTACCGGGACTGCTTGGACCTTTGTTCCTCTCCCCACAGTACGTCCTCTTTTCACCAACTTCAAAGCCCTTTGCCCCTGCGAGGACTTTGTCTCTGACTTCAGGCCTCAGCACAGGACTGACTTTTTCTCCAAGAACGCACGAATGACATGAGTCCATGAGTGGCCGTGCTGGAGGCACAGGGGGTTACCAGTCCCTAGAGCCCTGGCAACAGCCCCCTCCTTCCCTCGCTAGCTGCTCCTGCCTCCACCTTCTGCCTCACGTGTACCAGGCTTGTTCTGTAAGAGTAAGGAACCCTGGGACTGGGGGGGGGGGGGAAATCCGTGACTGTTCTGCCATCACCTGCAGTAAGGACTGTCCCAGAATGCCAGCTCCGCTGGGCACAAAATCCCTGGCACTCTGCCACCTGCACCCTGCTCTTCCTGCAGTCTCAGTGAGTTTGTCACTGGAGAGAAGACAGGGATGGTCATAGAGAGGGGCAGTTAATCTCTTAGACGTGGTGCTGCTTTCCCCCCCACACACTGACCCCACCCCAGACTCGCGTGTCCTCTCCTGCTGGGCAAACCACTCCATCTTCCACCCCCCCTGATATTTAAGGAAATTAAGGTCAGGTGTGTCTGCTAAATATTTGTCTAAGCCGAACAGAAAATGGTGCCAAAGAAGGCCTTCAATTTTATGAGCAAATAAATCGTCTGATGGAGAAGGGCTGGGAAGAGGGAGGCGGACAGGGCCTCAATTATTTAGAGCAGAAAGTGGCTCCCAAAGTCGGGAGGGGCTGTCCAAATTTCCACTTTCTTCTTCTTCTTCTTCTTCTTCTTCTTCTTCTTCTTCTTCTTCTTCTTCTTCCTCCTCCTCCTCCTCCTCCTCCTCCTCCTCCTCCTCTTCCTCCTCCTCCTCCTCTTCTTCTTCTTCCTCTCCTCCTCCTCCTCCTCCAGAGGGCCATACAGACAGAGTTTCTCTGTGTAACCCTAGCTGTTCTGGAACTCTCTTAGCAGACTAGGCTGGCTTTGAACTCAGAGATCTGCCTGTCTCTGACTCTCAGTGCTAGGAATAAATGTGTACACCACCACACCCACCTGCCCCGAACTCCTTTTGAAAGCACACTCTTGCTCTTTTGCTTTACTGTATGAGCTGAAGCTGGGGGAGTTCACTTCCTGGCTCCTGCCTTCCTCCACTGGGTCCCTGGCAGGTAGTTCCAGGTTCCCCTTCCTGGATGCTGTACCTCCTGATCCCCGGGGCAGCTGAGCGGAGGAACTTGGCCTCTGCATTCCACTGGACCTGCATCTACATCCCAGCAGCAGTCACCACCTGCCTAAGCTCAGCCTTGCCATATGTATGATGGGATGTGTAGGCTTCGACATTTTCTAAAACTACTTTATTTGAGGTTCTTTAATGCTTATGCCTCCCTTCCGGCCCACCTACCCTAGATAGGAGAGAAAAGGGGCTAATGGGAACAGCATACGTAGACCTTTTTGGACTCAGTTCCTGAGAGCGATTCCCCTGGCGTAGTCAGCAGGATTTCAACAGACCAGCAATTCAACCAAATTTGCTGCTGGAACCTGGAATAGCAGCTGGAACCCGGAGCCCCAAAGCATTCTCTGGAGCAGTCTCTCTAGGAGCGTCTCGAAGTGGAGTGGTGAAAAGTCAAACAATACCAAGATCAAAACAAAATAGCACCCCCCCCCACCACCACCTGCACGAGGAGGTTCATCTTCTATTGGATAAACATCACCTGTCTCTCACATATTTGTTCCCCATCCCACACTTGGGATCAAAACAAAACATGTGTAGCCAGGCGTGGTGGCGCATGCCTTTAATCCCAGCATTCCGGAGGCAGAGGCAGGTGGATCATTGTGAGTTAGAGGCCAGCCTGGTCTACAAAGCAAGTCCAGGACAGCCAGGATTACACAGAGAAACCCTGTCTCCAAAAAACAAAAACAAAACAAAACAACAATAACAAAAAAACCAAACAACAACAAAAATATGTGTGCGTCCACTACAGGGATGTTCTTTATTGTATGATGGGTGCAGTTTTTTGGAGGTGCTGTGGGTGTGAAGGAGGCGCTTGCCCAAAGTGAGGCCCCTAAAAGATGTCCACATTGTAATCCCTGAAACCTGTGGGTATCATCCTTTATGTCACAAGGGTGTGTGTGTGTGTGTGTGTGTGTGTGTGTGTGTGTGTGTAATGAAGGCTGATGGTTAGCCTTCAGATGGAGTGGGTACCTGGGTCGGGGAGGGCCTGGGAGGAGGAGGAGTTTGTACTGGGTATGAGATAGACTTCACTAGCCTTGTTGACTTTGAATTTGGAAGGGACCATGAGCAGAGGAATACAAGTGGCCTCTAGAAGCGGGAACAGGCACAGAAAGAGATCCTTCCTTAGAACCTTCAGGAGCACAGGCCTGCCCATACCTTGGTGCCAACCCAGCAAGACCCATTTGGGACTACTGACATCCAGAGCTGCCGGACAATGCTTTGCATTATGTGTGTTGCTGGTTCATTTTATTTTGGGGGGCATGTTTGTGTTTGTATGCGTGTGTTAGGGAGTTGGCGCTTGCCTTCCACATTACTGAGGCAGAGTCTATCTCTCTGTTTCTCCCGCTGGGCTGCATACCCCAGGCTAGCTGGCACGGAGCTTCCGGGCTATTGTCCTGTATCTGTCCCATCTCACTGCAGGAGTCCTGGGATTACAGACAGACCATCGTATCTGGCTTTATGTGAGTTCTCAGTATCTAACTGATGTCTTCTTCTTGGCCAAGGGTATTAGTTTTTTGTTTGTTTGTTTGTTTGTTTTGTTTTGTTTTTGAGACAAGGTCTCCTGTATCTCAGACTGGTGTCAAACTTGCTATGTAGCTGCGTCTAGCCCTGCACTCTACCCCACAAGTGCTGGGATTACAATTGTGTGCCTCCGTGCCAAGCTTCATCTGTGCTGTTTTTTTTTAAACCGCTCTGCTTATAGTAATTGGTTACAACAGGCAGCAGAGTCTAATCTAGTACCCAATGAACAGGAAGTGTCAGTCTTGTCCCTGTGAGGCTGTGCAACGCAACCAGCTCCCCCAACTGCTCTCTAAACACCACGTCTTCTTGGTAAACAGAAAAGCACAGATTACAAACGGAAAGTTTTCTTGTTGTAATTGTCCCCTAAAAGATCATCACGGCCCATTCAGCCCCCTCCTTCCCTCTGCAATCTGTTCCCTGCTCCTAGCAGGACTAGGCTGGGACCGGTGGTGCCCGCAGCCCCTGGAGGAGACAGTTAATAAAAGCAGGAGGAGGAGAATCGATGTGTGCTGACATCCCTATGACAGATCAGCGAGAGAGACAGATTTAATATCCTGCCGGTTCCCTTCCTCAGCCCGGGGGCCCGGAATTGATTAAATAAATTAAAGCTATGCAGTCGCGATGTCTGGGTAAGGTCGTCTGGTCGTCCTACTGTCACTGTCCAGCTACATGGCTCACCCCATTCCCGAGGCCTTTAGGAGCCCTTCACGGATGGAGCCCTCCAAGTGTGGGCACTCTCCCCCCGTCTGGACCTTCCTGAATGCTGACGACCCTGGGCAGGTGAGAAGTGTGATGGGAATGGCAGAAAAACGGAGGAGGGTATGGGGGGCTGAATTAGGAGCAAAGGTAGGATCCTGCTGAGCTCCAGACAAGAGGCTGCAGCAGTGAGCTAGCTGGGCAGGTGCCCACTGCATGTAGGCTCTGCCTGGGTTTGGGCACTGAAGGTAGGAGCCCTCAGTGGCCGCTCAGGATAGCCAAGTCCAGTCCTTCCGATAGGATAGTGGTCCACTTGGCTCTTGATCCCACATTCCTATCTCTCTACCCTGGCATTCCAGGTAGGCAGTCTAGGGAAGGTAGGCACTGAGCTTACAGGGCGGAGAATAACTCTCAGGTTAGAGATGATAGTGGGTCAGGCGTGGTAGCACTCCTTGGGAGGCTGAGATTGCCTAGGAGAACCTGTCGTCAACAATAATGGCAGCCAAAGCATCATCAAGCTCAGAAAAAATAATAATAATTGGCCCTCTGAGGACAACCTGCTTGTAAGCTTCCCTCCCCAGGCACAGAGAAGAGACCACCCTACAGCCACAGGGCATCACTGAGAGTCCCACTCCTCCCTCTTCCCCACACATAGCCATAGTTTTGAGCCTTGCACCCCTTCACAACTGCTAGACCCAAGGAGCATCTGAGTGACTTTCCTTCCAAAGCGCTTGGCATTATTATCCCAGCTGAGCTGAGGACACAAGCCCCGCTTTACGGATGATGGGTAGTGAGGTCAGGAAAAGATCCCAGCTGCTACAGGGTAGACATAGAGACACTTGTCACCTTCTTTCTGCAGCGTCCTCCAACCTGTGTTGGCAGGGCATGGTTGGATCAAACAGAGGACAAATCCCAGCTTTCCCACTGCCTACATACATGTCCTCAAAGAAGCCACCAGCCTCTCACAGCCCCTCACTTGCCCTGCCTGTAAAATGTTAATAATGAGGGCATCAATTTCACACGGAGTGGCCCCTCACAGGGTCTCACAAAAGGTGACACAGCCAAGATGAAAACTGTGGCTTGGTCACTTCCAGTGTGAGACTGCGATGCCTTCAGTGTTCCAGGAGGGGGCTCTAGGTCAAGGGCACATGTGGCCCAAGCACAGCCAGACAGCAAGAAGAGTCAGGGACGACCTTGGGGAGGCTTCTTCCTCTCCTCCTACCCGCTTTCTGAGGTGGCAGTCATTCATGAACACAGTTTGTCACTTTAGAGGACCTTGCAGCCCTCCCACCTTCCATGAATACTTTGGTCAGCAGTCTCCCAAATGCCATCCCTGACTGCTGAAATTGCCCTGGCTCAGAGAGGTGGCAGGAGGAAGCCGCGGCCCCTGACTCTGGCAGCCTCTCTCCCGTTCAGCACTCCAAGCTCTGCTTTTGCTTATGGGTGTGTGCCAGCTGCAAGCCAAGTCTGTCATTAGACCTCGATTTTCTCTTGCAATCGAAGCGGGAAGCTGGGAGGAGAAAGACAGCCAGGCGCTTGGTGATTCTAAGCACAAGCCACACTTAGCCATCAGCCTGTCTGCCAGCTCCCAATGCGGCTCCTAACCACAGCACACAAGGCGGTCTCATCTCCCTTGCAATTAATTCTCGCTCCAGTTTAAAACCCTTCCCAGGAAATGTTATGCAGATGCCCTGGAAAGGGGTGAATCCGGGGACAGAGGATAAATCAGGACAGACAAAAAAAAAAAATGGGGCGTGAGGTGACAATGACCGGTGCTGGTACCCAAGAGCGATAGGGGGTGGGGGTGCCCCTGGGACCCATTTTCAGATCATGCCCCTTAAGTGCAGAGGTAATTCACTCCCACTCTCCCAGCTGGCCCCTGTCACACCATCACCCCAGCTGGATCCCAAGCCCTACCGTCTCTTTTTATTACCCTCCTTTTATCTCCAAGCCCACCACCAAGAAAATAGTTTCCAGTGGCAACATACAGCAATAATCACGGCTTCCGGCTGCGCTCTCCCGGGAGGAGCACGCAGTGCCCTGGCTCTGGTCATCACTCATTTTAACTTCACAGTCTCTAAGCAGTAGCCGTGAGTCTGCAGCTGGGCTGTGGAGGAGAGGACCTAGGCAGCGGGCAGCACTGACTCTCAGACAGAGCTGAAGACTTGCACACGTATCTTTCTAGCCCCAGAGCGGGCCCCTTAACGTCAAAGTATATATCTCTCCCACCCTCAATTCCTCGCCCTTTGACCCAAATGAACAATGAGTCTCCCATCTTTTTTCCCCCAGCCCTAGTTCTCTGGCCCAGTCCTCCGGCCTCCTCTGTCAGCCTGCTAATCGCTCCTTGTCCGGGTAGAACAGCCATCACCTTGAGGCGCAGAGCCCAGGCTCGGTTCAGCAACCTTGCTATATAGCTGGGTCACCCAGGAGTTCCTGTCCCCCTGGTTGGGAGGGGGTGGATACACATACCCCAGCGGCATCAGGTCTGTGGAAAGGACACCGGCTTTTGCTTGTCCAGCATCCCAAGGAACTGCCAGGGGAATGAAAAATGACAGTTTTTACTTGAGAGAGACTTCGCTTCCAGCGCAGTGTCTGCTGCAGAAGGTAGGGACAGATGTGGCCCTGACAGGAGTTTGAGGGCTTAAGGAAGTCAGCTAGAGAGAGGAGGTGCCAGCAGAGGCTGTCACATTGCACTTGTAACTCATCGTCAGAGCTGTTGCTAAGGATAATGCCCACTCTAGACAGAGCACAGACTACGTGGGCCCCAAGGATGCTCTGTCTTGCCAAATTGCTGCTGCCCGCTGGCCTGCATCCTGCTCAAACATGCCCTGACGGCCACTAACCACAGCTGGGGAGTCGATGGCTGCAGCCGGTGAGGACAGGATGAACTATGGAACTTTAAATCCCAGAGAGGCAAGACCAGAGACTCCTCACGGCTCCCTCAGCTCACACAGCAAGCATCGGGAGAGGGAAGAACAGTAATCTTGTGCCAAACCACTGGAACTCTAGCCTTCGTGAGCTTTCTACTACCCCAGCCCAGGGCAGGATGTGCCATGTGGCCATGAAGGCAGAGAAAGGGTCTCTCCACAGTACAAAATTTAGAAATAATACATGTATGTGAGTTTTAGATTGAAACAGTACAAAGGAGTACAGAAAGAGATGAGACACTTCTCCACCCAGCCTTCCATTGTGTTAAGAGACAAGCTGGCTGGCCCGCAAGCTTATGAGGATTCTCCTGTCTGGCCATAGTGCTGAGCTTACAGATGCATGCTACCACATTCTGGGGTTCTGGGGGTCTGAACTGAGGTCCTCATGTTTGCATGGCAAGTGCTTAGCCCACTCAACCACCACCACCACCACCACCACCCCCAGTCCCATTTTAACCATTCTTAAGTGAGACTGTGGACTGAGGACAGTCCATGGTGGCTCAGCTGTCAATAACTTCTCTTTTCTCCAAGCTGGGTCTGTCCCATTGGCTCAGCACTAGCTTCCCCTCCCGTGTGCATCTGAGGGCTCTGGAGGTCTCTCCCCCAACCCTGTGTGGTCCTCAGCTGTGTCCTGCCACACTGAGCTCAGGCCAGCTGCAGGGACTTTTCCCAGCTCCTCCTCCCTGAGCAGAGAGGACTCTGGTCACAACCCCCACCGCACCCCGTTCCGTCTCCCTTCACCTCTACTTCCAATCCGATGCTGCGATACGATAGCACGAGTGAGGCAAATTATAGGAGGGAGAATTTATTGGGGCTCAGGGTTCTAGAAGAAAGGGGGTCCATCAGGCAGGGGAGCATGGCAGCAGGTGGCAGGTGTGGGTTGTACGAGAGGAAGCTGAGAGCTCAAATCTCACCCATGAACATGCTGTAGAGAGAGGGGGAAGGAGGGAGGGAGGGAGGGAGGGAGGGAGGGAGAGAGAGAGAGAGAGAGAGAGAGAGAGAGAGAGAGAGAGAGATGGCTTTAATCTCAAAGCCAACCTCCAGCACAGCTGTACACCCTAAGCATACCTAGACAAAGCTACCAATAGGAGACCAAGTGTTCAAATGCCCAAGACTATGCTATAGGGGGGTGGGGGTGGGGAGAAGTCTCATTCAAGCAACTCCAGCATCACATAATCTCCAGTCTCTTTGCTGTTGGGGATGAGGCTCAACGCATGCATGTGTGCCTCTGGAGTGGAATTGCAGTGTCCATGCTGGGAGCTGCCTCTAGTCCACCTCACGCGTGGCAGGGCCAGTTAGAAGACACCACTGGGGAGAGAACAGAAGGCCCCCGAGAGGGAGTGAGACCTGGCTTCTCCCGGCTTCTCCCAGCTCCACGTCCCCTTCTGCCTTGGCTTCTAGGCTCCTATCTATGGCCCCCAGGGACACAGATGGCCCTCTCAGGGTGTGACTCCTACACTAGAAGACCAGGCTCTATAGGCTAGTCAAGCGCCATAGCCAGCCCTCCAGGCTTCTCAGACTCCCCCGCTGCAGGCTTGCAGCCCAGGGTTCCTGTGATTTCAAGGGAGGCCCTATCTGAATTACGGCATGCCCGGGCCTCTGGCGGATTCATCCAAGGGTATTTATCTTGGGCCTTTCTTTCCCTGAGATAAATGGAGAAAATTTACAGCCCGCAGCTCTCCAGGGCAAGCTGGGAGTGGGAGGCTTTCCCAGCCTGGAAAGACATCAGGTCAATGTGGAGGAGGCAACCTGGGCCAGGGCCTAAGGAGGGGCCGGGCAGTGTGTGAACCCCGGGGGCCAGCAAGGGAAGGATCCCAGCCCAGTTCCTTGCTTCTAATCAAGTGTCTTCTCAAGCGTGAAGCCCTTGGGAGCATCAGAAGACAGTAAAAATCACAAAAGCAGGTACTGTTCATTGAGCCTTCCCTGGCATCAGCCCTGTGCTTGTATTTCCTCATTTAATTCTCCTTCAAACTCTACGCTCCGGAAGAGATCCCCATTTCACAGGGCAGCAAATGAAGTCTACCGAGGCCTGTCCATCACAGCCACGGAGTGGGCAAGCGGGCAGAGCTTAATCTAACCCAAGGGCCCCCAGGCTCCAATGTCTCAACCCTCAGGCCCATCCTACGAGAGAGTAAATAGAAGCTTCCAGAATAGAAAATCGAATTCCATTTGTTGGCTTCTTCTTCTTCCTTGCCTCCTCACCCAGACAGACCCCTTCTCAGGGTCATTCTCCTACACTTCCAGAACGCTTCCCCACAGTTCTCCTCGCTCCTCACAGCGGCTCAGTGGTGAGTCCTGCTGTGCAGACTGGGCAGTGACCGCCAGCTAATAAAGAAGGCAGAAACTTCATAAGCTGGGTGCAAGGCACCAAACCCAGCAAAACATGTGAACCATGGGAGCTTTTGAAATCTAGCTTGGGAAGTTGCAGTCCACTTCCACTGCCTACGACACCTCTGCCCTCTGCCTTCTGCCCTTTGCCCTCTGCCCTCTGCCCTCTGCCTCACAAACTCATCCTTTTCTTCAGGGAGAGGCATAGGAAATGCAAAAAGCCTATTTCCTCCTAGTCAATGCACCTGAGTAGGTAAGGGGTGCTCTCCCTGGAGCCTAGGCCAAAGAGTCAGAGGTCACGGGCTGATGTGCCAATGCCTCAGTCCTCAGCCTGGGAAGCCTTAGAGGGGAGTTCCCTCTTGTGTCTAATGATGGCAGGTTGGGGCATGTGGCTGACCTATCCACCCCTCAGTCCTCTTTAACGACTCATTTGCCAGTGGCATTTAATCTTGACTTTAGGCCATCCTGGGTCTGATCCCCACAGGTCACTTGCCTCTCAGGCCTCTGCCTGTCTTCTGGCCTCACCTAACCCTGCAGTCTTCTAGGATTCACTACAGGCAATAATTAAGTCTCACAAGGATGAGACGCAAATGAGTCTGAAGCCTTCAGGGATGGTATTAGCACACTAACTCTGTTTGTGGCTTAAATATTAATGTCGGAGTGTAATTACTACCCCTGTGTCGGAGGCGGTGATGTGGAAACAGTCTCAGCCCAGCAAATGGGACCCATCCATCCTGGTGATGCACAAAAGGGAAGAGCTCATGTTCCTGAGAGTTCTGGAGCTTTTAGAACCCTGGGCACTTAGTAGAAGATCCGGCCACACACACCCTGATAGCTGACAATGTGGGGGCCCAACTCGGGGCTGTAGCCCAGTGGCAGCGTTCTTTGCCTCATGTGCATTGAGACCCTTGGTTCAATCCCCAGAAAAAGAAAACATAAGAAACCCAGATCTACCTCTACTTTACTTTATGCGTATGAGTGTTTGTTGGCATGTGCATTTGTGCACTGCGTGTGTGCCTGGTACCCATGGAGGCCAGAAGAGGGTGTCACATCTGCTGGAACTGGAGTAATGGGTGGTGACTGTGAGCCACCATATGCTCTTAAGCACTGAGCCATCTCCCTAGCTCCTTATCATGCCGGGCCACCATCCTACAGCGTGACCATCGGCAGAGGGTTGGCTGTGGCTCGGAGATGTCCACCTCCAGTTTGCCACCGTCCTAACTGTCCCATTACCTCTCCACCCATATCTCCTCTTGCTCTGCCCTCCTGAGCTCTGTAGTCACTTGAGTTTGCAGCTGTTGATTCAAAACTTGGGGAGAGTTCAGCAACCAAAATGGTTGGGATCACAGAGCAAAGAGTCAGGCCACAGGAGCCCCCTCAAAAGAAACAACCCCTTAGGGAAGGGGCAAGCCTGGGTAAAGGACAATTCCTCCCCTTGATCCCCACCCCCAATCTGGGACAGGTCCTGTGGCTCTCTGGCCCTCATGACGTTGTGTGTGTGTGTGTGTGTGTGTGTGTGTGTGTGTGTGTGTGTGTGTGTGTGTGTGTAGTGTGGTGTGTATTTGAGAGAAAGAGAGAGAGAAGGGGGAGGGGGAGAGAAAGAGAAAGGGAGGGAGGAACAGAAAGAGAGAGAGAGAGAGAGAGAGAGAGAGAGAGAGAGAGAGAGAGAGAGAATCAATTCTGTAGCCTAGGATGACCTGGCACTTTCTGGAGTCCCCACCCCCACACTTTCCAGCTAGCACACACCATCGCACTATATATGCCTGCATCTCTACCCAGCTGCCTTCGCCCCTGCTTGACTCAGTTTCTCCATCTCACTCAGGAGTCGGTGGCTTCTGAGAGGACCCTCATTTAGATATGAGGTCTTACAGCTCACTCCTTCAAGTCTGTTCCTGCTTACAAGAGTCCACCAGGAGTGCCTGTGGGCTGCCCACATTCCCTGGCGGGGGAGGGTGAGCAGGCTTATTGGGCCCTCCTGCTCCTCCCACTCCACCCCTTCCTCTCAGCCATTCTAAGTTACCTGCACGGCTGACATAGCCACAGTCCCTGGAGCTGCTAGAACATGTGGGATGGGACTCCATCTATGCCACTCTGGGGAAGCTGCCATCCATGCTGGGCAAGGACCTTGCAGTACAACTGGGTTAGTGTCACCCACCGTCCTGTAGGCAGTCCCTCACCCAAATTCTAAAAGTAAGTACAAATTAACTCATTGGTTCCCCAAGTGGAGCTTCAGTGGATTGTTGGGACTTTATAAGGAAGGGGTAAACATTGCTTACACCTCCGCAGGGGAGGAATTCTCACCAACAGGAACAGCAGAGGTGAGAACACAGTGACCCTGCAGTCTCTCCCAGCTGGATGCTCAGGCAAGTCCCACATCCACTCTGCTCTCCCTGCCTGTAATGAGGGAGACATTGTCCATGGCGGGGGGACAGAGGAGGGGGCCTTAAGGAAGCCTTAGCCCCAGAACTCAGCTTGACCAGTGCTCACACATACTGGACACTGGATGAGCCCTGCCTGGCTTGACTGGAGTCAAAAGAATGAAGATGCCCTGAGAACTGAGAAAGAGCCCCCCAAGAGCCTAGGACTTGAGGAGGCTGTGAAAGGACAAGTGGGGCGTCACAGGAAGACACCTCAGGGTCCCTGCAACAGGGGTTGGCTATGCTCCCTGTATAAGCTTAAGGGAATCAAGGCCATGTTGGGGTCACCATTCCACTTAGGCTTACCTGAACAAAAAGGGGATTGTTGGACAGTTGTAAAAGGTTCCTTATGGGATCAAGGAAGGGGGATCTGGAGGACTGAACGGCAGACACTAGACTGGAGGAACCACTTCTTCGTATCGTCTTCCTGTGACCCTCCTCCCTCTCCCTCCTATCGGCTTTCCTCACCCCTTTCGCTGTGCCATTGTCTCTCTGTCCGTCTATCTCCGTCTTTCTCTGAGTCTCAATTTCTCTTTCTCTGTCTCACCTCCTACCTCCTTCATTTCAGATTTAAACTGTAGCAGGGGGTAAGTGCAGGGTAGAGTTTTTCTGAGCTGGGTCCCCACTGTGTGGCCCAGCCAGATCTTGAGTTCTTAGATTGCAGCGATCCCTCCTACCTCAACCCCCAAAGCAGCTGAGACTGTAAGCATGCGCCACTATGCCTGGCTAGGAGTCACATCTTTTAATGGAGCAGTGAGGAGAAGCACTAAAGCAGAGGGGTCTGGAAGAGAGCAGGGAGGGTGGGGGTCCGGGGCGTGGGCAAGGGGTCTCCTGGCTCCCGTGGAGGCTGCCGACAAGTGGAGGGGAGAGAGCAGAAGGGGGAGAAATGCTGTAATTCATCTCACTTCATCTCTGTTCATTGTGGACAAATAGAGCAGAAACTGCGGACCAAGGAGGGAAGAAACAGGGCGTGAAATTGAACTATGCCTTGTAATAGCTCCACCGGCTGGGCGGTCGGGGCTAATAACCCACCACCTTGGGCTCCACCGGACCCTGCACTATAGAGCGGGCACTCCAACACCTGGACAATGACAGGGCACACTGCAGCTGCCTGGCTCCTGTCCTGGCATCTTCTCTCGTGCTCAGCCATTTCCAATAGCCTGAGCGGTTGCAGGGCCCAGAGGCCGGGAAGCCTCAGACAAAGATGCTCCAGGGAGCCCAGAGAGGGACCGCTACTAATCACACGAGAAAAAGACTCAGCAACATGAGGGATTTGGCCAATCGATATAACCCAAATCCAGAGGATCAAAAACATGTCTTGAGGCAAGGGCATGGAAGCCACTGGAGATTTCTGGCAGGATAGGACTGTAGAAAATACCTCTGTGTGCAGCTTTGGTAGGGTTGTGTGGGAGGATACATGGCAATTAGGGGTCTCTAAAGAATGCAGAAAGAGATGTGGACTTCTGGGGGCTATGCCCATCATCAAAGGGCATAGACATTAAGGCTCAGGCATTAGTAAAAAAAAAAAAAAAAGATGCATTCCCTGCTGAGAATTGACACCTCTGCTCCCCAAGTGGGTCCTTCCTTTGAGACTGGATGATAGAAAGGCTGTGATCATCCATCTTCTCCCTTCTGATCACCCCCACTCTGAACCTACTCATATCTCCCTGCAGGCCAGCTGTCTGCCACCCAGTTCCAATCTCAGTGCTCCCTTACCTAGTGGAACCCACTGGCCTCAGGAATGATTCAAAGGACCCCAGGTAGCATGTGTCATCAGGCCTCCTCCATCCCAGTCAATGACACAGGAGAGCCTTTGATGCTCTAAGCACCCTAACTCACTCCAGATAAACATACCTCATGCCAAAGACAAAAGCTCTGAGTCCAAGAGATGTGGAGACACTGAGAGTATTGTGTAGCCAGGCAACCCCGTTCCGGAGAGGAGGCTCCGAGCAGGGCTACGTGGCAGGGGGGAAGAAATGGTTTGGGTTGGGGTGGTGGGCAGTGGGTGCAGCAATGGTGCATAGGTTACAAGAGGACCTGCTGGTTTAGGGGTTGTGGCCATGGGTGAATGGGTTCAGTGGCTGGCAGTGAGCTGGTGTGTGGGGTGGATGACTGCGTGAGGTGGCTGGGTAGTGAGATAGGATGGAGAGGGTACAGCTCGCTGGTCCCAGTGCATAGCGTATCTCTCCTGGCCTCCAAAGTCTACTGTCTCTGTTCTCAGCAAGCCCTTCCCTCCCCTTCCCGATATGACCTCTTCAATGGTGGGCCATGCAGATTCTGCCCTCCCCCTCCCACTTATGACTCCCTCGGGCTCAGTACAGATGCCTCGCCACCATCTCATGCCACCACAGCAAAAAGGCAAGTTCCCTGCAGCAGCCCGAGCCATTCCCACAGGTCCCACTCACCTTACAACCCGTTGCCTGCTGGGCACTCCTATTTTCTAAGGGAGCCTGGGACGTCTGAGGGCAGGTACTGTGTGTTCGTCTCAGCGTGTGTACCAGTGCCTGCTGTGTGCCAGGTGTGGCAAAGGCGGTAAAAACTGATCAAGGGGAGGGGAGATCTGGAAGGCTTCTTTCCAGCAGCTCTCCATCATCTGCCCTGCAGCCTTCAGGGTCAATAACCATAAAGCAGAAGAGTAGGGACAAGACCCTAGCCAAGCATCATAGGCTATGAGGCCCTGAGCCCCAGTTTTTGACATTGAGTAGATCCTGTGCTGGTGAACTGCCATGATCTTCCTGTACTCCACT
The DNA here is from genome assembly GCF_964271855.1 of Acomys minous. Lineage (NCBI taxonomy): Eukaryota > Metazoa > Chordata > Mammalia > Rodentia > Muridae > Acomys > Acomys minous. Next base: position 121,645,371 of record NC_140487.1, read on the forward strand.
GATGCCTGTCAAGAACTGTCCCCCTCCTCCCTGTTTACCTTTCTGTGGGGAGGAAAGCCAGCCCCCTCCCCCCCCCATGAAGGCAGCTAGTCTCCTGCTAATTGGTATTTGCACGGCAAATCCCGGTAAAGATGGGATCATTTGCATGTTCTGGGGGTAATGATATTTGATGTTGTCAACTTATTACAACCTTAATCACTACTCAATTTCCTGCTTTCCAAGCTCCCAATCACGCTGCCACCCAAAATAACCACCTCTTTGACACTTGCTCAGAAGCTCCTTGGGGGAGAGGGCCACATGGAGAGCCTCAGCTGAGGAGGCTGAGTGACAATTGCCCTATGCTCCCTTTCTGGCCTCCCACCCTGTTTCTCCCCTTCTCCTCCTCCTCCCTCTCCTAATTCCCTCTCCTCCCTCCCTCCCTCCTTTTCTTTCACCTCTCCTCCCCTTCTTCTCCTCTAGCTTGCTCTCTTTACTTCCTTCCTCTCCGTCCTTCTCCTGTCTCTCCTTGCTTGCTGTTTCCTGCCCCCAGGAGCTCCTGCAGTGAGGCCCCCACTTTGCTAAATGTACTTATTCTCGGGGGAAAGCAGGACCAAAGAGCCCGTCTCCATGGCAAAAACAGGAAAAGAAACTCCCGGAGCAGGGGCAACATCTAATTGGGCAATGTTTGTTTCTGGGAACAAGAAGGGGCCCTTCTTCCAGACTACAGGGGAAAAAAATCCTTAAAGGAATAACAAACACGAAACAGGCACTGCCAGGCTCAGCCTTGTGCTCAGAGAAAAGCCAGGGCCCTTGGGAAGACTTGGGACTCCTCGCCTTGACACCCACACCCACATCCCCGCCACTGCCACCAACCCATTCTGCCTGTTTGTTTCCCCTGGGGAAGCTGGATCTCAGGTTCTGCCATACAGACCTCGGATATCTCCCTCCCACTCCACCTCAGGCACCCACCACCCACCGCCCATTCGAGTCCGTCTTCAGGCTGCTCCAGCTACAACACTCACATGACCTCAGTCTGCTGCCAGCCTTGGGGACCCTCCCAACATGTCTTCTTTCTCTTGTCCTTTAACACAATAAGTCATTCTTACTTCTTGTTCAATATATACATATATACGTACACACACACACACACACACACACACACACACACACACACATATGCTCATATGCTCTGTTTGCTGCTATGAGAACATGGCTGGGGTCTGTCTGTCTGGGTGGCTCATGGGAACAAGCCCTAGGCCTGAGGCCAATCTGGCTGACCCTAACGCTATGTTCCAGTGCAGTCGGCTCCAGCAGCTGTGGCCCTGCCCTATCTGGCTAGAGTGATCTAACCACACCCAGGAAGCTGTGATGGACCTGTCTCTGTTGGCCTGAAACCAGACAGACTTAACGTAAACCACTTGTCACCCACTCCTGAGTGACTCTGAGCAGTTACGAAGACTCTGCCCACCTCAGTTTACTCATCCAAGAAATGGCACCTTGCCTGAAAGTGAGGGAGGACTAGGGGAGCCATGCTCTTGCCAAGCCAACTTTGGACATCACCTATACTCAGAGGGCAGGGACTTTTCTCAGCACCCTTCCTGAGGAATACGTCATTCACTGCGATGTTTTGAGTAGCCCAGGTTACAGTGAGATCTCTGAGGGGTGGAATCACCAGGTCAGAGGGCAGATCTAAGCTACTGTGAAGGGTCAACCATCAAGTTAACAGATCTAGGCTCACTTGGGAGATGGGCCTCTGGGCATGCCTGTGGGGAGTTATCTTGATTAGGTTACTTCATATAGGAAAACCGGCCACTATGGGCGGCATCATTCCCTATCTGGGGTCCTGGAGAGTGTGCTAAGCAGCATGTGCATTGCTCTCTTCTCCTGACCACCGACCTAATGTAACCAGCTGTTGCAAACTCCCGTGGCCTTGACTTTGCCGTCACAGTGGACTGAACCTCAAATTGTGGGCTAAAATAAGGGCGCCCTTACCTAAGTTGCTTTTGTCAGGGTGTGTTATCACAGCTCCAGGAAAAAGAAATTAAGACAGTGACACCTGAGTCAACAGGGCAGAGCCACGGAGACAGCTCAGCTGACTCAGGAGGCCTGGGGGGGGGGGGGGGCGGGGTGCAAGCCCTGCTCTGTTTCCAGGAAGTCTGCACCCCACGACCTTACTCTGAGTTTCCCCCACAGTACACAGGACTTGCTTCTGGTTTGTGTCACAATCTGCACACTTCGGATGTGCTTCTGGAACACATCGGTGGAATGGACAGAGAGAGGGGTCACTATAAAGAAGACAAGGTACCAAGAAGAGACTTGATACCCTATGAGCATATAAAGGGGGAGGAAGTCCCCCTCAGTCACCGTCATAGGGGAGGGGAGTAAGGGGAAAATGGGAGGGAGGGAGGAATGGGAGGATACAAGGGATGGGATAACCATTGAGATGTAATATGAATAAATTAATAAAAAAATTTTTTAAAAGAAGAAGAAGAAGACACGGGTGGGGCACAGGCTTTCCCTTCCCATGTACAGTAGATCTGACCAGGAAAACGGAAGGGGTCTCCCAGCTTGTCCCAACCTATAAACTCAACTTAGGTCCCTCAAGAGCACAGGAAGTTGGAGTAGAGATCAGGTCCAAGAAAGGTACACGTGTTCAGGCAAGCATCCTTGGAGGCCTCGTGGACTAGGGGAGGTGTCCACGAGCACCCAGGTAAAGGAAGCTACCTCTCCAGGGTCCCATCAGACCTCCATTGACAACTCTTCTCTTCTGACCTCAGACATGAAGAGCTCAAGGCTCCCCTCAGCTCTCCTTGGAGAATCCCTCGGAGTCAAACTCTATGTGTGCACACACCTCAGGAAGCCTGAGCCGCTAATCAGCATCATTGGCTAATCAATGCCCTCATTTTTTTTTTGCCTCTAAGCGGCCGGGGAAGATGGTCATTAAATACTCTTGTAGTGATTCAACAAATCACCGCCTTTTACAGCGTCTGAGGGAGGCAACTCAAGGCGCACATTCCTTACAGCTGTCTCCAGCTGCCTAACAGATCACCTTCGCAGCAGCCGCTGGGAGGGGCCCAGGGTGTGCGGCGTAGCAGTGAGGGAAGGGGCAGCAGGCTTCCTGCCAGGAGGGTTTCCCGGGGAAAGCACTTTGAAGGAAGGAGGTGATGGGGTGGAAGGGGGGCGGGGGAAGTTGGGGGAGGACCAGTTCGGAACCTGATGAATTAAACATTTGCAGAGCTTTCTAAGCAGCTGCTACCAGAGAGGAGGATGTTTAATTAATAAAACACACTTGGGGGAGAGGGAGCTGCTTCTCCACAGGGAGAGCCCACGGGCTCCCAGAGCAAGATAACCCATCAAGACAGGCAGGTGCCCCGCCCACCTGGTCTGGGTGACAGGGATGCTCACAGCTGACCCCAAGAAGAGGGAGTTATGGGGAGATGCCTTTTCTTGGCCTCATGGAGACTCTGGGTTGATAGCAGAAGGAGCACTGAGCTGGGAGCCTACAGCCGGTGTTGTCTAGTTACTGTGTGGCCTTGGCGAAGCTGTTTTTCCCATTTCTGGACCTTGGGTTCCTCATCTGTGGCTCCCAGGTCGGGTTCTAGGGAGCTATTGTGCACCTTGGAGGTGTCTCAGAGAAGCCTCGAGAAGCACTTGAGATTCTCAGTCCCGGCCTCAGCGCGGGCCAGAGCAACTTCGCTTTGCTTTCATCTGCAAATATGCCACGCTTCAAGTAAGATGTCCTTTGAAGACAGAACACTGAGGGTTTTTCTGAAACATTGAAAACTAATGGCTTAGAAGTTCTCTCCCCTCTCTTCAGGAGCCTGGACCTCAAAGTGGAGCCATCCCAGTTGGCCAGTTAGCCAACATCAAGCATGAGCAGACAGCTGGCCTGTGCCAGCTGCCAGGGCTCTGCAAAGAAAACTGAGAAAGCCCTAACTTATTTCCAGGAGCTTCCAATCTGGTGTGACAGATATATAGCACACGTACCGTTACTTCTGTTGTCCACAGCAGACATCACTAATCAATCATCGCCCGCGCTCCTCCAAAGATCATAAGTACACTCATACACTTGTGCCCTCTCTCTCTGCGTCTAGTGCTGCAACCAATCAGTTGTTTCTGAGGTTGCCCCTCCCCCATCAGTCATCTATGTCTGCTCTAACAAATAGAGGTTTCCAAGGTGCTATGGGTGGCCTCAGCAGGAGGGAGAATGTCATGAGGTGACCAAAATAAATAAATAAATAAATAAATAATAAATAAAGTCTACAGAATGGAGAGAAAGAGGCAGGCAGGGGCCGAGTGACTCTTGAGAAGCAGCATTGGAGATTTTATTGTTTTTGGTGTTGTTGGGGTTTTTTGTTTGCTTGTCAGGTGTTGTATTTTGTTGTTATTGTTTTGTTTGTTTTTGAGTCTGGAGCAGTTGAAGCCATTGGAGGGGAGCCACGGGGTGTTTGATTTTAGGGTGCTCCTCCCATTGGGGCCACATCAGATAGGATCTTCTTTGGGAGAGAGTGAAGACTGGTGAGCCTGCCACGGAGACTGCTCTTCTCAGCCCCGTCAAACAAGGAAGAAGGGCTTTGGCTCTGCTTCACGGCACTTCCCTCTCTAGCCAGTTCTACTGGGAGTCCCCCCACCCCCTGGCCTGTTGTTTTAAAGGTTCTCCTCCCGCCTCTGCTATGGTCACATCTCAGTTGACCCTGTGCTCTTTAGTCCTACCCTGTCTCCCTCTCTCAACCCTCAGACTTCCCCTGCCTGTGTTGTGCCTCTTTCATCCAGGCAGCTCATCCATGGTGACCTCTATGTGAGTACTCGGCAAGGGAACTCGGCTGAGGGTTTCCTGTGCAGGTCAGGCCTAGGGTGGATAAGGAGAAGCCAGGGAGAGGCCAGGGAGAAGCCAGGGGAGAGGTTAAGAGTCACTCAAAGGCCTGGCATTGGTGGCACATGCCTTTGATCCCAGCACTAGGGATGCTAAGGCAGGTGGATCTCTGAGTTCAAGGCCAGCTTGGTCTACATAGTGAGTTTCAGGACAGCCAAGGCTACATAGAGAAATCATGTCTCAAAAACCAATAAATGGAGAAAGAGAGAGAGAGAGAGAGAGAGAGAGAGAGAGAGAGAGAGAGAGAGATTTTCCCTCAAAGAAGTAACAGACAGAGGCAAAATAAACAACCCCCCTATAGCAACTCCTGATGTTGTAACACATGAGCACGCTAGGGACTGAAGCCGCGCCCTTCCCAGATACCAACCAACACCGCTGGGCTCCTCCTCTCCCAAGCTGGCCACAGATCCCAAGAGGCCACGACTTGATGACAAGGATTCCACATGTCACTCACAATGAGTATTACATGAGATAAAAGGTGTGCCTGACCATCTGCATAATACTGTTGGTTTGCTTTTGAAGAGACAAAGGCATTTGTGTTTCATAAAGATGAGCTTATGGATGTGTGTCTGCTAGGTTCATCCAGAATGTTCTTAGTCAACAGATGAGAAAGCACAGCGACCCCACAGACCAGCTGGGTGGGCGGGAGAGACTTCTCAGAACACCACTCACAATACAGTCCCTGAGAAAATCAGCTCACAGAGAGGTGGGTACAGTGGAGCCCCGTGCTGGGCGACCACAGTGCGATGGCAGCGAAGGGATCCACAGGCTCTGACTGCAATTCTTTCCTCTGTGCTCATCTCTGCTCTTAACATTTGTCCCTGAGATTTATCCCTTAATCCACGAGGAGCCCTTAGGGGGTCCAGGACAGAATCCTGTAAATCCCTGTGCCCCATGAGGAGGCAGCCAGCCAGTTCTCCGGCTTGCCTGGCATAAAGCTGGGTGGCTGGGATGGATTGAGGACAGGGGAGGGGGGCACAGTTAGGGCATCAGGGTTAGGAAGCCCTGGGCTGTTGGAAAGCTTGGGTGTCTTTCCTACACTCTCAAGGGTATCTCCAAGCAGGGGGAGGAAAGAAACCCCCCCGCCAGCCCATCTTCCTGTTCCTCTCACTGTACTGGCATTCTCAGGCATAAAGGCTTTGGACTCAGATGACAAGAAACCCCCCACGTTCCCAGTCCAGACAGGAATGAACGAACGTCTACAGCTTCCGATGGGCACCTCCCACTCGCTCCACCTTCCCAGTTATTTATTTCACTCCTCTGGGAGATTTCTCCTGACAGTTACTGCTTTGGATAAAGTCCCCCTGGTTTCAGTGGGTTATCAGGTAGCCTGCCCTTCCCACCCACCTGTAGGACACACAGAGCCTGGCCTCCCTCAGGGACAGGACAGATGGGAGACGATGGTGATCAAGATATATGTGAAGTCCATGTCCCTTGCTGCTGCCAGACAGATGCTGCCGCCTCATTCCTGGAGACAGGCTCTGAGAAGAGGGACCTGCCTGGGAACCCCTGGCCCAGACCTTCAGGAGCTGACATCCAATCTGGGGCTTGGCCTCAATGCCAGATGTCTCTGATAAATGGCTTTGCCTAGGTCTCCCTGGACATGGACGTTAGACACAAACCTGGGAGCGGACAGAGGATGAAGCCCCTCATGAGCAGCCTTGCGGAACACCAAGGCCGTGTGCCCTAAGTTCTCTGATCTCATCTCCTGAGGGAGTCAGAACAGCCAGAGGCAGGGCCAGGTTGGAGGCCCCAGGTGACACAAAGTGACTTGGTAGTCAGCGCACCCCTGAGAACTCTGGTCCTTACTGGATGAGGTGCCCCTTGATGTCTTGATCCTGTTCCCTGAACAGGAGCATTTCCATGGTTACGATAGTCCTGCTGGGCAGGTGGGTGTACTGCCAGCCACACAGACAGGCCATCTCCACAGAGGCCTGGGTGTCTGGGCTTGGCACAGCTGAGGGTCTAGGCTGGACAGTAGTTGGCATTCCCCATAGGAGACATCAGCTGGTGGGACAGTTGCTTCTCAGGAAGGTCTGCTTTTGTGGCACACAGATAAGGTCCCTACGCATCATATTTTGCACTCAGGGCAGGGCCTTGGCATGCTGACACACTGAAGTTACAGACCCAAGCCTTCCATTCTAAACAGGTATTCACCTCCCTGTGCAGGGGTGAGTCATTCGTTCGACAAATCTTTGCCGAGTTCCTGCAAAGTGCTGGGCGCCGTGAACAAAGTGACACCGACAAGATGACCACACTCGAGTTTATTCAAGAGGAATGAAAACTCCTCACATCAGCCCCAAGAGCCCTGCTCTGTTTCTTGTAGCCCAACACAGCCTATTCATTCATATATATATATATACACACACACAGTAAATGTCTTTTGAGTACCTACTATGCATAGGCTTGATTTCAGACAATGTAGTCAGATCAATGAACAAAATAGATGAAGTCTCTGTCCTGGTGGAAGTTCATTCTCCAAGCCAGTGAGAAGCAATAAGCAAGTAAAGCCATCTCTCTAACAGGCAGTGAGTATGGGAAAGAGTAGCTTCGTCAGCTTGACACAACCTAGAACCCCATGCCAAGAGAGCCTCAAGGAAGGATAGTCTGTATTGGGTTGACCTGCTGGGGGATAGCTTCCATTGAGTTAACTTATATGGGAAGACCCAGTCCACTGTGGGCAGCACCATTCCCTGTGCAGTGGTCTTGAACTGTGTGAGAATGGAGAAATCAAGTTGGCAACAAACAAGTGAGCATGGATTCATTTCTGTGTGCTCCTGGCTGTGTGTGTCGTGTGACCAGCTGTTTGAAGTTCCTGCTTTGACTTCCTTACAGTGACAGACTGTGGGGCTGGAGAGATGGCTCAGAGGTTAAGAGTGCTGACTGCTCTTCCAGAGGTCCTGAGTTCAACTACCAGCAACCACATAGTGGTTCACAATGACAGACTGTGACCTGGAATTATAACCAGAAATAAGCCCCTATCCCCTCTAAATTGCTTTTTGTCCAGTATCCAATTACAAGAACAGAAGCGAAACACATGGCAACAGGGCTTTAGGAAGGTGGCCAAGAACATCATTTCTGAAGAGAGTCCATGGGAGAGGGTTATCTGAAGAAAGGTGAGGGGGGAAATGATATAAGAAATAGCTAGGGGCTGGGCAGAGGTGGCCCGTGCCTTTCACCCCAGCACTCAGGGAGGCAGAGGCAGGTGGATCTCTGTGAGTTTGAGGCCAGCCTGGTCTACAGTGTGAGTTCCAGGACAGTCTAGGCTACACAGAGAAACCCTGTCTCAAAAAAACAGAAAGAAAGAAAGAAAGAAAGAAAGAAAGAAAGAAAGAAAGAAAGAAAGAAGAAAGAAAGAGGAAAGACAGAAAAGAAATGGTTAGGAACCATGGTGCTACAGTGAGTGAGGGACACTCTCTTCAAGCCTGGAGGGGGCTCAGTGGTGTTCCCCGGAAGGTATCCGTACATCCTAACCTTGGACTTAGGGATTCACAATGTTTAGCTTTGCAGATGTGGTTAACTTAGGGGTGCTGATGTGCTTAGAGCTTTGCTGGCTGTTCTGGGTGGACCCCCAAAGCCAAAGCCAAGTGTCCTTCTAAGAGAGAGGTGGGAGCAGAGGAGTCAAGGCAGTCTAGAGAAGGCAGATGGAAATAGGAGATATCTCAGGAAAATATGGAGAGATACACCCATCAGCCAGGGAGCGTAGCAGCCCCCGGCTGGAAGCTGCAGGGAGGACTCTCCCTTCACAGAATGGCTCTAGGGAGATAGCTTAGTGGATAACAGGGTTTGCTCTGTAAGTATGATGACCTAGTTCAAATCCCCAGCACCCATGTAAGAAGCAGGGCGTGGCTGCATGTGTCTGCCACCAAGAAGAGGAAGTAGAGAAAGGCAGAGCCTCCAAGAGCCAGCCAATGTGGCTGACACTATAAACTTTTGATTCAGCGAGAGACTTTGTCTCAAGGTATTTTAGGCAGAAGGTGACAGGATGGCCTGTTCATCACCTGTATGCAACACACATGTGCACACACACACACACACACACAAGCATGCACATATGCACACACAGGCACAGGCACTGATCCTGAACTCAGACCTCTGGCTTCCAGAATTGGGAAAGAATTATTTCCATTGTTTGGGCTAAATTATCACAGCAGCCATCCTAGGAAACTCCATAGATGACATGTGTGTCCTCACAGACATCCATGTCACTCGGAGATGGATGGGAGGCAGCAAGAGTGCTGGAGGTGGCGGGGGGGGGGGGGGGCGGGGACAGGAGATGGGGGGGTGTGGGTTGATCTGTGCCTTTAAGGCCCCAGGGGCAGCCATACTGAGTACAGCAAGGGGTGGGTTGGAAGCAAAAGGTCAGGACACTCAGACACTGGGCAAGCAGGTGTCGGTGTTGAAGTTTGGCAGGGAGCTAGCACAGGAGGCGGTAAAAGGACCTCAGGACTGGGTGTGGCTCCCCAGATCTCACTTCCCATGGCAAAATGCAGAGCAGGGACTCCCCAAGGCCAGGCTGTGAGCTCCACAACAACTGTGGCTGCCTGAACCCTGGCAACCGCTTTCCATGTGATCTTTCATTTTGTCCCCGTAAGAACTACAGGAAAAGATGGCCACTGACGTGCCCATTCTACAGATGAGGAAACTGTGGCTTGCTTTAAGTCGCAGAGCTAGCAAGGAGAGAGCTGAAGTTGGAAGTAGCACCCTGTAGAGCCAAACCTGAGACTTTCTTGTTCTGAAAGGTGGGGACAGAGAAAAGAGCTGGACCAGGGTCGCCCAGACACACGGAAGGAAGAGCTTGGACTTAAAGCCAGGATCTGCGTGGTTCACAGAACGCAGAACTCTTGGATGCATGAAGGCCTGAGGTCACCCTTCAGAAGCAGGTAGAGATTTGGCTTTTGGGACACCACAACACAGGCACATGGATGGACTCAGTAGGAACAGAGCAGGCCAGGCTCACTCAGGGTGTGCCTTTAGACCAGCCCTACCCAACTAACGAATCATCACCACCATCCTAAGAGGCTGACCCAAACCACTTCTGTCCCCGCCAGGCCCTAGCGGCAAGCCAATAAGAAGCCAGGGCCATCATACCAGTGCCATAGGGGCATTCTCCAGGAAAAGGAGGCAGAACTCCTCCTGAAGTGAAGGCCTACTTCAGAGCAGGAGCCACCTGGGCCCTGACGACTCCTCCCAGGTCTCATTCTCTATGGGATAAACCTCATCAACGAGGCCTGGGCAGAGTGAGCCACGTGCAGTCTTAATTGTTTCTGAATCTGCAGTCTAATCATTGTGCTGTTCTAAATGGGAAGTGATGGCAGGAGCATCGTGTTGCTTTCAGTGATGCGAAGGATGAGGGATTACATGCTCTGAGCAGCTGCCTGGGGACCCCAACCTCCCCCTCCCCACCCCACCCCCCCACCCCCGCCATCTCGCCGCGTATTTTGTCTCTTCTTGTAGCCGTTCCTAATAACTACATCAGGCCAGAGAGTGGTATGGGAAGCTGACACCTTCCATAAAACAACTGTGGAAGCAGGCCCTGGGGAGGCCCAGCTGACGGGCAGGACAAAAATGAAACATGGCATGGGAGCCAGCAGTAGGGCCAGCCTGCTGTGTGTGGAGCATGCGTTGGGTCCAGCTGGCCTTGTGATGCCATGAGGCTGGAGAGGGACCGCAGAAGAGCCAGGAACGACACGGGCAGAGGAGGAAGATACGATGGAGAGAGCAAGTGCCAGACCCACCCCTGCATCATCTCACATGCGTGAGCACAGGCACGCACAGGCCTTGACTACGCTCGCCTCCAGTGTAACGGGCTACCCAGTTTATGTCAGTTGCAAGCCTGGGACGTGAGCTGGGAAAGCTTGGACCGGTGTGAGAATCTGATAAAAACTCTTCTCTCTCCATGGAAAACGTGCACACGCAGGCTTTGGGAGTTCACGTCCCAGGATGCTTCTGTGGGTCCCTAGATGCGCTTCGGTTGGGGCCAGGGTGCATAGCTAAAAGCACAGATATATGGGGCTTCTCTTGGCATTTTTGACCCCGTGATCTGCAGATGGAAAGATCTTAGAATGAGGTCCGGGAGCTACTCCAGGGAGGGGTGCGGAATGATGCCGGTTCATTTCTAATAGTGGTGTGGACAGGGAGACATGTTCCGCTAAAGCCCCACTCCTGAGGGTGGAGATCTCATAAGGGAGCTGTGCAAAAGAATGCCATGAAATGCACTGTGTGGGGGAAGCCATATTTCTACACGACCGCACCTTACTTTAGATCACTGCCTTCTCATAGACACATATAATTAAACTAATAAATTCAAAATTACAAGTAAATATGTAACTCCTTTCCCCACTGGCCTGGCAAAACACACATTCAAGTTCTCTTTAGGGAAATGGAAAAATCCCTTTGTATTTCAGGCTGTGTTCATCAGTTTAGTCTGTGGGCCGTGGCCTCTGTTGCTTTGGGCCTAAGGTGAGATAGAGACCTCATGGTGGCCTCCTGTGGTAGAGAGGAGGCTTCCCCCCTTATGGTGGCCAGGAAGCAGAGAGAGAGGGGCAGAGAGGGAGGGAGGGAGAGGGGAAAGAAAGGACTGAGGAGAAGGCAGCTCTTTACAGGGCCCAGCCTCAGTGACCTCTTTTCTCTACTAAATCACACCTCCTCCCTTTCCCCAACTCCCAACTGTGCATCTCATGGTTGATTAATGAGGTCAGAGCCCTCAGGAGACAATCATTTCCAATGATTGGACCAATTAGCTGGAGAACAAGCCTCCAACACATGAGCCTTTTATGGGATGTATTAGTTACTGAGCCGTTGCTCTGACAAAATGTCTGAGGAAGGATTTGCTTGGGTTCACAGTTGGAGGGGAAAGCCCAGCATGACAGGAAATCACAGCAGCTGGTCACATTGGTCCAGGAAGCAGAGAGAGAGAGGGAGGAGGCAGGGAAAGATGATGCCGGTGTTCAGCTCACTCCCTCATCATCATCTTCCTCTGAAAAAAAAAATCCAGCCCAGGATTCCAGCTGTGGAATGCTGCCAATCATAGTTAAGGTGGGCTTTGCTTGTCTTCTAGGGGATACTAGATCCCATCTGGTTCACAGTGGACAGTAACCACCACAGGGAGACACTTCATATCCTGACATCCTCACCTGCCTTGGTGGCCCTGGTATCCTCCGTCTGCTGACAGCACTGAAGTTATGAGGGGTTGGCGCTATTCGGGCTGGACAGCAAAGGAAGGGTTTATTTGTCCATTCATTAAAACCAATGGTTTTGAGCATGGTGTGGCAGGGACTCTAGCTCTGGGATAGGATAGAAGTCTCCACCCTTGGGAGCTGACACTCCAGTGGGAGACTCGGATGATCCATTCAGAAATAAATAAAATGCGTAGCGTCAAGAGACAAATAGAACACAGAAGCAGGATCGGAGACACACAAGGGCATTTCCCTAATGACCTACCTTTCTCTCACTAGCCCCCAACTGCTATTGACTCCCAGTGGTACCAGAAGCTGAAGACCAAGCCTTTAACACTTTGGGCCTTTTGGGAACAATTAAAATCCAAACCATGAATCTGTGTTTTCCAGACTCTCTTGCAGCTAGGGCTCTGGGCTCAAACCTGGTCCCATTGATCTGGTTAGTGTTTAACGATGTACACTGAGACCTTGTGACCCAGTGACAGCCTATAAGTTACTCCAAAAAGCCACCCCTGGCAGACTGAACCGCCAGGAAGACCACACATCTGTCTACCAAAAGCAAACAACACAGTTGAAAAGACATTTTTCAGCCAGAGAGGTCTTGCAGTGTGGGGAAATCAGGAAGTACAGAAGAGCCAAAAAAAGAGAAAAATGACAAGAGGTGACACAGTCTAGTGACTACCACAAACCTGCGCTGTACATGAACCTGGTGTTTAATCTGCCTTCCCTTGGCTATGTGACTCTGGGCCTCCATGCTCTCATCTGCTTAGGAATAGCCAAACCTGACTCCTGTCCTGTACAGCTGGGATGGAATAATGAAGGCAAAGCAATTAGGGCGAAGCTCAGTGCATGGCAACACTTAACAATAGAAGATGTCACCAGCACATCAGAGGGGACATTCATAAGCTCCGTCATCAAATGGGAGTCCGTGGAGACAGCATGTGCTACCCTCACGGCTTCTCCGTAAGGCAGGTAGTGTCACTCCTAATGTGAACAAGGCTCTGAGGGGTGAGCTTGGTCAGTTGTGGGTCCTGGAGAGGAACCCAGGCCCCCTGGTTCCATGTTTGTCTCTCAGTGGGGTACACATGGGTCTTGATGAACCTTTTGTGGGGGATAGGACTTCTCAGGCATCTGAGAACCTGAGACCCTGCCTCTCCCCACCCCAATTACAAAGGGAGTCCTGAGGGCACCTCTTACAGGTCCACTTACAGGGCCTTACAGGTGTCCAGGATGGAGCCAGGACCACCCCCCCCCACACACACACTACTTGAGCACAGAGGGCTACTTTACTTCTTGGAGCCGCTGTCCAGCCTCCTTCCACAGCACTGTGAGCCCTGCAGTCTGGGACAGGGGGCTGCCTCCCCCTGAGAGGATAACCAGAGTACAGTAGCGCCCCATCCACCAGCCCAGGTAAACCATTACCTCTGAGTGCCCACATGGAGGCGGGATAACTGCAGGTAGACTAAGGACCGGCCAGGCAGGACCACAGTCGGGTTCCCAGCACCCGGAGTTGGGCTCCACACTTAACCTGTTGGAGTTTAGGGAGACAGAAGCAGATTCACCATGCGGCTGCAGCTTAGACCTAAGCTTATGTGGGACCTTTCAGAGAACCCCCCAGTGGATAGAGGGGAGTCTTTTGTGTATATGCATCGGTCAGACTTTGACAGAAAGCTGGACTCAACCCAGAGGTGTGGGAGTAGGGTTGCCCTTGAGCCTACATTTCTGAAGCCAAGGACAAGGCCCTGGGAGGAGGGAGAAGGGGGAGGACGGAGAAGAGGGAGGAGGGAGAAGGGGGAGGAGGGAGAAGGGGGAGGAGGGAGAAGGGGGAGGAGGGAGAAGAGGGAGGAGGGAGAAGGGGGAGGACGGAGAAGAGGGAGGAGGGAGAAGGGTGGGCTGTCAGCTGTTAGCAGCGCAGGAGCCCAGCACTGGGTTGGGTGTATGTTCTGGAGAAGATGACTTGGAAGGGCAGTGTAGTTCCCAGCAAACCCTGTGTGACCTTGAGGAAGCCCCTCCCATCTCTGGCTCTGGAAGCCTGGATGTAGGGCCTGTGGTGGATAGGAGGTGCCCCCTAAAGAGATGGGGTCCTCACTCCTAGCATCTGTGCTAGGTGCCAGGTACGGAAAGGATTTTTTTTTTTTTTGGCAAGTGTGTGCGTATGAGTTAAGTGTCTTGAAATAGGAGGCCATCAGATCCAGTAATATGAGTTGTTATGGGCCAGGGCCTTTTTAAATTGTGGGGGTACAGGGAAGTGGGGCAGGGAAAACTTGCTGGCTTTGAAGATAAAAGGGGGTCAAGGAATGCAGGCACTGTTAGAAACTGGGAGAAACAAGGAATCTTACTCTGCCATAGACCCCAGAAAAAGTGCCCAGCTCAGCTAACACCTCAACATCAGCCCAGTCAAATTTATTCTGAATGCCATAGCCACAAGCAGATTTGTATCACATTAAACGTACCACTGGGGCCTGTCTTGTTCAGCTCAGTTGCCGACTTGACACAACGTGGAGTCGTCTGAGAGGAAATCTTCTGCTGAGGACCTGCCTAGATCAGATGGGCCTGTGGGCGTGTCTGTGGGGAGGGCTGTCTAAATTGTTGATTGATGTACGAGGGCCCAGCCACTGTGGGTGGCACCATCCCTAGGCAGCTGGTCCTAGGCTATAAAACAAAGCTACCTAAACATAAACCTGTATGGGAGCAAGCCAGTAAGCATTATTCCTCCATGGCTTTGCCTCCAGGGTTCCTGCCTTAAGCTCCTGCCCTGACACCCCTCAGTAATGGAGAGTAGTCTAGCTGGGAGCTGTAAGCTGAAATAAACCCTTTCCTCCCCAGCCTGTTTTTTGGTCATAGTGTTTTATCACAGCAACAGAGAGGGACATAAGACAGGACAATTTATTCTGTCAGCCACAGGAAATGACCCCTGGCTGCTCCAAGATGTTCAGCACTCTCTAGAAATAGCTGGTGAGCCTGGGCTGGTGCCAGGAGGCACAAAGACCCAAGGTCTACACTGTCCCAGAGAGTTTTCCTCAGTGATAGAAAGGTTGGACTCTGTTGTCTGCTGCCTGGGTGTGGCTGCCCAACACTTTGGAGGGCAGCCTAGTGGGAACTGTTTATTTTTATTTGATTTAAACTGAAATGTCCACACATGGCCAATGACCCCTAGATGAGCAGAAAATTCCACTAGGTTTGCTGGGCTTAGAGCCATAGGCTAGAGGAGAAACTGAGCCAGGCGAGGAGTCACAGGGACCTTGTCCTCTGCTGGGTGCAGAGACTGCCTTTCCTTGGCTCTCAACATAGCTCTGCTAATTATCTGGTAGCTTCTTTGTGTCCTCACACCCCGAGGGGCCTGAAGAAGCCCCACTCCCCTCTGTGGTGTACACTTGAGCACTTTGCCACTTTCAAGAGACAAGACACAGGTCTTGGCTGTAAGGAGACTGTGCAGGCCAGAGGGCTCTGGCAGCGACACCCTGGACCTCCGCACTCTGCCTGTCTAAGGAGAGGGAGAGGGATGGGAAGATAAAGATAGGGAGATATTGCTTGTGCATCCAGGCTCCAAGTGCACAGTGTGCCCACTCGCTTTGTAGTACACTGTGTACTGAACCCATGGCCAAAAACACTCGAAGAAAATTCTGCGCCACTGAGGTGCAGCCCCAGCCAGGGTGTGTGTGTGTGTGTGTGTGTGTGTGTGTGTGTGTGTGTCTGTCTGTCTGTCTGTCTGTCTGTCTGTCTGTGTCTGCTTCTCTGTCTTTCTCTGTCTCTGTGTGTATGTGTCTGTCTGTGTGTCTGTGAGTCTGTGTGTGTGTGTCTCTGTTGAACCTGGAGCTTACCATGCTGGCTAGACTGACTGACACTCCACCAACCCTGGGCTTACAGACACACATTCCCATGCCCAGGTTTTTTCCTGCGGGTGCTGGCGATTCACACTCAGGTCCTCACACCTGGGCACTAAGTCGCCATTGAATCATCATTCCTTTTCATCCTTACTTGAAGACAGGGTCTCCCCAGGTTGCCTGAGTTGGACCTGGACTCTGTAGCACAGGAGACTGACCTTATGCTTGTGATCTTGCCTCAGCCTCCCAACTAATGGGCAATACGTGTCTGCATCATCACTCCTAGCCCCTTGATGCCTTGAAGACAAAGGAACATCTGGAGTTACTCGGAATTTGTCTCTGCAGCATTATCTGGGCTCCTAGGTAGCTAGATGCTTGGGAAGGCTCTCCGGAAGCAGCCATTTGAGCAGCCGGGGGGTTTAGGATGTGGTTTTTCTAGCTAGAGTGTTGAATAGCCTTCGCTGGATTTGCAGAGGGATCTGTGACCCCTGAAGGGTCAGGAAAGGTTCAGTGAGATGACTCGGTGGGTAAAGGTGCTTGCTGCCAAGCCTGAGGATCTGAGTTCAATCCCTGGAACCTACATGATAGAAGGAAAGGACAAATTCTTCTAAGTTGTCCACATATGTGTGTGCATATAAATAGTATAATTTAAATATAAAATCACGAGGGTCTGAGAACATTGCTTTCTCATGGCCTGACCTGGCAGGCACATACTATCTCTACCTTCCCCGAACGCCCCCCACACACACACACACTCAACAACACTGGACCCACAGCCTTCCCTCTCTTTTGCTGTCTCCACTTTGCCCCACCCCACCCCCACCCTGGCCAGGCTCATCAGTGAGAAGGAGAAAGCCACACCAGGTGTAGCTCTGGAAAGACAACGTGTGAGCGATACAAAGGGGAGTGCGTGCACAAGCAGGGCCCCTCTCCAGAAGAGAGGACTTCCGAGGATTACAATTGATTTTCCACCATTAATGAAGCGTGAGCCCGTGTGATTGCATCTTGAAGAGATTTATAATTATTCATCGAATCTTGGAAGATAATTAAACTTCATTAAACACAGACATGACAAGCCTTTAGAGCAAGCTGAGACCTCTGCTCGGGGTTCAAGACAGCAGCAGGAGATGGGGGCTGAGCGCTGTCAGGTGGGAGGTAGGGGCTGGAAGAGGCTGTGGGAGCCTGGCGGGAGCTGTTTCCTGAAAGTACAGCCACTCCTGGGCCTAGCCATCTTGGTCTTTATGTTCCTCTCTCTCCCTTCAGCAGTCTCCTTCCAGCCCTTACCTTTCTCCCCTCTCTCTTTCTAGCCAAATGGTCAGAAGACCAGGCCTACTCGGAATCCTGGAAGGGGCTTAAAGGGAGACCGGGAATTCTAGATGTGTGGGCACCAAGGAAAGGAAGAGATGGAAAAGCCCACAGCCCCCCCCCCCAGGTGTGTAGCTATGTGTGTATGCATGCACACGCTGTGCAGAAGGCCTTCTGCTGAGGTGATGCACAGCGCATGCGCATAGGGCTGAGGCGTTAGCCTGCCTCTCACCTGCTCCAAGAGTGCAGCAACACAATGGGAAAGCATGGGACTGCGGGTTAGAGGCTTCCTCTATGGAGGGTGAAAGGGGGTGGAAGAGATGTGAACTCTCCCCTCAGCACCACGACCCATGGCTTTTAGTGTTGAGTTGCAGAACAAGCCCACACCGAGACACAACATTGCCACTTCAAATGTCTAGCTGTATGTAACTGTGATCAGATATGTGTGATGGTGAGCCAGGCTCTGAGCTAAGCATGTTAGGCACAAAGATAACACATTTCCTGTTGAGTGTACACATGTATGTTCCAACACATTCGGTGTGTGTGTATGTGTGTGTGTGTGTGTGTGTGTGTTCATTTGTCTGTGTCTGTGTTTGTGTGTTTGTGTGTCTGTGTCTATCTATATGTGTGCACTGGTCTGTCTGGTTATAATAAACACACTTTATCTCTTTCTGTTGGTCCAAAAGAGTTAGCCCCAGCTTGAAGATGTCTCGGTTTGGCCTTCCTAGGCAGGCAGTCCACCCATCCCCACCTCCACCCTGGACTCCTGCCCTTCAGCCATTCTGAGCCATTGTTCCCATCCTTTGGGTCCTCTTCTGAGCTCTCCTGCCATCCCTCCACCCTCCCTGGCCCCAGAGCCAGCCTTACACCTGCCCTCAGGAGTGAGGCCACAAGCCCTTCCTGCCACATACACAGCCCCTTGCCGGGTGCCTCCGGGTGCCCCGGGTGCTGCTCCCTTGCCAAGGTGACAGAAGGAGAATATTAATGAGGTTGCCCTCGCCATGCCCCCTCACTGGGCTGCTTCTAGCAGGGAAGAGTCTTGTTCAGAACAGGCTGTGAAGGGAGTGGCTCAGAAAAGCAAAGCTTGAGTTCACTGATGAGCCAGGCGGTGAAGGGAGGTAAAGAAAGGACCGAGGAGGGGAGCAGTTAGGACACTGTCCCTTACCACACAAAGGCTAAGGTCCCATTCCTGACCAAATGGCCTGCTTTCCCATTGTTCTTCCGTCCCACTGTTGTGTGACACAGGGCAAGCCACTTAGCCTCTTTGTTCCTGTTTGCTCACTAATGAGATGAAACACTACCTTGGTCACAGTGCTGCTGAGAACAGCCAAGCCACTTAGAGTTCCTGGCATGGCATCAGAGATCAGGGATTGACACAATGCTTTATCTGTATAGTTTGAGTTCTTTCTGTAAATACCACTCACCCACTTTCTAAGGATCCTTATTTTCTGATGAGCTCTCAAAGGTAGAGATGTGTCACATGACACCATATTGATACCAACCAAGGAAGGTTTTGTCACATGGCTAAGAGAACTAAGGATAAATAATGGGGGGGGGGGCGGTCACAAGACTGACTTTTCAAGATCCTCTCCTAACATAAGACACTCTAAGTTGATGGGTGAACCACTTTAAAAGATTTTTCAATGCATGGCCATGTTTAAGTAAAGAAAACTGTTAGGAGCTGATAGGACAAAAAAATAAAACTAGGTCCAGATAAGGAAATGAGCTGGCCCTTGAAGCCAGTATTCTCTGGGGACAACTGGTCAACCCACCAGTAGCTTCTTAGAGAAGCAAGAGAGAAGGGCTGAGCCTGTCTAAAAAAATCTCCCAGTTATGCCCTAAGAAGAGCCTGTCTAGGAAAAGGTGGAAAGGACAGAAAACAGAGGGAAAACATACAGTGCCCTCCATGCAGATGGACACCATGCCCTCTCCCTCCTGTGGGATTGAGGCCAGAATTCATTTTTCATGTGTGTCCTGAAAAGCTGTAAGCAGCAAATTGGCCCACATGGGTAGAGGCACCTGGCAAAAACAGATGCGGTCTCTAGAGATGCATCCTCCCAGCTGGGACCACAGAGGACTCCTGCAAATAAATGTGGCAATGATCCTCTGTGACCCTTCAGAAAGAAGGACTTGAGAAGCCTCCATCATGGGAGGGGGGGGGGGCAAGGGGGGTAGGGAGGGCAGAGAGGGCAGGGAAAGGAGGGAGGGAAGAGAGAGCAGGGAGGGCAGGGAGGGGAGGGAAGGGAAGGAGGGGAGGGAGAGTAGGGAGGGGAAGGAGGGGAGGGAGGGCAGGAGCCAGGGAGAGGAGGGGCCAGGGAGGGCAGGAAGGACAGGAGGACAGGAAGGGCTGGAGACAGGGAGCAGGGAGGGCAGGGAGGGCAGGGAGGGGAGGGAAGGGAAGGAGAGTAGGGAGGGGAAGGGAGGGAGGGGAGGGAGGGGAGGGAGGGGAGGGAGGGCAGGAGCCAGGGAGCAGGGAGGGCAGGGAGGAAGAGAGGGCAAGGGGCCAGGGAGGGCAGGGAGAGAGCAGTTGGGCAGGGATGATAGGGGGCACGGGGGTCAGGGAGAGGAGGGAGAAGAGGGAGGGTAGGAGGGCAGGGAGGGCAGGGGATCAGGAAGGGCAGGGAGGACAAGGGAGGGGAGGGAGGGGAGGGAGAGGAGGGTAGACAGGGAGTGAGGAGCCATTGCACAATACATACATATCAGAAGAATACACAGTATTCTATCCATGCCCACTTTTCTCCATTTTTAAAGAGTTTTTTTTATAGGCATAGTCGTGGGGGGGGGGGTGCGCCCACGCGCATGCGCATGCTGTGGATGTGCACATGTTTGAGGGTGCTCTAGAAGGCTAGAAAAGGGTGTCAGATCCCCTGGAGCTGTAGTTGTAGGCCATTTGATGTGGATGCTGGGACCTAGGTTAGGTCCTCTGCAAGAGCAGCACGTTCTCTTAACAAACAACTGAGCTATCTCTCAGTGGTTAAACCATTTTGATGTTTAAAAATGTCTAGGAGCTAAGGATGTGGGCCAGTTGGTAGCTTGCTTGCCTGGCATGCAGAAAGCTCCAGGTTCAGTTCCCAGCACCAGCACCATATAAATGGGGCATGGTGGTACACAATCTGTAGTCCCTGGAAGTGGAGACAGGAGGATCAGAGGTTCAAGATCATCCTCAGCTACATAAGAAGTTTAGGGCCGCCGGATGCGGTGGTGCACGCCTTTAATCCCAGCACTCGGGAGACAGAGGCTGGCAGATCGCTGTGAGCTCCTGGGCAGCCTGGTCTACAAAGCAAGCCCAGGACAGCCAAGGCTAAACAGGAAACCCTGTCTCGAAAAACAAACAAACAAACAAAAAAAAAAACCTTTGGGGCCAACATGGGCTATGAAAGACCCTGTCTCTAATATAATTTAAAAAATAATTCATACAGGAAGTAAGTTATAATACACGGGTGTATAATTTTTTAAGATGAGGCCAGTCATAATGATACACATCCGTAATTTCAGCACATAGGGAGCTGAGGCAGGAGGATCATAGGTTTAAGGATAACCTGAGCTCTGAAAACAATAGTCAAAGCACACGGGACACGTACTTTGAGCAGGAGTCAGCACTGACAGCAAATACAGAACTGACCTAGCAAACACCGAATTTCCACATGGGATAGAAAACATGCACATAATATCTTTATATGTAAAAATTGGTATCAAAGTACATGACAGCAAGCTGGCCGTGGCAGCGCATGCCTTTAATTAATACCAGTACTCGGGAGGCAGAGGCAGGTGGATCGCTGTGAGTTCAAGGCCAGCCTGGTCTACAAAGTGAGTCTAGGACGGCCAAGGCTACACAGAGAAACCTTGTCTTGAAACAAACAAACAAATAAAATAAAAAAGAGCATGACAGCAGCCAGCCACAGTGGCGCACACCTGTAACCCCAGCACTCGGGGAGGCAGAGGCAGGCTTATCTCTGTGAGTTCGAGTCCAGCCTGGTCTACAAAGCGAGTCCAGTACAGCCAAGACTACACAGAGAAACCCTGTCTTGACAAACAAAAACAAACAAACAAACAAACAAACAAACAGTATAATGGCCAGCAAGATGGATTAGTGAATAAAAGCATTTGCTGTGCAAGTCTGATGACCTGAGTTCTATTGCGTGACTGGTGGTGGAAAGAGACAACTGACTCCCACAAGTTGTCTTCTGACATCCATACGTGCATGGTGGTCATAAGTTCACCTGTTACTCTCACAGAAACATAATAAAGGTGGCAGTAGTAGTGGTGGTGGTGGTGGCGGCGGCAGCAGCAGCAGCAGCAGCAGCAGCAGCAAGAGCAGCAGTGGTAATAAATTTTAAAAGAGGGCCAGTGATGTGGCTCAGTGGATAAAGGTGCTTGCTGCGAAGACTGACAGTCCTAATTAGATCCCCAGGACCCACGTGGTGGAAGGAACCATATCACTGGCTGAAACAATGATCTGAAAAAGAACCAAGGACCTGGGAGTAAACGACGTTATAATTGAAATTCAAAGTATAGTATTAACTAGTTAGGACCAGACAGCAGGTGAGATACAGCTGAAAAGAGAATTTGTGAATTAGCAAGGGGCTAAAACCCACACTTCTGAGGGAGAGGGAGGGGGGAGGGAGGGAGGGAGGGAGGGAAGGAGGGGGGAGGGAGGGAGGGGGGGAGGGAGGGAGGGGGGGAGGGAGGGAGGGAGGGAGGGAGGGGGGAGGGAGGGAGGGGGGAGGGAGGGAGGGAGGGAGGGAGGGAGAGAGATGGAAAATGGAAAATACAAAAGAGAGACTGGAGATAAAGCATACAAATCTAGCAGGAGGAGGTTTTAGGACAGCAGAGACTCGAGCTCAAGGACAGAATAGTTGAGAGTTTTCCAGAACAGGCAAAAACCCTCCAACTCTCAATGAATCTCAAACAGGATAAATAAAGAGATGTCTATCTAAACACACCTTGGTCTAAGCACAGCCTATCTAAGATAGAGTAGAAATCTTAAAAGCAACAGGAGATAAAAAGGCTGCTGAGGGATGTCGAGTCGACAGCTGGAGAGGTTCTCACCACACAACTCTGGAGCCAAGACGGGCACATCACACCTTCAAAAAGACGACGGAAGACAACTGCCATCCGAGCATCCGAGCATTTGAAAGCTTCTCAAACGATTTCCCAAGAACAGGAGCAGAATAAAGACGTTTTCTGACAAGCAGAAACGGCCAGAGTTTGCAGCCAAGCACCTCATTCAGCTGAGTCCTGAAAAACAAACCTCAAGAGGAGCGATTGGTGCAAGCTGACGCCGGGCAACTGGGGTGGTAAATGCAGACACACACGGCTGTGTACATATGAGCAAGTGCATTGGCGTTGGGTGCATACGCAGGGCGGACGTGTATTCAAAGTCCTGGAATTGTACAGGGGGAGGGTGCAGGGTAACAATTATAATCTAAATATACATGTCAAATTTTCTATGGTAATTATATGGGATTAGAAATAGCATTATTATAACTTCGACATTAATAGAGAAAAATAGAATAATGTGGGGGAGGGGTGAGCTTCAGTCAACAATGGGAAGAAGAGAGGGAGGGGAAACTAGGGACCAAACACAAGAGGTTCAAGGTCAAACAGCACATTTAGAGATCAAGTAAGACTCCCACTCCCGCCCCAAAATCCAGTGCCTTTCCTCCTCAAACAGCACATTCTACCTCCATCACAGCAAAACCAAAAAGATGATGAATCCCCCAACCGTAAGTGAAGCCCGTTGTCTCAGATTGATTTCTGTGGCTGCGAGAAACACCATGACCCAAAGCAAGCTGGGGGTGGGAAGAGTTTGTTTACATGTCCCAATCACAGTCCATCATAATTGGTCATCAAGGGAAGTCAGGGCAGGAACTCAAGGCAGGAACCTGGAGGCAGGAATGGAAGCGGAGGCCATGGAGGAGTGCTGCTTACATGCATACAGGTACACACAAACACACAAACACACACATACACACAGAGAGAATATATTTATTGTTAAGATTTACTTTTATATGTGCATACATTATATGTGTGTAGATATATGTAAGTTTGTGCACATATGCACATAGGTGCCTGCCACTCCCAGCACGCATGCCACTGAGAGAAATCCCTGTGGTAAACTGTGGGCTCTGTGTTCACCTGTGGTGACACAATGCTCCACTACAGTGAAGAGTTTGAGGATAGGGCAGGCTCTCTGTGCACTCGGAGGTGAGGGTCCAGGAAGTCTCTGCGGCTGCCTCTTAACTTTTCTATGGCCCTAAGATGAGTTCTTAAAAGAGAAAATTAAAAAGGGGCAAAAGTCAAAAAGGAGCCAATCTGATTATGTCCTCTGCTTAAAAATGTGTCCTCATAGCCGGGTGCAGTGTCACACTGCTATAATCCCAGCACTCGGGAGGCAGAGGCAGGTGGCGTCCTGTGAGTTTGAGGCCAGCCTGGTCTACAAAGAGAGTCCAGGACAGCCAAGGCTAACACAGAGAAACCCTGTCTTGAGAAAACAAACAAACAAACAAACAAATAAACAAACAAAACCAATAAATGTGTCCCCACGAGAGAACATTCACAGCAGCTTACCCAGAAAAAAGCCTAAACCTGGCTGTCACCTGAGCAAGAATGAGCTCACCGTGCACTATGACAAGGAATAATAAACACAGGTTAAAGAGAATGAGCTTCTACAGAGAACAGCACAAGTGAATCCTATGATCAGGGAAGGATGGGGAAATCAGGACCAGGGCCAGGGAGAAGGCTCAGCGTGCGAAGGAGCTGGCCTCCTAGTCTCATGACCTGACCTCATGTCCCAGAACCACACACACACACACACACACACACACACACGCACACGCACACGCACACGCACACGCACACAGAGCCGGATAAAAGGAAGAGTGTTTATAGTAAGATAGAATCATATGAAACTCAGGGGCAGTGAGAAATGAAGCTGTGATCTTTAACAGGAAGGGCACAGGAGCTGTACGGACTGCTACAGTGATGTTCTGTGTATATGTACGCTGGGCCACAGTTATCCGGACATGTTTGGGTAGAAAGTCAACTGCACCCTTAAGATACGGGCTTGATAAGCTATATCTCAAATATACTTAAATGTGGCCCGTTTCTTGGTGACTCTCAAGCAAAATCCGAATCTCTTAGCAGTCAATTTAATTTAGTTCCCCATCATGCCAGAAACAGCAAACAAGATGACCCTCTGTCTGCCTGCCCAGTTCAGATGCTTGATTAAAAAACAAAACAAAACAAACAACAAACAAACAAAAAAACAGGTGGATCTATGTGGGAACCTCCTGGTATCGGCCCCCAGGGGTACCCAGTCACCAGAGGGTTGGCATCCTTGATCCCTGGATACCTTCCAGGCCACTTTGGTGAATCTGCCTTACCCTCCTGCAGGTGTGTCCTCCTCCCTCCCCCTCCCCCCTCCCCTCTCCCCCCTCCCCTCTCCCCCCTCCTTCACTTCACCCTGGCTGCTGCAGTGGACCCACCCCTCACCGTTACACACTTTACGGCCATTGTCAAACATAATGATTCTTACCCTGGAGAGAAATTGGGTTCCATTTTATATTTTATTGCCTCAAAAAGGACATTTTTTACCTTCCCACAGTCCGTAGCCAGCAGGAACAGGACGATAAATCTCAGGAAAGGTTTCCACCAAGATAGATGGTCCAGCCAGGAGACCACACTGTTCCAAGCAGGAATAAACAAGCAGTCAGTCCTGCTCTCCCACTCCCCTACCGGTGACCTGTCCTCAGCTCTACCCGTGCAACATCAGGGAACACAGATAAAGGAGGGGCTGTGGCTCCAGGTCCTGAGAAACCTGCCTCTCCGCCAGCGTTTATACCTGCATTTATTTACTTATTTATTTTTTAATTTATTTTTGGGTTTTTGAGATAGGGTCTCTCTGTGTAGCCTTGGCTGCCTGGACTCACTTTGTAGACCAGGCTGGAACTCACAGCCATCCACCAGCCTCTGCCTCCCGAGTGCTGAGATTAAAGGTGTGCACCACCACGCCCGGCTATACCTGCATTTAAAGATGTAGAATGCTTCCTTAGTACAGCATCAGTCCTTGGGTTCGTCTGTGAATGGTATGGTCCATACGTGGGACACCCAGAACTCAGAAACCGGATGCTGAAGGATTAGTTCAAGGTCAGGCTGGCAGGACGACTCAATGAGTAACCTGAGTTTGAACCCTACAGCACATGCAGATGTGTAAGGAGAGTCCTGATGCCACAGGATTGTTCTTTGATCTCCACATGTGCACCTCGGCACACACATGCCCCCGACACACGCATCATGCACCCGTACACACAATAATTTTTTTTTTGAGACAGGGTTTCTCTGTGTAGAACAGGCTGGCCTTGAACTCACAGAGACCTGCCTGCCTCTGCCTCCCAAGTGCTGGGAATTACAGGCATATGCCAACGCACCCTGCACAATAACTTTATTTTTAATTTTACAAAAAAAAAAAAAAAAAAAGAACTCAAGGTCATCCTTAGCTATGAATTGGATTTGAGTCCAGCCTGGGCTATGTGAGTCCTGTATCAAAATGAAAGGACATCATTCCCCTGAGAAACACAGATGGTTTCTCCAGTGCATGCATGCTTCCTGCTTGACTTCATGTAATGCCAGACAGCCCTCATTTGCTCCATTGTATGGGTGGAAAGACGCAGGCTGCCTGTGAATGTCAGCCCTGCAGCCACTGAGAAACAAGCCGGTGAACACACACACACACACACACACACACACACACACACACACACACACACACACAGAGTCTTCCAAACATTAGCTATCATTCCTTTTTCTGTAAGATTATTTTGCGTGTGTGAGTGTTTGCCTGCAAGTGAGTGCCTCATGTGTGCAGTACCCAAGAAGGCCAGGAGAGGCAGCAGATCCCCTGGAACTGGAGTAACAGATGGTTGTGAAATGCCGAGCTGAGTGGGTGCTGGGAACTGAATCTAGGTCCTCTGCAAATGCAACAAGTACTCTTAACTACTGACCTATCACCTCTCCGGCCTGCTTGACTGCCTGCCTGCCTCCCTGCCTTCCTCCCTCCTTCCCTCCCTCCCTTCCTCCTTCCCTTCCTTTCCTTCTTTCTTTCTTATCTTTTTTAGTTTGCTGTTGCTGCTGGATCTTTTTGAGGGTCTCTACCTATGTAGCTCAAGCTGGCTTCAAACTTATGATCCTCCTGCCTCAGCCTCCAGAGATGGGGTTCCTGGAGTGTACCACAATGCACATCAACCATTATCCCCTGCTAATGCAGTTGATAACATGGGGTTTTACTGGCAGGTATTTAATAACAAGACCACAGAGTTGTAACACTCTGTTCCACAACCCCATATATCGCATGATTTCCATATATATGAAATACCCAGGACAGGAAAATCCAAGGAGACAAAGGAAATGCATTAGCAGTTGCCCAGGGCTGGGACACAGCATTGTGAGGGACGGAAATGGCTCCTACGGGGAAAGAACATCCTGAATCCCGTGCTGGTGATAGCTGCTCAGTGCTGACTCCACTAAAAAAAAAAACCACTGGACCGTGCGCTTGGGCTGGCTGACTTTATGGTATGTAAATGGAATTCAGTAGAGTGCTTTTAAATAAAATCATTAGTCTTCCTCAGCCTGTGTGCCCACCACATACTGGAAGTTGTAAGAGCTGCTCATGTCGCTGTAAAGAGACTGGAAGTGTGAATGAAAATATTCCAGCCCAAAGATTAGCATGGGAAACCCTCCTTTGAGCGCATCTGTTACGGTTAGTAATTAAGTGTCCCCCTCAAAGGGCTCAGGGGCTAAGGGTTCCGTCCACTGCTGGTGGGGCCACTGGGTCATGAGTGAGATGGCCTTGCCCTTCAGTAGGGTCACTGGGGGCATGCCTTTGAAGGGGATATCTTCTCTCGGGCTTCTTTCTCTCTCTCTCTCCCTCTTGCTCACTCTCTTTTTCCCTCTTTCCTTCCTAACACAAGGTGAGAACTGAGCAGCACTCTCAGGATTGTCACTAATTTACATTGAAATAGCCCCATGTGAGCTGAAAGGCCAGATGGCACAAACCTGCAATCCCATGGTGGGGGGAAGAGGGGGGCTTAGTTAGAAAAGTTCAAGGCCCGTTTGGGTGACAAGAGTGAGCTTAAGACCAACTCGAGCAAATTAGTGAGACCCTGTCTCAGAATAAAAGGCAATTAAGAAGAGTGACAATAAGAAATAAGTGCCGGGCGTGGTGGCACATGCCTTTAATCCCAGAACTTGGGAGGCAGAGGCAGGTGGATCTCTGTGAGTTCAAGACCAGCCTGATCTACAGGTGAGTCCAGGACAGTCAGGCCTACACAGAGAAACCCTGTCTTGAAAAACAAACAAACAAGAAAGAAAGAAGATAGCTGGGCAGTGGTAGTACATAACTTTAATCCCAGCACACAGGAGGCAGAGGTGGGCAGATCTCTGTTGAGTTCAAGGCCAGCCTGGTTAACCAAGCGAGTTCCAGAACAGCCAGGGCTACATAGTGAGACCCTGACTCAAAAAAGAAGGACGATAAAGAAGTGCCTTGGTCTTATCCTCTCTAGGATTTTACGGTGTGTTAGATAGGAGAAGGTGCCAGGCAGACAGAGCTTTTGTGGCCTGGGAAACCACACAGCCCCGGGCAGGACCACAGCAGATCCATCCTTAGCCTGTCTCGCGGACACTTCCCAGGCAGGCCTCTCACACGTTCTGAGATCTGATTCTGCCACCTCCAGAGGCCACACTGCCCCTAGCGTGATACTTTGACCCCTAATGCCCTCAGCATGGCCCCAGACAGCAAGCTGGCAGTGAGGGGAGTAAGGATACCAGATGTACCTGTGAGCAGGTTCCTCTCACCCTGGTGAGGCAGGACAGTCAGACAGTAAAAATGGCTCAGAGTCCCTGAGCAGCAGGCCGGGCCCTGGACTTGTCGCTGCGGATGCTTCCACCCCCAGTACATGCTCAGCTGCCTCCAAGGCCTTTGTGTGGGTGACAGGAAGGAAATAGAACTTGTGGGGGCCTAAGGCACTGGGCTGTGTCCTTGGATAGTTGGGAACAAAGGCTCATCACTGTGACAACCAAGTCCTTCAGGTGGGGAGAGTCTGTGAGGCTCCCTCACCATGCTGCTGCCGAGTCCCTAGGCAGAGGCCCAGGGCCTTAGGGAGAACAGAAGCAAATAGAGACCCTATGAGCTGGCTCAGTGTGTAACGGCACTGACTCCTTTACCCGCACACTGTCCTCTGACTTCCACATACAGGCTGTGGTGTGCATACACATACACAGTAAATAAATACATGTTTAAAAGAGTTTGTAAGGAGAAACGGCTGACGATCGCAGCAGAGATGTCTACCCTGTGAGGCAGGAAGGGCACATGAAAAGTAAACATGGTAGGTGGTCCAGCTGGTCACAGAGAAGCTGCCAGGAGCCCATGGCACACCCCAAAGCCCTGAAAGAAAGGCTCACCGTGTACAAGAGAGGGCTGACTGCCTCACAGAAGACCACGGCTGAAGCCAGGAGGAGCAGAGTACTGAGCTGCAGTGGGTCATGGCTGCCAGGGAGTCAGCACGTGGCTCCTCTTCCTTCCTGAAGCCGGAATGGCAAGGCAGAGCCTCAGAGGTGAGCAAGGACTGGAGATAAGACAGGGCTAGAAATCTAAGATGGTTCCAAAAGGCTTTGTGGCTTTACTCATGTACTGGCCACCTCTGGACCTCAGGATCACATGGTAAAGATTGATTTTCTTCTCCTGCCTCCCTGGGTTCCAAAAATGAAAAACCTGAAGCAGGAAGGTGCCATGGGTACCTCAGAGTAGTCAGCCCCACAGTCCTGCCCACCTCTCCCTTTGCAGCCTCCTGGGCCCTCTTCATACTCAACGGTGGTTACAGCCAGCCAGCAGTAAGATGTACATCCCAGCTCTGGCTTCTAGTCTCTCAAACACATTTCTTTCTTCCCAGTATCTTCTCCTCTGCACACCCACCAATAGCTCCCACTCGCCACACAGCCAAAAAGTCCCCTCAAGTTGGACCCTTTCCATGGTTCCCTTTTCTCCAAGTTGGGATGGCCATCCTTCCCAGATCCCTCAGGCCTCTGACTTCTCAGATGGATTTATGGCATGACCACCCGCTCACCCAGAGGTCCTTCGGAGGAAGGTTCCACTTCTCCTCTCTTTCTTTGTCTCTGGAACATGGAGCTTCTAGAATAGAAAGAGCCCTCAATACATGTTGGCTCAGCAAGAGGATGGTTTGCAGTAGATGGATAGTTTTGGTGGTTTGGGGGAGATGGACAGATGGACAGATGGGTGGATGGGTAAATGGGTAGATGAATGGACAGATGGGTGGATGGATGAACAGTTTGGGCCAGCTGGGTCTTTGGATAGGATGATGGGTGGGTGGGTAAATGGACAGATGAGTGGGTAAATAGATGGGTAGAAGGGTGGGTGGATGGATCAATGGTTGTTGGATGGATGGATGGATGGATGGATGGATAGATACACATACATAGTCTTCAATTTTTTTAGACGGTTATGATTTCTTGATTTACTGATTGATACACTAGTCACTTGGTGCACTGCATACAAATAACTGTTTCTGCAGGTATCCGAACCCTTAGCCCAAACACACAAGGGTCTCTGTCACGCACAAAAGTCCAGATGTAGACAGTATTGGGCTAGGAAGGGCTTTCCATCTAGGTGTTGGGACTCTAGGTCTTTCTGTCTCTGCTCCACCATCAAGGCCTCTTCAGTCAGCGTGGCTAGTGATGCTTCACCTACCACAGCTACGGTCTAGGCAGCAGGAAGACGGAAGGGAGAAAGTCTTCCTTGATGTCCAGTGTTTCAGATAGAGACACCCATCTCTGGGATCTATGCTTGGGGTACGTTCCCTTGAGAGCACTGGTGAAAGGAGAACAGGGAGCCTCTGCGTTTGTACCCCTGGTGACATGTCCCAGGGCGGGAGAGGCCGAGCCTCGGCCATCTGTGAGTCTTCTCTTTGCCCAAACGGCCCAGGCCGCCAGTGTGTGCTGCTCATGCTCACAGTTGCTACATCACAGCTTCACTGGGTGTCTGTTACAGCTCCTCCCTTTGCCAGCCGTATACCCTTCACACACCTCCAAAACGAGCCCCGGTTCCTGTTCCCATATGATGGGACAAATAGTGACCTCCAGTGTCTGACTTTGTGGTGCAAGACACATGTACATAAGAGGTCAAGACCAGGGCTGGAGAGATGGCTCAGAGGTTAAGAGCACCGGCTGCTCCTCTGAAGGCCCCGAGTTCAATTCCCAGCAACCACATGGTGGCTCACGACCATCTGTAATGAGATCCAGTGCCTTCTTGCAGCAGGCAGGTGCATGCTTGCAGAATACTGTATAAATAATAAATAAATCTTTATATATATATATATATATATATATATATATATATATATATATATACACACACACACACACACACATATATATAAAGGTCACGGCCAATGTGAAGCAGGTCAAGGGCTCAACGCTTGAGTTGATTCACAGCAAAGATAATGGGCCCCACTGCCATCTGGATGTGGCTTTTAAGCTGTGCTAGTGTTCAACCTCATTCTTCAGTAAATAGGCATGGGGGGAGGGACCCCTGGGCTCCTTGGAGCACAATGAGAGAAACTGTTGCCAGAACTTGTTTTCACCAAGACATTCCACCAGCCAGCTGGGCTCCTTCTCCCTAAGCTATTCAGTGTTGGTCTAGGGAAGCCTACTCCCCGCCTCCTGTCTCTTGTCCAGAGTCCCCAACCCTATCACCATCAGCTGGTCTAGAGAGAAGCAGACTGCTGAACGGAGGTTGCCCATTGCCATGGAAACCAAGGCCGGGAGCCCAGCACCCTGCAGCTTCCGGGCACACAGCAGATGTGCTACCTCTGAGTCTCAAGTCCCTGTACGTCCTCCTACCCAGCAGGTACACACACACACACACACACACACACACACACACACACACACACACACACACACACTCAGAGCCAGCTGGCTGACCTAGAAGACTAGCAGCCAACTCACTGGACTGCCCTCAGAGACCAAAATTCTCCAACTGAGGGAAGACTAGCTCTCTGGGCAGAGAAGCCAGTCTCTGTGGTCAAGAACAACAAAAGAAAATGTTGCTCTCCAAGGTCTGATAGAGCGGCCAAGGATAAGCCTTGTTCTGCATGCCCATGAAGCAACCCACCTGGACCCCTGTGTGCCCTGCATATAAACCACCCAACAGCAGAAGCACTGGCCCTTTAAGAGACGTGTTTGAGTCTCCCAGCTCCCAACCAGGTGAGCAGTCAGTGGGTACAGTAGGATATTCATAGGCCTCTCATGTCACCAAGATTATGTGCCCATTACAAATGGAAAGCGATAACTCCCCCCAAAGGATCAATCTGGCCTCCATCACCTTCACCACTGATCCAATGTAGGTCACCAAAAATAGACAAACGGGACATTACATGCCCCGTTGGGTAATGCTGTAATAAGGACATGACATCCCCTATTTAGTATTCACAGCCGAAAGCGTTTGAACTGAATCGAATCAGAAGGAAACAATCAGACCCATTGAGGTCGCTGGCATTTTACAAGACATCAGATACGGAACCTTCAAAACGCCAATTACAAGGAAGATAGGAAGAGTCTAGATTGCAGCGGACCAAAGGGACAGACAGTCAAATACAATGTGTGGCCACAGGACCACTCAGATCAACGGGATGCCGCACCTCAGGATGCTCATCCAGGACCAGGCTCTGGTCCTCTGAGAACCCTGGGCACGTCCCTTCCTGCAGAGGCTGACAAGAAGGACAAGTGGAAAAGGCTGAAGTTGGCCCCCCTGACCTCCCCAGGCCCCATTTGGGAGCCACCAGGACAGTACTGACAGGTGACTGCTGGGAAGTGCAGTGACTGCAAGATGTGACAAGCCGAGCTGCATGGCTGAGCCTTATGTAGCACAGTGTCTTTGTCGTGTAGGGCTTGAAGGTAAGGCTGCCAAAGGACTAATTAGACTGGGGAGATGGGGAGTGGGCAGGAGCTGGGAGGAAAGTCCAGGAAATGACGATGCATTCACTCGGAGCCCCTCACAGCGCATGAGACTGGATATTTATAGTACCAGGTAACACCCCCAAAGCACAAACGGCCGCCGGCCCCATCATCTGACTTTCCAAAGTCCATCAGGATTTCCTATCCTGGCCCCAAAGTTCAACCACCTCCATATTCTCCTTGCCCCGTGCCAGCCGGGAGGCCCAGGAGAAATAAACCAGTGAAGAAATTGAAAATTTAATCAAAAGTAGCAACAACAAACCGTGCGTGCAGATCAGGAAGCAATTGAGTTGCAGGAACACGCTGAAGATCACTGCCGGCTGAGGCCCCTGAGACCCTAGGAGAGCAGGAGAGGGCAGAGGCAGAGGGGAGGAAAGGGGGAGAGGCCACCAAGAAGAGAACTGTCCTCCCCCAGTCGCCAGAGGGGATGCCCAGACACTCTCCCAGGGAGCCCAGAAGATATTTGATCTAGACTGGAG
The DNA here is from genome assembly GCF_964271855.1 of Acomys minous. Classification (NCBI taxonomy): domain Eukaryota; kingdom Metazoa; phylum Chordata; class Mammalia; order Rodentia; family Muridae; genus Acomys; species Acomys minous. Next base: position 121,678,036 of record NC_140487.1, read on the forward strand.
CCTGGCATTTCTTCTGAAATGTAAATGAAGACTCCCCTAGTCTGGTGCCATCAGAGGAGGCATGTGATGAGAGAGAGAGAGAGAGAGAGAGAGAGAGAGAGAGAGGGAGAGAGAGAGAGAGAAGAGAGGGAGAGGGAGGAGAAGAGAGGGAGAGGGAGGGAGGGAGGGAGGGAATCAGGAAGAGGTGGGACGGAAGAGGTGGAACTTCCTGCATAGCTTCCGGTCTACACGATGTTCTCCAGCGGATGGTGCTTGTGCCCATTTCACAGGTGAGAAGACTGAGTGCCGGCCTGAAATCACCCAGAGTCAAAAATCATTGACTCCAGACCCCCAGGCTGGCCTCCCATTGGAATATACCATCACAGTGGAGCCCCCTCAAGCTCTTGATACTAAGGCAGGGTTGGGGACACTGGAGACAGACACTCTGAGACCACCTACTGAGTCCAACAAGCAGGGATGAGCATGTGAGAGAGAGCCTGAGGGAAACAGGCATAGAGTTGAATGCAGAGAGAGGCATGGGACGGGGGTCCTCGCCTGGAGGTCTCCATGGCATCATCTCCTCTCAGCCCCGTTAGCGCTCTGCAGGGAGGGACCACAGGGAGGGTCGGCGCCTTCTCAGAGGACAACATCCCATGACTGACCAGCGGAGCGCTGGAGGGATGGCTCAGTGTACAGAACACTCCTCATTCTTCCGGGGGGGCCCACGCGTGATTCCAGAAACCACACAGAAGCGCGTGGTGTCTCCAACCCCAGTTCCAGGACATCAGGCTCACCTCAGCACAAGGCACACACATGGTGAACAGACACACACACAGGTAGGTGATGCACACCGGTCCATATAAAATGATTTTTTTTTTCGAGACCGGGTTTCTCTGTATAGCTTGGCTGTCCTGGACTCGCTTTGTAGACCAGGCTGGCCTCGAACCCACAGCAATCCACCTGCCTCTGCCTCCCGAGTGCTGGGATTAAAAGCGTGTGCCACCACCGCTTGACCAAAATAAAATATTTTTAAATGACAACCAACGAGTGAAATGGATTGTGTAGCCTCACCGTTTGTGGGGTCCTCAGACCACGAGGACTCCTGCATCACTCCAGCACTGTCTTTTGGTCACAACAGACTTGAGTTGATGCCTAATTCTACTTCCGTGGGTGTCACTGGAGACGACTGATTGACAGCTCTGAGTCTCAGTTTCCCTTCATATAAGAAGATGGTTAGGTGTCTTTTTCATGCAGTTATTTTGTCAGAGCAGTAAGCAACACAGGTGTAACCCTAGGGGAAACAACCCCCTTCACAGAGGGAGACGCTGTGTGAGGGGCTGGTCCCTGAGCAGCCTTGTCCCTCCATAGATGTGTGTGTTCACAGTATCAACATGGCCACCCTTCGCTCTGTTAGAATCCACCTCCTTCATATAGCAAGTTCCCCCAGCTAGGAACAGATTGCTCTTCTGGAATCCTCCTTGGTCTCTTTCTTTCAAAAACAAAACAAAACAAAACAAAAAACAACAACAACAAAACTTACACTGAGAAAACACAGCCGTTCTTTTCTTTTTATTATCTTTTTGTGGAGAGGGGGTCAAGGTGCATGTGTCATGGTGCGGGCGGAGGTCAGAGAACTTGAAGGAGCTGATTCTTTCCTTGCACCATGTTGGGCCTTGATTAAACTCACATTGTCAGGCTTGGTGGCAAGATCCCTTACTCACTGAGTCGCCTCTCTGGCACAGACACTGACTTTCTCCGCTTCCTGATCACCATGATCTGGGCGGCTCTGCTCCATCAGGCACCTTCCCACCAGGATGAAGCAAAACCTCTAAAACTGTGGGCAGAATAAGCCCTCCCTCCCAAAACCTGAGGGTGGGAGGAGGAGGAAGAGGGGAAGAAGAGAGAAAGAAGGAGAGGAAAGAGAGAAGAAGGAGAAGGAGGAAGAGGAAGGGGAGGAGAGAAGGAAGGAAGGAGAGGAAAGAGAGAAGAAGGAGAAGGAGGAAGAGGAAGGGGAGGAGAGAAGGAAGGAAGGAAGGAAAGGAGGGAGGAAGGGAGGGAGGGAGGAGGAAGGAAGGGAGGGAGGGGGAGGGGGAAGAAGGAGAAGGAAGGAAGGAAGGAAAGAAAGAAGGAAGGAAAGAAGGAAGGAAAGAAGGAAGAAAGGAAGGAAGGAAGGAAAGAAGGAAAGAAGGAAAAAAAAAGGAAGGTGCAGTCCCTGGCGGGTTGAAGTACACCTTCTTGGTAGCTGCTTTGGACTCAAGGCTAATTTCACTGGCTGCCCTGACTCCCTCCAATGCCCCCCTTGGCCTCAGAGCCCAGCTTCTAGCCGGACCATGCTCACTCATAATGCGTCATCATGTCCTCAGTTTGTGGCTGCTGAATTATTTATTTAATAGTGAAAGATGGGCAAAAGAAAGGTTGTACATGCCTGCGGCCCCAACACTTGAGATGCTGAAACAGGAGGGTCCAGACTAGATTCAAACTAGAAAGTAAGATGCCTGTCTCAGGGAGAAAAAAAGTGGAGACAGCTAAAGAGATGGCTCAGTGGTTAGGAGGAGCATTTGTTGCTCTTGCAGAGGACCTGCGTTTGGTTCCCAGCAGCTACATAATGCCTCACAGCTATCCGTATTCCCAGTTCCTGGTGACACCCTCTCTGAACTCAGCAGGCATCAGACACATGCAGTACACAGACAGACAGACAGACAGACAGACAGACAGACACAACACCCACACACAAAATAAAATAAAGGCAGGAAGTTGAGGGCCTAAAGGACACCAAGAGACGCTCCCCCATGGTCCATCCTGCCAGTTGATTAAACCAATGATTCTGGTAATGTGGTGACTGTTGCCTGACCTTCTGGCCTTTTGGTACAAAGAAATGGCCAGGTAGCAGGTATAGGCTAAAGTTTAATGAGAGATTCCCTCTGTATCCTGGTGAAAACATCTGTGTCAGCCGACCAGAAGAGTCCTTAACATGTGTCAAAGATGTTAAGAGCAACAGTCCCCGGAGCCAGCAAAAACGGCTCAGCAGAAAGTCACTGGCTGCACAAGCCAGGAGTCGTGAGTTCAAAGCCTGGGACGCATGGAAAGATGGAAAGAGAGGAAAAAACGCCCCACAAAGTTGTCCAACGACCTCCACACATGCACAGTGGTGTGTACACCCACACACAGCATTAGTAAGACCCTTAGTCGGCTGCTCTTCCCTCCCGCACCCCCTCCCCCAGCCTCCACACTCACCTATCATACTACCTGGGGACCCCACACCAGGCAACAATCACTAATTTGTGTGCAAATGTGTCCTCAGCCCTCCATGCTCACGAAGTGTCATCTCGAAGCTGTCTCTATCAGGATGGACCTGGCTCCACAGCTCCCAAGCCCCATGTGAAAGCTATTTTTTTTCTCTTAAACACTGCATAATTTTCCACTCCAGATGGCAGGGCCTTGTTCCAGAACCCTGGGGATCTGTGTTGCCACTCTCCTATTGGGGCTTGCCATAAATTCATAGCGTCTTTTCCCACCACTGATCCATCTGTCACCCAAATCTGCTGGGTCACGTGATCCTAGCTGCTGGACTCCTTGTCCTCAGCCTGGGGCTACCTCAACAGTGCCAGCCCTCCATGTCACTTGGTAATGTGGTTTGGAGTGAGTAGCTTCCGTCAGATGTGTGGTGTCTTGCTCATAGGAACCCCAGAGGCCTGTCTGGTGCCGTGTGTAAGATTTGGAGCCCCTCACTCAGGAGGCACACCTCTGAGCACGTCTGTGAGGGTGTTTCCAGAGAAGTTTAAGTGAGGCAGGAAGACCCATGCTAAACATTGCCGGGACCATCTGTGGCCTGGGGTTCTGAACAAAAGGCAAAGGGAGAAAGTCAACTGAGCAGCAGCATCCAGCTCTCTTTGCTTCCTGACTGCAGACACGATGTGACCAGACACCTCACATTCCCACAGCCACTCTTTTCCCACCATGGTGCATGTATCCCCTAGAACTGTGAGCCAAAAAACAAAAACAAAAACAAAAAAACCCTAATTCATCTATCCCTCCCTCCCTCTTCCCCTTCCTTTTCCCCTCCCTCCTCTCCCTCCCTTCCATCGCTTCTGTCAGGCTTTTGTCACAGTAACAAATAACTAATACATCACACATCTCCAAATGCTGCCGCTGAGGCCCAGCCCGTATTCCATTGTGAAACAGGATGGCAACGTCAGTGTGCACATAAGACAGATCTGTGCATGTATACTAGCACGGCATCTTTTCCTGCCACTGTTTGCCAGTCCCTCGTGAACTGCTTCAGATCATCCATAACAGGTATGAAGGAGGCAGTCACGTGTCTTTCCCTGTGCTGACAGCCATGGCTGAGGCGCTGTGTGCACCGCAGCCACCGTAACTGTCCATGTCTCTGCACCTGTGGACACCCACTCACACCTTCTAGAATACACCTGGGGATCTTTATAGAAACCAAGCCAGAGAACGGATACCTCAAGGACTGCCGCACATACGTCTTGAGACTTTAATGGCGGTGCTCATTTCTGCCACCCTATTGGGGTTACGACATTGGTTGGTGTTGTGTGATGGGCTTTTCCTAGGGAGACTTAACACGTGTGTTTATTCACCCCAGAAAGGGAACCCACAACGGACCAAAGTAATGATTGTACCAAAATCCAACTTGGTGAACCAATCAATAGTTTACTGGTGCTACTATCAGGAGTATGGTTAAGAGGTGCCTTACAGAAGCATGGATGACCCAAGCAGATGCATGGCTGAAAAGCCCACCCAGTATGCATGACAGCTCACAAAAGCTGCATCCCTGGGGCTCTCCACACAGCCTCCAGGCAGTCCCAAGTCTGGGAACCCTTCTCAGATCTTCTGGTCAGTCTCTTCCCACAGCCGCTGTCTACTGTATCTATAAAGCTGGGGGCAGTGAGGGTGGGTGTGGCGGCAGTGAGAATTTTTCCAGTTTCTGATTTCCCAGACACATGACCTTTCATTTACCTCAGGAACCTTCCTCTCCCTTCTGGAGGGAATGTTTCAATTGAGAGGAAAACTGCCATGCAAAGCTTGGTTTAATGTTTTGCTTTGCACTGGGTCCGGCTGAGACCGTGTGTCCCAGGCTTCCGCTTGGAGGCGGGGAATAGAGTGGGCTTGTGAACTCAGTAGAGACACACATGCTCAGAGCTTGAGCATCACTCTGTGTCTCTTCCGGCTCCCACCTGCCACTCCTCCAACTGGAAGCCACGATGATACACAGATCCTTGTGTGTCAACACCCTCTTGGACTTTCCACCCAACAGCCTCAGAGAGGACTGGTTATTCTTCCTCTAATGGGTTACAGCGACTCCAACAAGTGACAATGGGTTTCTTTAAGAATGAATAACTGGGGTGTCAGTGCTGTAAATATAGTGTTGTAGTGACTTTGGGGGTGGGCAGCCTCCCTTTGAAGAGCGGAGTCTGGGTCTGCACTCTATCTCTGGAAAGAACCTTTTCCTGGTGCAATGTCCGTCTTCAGCCCTACCGTCTATTGAGCACATCTGGCTGGGTAAATTACACAGTACCATTGTTACCTGCTCCCCTCTCTTGCCCGAGAACACCAAGTAACCATTTGCAGAGCCCTCTGCAGACTTCCCATCTGCCACTCTGACCTTATTCAGAACAGTTAGTTTCCCCACCTTGCTCATGATGTTAAGTTCCACCAAGGGGTGGCGTTATCTCAGTCCCCCCCTCTTCCCTGCTGCTATTGGAGAAGCAACATCTCTTCAGTCACGGCGTCTCTTATCGCCAGCTTCGGCTTCTAGAGGCCAGCCACCATGGAACTTCTGAACCATGCTGTCACACTTCTCACCAGCACATGAGGAATACACTGTCCCCAGGCCTTCCTGGCGTTCAGCTAGCAGCTGGAGGTTCTGACATTTCTTATTCCCTGAGGATGAGCTTTTTCCAAGCTTCCAAGTGTCATCTTAGCAGTGGGTGAGCATCCTTCCTGGAGTTCTTGCCAGGATGTGGAGTCCTATATCTGGGGAAGAGGCTTGCTCATCGTGGAACTCGCCTGTTCCAACTTCACCCTGCATTGCCTTCGACCTTAAGACCTTTATGATCTAGCCCCATGCACGCTCTTCAGATCTCTGTCAGTCCCTGCAGCCTCCATGGCACCCCATATACTTTGTGAACCTTTCCTGGGGGAGATGTCTGCTCCCCACAGGCTGGACACCAATGACAGACACATCAAAGTAGCAATTGCTCCCAAGTTCAACTTGGAGACCCAATGGGTTTATTGGGTTCACTTACAGAACATGAACAAGAGGTGACCCCAGAGCAGCCACATCACTGAGGAGTCTCACCCAAGCGTGGATGAACCTTCCACAGTCTATATGCTAGCACCTCTAAGGCCTCAAGGCTATGTGCAATTTGGGTGAGGTTGCATATAGCTGGAAGGAGTGGCTGGAACCTCACGTGAGGATCTTGTGACTCCCCCAGTCTGCCCTTTGATGGGATCAACAGTCCTGAGTTGAGGGTCTCTGGAGTGTTGTCATGGCTACTGTAATGAAGATGGCAATGATTCTTATACTTGTGGGGCAGTATTCTCCAGCACCAGCCTTTACTTCCCTTAGTTGCGACCCAATCATATCTTGACCCCAGACAAGGCCTGTGTCCATTTTTTAAGGTAGCCTCTTCCTGTTTTGCAAGCCTGAGGCCTCTGTCTGTACCAGCAAGCAAGAGTGCCACCTTAAACCAGGAATGGGCCAAGCTGGCAGAGCCAGAGGGCTGCTGAGGGTGTAGGGATTTGAGACTGTCAAACGCATTCACCCATTCACCGAGATGTCCCCACCTGTGAACTAATAATCAGCATCCCACTCTTTCCCACAGCTCTGACCCATGAGCAGCAGGCTTGATGGAGTTTGAGAGTCCAGGCCTTCTAATTAAGCTCTGGGCTGGTCCTCAGCATCTCCTGCCCTGGAGACACGGGAGCTGAGAGACCCCCAGCAGACAGACACAGTCCAGGAGGCGCTGTGGGTTAGGTGATGACTCTACCCCAGCCTGTCACGATCCTTCTCCCACACACTAGTGGCCCCTTAGCCATGGCTCTGTGATTTTTCTGGTATTTATAATGATTCTTCCACGCCCGTCAAGTGCTTGCCCGTGTCAGCCGGTGCGTCTGCTCCCATAACCTCTTAATCCCAGTTTAACCCAGCTGCGGTGTTAGCCCGTGCACTGGTGCCCTGTGACAAGCTCTCCCTATCTTCCCTGCCACCAGGGACAGGCTGCTGGTTGCAGGAAATCAGCAGGTCATATGCCACCAAAAAACTCTCATTTCAAATTGTCTCTCTCCCAGACGTAAAAGGAACTTTCATTCCCCTAAAGTAAATTGCTGTCTTGGGGGATTACTGCCTCTGTCTGAGAACCTGGGCCTAGTCCTGGAAGCTTCCAGCCTCCGTACAATCTAACTTAGACCTAGAGTGTCTTCACCAGCTGAGACTTACTGTTTAATAAACTCACCCTTTCTTGTTCTTTCAGAACTCAAAGCTGGCTGGCTCCATTCAGCTGTTCTGGCTCAAACTCCTCTCCAAGCTGACTGATTCAATTTGGTTTCTCTCTTGGTCCCTGAGTTGCTCTGCTTAGCCTCAAACCAACCCCAGCAATCTTTTCTAATCTCCTGGCTCCTTCTCATTCTGGCTTATTTGGTCTTCACCTGAGTTCTTTCTCTGTAACCTGTTTCTCTATTACTCTCCTAGTAAAACTGCTCTCTCTCTCTCTCTCTCTCTCTCTCTCTCTCTCTCTCTCTCTCTCCATTGCCCCTTACATAGTTTCCCTTTCCTCTCTCTTCTAGTGAGAGTTGGGCATATCTTATTCTATCAAATCCTTCTCTGATTCCTCACCTTTTCTGACACTCAATTAGACATCACTTTCAAACATGGGTGCTTCCTTCTACAAACTAACTTTACCTTCCTTTGGGATTAAAGGCCTGTACCACCATGCCTGGACCTAAGCTTTTCTTTCCCTGACACTTGCTGTATACCAGGCTGGCCTTGCACTCAGATTGGTTTGCCTCTGTCTCCTGGATTAAATGTGTGTTTGTATTCCAGCAAGATCACACAGACCCTGAAGGTCTTTGGATGTGACCTCTGCCAGAGCAGCCATGTTCTGAGTTAAAATTCCTCTACACCCAGATCTCTTCCAGCCCTTTCTTCCATCAGAGTTCAGAAGGTGGGGCCTCTGTGACAGGAGAGCAGAGTTAGATGGAAGAGACTTTAGATTTTCTTGATTCGCAAAAGAACTGTGAAGTTTAAGTTTGGGGGGAGGGGCAGACCACGCCTAGGGTCAAGATTCTCTAAGGCTGATTAACTGGCTAGAACACTATTAGGCAGAGTCCAATTATCTTGACCAACTTTAGCCTTCTTCTATACTTATTTGTGCGCTCTATATATATCGATATATATGTATATATGTATATATATATCTAGATATATAGATATCTATCTATATCTATCTATCTATATGTATAGATACATATAGCTATATATATATATAGAGAGAGAGAGAGAGAGAGAGAGAGAGAGATAGAATCATCTGTGTGTGTGCGTGTGTGTGTGTGTGTGTGTGTGTGTGTGTGTGTGTGTGTGTGTGCAGACCATAGAGTGCAGAAGATAAGAGAACAAGTGTGTGAGTTGGTTCTCCCCGCTCTACCACCTGAGCCCAAGGAATGGACTGCGCCCATCAGGCTTAGTAGCAAGTGCTTTTATCTGTTTAACCACCTCACCAGCCCAATTTAGCCTTCTTAACAGCCGCTCATCATCCACCTCTTTACTCCACCTAACATCTATCCTTGTGACCCATTATAGAAAACCTTTTGGGAGAGATAAACAGACTCCTGGCTTCCACCAGCCCGGATGTTAACCCACAAGATGTGGTTCTTTTTTTTTTTTTTTTTTTAGACAGGGTTTCTCTGTGTAGCCTTGGCTGTCCTGGACTCACTTTATAGACCAGGCTGGCCTCAAACTCACAGTGGTCTGCCTGCCTCTGCCTCCATGAGTGCTGGGATTTTAGGAGTGCGCCACCGCACCTGACTGTTTCTGCTCTTATTTTAAGTGTATGGTTTTTGTTGTTGTTGTTGTTGTTGTTGTTGTTGTTGTTTTGTTTGTTGTTTTTGCCTGTGTGTATATGTGTGTGTCACTTGACTACCTGGTGCCTATGGAGATCAGAAGAGATCACTGAATCTCCTGGAACTGGAGCTACAGTTGGCTGTGAGCTACAAGTGGATGCTAAGAACTGAACCCAAGCCCTCTGGAAGGGCAGCCAGTGCTGTCAAGCACTGAGCCATCTTGCTTGCCCCTATTTTTATTTTATTTTTTTAAATAACTTGAGTTACAACATTTTTTAAACCAGTGTTGTTTTTTTTTTAAGTACCTTGATTTATGGCTTTCTTTGTATAGTTACTATAAAATTTTCACGCAGCTATTGCCTCACTGGAACGCAGTAGTCAGGGTTGTCTGACTCTGTTTCTGGCAGTGATCGTTCATGTTTGACTCCAGAAGATTAATACGTTTGAGGTAGGAACTGTGTTTTTGCAAGGCACTGGTACCAAGAAGAAATTGAACTCTAAAGAGTAAGTCACATATCCCAAACCACACAGCTTTAAACAACTGAGGAGCAGGCTTTCTTTCAACCCAGGTCTCTCGCACTGTAAAGGCCCAGGCCTGGGAGTCTAGGGGTCATTTCTGACCAACAGAAAACAGGAAGAAAATAAAACAAGGGGTTGACGGCAGTAGATGCTTCCTAAGTCAAGTCAAGGTTTGGCATTCGTCTCTTCCAACCACTTTCCATTGGGCGATTTCAGCCATGTGACCCAGCTCTGGTTGCAAAGGAGGCTGGGAAATGTAGTCTAGCTCCGTGTTCTGTCGCAATGGAAGGAAAGCATGGTCCAGTTTGGGTGGCAGTGACAGACTGTGATAGCCCAAAGCTATCTACTTCTTTATTGTTTGCTCTTGGACTGGGAATAGAGTGGTGGTGGTGGTGGTGGGTGCAGTGTGGTAATTGACGCAGATGACAACAGACGTTTTGAGAACTGGCCACAATTCACTACATAGCCAAAGATGACTTCCATCCACTGATCCTTTCGCCCCTGCCACCCAAGTGCTGGCATGGCAGGCACGTACCACATGCCCAGCCGTGGCAGCAGAATGAAGCAAGCTGGACAGCTCTAGGGGATTGCTCTGCCCCTCCACCCCACAAAATGACATCCCAGAAGGAAGGCAGGTCTAGATGCCAGATAGATAGGTATACACTTATATCCAGCAGAGATGAGAAGCAAGATCAGAGAAAGGTCACTGCAGCCAGCCAGTCCCCTAACCACCCCTGACCATCCCGGACCATCCCGGACTATCCCGGACCATCCTGGACCATCCCTGACCATCCCGGAGCATCCCGGATCATCCCTGACCATCCTGGACCATCCTGGACCACGCCGGACTATCCCTGACTACCCCGGACCATCCTGGACCATGCCGGACCATCCCCTACCATCACTGACCAGTCCAGGAAAGGTGTCTGTGAACGAATAGTCCTATCAGCCTGCCTGCTGCCGTGGGGTCCTGTGTGAGGCATGGAAATGGGCTTTGTCTCACCTGGCTGTACCTCCAGGTGAGGACAGGGACAGTGGAAACCCCTTGGGGCCTGCAGTTGAGGTAAAGATGGCTGTTCCCATCACGGAGAACAAGCACGCTGTACCAAGTAATAGGCAACGCTCTAGGGTTTGCCTTTTGAGTTTTGGTGTTTGTCTGTTTGTGTTTGTTTGTTTGTTTGTTTGAAAGACATATCCCAGGATAACTTCAAACTCTCTCTGTAGCTAAAGGGCACCTTGAACTCATACTCTCCTGCCCCCACCCTACTCCCACCCTCCACGCTGGGATTACAGGCATGCGCCCGTGCGCATGCGCCACAGGCATGCGCCGCGTTGCCTTGTGGGTCTCTTCATTTAACAAATACTTCCCAACCTTATTTTAAAATCTCACAACTGCAAACTAATATTATTTTTATTTTGCTTTGCTTTGTTTTGTTTTGTTTTTGTTTTTTTGTTTGTTTGGGGGGGTTGTTGTTGTTTTGTTTGGTTTTTTGAGACAGGGTCTCTCTATGTAGCCTTGGCTATCCTGGACTCGCTTTGTAGACCAGGCTGGCCTCGAACTCACAGGGATCCGCCTGCCTCTGCCTCCCAAATGCTGGGATTACAGGCCACCACGAAACTAACGTTATTTTTAAAAGAACTCAGATGTAAGTTTAGTGCCCACCTGGCGGATGAGTACTCTGGCCTCTTTCCAAGCCGGGACTCCAGGTCACAGAGACCAGTAACAGGGGAACTTCTCATTGCATGAGCCTGGCTTAGGGGTCACAGGGTGCAATGCGTAGGGGACACCTGCGATGTAGTCATGGTTTGTAAGATGTAATTCCTGTGCCTCCCCCCTAAAATCCCCAACCCTCAGAAGTCTCCCACACACCCATCCACACCACATGACAGCATCCGGACCTTGTAAGCATCTGGACTTTATTGGTCAGGAGGCTCTGCCCAGCCCACAGTTCCTGCAGAGAAATAGCCAAGGGCTCTCTGGGTGGAAACTCCCCAAAACCCTGAAGCCAGAGTCCGCCTGTCAATCTGTTCTCAGATAATCTGTTCTCTAGCCATCCCAGAGGTAAGATGTTTGCCCTCCCCAGCTCTGCTGGCTCAGCCCCTGATGACAGCAGCTGAAAATGATGGCCCGGGGCACATTGGTTACCATCAGCCTTCACAGCCTGCTTTCTAACAAAACACAGGGAACTCATCCAGGACGACTGAGGGTGGGGCTGAGGAAGCTTGTACCTAGGCAGTGCCCACCACCCAAGCTGGCAAAGGGAGTACAAGGGAGTCACTTAGACCTAAGCTCTGACACTCATAGCTGTGTGAACTGGGCCAAAGAACTAACTCTGCTGGACTAAGCTTTCCCATTATAAAGGAACCATTATAAAATGGGAACCAAAACAAGACAGCTGACCCCATAGATTCAATGAGGACCAAATGGAATCATTCACAGACACGCTGGGCACAGCACCTGGCCCGGGTGGACTGTGCACACCATCGATGGGCACCATTGATAGCAGGGAGTGGACAGTGGCAGGGTTCTCGGCCCCCAGTCAAGTCCCTCCTTCCTGCACTCGGTGGTCACTGATGAGTTTCTATACTAAACAGAGAAGGCTGGTCCTTCTCCAGTGAGGTACCTGGGCAAACCGCTCATCACCTGGCCCTGACCTTGAACCACATTAACTTCACAAGTCACCTGAGGCCCCCGCCTCCACCCGACCCACAGGGGATTGCTACCTCATGCAGGACCCTGCTTCCTCACTTCCTTCCTTTTCATAGCCTTTCTTCCTGTCTCGGAGACAAGTTCCTCCACCCCCACCAGGGCTCTTGATTCTGTTTCCATTACTGACTCCCCTCAGCATTACTGGTTTATCCTTTAGTGACATAGGCTGCCTGCCCAGCTTTTTTGGTTTGGTTTGATTTGGTTGGGGGAAGAGGATGAGACAGGGTTTCTCTGTGTAGCCCTGTAGCGAAATCAATAGAAACCTACATTTTAAAGCTATAATGAAAATGAGAAGAAGAAAAAAAAAAAAGTTCGGAAGAGCGGAAGTGACTGAACCAAATGCACACAGCAAGTTGAGACCCAGACGCTCCACTGCCTAAGACACACTCCAAAGACCCAAGGACAGAGACAGCAAAGGGAAAGGATGCTTGCTGCCAAGCCTGACAGCCTGAGTTTGATCCCTAGAATCAAACAATGGAAGGGAAGAAACAATTCCTTTAAATTGTCCTCTGAGCTCCACACATGCATATGAACACACACACACACACACACACACACACACACACACACACTCGTGTGCGCGATTAAAAATAAAACAAATCTTCTAAATATATATATATACACATATATACATATAAATACACACACATATCTTTGCCTTTATGGAAAATAAAATCTAGCAAGAGAGTCGCAAACAGACTCCTAAGTGGCAGATATTAATGACCGTTAGGAAAGATCACACTATGTGTGTTGTGAGACTGACTGACTTAGAAGGCTGTTTGTGTATTGAATGTCTTGATCAGTGAATGAGGCAACAGGCAGACCCATTACACTGCTGGAGCAAAGGATGGTAGAGAGCTACGTAGATTACTTTTCTGTTGCTGAGACAAAAGGCCACAACCAACCCAACTTATGGAAGAAAGTTTACTTGGCTTTACGGTTCATCGGGTTAGAATCCATGAAGGTCGTGTGCAGGCGGCAAGCAGGTGGACTTTACTCCAGCAAGACCACACCTCCTAAACTTCCCCAGGACAGTGTCACTCACTGAGGACCAAGTACTCAAACATCTGTGTCCTCTGATGCCTTCGTCCCTGTTTGCCTATGTCCTGGTAACGCTTCCTCTTCTTATAAGCATGTTGGTTTGCTGGGTGAGGACCAACCATTAATTTCCCTCTAAAGGTCTATGCAATAAAGTCATGGACCTCAGAAGGTGATGAGACCTTCCTTAAGAAGTGGGAAATGGCGGGAGATCTTTAGGTCATACTTGTATTGGATATTTTGCTCCTTGCTGTGACCAAACCTTTTTTTAAAATTTATTTATTTATTTTACATATATGAGTGCTCTATCTGCATACACACCTGAATGCCAGAATAGGGCATCGGATCCCAGTATACATGGTTGTGAGCCACCACGTGGTTGCTGGGAATCAAACTCAGAACTTCTGGAAGAGCAGACAGCGCTCTTAACCACTGAGCCATCGCTACAGGCCTACTCTGATGAGATCATTGACGAAAGCAACTTAAAGGAGGAAGGGCTTGTTTGGGCTCACAGTTGGAGGGGATACAGTCCATATGGCAGGGAAAGCACAGCAGCAGACAGCACTGAGGGTGACAGAGTCATGCCGCTGGGACTCCTCGCCTCCTCGTATCTTGGCAGAACAGGGAGCAGAAAATGAACAGAAAGTGAGGCCAAACTATTCCACCACAAGGCCCTCCCTCAGGGACCACTTCCTCCACCTTCTAAAAATTGTAGTTTTGTTGGTGGTGATTGGGGTTTTTTTTTTTTGGTTTTTGGTTTTTGGTTTTTTGGTTTTTGGTTTTTTTGTTTGTTTGTTTTTTGTGGATTTGGAAGCGGAGTTGGCTGTGACGAGTGTTTGTTTGTTTGTTTGTTTGTTTGTTTGTTTGTTTTAAGAAATCATTTCACCATGCAGCCCTGGCTGGCCTGTAACTTGAAACATATACCAGGCTGGCCTTAAACTTATAGAGATCCATCTGCCTCTGCCCCACCACACCTAGCTTGCTCCTAATGGTTTTATAACCTTCCAGCACGGCATCACCCACTGGGAAGCAGGCGCACCTGTGTGTGTGTGTGGGGGCGGGGGGGGGGGTGGAAGGCTAGTTCACATTCTAGCCATGACAGATCTTGAAGGAGACAGTGGGTATAGGCTCTGTTTCTTAACAATTAAACTTTATTATACAACCCAACTAGCTTACACAAGAGGGAGAAAAAGGTTAAAGGGGAAAAAGAGTGAACCTTCCAGTATCCGTTCCACGGGACGGGTCCCTAGGTGTCTCTGGCCTGTGCGCTGGTCCGGCCTGTTCGCTGACCCTCCTTTCGATCCACGTGCTCTCAAGCTCGGTCTGAACCTGTTGCTGCTCTCTCCTCTCCGCTTGCCTGTGTCACGTGCGAAGGGCCGTCTCCTTCTCCCTAGAAAAACAATAGTCCAGGTGGAGTCCCCAGGTCCGCTTCCTGAATTCCAGGTCCAGGATGGCTCCACCCAGTCTATCTCAAGGAGTATCCATGGTGTGTCCAAGGGTAAAGCCCGCCAAGACTGCTTTCACCTGTGACAAAGCTTACAGTCCTTCCCACAGGTGGGGTCTTGAGTTCTTCCTCCTCTCTTTGCTCCCCAGCCAGAACCCGAATGGTTTTTGCTCCTCTTTATACCCTATATACACCATGAAGCTTTGCCTCTCCCAGCCCCAACACCACAGAGCCAACCCACCATGACCATCTTCTCCCAAACTGTGAGCCAGAACACTCAGACTGAGCTAATTATCCCAGTATCCATTACAGTAACACAAAGCTGACTAACAAGCCCCATACAGTAATGACCCTCATTCAACTGTAATTACCCCCCTTAAAGGCTGTTGTCTCCAGATACAGCCGCGCTGAACATCAGAGCTTCAACATATGGGGTCTGGGGAGCCGACCTTTCTGTCTGCAACAGATGGGGAAACATACTCCCCCTACTTGAGATCTCTGCCAAGTGACACAGCAGAATGTTTTGGGACACAGTTCTATCCCAGAGAGAGGAGAGGTAGCAGGGGTCGTTCGTCTGCCAGGGCTATTAAAAGAGATCAGCATATTCATCGTGTAAAGTGATTAAGACAGTGTTTGGATTAGGTGAACTCTCACCACGTGTGCCTCCTTGCTGTGTGGTTCAGTGGACACACGATCTGTGTGATGATGTCACAGGTCTTGATACAGGCCACACTTAGCAAGGGGGTATATTGCATATACTGAGTTCCATTGTACCTCAACTAAGCTGTTTTATAAATAGATAGGTGAGCGAAAGATAAACTCATTTATAGAAAGCAAAGCCCCCAAATGCAATGTGGCATCCTGGATTGGATCGCTAAACAGAAAAAGGACATGAGGGACACAGAGGGTAAAGCGCCTGCTGTGCTTACGTGAGGACCTGAGTTCAGGTCCCAGCATCCACAGAAAAGTTGGGTGTGGCAAAGTACTGGCGGAAGGATGGAAACAGATGGAACTTGGAGCTAACTGGCTATCCAGCCTAGCTAACCGATGAGCTCTAGGTTCAGTGGGAGACCCCCTCTCAAGAAAGGAACGTGAAGCCAGGTGCAGTGGTGTATGCCTTTAACCCCAGCACTTGGAAGGCAGAGGCAGGTAGATCTATGTGAATTCTAGGACAGCCTGGTCTACATAGTAAGACTCTGTCTCGGAGGAGAGAAAGGGGGGGGGGAGGGGGGAGAGGGAGGGAAGGAGGATGGATGGATGGATAGATAGATAGATAGATAGATAGATAGATAGATAAGTGTAGAGTGACTGAGGAACAGCCCTAACACACACACACACACACACACACACACACACACACACACACACACACACGGGTGGGGGTGGAGGGAGACATGTGTGGGAAGCTGCACGGCATGTACATGTTTAGTTGGTCGCTCAGCATCAGCACCAGTGCCCGCGTCTTGGTTTGAACAAATATGTTCTGGTTATATGAGCCACTACTGTGAAAGGGGTCTGGATGGAGGGTGAAGTCTGAAGTCTATGCTGTCTTTGTAACTTTACTGAGAATCTGTAACTACTCCACAAAAGCAAGCCAAAGAATATCAATATACCGTCCCCATCGCTGCTCCCCGTGCCTATCACAGAGAGGAGGGACTCCTGCAGTCTGCCTCTTTGCCTTTTCAGTCCCTCTAAAGGCTCCTGGGCTACCTCTGAAGATCACATTTCAGGTCCAAATAGTACACAGCTGAAATAATTCTAGTTAAACTAGAGACTGGGCTGAAATGACAATTACAAAATCCCTGGATTTTTGCAGGCTGTGGTCCACTTTCTGTGCCACGTGATGCCCGGAGCTGCTGGATGGCTACCACCCCACATGGTTACGAGCGCTTGGGATGTGCCTGATCCAGCTTGAGATATGCTTTGAGGGTAAAAACAGTACAAAGACCTGAATGCAAAAATATCTTATTGATCATTTTTCACTCCGGTCGCCCACTGAAACCGTACCATCTTCAATCCATCAGATTAAACATATTGTTGAAATTAATTTTGCCCGCTTTGGGTTTTTTTCTTTTCTTTTCTTTTCTTTTTTTAAACACAGCTGCTAGAACGTCCTTGATTGTGTGTGCAGCTTACATTTCACAGCTCTTCACGGTGCTGGCCCTGAGGGAAGGAGGGTTGTAATGGCCCAAGGATCCACCCACCATGAAGCCTAAGGAGTAAGATGGACGGAGCTCATGGTTAACTCGGAGACAGAAGTTCAGGCAGCCAGTGTTTCAACAAGGCCCAAATTGGTGGCACCGGAGGCAAGTGAGGGTAACAGAAAAGGAGGATTTCCCCAAGCTCCTTCATACCAACTTAACCTTTCTACGTGCCAAGTAGGCCATGCCGTCTAAATGAAAGCATAGCCCAACCGCAAAGCTTACTAAAAAGACCATAGGATCCTAAGCCTGCCATTAGCATCCTGGGATGGAAGCTGCCCTGCTGTGGACATGGCCTCAACCTGGGTCCACCCTAAAACAGCAGGTGCCAGGCACTGGGGTTGTCCATGAGGACCTGGTACCCTCTATCTGGGGGGTCCTCAAATGGGAGGCCATACTGACTCCAGAATCACTCTCCCCAGGAGAGCTCCCACAGTGTGTGTGTGTGTGTGTGTGTGTGTGTGTGTGTGTGTGTGTGTGTCCATAATCCCAGCAGCCACCAGGCAGAGAAAGGAAGGTCATGCAGATTTGAGGCCTGCCTGATCTACAAAGCAAGTTTGAGGCCACCCTGAACTTAAAAAAAAAAAAAAAAGTAAGTTTGCGGCCTGAAAAGGCTCCCTAGCAAGCAAGACCCCATCACAAAAGACAACAACAGGAGATGGGGAGAGGGCTCAGCAGTTAAAGTATTTGCTGCATAAACAAGAGGGCTGTAGTTCAGACCCCAGAACCCATAGAAATGCCATACGAATGTGTATGTGGTGGCCCACCTGCAATTCCAGCCTTGGACCGAGAAGACAGGAGATCCTTGGAGCAACCTGCCTAACAAGAGACCTTGCGTGAAAAAACAAAGCGTAAGAGGCATTAAGGAAGATTCTCCACATCAACCTGAGGCCTTGTCACACACACACAAATATACATGGGCTCACACAAACATGAGCATGTGCGTGCATGCACATGTCGCACACAGACAGACAGAGAAAGGAAAAAGCAGCTGAGAAAGAAAAATACTAACAAAATAAGTTCTCCTTTCCCATTCAAAGTCTCAAGAGGAAGAGAAACTGGTTCCAAGAAAGAATTTTGACTGGTCTCTCTTGGGTCAGGTGCCTAGTCCTGAACCAGTCACTGTGACTGTTTGGGTCACCTAGTTACAGGAAGGTCTTCAGAAAAGAGTGATTCTCCACACAGGGGAATTCTCAGGGAGAATCAGCCAGCCACAACAAAGCTGTGGCCCCTTCTGCATTCTCCTAGGAACCCTTGCTTCCCCAACCCCAACTCTGGCCAGGGTGGAGTCCCAGAGTGAAGTCCTGTGAGGTTCCTGGAAGTCTTTCTCCCGCCCCTGTCCCACCTAAGCAAGCAGGAAGAACCTCTCCTCGCATTAAGGGACAGCAGCCATCTTGCCCCTGCCCCACCTGAGTGCCTTGGTTTCCCCTCAGGTGTGTTTCCTAAGCTGCTGTACACACTGGGCCCTGTCAGTACCTAAGACAGACAGGTGCCCTGTCTTCAGAAGGCCACCTGTGGGAAGAGAATAGAGACCCAAGAAAGGATGTATGAGGGGGTCCTCACTTCACTCCTCTAGGACTTCTATGTGTCACAGAGCAGATGCATTTCCCCCTCTTACCCCCCCACCAGCCCCCACCCCCCACCCCACCCTCACCCCACCAGGCTCTGCAGACACAGCAGTGAGTGGGATTGCTCCAGGGCCTCCCTAAGCCAAGGGAGAAGGGATCTGGTAGACTTATGTTTACACTTCCTGTCTGGGGGATTTGCCCAGAAGGTCATCTCGCAGCAAGTTCCTTTAGAGTCAGCTCTCCTGCTGCCACAGCAGAGCCACTTCAGTGACACCTAAAATGGTCTGTCCGATTCTGGCCTGTCCCTCCCCACTCCTGTTCTTCCTGCTGACAACACCTGCCCTTAAGCCCTTTCCATCCCCGCCTCCGCCACAGACCTTCTGGTGAGAGTGTCAGAGATGAAAGAGCAGAGAGACACAGCTGCCCACAGCCACCCTCGCTAGCCTTGGAAGAGTTCATCTAGACTTTCACAGACCTTGACTCACACCAGCAGGGGACCCCCGGCCTCCATGCAGAAAAGAGGTTCACGACTAGATGCTAGGATGAAGCAGATTTGGAAATTGTATCAAAGATATTTTCATATAAGATGGAGCATGAAGGTTGAGAGAGAGAGAGAGAGAGAGAGAGGTGCTCGGAAAGGAAAGCCCACCTGAGTGAGGGTGTGTGCTTCGAAAGGAAGAGGACAGGAAAGTAAGACACACCCAGTTTTGTGTACCGATGCCTCAAGGGAAATCACGAATTAATTGATTTAGTATTAGCCACATGCGCTATTTGGGTGATTACCAGCCCTGTTCTTCCTGTCTCTCCATTGATATGAGAGATGCAAGCGATTGCTCTGGAGGTACCTAGTGGCGGAGTTAACCATCTAGGATCGCACCAGGGGGCTCATAGTGTCCTTTCCCGCCTAAGCCCCTGGGGAAACCCAACACAAAGCAATTTCCCTTCCCTCACTAATTGCTTTTGCAGCCTGGATTTCCCTCCCGCTGCTGCCCCGCCTCCTCCTCTTCTCCTTTCTCCACCTCCCAAGGACAAGGACACAGAGATACAGCCCCCTTGAGCCCAGCTTGTCTCTCTCAACAACTAGTTTCTGAAATGTAATCCCGGAGGTGACAGTTGGCTGAGGCTGGCACTGCCCCCAGGGGAGCCATGGCTCCAAGCAGCTGCCAAGGACCTTGGAATTAGGTCCTAGCCTAACAGGCTCCGAGACAGGAGAGTGGCACTCACGCCCACCCACACCCTTTCCTTTGACCACCTCTTTGCTAAGTTTTTTACTCCTTTCTCCCATTTCTCGGACGCTGGGATGCACTTGGTTGTCCGGAGACCAAGCTGCCACCCTCCTGAATAGCTTTCAGAGACACCTTAGGCAGAGCCAGGGCCAGTGGCCTGAGTCTATTCTAAAAGGAAAAAGTGAAAAAGCCAGTGTGGGACTGTCACCTGTCTCTCCTTGCTGTGAAAACTGCAGAGGCCTCCTCTCCAAGTTTTACTTCGCAACCTGGGTCTGGCTTTAAAGTCACTGTACTGGGCAGAGCGCTGTCCCCTCCAGACCACCAATGACTGGGTTAAGCCTGAGGTCCAGGCTGACCTGTTAACCAACTTAAGCCCTGTTCTCCTGATACTTGTTCTCCTTGGTCCTCCCTCCCATCTCTTCACCTCACCCCCCCCCACAATCACCCCCCCTTCCCCCCCCCTCCCTCGCCCCACCGCACATGTCAGAAAATCAGGTCCCAGGCTGGGCTCTGTGAAAGCCCAGATCTCTTTCCCTGCCCTGATGTACCGGTCACACATGCTGGCTGCATGTACTGGGTCCTCCACTGCCCACAGGACCCAGGAAGACCAGGGCACATGGGAGCCAACTGGCCCTCTTCCAGCTGGACACATTCACTAAAGACACCTGATTTCTGCCCCTGGTTACTACATTCCTCACAATGGCATTGGTGGTCACTGCAAACAAAACAGGGCACCAAGTGAGGGTGGCATCCTGCAGGAGGGAACCAGCTACAGAGCTCCAGGAACCACTGAGTGTTCCATACAGCCCCACAAATGAGGAAGCTCAGCCCAGAGGCTCGAACTCCGTCCCTCTCACTCTGTAGTCTGTCCACCCACACCCATCTCCTGAGGTAAAGATAGGGTCATAAATTGTTCGGGTTAGAGAAATTGAGAAATCCAAAGACAGACTTTCTTTTTCTATTTCTTTTCTTTTCTTTTGGTTTTCTCACAGTCGTGGCTGTCCTGGAACTGGCTCCATAGACCAGGCTGTTTGACAGGCTGGTGTGTGCCACCACCCATCCACAGACTTTTCATTTTATTTTATTTTTATTTTAGTGTGTGGCGGGAGGGGGGGCGGGGTGCATGCATGCCACAGAGCACATCTGGAGGCCAGAGGACAACTCTGGGATCAGTTCTCCAGGTCCCAGTGGTTAAACTCAGATCTCCAGGCTTGCACATTTCACGCACTGAACCACATTCTAGACACCCCTGTTAAAGCCCCATGTCCCAACAGGAGGAATCCCTCACCAAACACCTCCTGTGTACCAAGCTTGAACAAAATGTTTTAATAAAAATAGAAGAAATCAACGGGGTGCACGCCTTTAATCCCAGCACTTGGGAGGCAGAGGCAGGAAGAGCTATGTGATTTTTGAGGCCAGCCTGGTTTACAGAGTGAGTTCCAGGACAACCAAGGCTACACAGATAATTTTATGTTTAATATGTAAGATAATATAAGGCAATAAGGTACCTGGCAGCAGATATTATGTTGTAGAGGAGTTTATTAAATGAACATGGGGGTGGTGGGAAGGGGGAAGGGGTACCCCAGAGAGAGACAGAGACAGGAAGAGTGAGAAAACGGAGGAAGAGGGAAGGGTGAGGTAGGACTGTCCTTTTATATAGCCCAGGGCAGGGGCACGCACCCTTCTCCCCCCGCGCCACCTCCACTCATCCCCCACCCCCCACCCCCCACCCCCCCTCCTCCCCTCCCCCCTCCCTCCCTCCTCCCTCCCCTCCCCCCCTCCCCCCTCCCTCCACCCCTCTCCTCCCCCCTCCTCCCCTCCCCCCTCCCTCCTCCCTCCCTTGTAGCAAGTAACCAATGACATCACAGCTATGCTAACAGAGAAAGCCTGCCGAGGTGGGGGGGGGGGACACGACTAAATTTTAAAAAGGAAGAAGAAAGAAAGAAAGAAAGAAAGAAAGAAAGAAAGAAAGAAGGAAGAAATCCAGAGCCAGCTCAGATTGCTAAGTGGCCAGCAGCTGGAGGACGCTGGTGAAAACATCTCACATAAAGAACACTAGTAGAATCATCTCACTTGGTGTAACTGACACAAGGGTCCAACTAAAACACTGATCAAAGCAAGTACTTGCTGTGTGGTGGCCACACCCTCTCTACCTCATCCCCTCAAGCTGACGCCCAAGGAGGTGCCCTCAGCCCTTTACCCTCCAGTCTTGGGGCTTCCCATCCTGCCCCTCTTCACCTCCACAGGCTCTTAGATTTCCATGATACCCACACCAACAAGCAGCAACCGAGACAGCCAGGTACCACAGAAACCTTACAGCACCTTCCCCACGTCTCATGCCAGACTGAAAGCCCCTCCATCATCCAGACTCTGTGGTAAACTGGCTTCTCCTCAGTCCTCAGTGCCCAGCTGACGCACCACCGCCTCCAGGAAGCCTTCCTGGCCTCCTTTCTCACCAAAACGAATCCTGATAAAGTTAGCTACGTCTTGCAGCGCTCCACCACTGTGTAAAGCACCTTGCTTCCAGCGTCACCAGGGTTTTCTCGTGTGTGTGCGTAGACATGCATGTGCATGGGTGTGTGGTTGAGGTGTGCAGGTGCACATGTGGAGGGGAGGGTACAGGTGCTTGTGCATATAGAGGCTACAGTCAACATCAGGTACCTTCCTCAAACATTCTCTGTCTTACTTTTGAGAAAAGGTCTCTCACTGAGCCTGGGGTTTGCAGACTCAGCTAGATTGACCAGCAAGCAAGCTCCAGGAATCCTCATGTCTCTTTGGTATGGACCACCATACCTGGATTTCACATTCGTGCTGGGGATCAGAACTTAGCTCATCGTGTTCCTGTGGCACAAACTTTACTGACTGAACCTTCTGTCTCCCCTACCTGTGCTGGGGTTTCCAGGGGGTGAGGCCTAAGCTGCGGAGCAGGAACTGGGTTCTGTTCATTTCCAGGTTCTCTGTGCAGAGCACGCGGCTCACTGAGCATTTGGAGAGCTTGGTGGATGTTGTGTACAGCGGATCGGGCTGTGAGGGAATTGCAGACAAAGGAATAAAGGTGAAATTCTAGGCTTGGGGAGCTCAGCATGTGTGTGTGTGTGTGTGTGTGTGTGTGCGCGCGCGCGCGCGCATAGGTGCGCATGCTTGTGTGTGTCTGTGTATGTGTGGTATATGTGAGTGTGTGGTGTGTGGGTGTGTAATGTGGTTTATGTGTGTGTATGTGTGCATGTGTGTGGTGTGTGATGCGTATGTGTAGTGTATGGTGTGTGTGTGTGTGTGTGTGGCATTGTGGTGTGTGTGGCATTGTGGTGTATGTGTGGGTGGGTGGTATGTGTGTGTGGTATGTGTGTGGTATATGTGTGTGTGGTGTGTGGGTGTGGGTGTATAATGTGGTTTATGTGTGTGTGTATGTATGCATATGTGTGGTGTGTGATGCATATGTGTAGTGTATGGTGTGTGTGTGTGTGTGTGTGTGTGTGTGTGTGATATTGTGGTGTGTATGTGGGTGGGTGGTATGTGTGTGTGTGTGGTATATGTGTATAGGGTGGTGTGTGGTGTGGCTTGTGGTGTGTGTGCACATGTGCGTGGGGGTGTACGTGAACTACTGAGTACCACTGCGTCCTTCTCACCACACTGCACAGGTACAAACTCCCTACCCATCTGTTTGCAATTTCCTGACAAGCCTGATGTCCTGTCCGACGGCCAAGTCACGCCCCACAGCATGTGTTCTGGTGTGGAGTTCCTACAGTCCAACCTCTGGGCTTGTAGGTAATTGAGCTTGATCATGGCAACGGACCAGATCATTTCAGGGCTAGGGTGGATGCAGAGAAGAGAGGCTGGGCTTGGGGGACCTCACCTCTCCACAAATCCTAAATGAAGACGTTAGAAGACAGCCGACGCTTGCAGCCCACTGACTGATGCCAGAGCAGCCCTCAAATGTGGGTCAGGAAATCAGCAACTGGCAAAACTGTCCAGCTACTCTGCTGTCCCAGGGGATGTCTGGGCAGGAAGACTAGGGGAGCTGAGAAGGGGAAGCCATGCAGCCACATCTTGCAGCTCAGAGCACACCCACAAGCCCCTTCCTTTTCTTGACCCTCCCCCCCCCCCACAGGGAGAAGCATCACCCCCTCCTAGGACACTCCCCTGTCTCATGCCACAGCCTCCATTCCCATCTCTCTTAACATCTTTTCACACATCCTGCCCCGCTAGCTCACAAGCCCTTTGCTTCAGGGCCTATGTCCCATCACCTGTGCACTCAGCAGTTGGCAATCAGGGTAGGATGGGAAAATTGATCTAAGCGTAGGTGTGGTAGGTATGGCCAGGAGAGAACTACTATTGGGGAACTCTCGCACTGTAAGTGCCCATCTGAGCCCTTCTCATGAGTCCATCCAGCATCCCGTAGCTAATAATCATTGCTAAATGATTTTTATGATAAAAAGAAGAGGAAGAAGAGAAGGAGGAGGAGGAAAAGAAAGAGGAAGAAGAAGTAGACATTTTTGGTGGCTCATACCAGTATTCTGATAACAAAGGCAGAAAGGTACTAAGGTTTAGGGCCAACCTGGGCTAAATGAGGCCCTGTCTCAAAAGAAGGAGCTGAGGAGACGGCTCAGTAGGTAAGTGCGCTTACCCGAGGGCCTTGGTTCAAGCCCCCCCCACCCCCCAGCACCCACATAAAAACTCAGGTATGGCCTATGGCCGCAAGTGCCGGTAACCCCAGACTGCAGAGTAGAGGTCTGAGGACCCCAGGAGCTTCCTGGCCAGCCACTTAGAGAAAATGGCATGCGTCCACTTCAGTGCTAGGCCCTGTCTCAAGGTTACAAGGTGGAGAAGAGTGGAGGCACACGCACGTGTTCAGCTCTGGCCTCCTCATATGTGTGGCCATGTAACTGCACTAACACACTCATGTGCATGCTCCACAGATGCAGGCTTTGAACTTTTCCAAACCTACTTACTTTATTTGGGGTTCTTTAATGTTTCTACCCCTTCTAACCCACTGACCCTAGGCAGGAGAGAGAAAGAGGTTAATGGCAATAGGAGATGTAGACCTTTTTAGACTCAGTTGGAGCCGTTCCACTGACATAGTCTGCAGGAGTCCAGCAGGCCAGCAATTCAGCCACGGGGACTGCAACTGCAGCGCAGCAGCGGGAACCTGGAACCTCAAAGTGTTCTCTGGAGCAGTTCTCTCTAAGAGCATCTTGAAGTGGAGCGATGAACAGCCAAACAATAGGAAGCAATGCCAAAACCCAAAGGCCCTGCCTCCTGTTTGGGGCTTATACATACATACTCTCTGTCTCTGTCTCTGTCTCTGTCTCTGTCTCTGTCTCTGTCTCTGTCTCTGTCTCTGTCTCTGTCTCTGTCTCTGTCTCTGTCTCTCTCTCTCTCTCTCTCTCTCTCTCTCTCTCTCTCTGTCTGTCTCTCTCTGTCTCTCTCTGTGTCTATCTCTCTGTCTCTCTGTCTCTCTGTCTGTCTCTGTCTCTCTCTGTCTCTTTCTGTCTCTCTCTGTGTCTATCTCTCTCTCTCTCTCTCTCTCTCTCCCAGAGTCCATACTAAGATGTTTTTCAGCTGGCAAAGACCATGCCCCTGCAAGAGGTGGTTCCTCTCCTAGTAGACAAACATCACCTGTTCTCTCACAAGTCTGTTCCCCATCCCACACTTGGGATCAAAGCAAGCACGTGCTTACATCCACTACACACAAAGAAGGAAAAAAAAAAAGAGAGGGGAGAGGACAAAGTGGTAGAGGAAGAAGGCAGCGTACCCAAGTGTCCCTGCATTCTAAACCCTTAACTCTTCTCTCTGGCTTGCAGCCTCCAGAGGGTGTGCCACACTCCGAGCCTCGGTTTCCTCACCCTTAAAATGAGGCTGGAGAGACAGTTTGGCAGTTGAGAGCATTTGCTGCTCAACCGTAAATACAAGAATCGGGATCCAGCCCTGACGTAAAACAGCAGGCGTCATACAGAAACCTATAACTCAAGCTTCAAACAGGGCTGAGGCAGGAGGATCACTGGGGCTTCCAGCCTAGCCAAGGAAACACAAATTCCAAGTTTAGGGAGAGACCCTGCCTCGAAGGACTATAGTGAGTGTAATAGAGGCCATCCACTTCTCTCTTCTGGCACAACCTCAGAGGCATGCACACACACACACACACACACACACACACACACACACACACACACGAATATGGGTGACAGCTCCACTTAACCTTGTTGTTTTAATTGAAAATCCCGGATCATTCTATTTTACCAATAAAGTCTTAGGAGTCAGATGCTGTGGTGAAAAGACAGGATGGAAGCTGTAGCTCTCAAATGCTGTTCCCAGAAGGCATCAGTTATTAAAGGAAAATCACAGTGTCAGGCATGTGATAGTTCCCTACAAGTATTTGTCAGGGGTACCTCAGAGACCCCACTCCGCCCCACCCCCCACCCCCCAAAAACAAAAGCTAATGGCTCTTGATTGCCTACCATAATGAGATAGTAAAATTCTATTGCTGAAGACATCGCACACTTTGGTTACAGGGCATAAATAAATTGATCCGGGGTGCTGGAGAGATGGCTCAGAGGCTTTTCGAGATGATATGGGTTCAGTTCCCAGCACCCACATCAGGTGGGTGAACACAACCAGCTCCAGGGGATAAAAGTCCCTCTTCTAGACTCTATGATCATGGCATAAACACTGCACACACCCACACAGACACATACACATTAAAACTATAAACCTGAAGCCAGGCATGGTGGCTCACGCCTTTAATCCCAGCACTCAGGAGGCAGAGGCAGGCAGATCACTGTGAGTTTGAGGCCAGCCTGGTCTCCAAAGTGAGTCCAGGACAGCCAAGTCTACACAGAGAAACCCTGTCTTGAAAAACCAAAAAAATAAAATAAGTAAATAAACCTGGAATTAACCAGGAAATTTCCTCCTTGCCATCTAGCAGCCCAATTGAGAAAAGACGTCAGTGGTTTTACCCAGCACTGGCCCCTGAATACTACAACACCAACCTTCCAGGAGAGATAAACCCACTAGTGCAATAGTAACGTGGCTGTAACCAACCACTTTCCCCACCCCACCCCACCCCCTTGGATTTGAGGCCTGTCTGCTCTGCAGGAAGGAACTTGTACCTGGTACTATAAACCTAGTAAAAAAACAAACAAACAAACAAACAAACAAAAAACAAACAAACCCATGACCTGGGAGTTCAGAGGCCCTAAGGGAGAACATTCTACTGTTTTTTGCTAAATGATCGTGTTGTTACGCTGCCTTCTAAATATCTGTCTACAACAATAGAGTCTTCCCTCTCAGCCTTGGTCAGAGAAAGCTTCTTCCTGCAGTGGACAGAAGTCAATGCAGTGACTCATGACTGGTCAAAGATCTGAAAATCAGTGTCTGTCAAGTGTTCCATCCTTAAAGAGATATCTTTGTTTTGTTTTGTTTTGTTTTTTTCGAGACAGGGTTTCTCTGTGTAGCCCTAGCTATCTTGGACTCACTTTGTAGACCAGGCTGGCCTCGAACTCACAGCGATCTGTTGGCCTCTGCCTCCCGAGTGCTGGGATTAAAGGCATGCGCCACCACGCCTAGCTTAAAGAGATATTTTATATCACCCCCATTCCCACCCCAGAGCATAGGGGGCATCACTTAAGGGAAGAAAGAGTGTCAAGCTGAGGGGTGGGGAGGTGTGCTGTGAAACGCTGTCTTCTGGACATGGCATGGCTACTGCACTCATGAACTCATGCTGCGGTGGCTGCCTGCCTGAGAACTGCCCAAGAGGAAGCCTGTGGGGACCCCAGCATGGAAGGGAGAGGGCTCCAAGGGCCCGCCCTTAGGGGAGGAGCTTTGGGCAGCTGATGGCTTCTGAGGAAGGACAACCAATCTTCAGGTGTGGGACCTCATGGAGATTACCTACGTGCTAGTGGAAGCCTCACATCCATGTGCCTACAGGCAAAAATAACAGGTGAGTTGTTTTTTTGTTTTTGTTTTTGTTTTGAAGTAGAGAAGTGTAGGAATGGGTATGTTGGGTGGGTCTAAAGGAAATAAGATAGGGAGTGCAAGTATATATAATCAGGGTACATACATGAAATTTAAAATATCGATTTTTTTAAAAGATTATGTTATTGGTTTTTTTTTTTTTTTAACACAAGTTGGCCTTGAAGTCTCCATCCTCCTCCCTCAGCCCCAGTGCTGAGACTATGTGTCTCCGCATTGGGCTCTGTTTTGTTTTTCTTTTGGAGGCCATTCCCTCCCCCAGCTCCCTGGGACCTAGCTCCCTTGTGCTGCAGGGATCTAATGAAAGGGTCATGCAAGAGTGCTGTCACCAACAGCCACTAAGCTCCCCCGGAGACAGTGGTGGGTCTCTTTTGGAGGCTTCAGGACTGCCTTTGCTGGACTCCCTTTAGCTCAATGGGCCTTGGGTGTGTAAAGAAGCAACTCTGCCTCTCTGTGGGCCGCAGGAGAAGCTCCAGCGCAGAGCCTAGCCGCTCTGGGAGTGCATAGGGCAGCCCTGGGGTCAGCACCGGAACCCAACTCTCCCTCACCCCCTCTGGCTCTGAGGGTGAGCAGGTTCTCACAGCTTTCCCATATCCTTTGGCAAGTGGTATCCTGGGGGTTGCGGGGACATTCTCAGTGCTTTCCCTTGCAATTCCAGTTCCAGGGGGATCTGAAGTCCTCTTCTGAAACCCATGGTCACGTACACATGTGATTACATCCACGCCAGACACCCTCAAACGCACATGAATAAAGTTAATTTTTTAAAAACTTATTTCGAAACAGAGTCTCTTTACGTAGGCCTGGCTGTCCTCAAAAGCACTATATGTAGACCAGGCTGGCCTCAAACTCACAAACTGCCTGTGTCTCCTGAGTGCTGAGATGAAAGGTCTGCACTACCACACATGGCTAAAAATAAATAAATAAATAAATAAATATTTTTAAAGGAAAGGAAAATGCTGTTTTTAGCCACATGTGGTAACACTGCCCTGAAGTTCCAGCACTAAGGCTGAGGCAGAAGGATCATAAGATCAAGGCCAGCCAGGGCTAAGTAGTAAGTTACAGGTCAGCCTAGTTCACCAAATGGGTTCCTATCTTACAAAACGAAGACTAAGAAGAGTAAACCCAGTGGGCAGAGCACAAGGCTTGGCCTTCAGTATTGCATGCGTGGGGTGCGGTGGCACACGCGTATGATCCCAGAGCTTGGGAGGGGGAGACTAGAGAGTCAGAAGTTCAAGGTCATCTGTAACTACGTAGTGAGTTTGAAGCCGACCTGGGCTACCAGAGACCCTTCCTAAATAAATAGAAGAAAAAAAAAAAAAAAGAAAAGGCAGCCTTTTATTGCACGTGGGATGAAGGGTTGGAGATGTGAGGAAAAACACCAATAGGTGGGAGGTGATGGGGGGTGTGGGTGGTGAGGGGGGTGGGGAGTGATGGGGTGTCGGGGGTGAGGGGTGATGGGGTGCAGGGGGTGCAGGGGAAGGGATGACAGACACACACTGACAGCACAGCAGGGGTCAGGGGTTTGCCTGCATACCAGACAGAACACCCCAGGAACTGCAGCATGAATCTCCTGCCAGCGGACAGAAGTGAAGAGGAGGGAGGCCAGAGGAGGCCAGGCCAGCCTACCCTGGAGAATGGCCTCTCGCTCCAGAAAGAAACAGCCAGGCCAGGGGGATGAATGGCCTTGCTAATTGGCCATTTTGTATTTTATGTATTTTCATTAGCAAGATAAAATAACAACTAATCGTGTAACTGTCTCTTGGAAAATAGATGTTCCTTAGGTACCTGTGCCTCGGGGCAGCTAACTAAGCCGATGCTGCTGGCCGGGCTCTGTGCTTTCTACAGGGTAGGGGCTAAAGTCTCAGGGTCATCTGAACTTGTAACCCAGCCAAAGAGCTGGGACCTAAACCAGCCCCTACCTGGGGTCCCACAAAACCCCCCAAAGACACTTCTGGAAGAACCATATGTTCTTGCTTGGCCAGAGAGAAGGTCTTAAACATTTGTCTCCTCATCCTGCAAACCTTGTGCTCCTTCCATCTCAACACAAGTGCTTCAGAAAGCGGGTAACTGGAGGGGAGCCGGGTCTCCATGGTGACCCATCCATCCACTTAGTGGGGCCCATCACAAAGAGGAGGCAGGGCTGAGGAGGTTTGGTTGGTTGAGGAAGTGGGGTAAGGGAGCCTGGTTACCCAGGCAACTCCCTGAGGTCCTAGCCAAGGGCTCAGGATCCCACACATGAGGACTGGGTGTTGTCATGGAGATCTCCTGGCAGCTTTGCCAAGGAGGAGGTCCTTCCAGGTCCCCTCTTGGCCCTCAGGGTCTGGGACAGGAGGTCAGAGCTCAAGATCCTTTCAGAATGATCTGCAGAAAAGAGTAACAGCTTGCTGGAATAGAAAGTTCCAGAAAAGAGAGTGTTCTCCCCCCTGCCTCCCCCTCAAGGCAGGCCCTTGCTCTTGACCTGCCTAGAGAAACCTTCCAAACTTCCTCCCAGTGACCTGCGCCTCTGTCTCTCCATCTCTTGGCCCTCTTTTCTCAGTGATGCTGAGGAGTTCAGGCAGCGAGCTTACCCATGGGTCTCCATGACGACCAACCAAGCCTTTGGTCTCCATGGAGACAAGCCCTCAAAGTTGTTCTTATTTATTGGGAATTTCAAAGGATTTCACACACTTCCTTGGCCAGGCTGGGCATTTGAGAACTAGAGGCAGAACCATTTCTTAGTCTTCAGAAAGGGGCCGAACGAAGGTCGAAAGGTGCTGACGACAGCTAAAATGTGCCTTCCAGGCAGCCAAGAGGCGGCCCTGCTTGGAGCTGCAGAGAGGAAGAGCCGTTTCTCAGCTTTCTCCTAGCCTGCCAGATGCCAGGGGGAGGCTCTCAAAAGCCACTTTGCAGCCACCATGCCCAGGGTAATTCTAACCACAGCTTCAGAAGGCCCACAGAGCAAATGAGGCACAACCTGGTTCTCATTAAAGAACTCACAGGAATATATGGAAAGCCAAAAATCGAAAAAACAGAAGACGAGGAGGAGCTTGGAGCCAAGAGAAAATAAGATAAGAGCAGCCAAAAATGATGCACATTCTACCAGATATAAACTCTGAAAAGTGACTCAAATTCAACTCTGAGCTTCCTGGTAGCCATAGCGAAGAAGGAAACAAGATGCGAAGTCTCTGAGACGACAGTTGATGTTTTGGGAAGGCATGTTGGACATTAGAAGGATCACGTGAGCTGTCTTCTCTCGGGCTGGCCCCGGCACTCTGCCTTAATATGTTCTTCTTGCCAACCCTAAGTTGTTAGTGTTCCCTTTCTCAAGTCAAATGAGCTGTTTAACTCATGCTAGGTGATTATGTGCGATTTATTCCCAGTCTAGTATATGGCACAAACCCAATAGAATCCATCAGAGTAAAGAGACCTGGGTGAGATTTATTAATACAATCATATCAACCAGGATATTTTGAGTTGCACATTATAACAGCCTTGACTCAAAATGGCCTTGCCAAATAGAGGATGTGTCATTCCATAAAACAGCAGGGGCCGGGCATGGTGGCTCACGCCTTTAATCCCAACACTCAGGAGGCAGAGACAGGTGGATCGCTGTGAGTTCAAGGCCAGCCTTGTCTACAAAGGGAGTCCAGGATAGCCAAGGCTATGCAGAGAAACCCTGTCTCAGAAAACAAAACAAAACAATCGAGTCTGAAGCAGGGCAGTCCCTGGCTGGTAAATTCTGCCCGTGTCATCCAGAATCCAGGCGCTGCCCACCTTTGAGCTAGTTAGCCACCCTCAGTGTGCTGCTAGCTCTGAACCCTCAGTGGTGGCTTTCAGGGTTCCAGGCATCACGTGTAGCAATGTGTCAATTTGGGATGTGGATTACTCCCAGCACTCAGAATGCAGAGGCAGACGGATCTCTATGAGCTCTTGGCCAGCTGAGTCTATACAGGGAGACCCTGTCTCACTGTTACCAGAAGCCCTGAGCCTATTTTCCTGGCCATGTCTAGGTTACCTGGTCCCTGTAGACTGCATCCAGAGCAAGGTGAATATGGGAACAGACCAGCCATGTTTACACTGAGTCACATGGAGTGGGAGCTTCAGGGCCAAACTGAGACTTGGCCAAGGACAAAGTGGATGAAGGGATGTTGGGAGGGGGGTTCTTTTGTTTTGGTTTGTTTTTCCAGACAAAGGTTCTCTGTGTAGCCTTGGCTGTCCTAGACTCGCTTTGTAGACCAGGCTGGCCTTGAACTCACAGTGATCTGCCTGCCTCTGCCTCCCTAGTGCTGGGATTAAAGGCATGCACCGTCACACCCAGCTGGGAGGGCGGTTCTTAAGAAGCAACCAGAAGGGATGATTTCTGACCTGCCAATCTAAGGAGGTGCCCCTGGAATCCACCACCAAGAGGCCAACCTGACAGGAAGATGGTGAAAGCTAATTGGCTGGTAGAGGCTCAAGAGGCGCTGAGCCCTTGTGAGGGCATCCCAGGTCCAGGTGAGGGGGACCTTCATCCTCCAACACTCTGTCACTGTGAGGAACTGCCTCTGAGCTGTGTTCTGGACATAAAGGCATAGCAACTCAGAGGACTGTCCTTCTCCAGAGGGAGTGTTCTGTGCAGCCAGCTGGCCATTAGAAATAAAAGGACCAAGAATCAGAGAGAAGTACACAGCTGTGATCAGGGAACCCCGGAACATGTGGCCACAGCGCCCACTGTAAAAGGGACTTTACTTCCCATCTGGCTGGCAGCAAGTACTTCGAGGGCAAGGGTTGGTCTGCCATGGGTCAAAATGTCCTGGGCTCGGGGGTGGGGGGGGGGGGGTGGGGGGTGGGGGTGGGGGTGGGGGGCCAGGGGTTCAAAGAAGACAGTGGTATGGTGGGGAGCTCTGAGCAGAGCTCAGGGCCATGAGGTAGATTTGGGGGGTGAGTAGCTATTCTTATAGGTCTCAGAGAGGGTCCAATTTCACAGTAGGAGCCTGCAGCTAGGGTGTCTTTGATTCCCTGGCTCTCCGTGGGGTGTCTGTCTCTCCGGGCATGCCAGAATCAAACTGTGAGGGCGGAAGGCTGCAATACAAGGGACCTGAGCGGCGGAGGGACCTTCGCCACAGCACACTGACTGCCCAAGCGGCCACTCAGTAGACTGGAGCTGAACAAACAAAAGGAAGCTTCGTGCCCTGGCATCTCCTGCTCAGAGGAAGCTGGAGGGTGGGGGCTCCTCTCATCCTCAAGTGGCGCAGAGGCAGCCCCCACCCCAGCCTACCCTAGAGGATTGGGGGCAGGGGGGCAGGTGTCAGGTCACTCTGTTTCTAGGGCAGAGGCAGGATTTGGGAGGCGTATCTGTAAGTCAGGTGGTGGTGGGGGGCAGAGGGTGGGGCGCCTCTCAGGAACTGTGTGTCCCTGTGAAAAGCACCTCAACCGTTATATAAAAGCTGCCAATGAATTCATAGCAACCCACACTGGGCCTCACCTCCCAAAGGCTCCTACAGACATAACCTCATGTGTTTGTCACAGCTACCCACAACTTACTGAGTGTCACCTTACTGCCTCCATCACCTCAAGTGAAGGAAAAGCACAGGGAAGTGAATTCACCTGTCTGACATCAAATGGCTCCAATGGTTCAGATCCCCTGAGGTCAGGTCCCAGTCACTCCCCTGTGTACATCAGAAGACCTCTGACTCCCTGTGGTCCGTAGGCTCCTGCACTTTGAGCTCAGTACAGTGAAAACCGGGTCCTCTTTGCTCCCTTCCAGGGCCCGATGCTTCATCAGGGGGCGTTCACACTCTTGTCACCCTCCTTCATGGTACATGGCTGGTGGTGGCGTTTGCCTACCTATCCAAAGTTAGGTATGACGAATCAGCTTTGGCCTGTGACAAAGTGATGGAAGTGACACAGGACGGCAGTGCACAAAAGTGGGGGAGGCTTCCCAGACTGGGAGTAACAGAGGCCTGGGATAAGTCATTCCAGTGGGAACAAGCTATGAGAGGGTGGAGCTGGAGGTGGGGCTTCCATGGAGACAATCCCAGCCACAGCAGGGAAGGGAGAGGAAGGGGGGGGGGGGGAAATAGGAAGGAAGGGAAGAAAGTGAAGAAGGGAAAGAAATGGCATTAGGAAAGGAGAAAGGGGGAAAGAAAGGGAAGGAAGAGGAGGAGATGAGAGAGAGAAATTAGGGGATGTTTGTTATTGCCCATGACCTGACTGGGTCCAGCACGTATTAGTAAGTGCTCAATAAATTTAATGGAATAAAATAAGAGTGCTGGTGAGATGCCGCAGAAGGTAAAAATGCTTGCCTCCAACTCTGACGATCTAGGTTCCAGACCAGAGGCCCACATGGTGGAAGGAAAGAACTGTCCTCTGACTTCACTGGGCGCTGTGATGCACACATGCCCAATAAGAAAATAAATAGAGGGGACAGGAGAGATGCCTCAGCAGTGAAGAAAACTGGTTGCTCTTTCAGAGGACCCAGCTTCAATCCCCAGTCCCACAAGGCAGCTCACAACTGTCTGCAACTCCAGTTCCAAGGGAGATCTGACGCCCTCTTCTGGCTTTTGTAGACACTGCACATACATGGTACACAGACAATTCATACAGGCAGAAACACTTGGGTACCTAAAAGTAAAAATTAAAAATAGATTTAGAGGAAAAAATAGATTTAGATATTTTTAAGAAGGAGGAGGGGAGCTAGCATGAACAAGACCTGTGCAGAACCACCCACCCATCCCCCACCCCCACCCCCACCTACCTCCACCCCACCTCCACCCCACCCCCACCCCCACCCCCACCCCCTGAGCTGGACAGGTGAGAAGTGAGACTGGCAGTTCCGAACCTGGAAAACTTCCAGAAGCCCATGAAGGCAATGCAGTGCTGAAGCAGGGAACATCCTTCCCTGCACTCTCTCCCACTCTCTAAGACAGAGACAGAATGTCCCAGAGGTGCTCCTGTTACCTCCCCAGCTATGGACAGGGTGGCCCACAGCCCAGAAGGAGAAAGGCTACTGCCCCCGCCGATGGAGGACTGTTTTCTGCCAAATGAATAATTCATTGCAAATGACTTTGAGATGAGTCGAGGCTCCATGTTGCCACCTGATTATGTGTACCATAAAAAGCAATGACAGTAATTTATCTCCTTTCCCTAGCAGGGCGGGCTGGGCAGGGGAGGAAAGGCTGCATGCCTGGTGTGGGGTCAGGAATCATTTCTCTTAGCAGTTAGGCTGCAAGCTGCTGACACCTTTACTGATTTGATATTAAATAATTCCAGCCTTGGTCTCCAAGCAGGGGGAGGGGTCTGACTTGTCTTCCCTGGGGGGAGATCTCAGGGGCACCAGAGAAGCAGGGCCAGTGGCCAGGGAAGAAGGCCCTGCGTGGTTTGACCTCATTAGCTGAGCCACGAGTTGTCTTTCTTTTCTCTACGATCTTTGGAGTGAGCCACAGCCCCGCACTGCAAGTGACAACCTCGACCTCACATCAGCTGTGTGGGCTGCACAGAGGCAGTCAGCAAGGACATACTGTCAAGGGATGTCCTCAGTCTATCAACTACAGGACATCAACTGCTAAGAGGCAGGAGCTCCCCTGACATGCCCACCACTACTGATACCCCGCCCCCCCCCCCCCGCCCCAACCCCCACCCCACCCTAAAGGCACAGGAAGTTGGTCCTCCCATCTTCATACTGGAAACATCACAAGGCCTTCACCTCCCAGATAAACTTCTGATTTTCTTTCTGTTGTTTAAATTTTTTATTCCATATGTTTTGAGTGTTTTGCCTGCACGAATGTCTCTGTGCACGTGTGTGCAGTGGCCCACAAAGTACAGAAGAGGGTGTCAGATACCCAAGAAATGGAATCACAGCTGCTTGTGAGGCGCCATGTGGATGCTGGGAACTGAATCTGGGTCCTCTGGAAGAAAACAGCTGGCGCTCTTACCCGGCACTGAGCCATCTCTCCAGCTTCAACACTGAATTTCTGAGGTAAGGTAAAAGTTTAGTAAGATCAATAAAATCATTTAGGGGAGCTTTGGGGAAATTTTTTTTAATTAAAAATTTTTATCCTGAGATAATAGGTTTGTCTGTGGTTGCCCCCTTTACTCAATGACTATCTCCCCAGTGATAATATCACAGAAAACTGTGTTGCAATATCATGAAGAGAAATTGACATCGTAATCCATCCACCTTGTTGGTTTTGCATGTACTAATCTGGGTGTCTGTGTGTGCATTTTTATGACGTGTGGCTCTTCACACACACACACACACACACACACACACACACACACACACACACACACAGAGTCGATGCACATTGAGTCCCATGTTTTATTTTGGATTCTCCCCTCCTTAGCAGATGCTCACACCGGGCTGGTGGGTTAGCAGGTAGTCTGTCCCCTCACTGGACAGACCCAGACTTTCCCAAGAGTCACCTCTGCAGCTGTAGGCCAGTTAACCAACCTCGCTAAGAGTCGACAAGAAGCACATTCACGTTGCTTGCTTTAGAGGTGGATGGAGCTAGGTGTGGCAGAGCGTACCTGTGTTCCCGGGACTTGGGAGGATGAGGCAGGAGGATGGAGAGTTTGAGCCTGGGCTATGTGGTGAGTTCAAGGCCAGATTGGTTTATATACAGACACCTCGTGTCAAAAAAAAAAAAAAAAAAGGAAAAAAAACCAACTTAAATCAATAAAATGAAATGATGGAACTTGCTAAATATTGGAGACAACGGAGGTGAGAGGTATGCATAGCAAAACGGAAGTGGCTCCTGGGGTCAAGGTGTTGTAGTTTGCTAAGTGGAGGGGAGAGAACATCAAGTCTCTGCCTTCAACCTCAGGCCCCCACTGTGCATGGGTCCCCTGCCCCCCTCACCCCCCTACCCCCACCCTTCCTCCACCCTTCCTCCCTAAACATCACTTAAGGACTTTCAAGCAGTTTCCACAACACAAGACCAAGGACAAGGGTGACCCAAGGTTGTCTGTCCCTTGAAGACTCACTGTGTGTAAAGGTGTCACATGGAAAGGAAGTTAAGGCTCCTGAATCAAAGCAGTTCATGTCTGAAGCCTACAGTGGACATTGGAGCTGACTTAAATAAGCCTGCTGTTATTTCCACTTGAGAAATCTATGGTGTCTCTCTCTGGCCATCCTCCAGTTTCCAGTACAACAACCCCAGCCTCACCGCCAGGTGTGTGGACCCATCCCTGGTTGGCAAACGCACACATGGATGGCTGCACGTGCAGGCGCGTGCACTCCAGAGCTGTGCACTCATAATCCTGTGCAGGGTGTCATCCTTTGGGAGGATGGACTGTGAATGTCAAGGCCGCCCTGTGAGTGTGGGTTCCTGCAGAGCCCATCCCTCACCTGCGTCAGGCTGGAGGGAAGCAGCAACACAGCTGGCACGCAGGCTCTTTGATTATTTATGAAGCTTTCGTTATTTCACGTATAAATAATCAATGACTGCAAAGCGTGGCCGGCGCTGCCGTGGAATATTCATGAGCAACATTTGTGGGGATTTCGGCAGCTGCCTGGGCCGCAGATGCAATGGCTTGCATGTGCAAGTGCGCACACGCCACAAATTTTGTAAAAAATCGTGATAATAAAGATTTCATCTGTCAGACTCCAGCCTTGTCTCCAGGAGAAAGGAAGCTGGTGGGTTCTGGCACTCAGTGTCTGGGCCTGGTGTTAGCTGGAGCCCCCACACCAGGCCGTAGAGAGGGGAGGCTACAAGTCCCAGCCTCTCAGTGAGGACGTCCTGTCTGAGACAGATAATCTGCTGTTACCCCCAAGTTTCACCAGCCCTGATGCTGAATCAAGTTCTCCCAGCCAAAGATGAGTGGTCCTTTCCTCCAGTGCTTCTGAGGCAGGCCTGCCAATCCTAGAAGAGGATGCTTTGAGGGTAAGGACTCCCTAGAATCCAGAACAAGGTGGAAAACTGTCCAGTGGGCAGGAGGACCGACTCCAGGTTCCCCACTAGAGGAGGTGGCCTGAGCCGATAGGACCAGGATGCTCCAAGGCTGGCCCTTGCTTAGTTCTTTGACACCCCCCCCACCCCCCCGCCCGCCGCAACAGACTTTCTGCTCTTTCCAGCCAGCACATAGCTGCTGCTGCTGTTGCTGCTACTACTCCCTAAAAGCTGGGCTAAGCCATTCCTTTGGGCTTTGGAGACGTAGACACTCTACTTCTGTCCCACCTCCCACTCTCCTCTGTCCCACACCTACATTAAGCTGTAAACTGTGACAGTGGTAGCTTAGCGCTGAAGTCCCTTCTACTCCAGCTGTGCCAGCTCCTGGCTGTGTGCCCTTGGGTAAGTTATTTAGCCTCTCTGTGTCTATGTTTCATCTTCTAGAAAGGTGAAGTAACAGAAAAACAAACAAACCCCCCCGACCTTGTAATAAGAATCAAATGTATTAGTACAGTGAACATGCATGGCCAGATGCCTGACTAGAGGCCTATCTGAAAGTGGACAGTCCCTCACGCCCCTGACATGCACAGTTCCCCATGCACTGAAGTGGGCAGTCACTTGTACTTCAAAGGGGGCAGCCTTTTGTCCCTCTATCATAATTGCAATATCCCCAACACTTTGAAAACAAACAAACAAAAGACTGTCTAAAAGCTCATTTGGCAGCAAACTCATCGCTGAACTGGCCTTCGAGGCTTTTCTATTTACCACATCGGTGAGCCTTGTCTCCTGTACTTTGCTATTGAAATAGGAGTCTGCTGGAGGGAGGCATAAATACAGAAAACATTAAGTTTCTAAAATCTGGGGAGGAAAAAGCCAACATCTGAAATGCAGTTGGCCCCAAAGGTTTCTCTCAAGAACTGGGGGGCTGACAGCAGCCACTGACTTGACCCTGGTGTATCTATCTGTTCATAGAAAGCACCTAGCACTTAGGAGGTGGAGGATGGAGGATGGAGCATTGGGGATCAGCCTGAGCTACATAGTGAGATCTTTTTGACTCAAAACAGGAAGTTGAGAAAGCGGCTCAGTTGACACAGTGCTTGCCTAACATGCACATGGCCCTGAGTTCAATCCCCAGCACCGCACAAACCAGCCCTGCAATCCCAGCCCTCGGGAGGTGGAGGAGGCAGGAGGATCAGAAGTTCAAGGTCATTCACAGCTACATGAGAGAGTATAAGGCCTGCCTGAGGCACACGGGATCCTGGGAGGAGGAGGAGAGGGAGGACAAGGGGGGTGGGGGACAGGAGAGGGTGGGAAGAGGAAACGAGGACAGAAGAAAAAATGAACAGTGTCTGGTACCTCAGACAAAGCCAGCTTTATTCAACTCCATGTCTATGACTGACACACAGCAGTGCTCCCTAAATATTGGTGGACATACTGACTGTGCCCTGCTGACTCTTCTCCAGAGAGTTCTGAGCCACAGACTCAACTTAAACCCTTGCTGTTGGTGGGAGAGCAGAGTTGAAGTCTCTCCCGGCCTCCTCTGGGCTCCCTTAGAGGATGGGGCCACAGGTTACCAGGCTGCCCCCCCCCCTTGCTCCTGGTCAAGGCACCTGGGCCTCAAGGGCAGGCCTGCTCTTCCGGGAAAGCAGGAGGTTGATCTCGCCCCCCCTCCCCCACAGCCAACCCTTCCCACAATAGAAAGGCCTGTAAGGAAGGAGCCATGCCATACAATGAATGGAGGCGTCACCTTTGCTGGATGGGGAACAGGCAAGCCTGTTCAACTACACATAGGAGACTCACACACAGTAGACGCTGGGTCCCCTCCGCCATCATCACAACCCAGGGGCAGGGCTCCTAAGGTGGGGGGCACTAGTGGCCACATCCCACTCCTCTACCCTGGAGTCAGAACCAAAGGACAGAGAGACCTGGAATCCCCCGTTGGCAAAAGTGATCCCAGCAGGTTAGCACTTACCACAGGTCAGATGACAGGGTCGGGTTAGGGCTAGGGTTAGGGTTAGGCCCAAGGCTCGGTGATTTTTTTTTTTTTTTGGTTTTTCGAGACAGGGTTTCTCTGTGGAGCCTTGGCCATCCTGGACTCACTTTGTAGACCAGGCTGGCCTCGAACTCACAACGATCCACCTGCCTCTGCCTCCCAAGTGCTGGGATTAAAGGCGTGCGCCACCACGCCCGGCCGGCTCGGTGATTATTACAGAAAAGGTGGCAGGAGCTGGGACCTGCTCCCAACAGGGTCCGCTGGGATTATACCACTGGCCCTAAGTGGTCCTGCTCTGTCCCCCTCTCCTGATCCTCACTGGTTCCCTGTCTTTATTCACTGCCCAACCCTTGCTCATCCTCTGGTTTCCTAGCCCCTGAACAAGCACCACACACACCTCCCTTACCCTGGGGTGGGGAGGGCGGTGCATATCTGACCTGCTGGACCTTGAAACCAAGCTGAGGAGAGATGACTCCCCTTGGCTAACCACTTCCATCCCAGCCCATTAAACACAAGGAGTCGCAATATGATCCTCATCTGGCAGCTACAACAAATCCAACCAGAGATTCAATCAGCCCCAGATACTCCGCTCACTTTCAAGATGGCGGGGCCTCGGCTACACAAAGGTCAGGCAGGCTCCAGGCAGCACTATTTTTGTTTGTTTGTTTGTTTGTCTTGCTTTTTAATGACAGAGTTTCTCGTCAGTCATGGACTTACTTTGGAGGCCAGGCTGGCCTTGAACTCAGAAATCTGCCTGCCTCTGTCCCCCTGTGTGCTGGGATTACAGGTGTTTGTTTTTTGTTTTGCTTGTTTGTTTTTCAAGACAGAGTTTCTCTGTAAAACAGCTCTGGCTGTTCTGGAACTCACTCTGTAGTCCCAGCTGGCCTCGAACTCACGGAGATCCACCTGTCTCTGCCTCCCAAGTGCTGGCATTAAGGGCATGTGACACCACCGCCCGGCCTCCAAGCAGCACTTCTAAGGCTACACTGATCACCGTTTGTAGGCCAGCGACATGGCTAGCCTATAAAGCAAGCGGAAAGAGAGCTGCCACAGGTTCAAGGGCAAGATATCACACTCAGAGACCAGCTTGTTCCTGCTCCCACTACCCAGAAAGGACCCAGAACCACTTGCTCCTACAGCTGAGTCAACACATGTTTTCCTCTTATAAAACCAACCCCATGCAGGCTCTCCAGAACTCCGAGGCTGCATCTGAGCTCAGCAGGAAGGAGCTCTGTGATTGATTAGGGATGTCTGCCAAGGCTGCAGTCCGGGAGACAGTGGTGCATATGCCATGTGTTTGCCTGCTCTGCATTCATCACACCTCTGGTGCTGGATTTGTTATGTTGTTTTTTTGAAGCAGGGTCTCACTATGTAGCCTGGGTTGCTCTCAAACTCACCATGATCTTCTCATAGGCATGTTCCACCATACATACTCAGTGTGGCTTTTTGGAGAAAGACTTCATCAATGGTAGAGTTAGACTCCATGTGTCTGTCTGTCTCTGTCTCTGTCATCTCTCTCTCTCTCTCTCTCTCTCTCTCTCTCTCTCTCTCTCTCTCTCTCACACACACACACACACACACACACACACACACACACACACTTGGAAAAGAAGACCTTTTACAAAGCCACTCATAAAATGGTGGTAGGCACATCCCTTTGCTCCATGCCATATGGCCTGCATGCCTCTGGCAAGCACAGACCCTGTTGAAGCTTCATGGCCACATTTACAAAGCGGAAATGAAGTCGCCAGGTTGGTACAAGGGCTCAGACTTTAATCTCCTCTCTATCCATGGCAGTAAAGAATGTTTTTAATTAAAAAAAAAAATCCAAGCTGCCTGCCATGGATCAGAAACACATAGCGAGCAGGAAGGTGCCTCTGGCGAGCTACTCGGCAGGTCCTGGGCAGGTAGCCCAGACAAGAGGGCCAAGTCATTCAGATCAGTAGAACTAAATGACCTACCATGGCAGGTGAGCCGCACTGTTAAATGCTGCTGGAGCACCACGATTCCTCGGGCAACAGATGTAATTCTAACCACAAGCTACCACTTCCTCCTTAGCTAGCATTCCTGACCACTTGCCATCCATCCATACCTCTCTTCCCTGTTCCTCACTCACCAAGCCCAGCCCTGCCTCAGGGCCTTTGCACTTGCTGGTCCCGCTGCCTTATACGACTTTCTGATGTTCTGATGCCCCTGTAGCTCCCACTGCTACTTCCGAAGGTCTCTGTTGAATTGTTATTGGATCAGAGAAGCCCTATTCCAGCAACTTATACGGATCGGACCGCTGCGGCTGGAGAAATGGGTCAGTGGTTAAGAGCACTTGCTATTCTTGCAGAAGGACTGGGGCTCAGTTCCCAGCACCCACATGGTTACTCAGAACCATCCATAGCTCCAGTTCCTAAGGATCCTTCTCCTTCTTCTAACCTTGATGGGCACCAGGCATGCTCATGGTTCACATACATACATGCGAGCAGAACACTCATATACGTAAAAAAAAATCTAAATATAAAAATAAAACAGGCCTTCCCCTGGACAACTCTGTTTGCCTGTTTGTCTGTCTGCTGTTTGTTTGTTTGTTTGTTTAAGGCAGAGCCTCAGGTACCTCACATGGTTTTTGTGGTAACTGGGATCAAACCCAGAGTTGTGTGCCTCTAGGCAAATGCTCTTCCAACTGAGCCGAATCCTAGTGCCCCTCCACTCTTTGTTTGTTTGGTTGGTTTTTGTTTTTGTTTTTTTTTTTTTTGAGACAGGGCTTCTTTGTGTAGCCTTGGCTGTCTTGGACTCGCTTTGTAGACCAGGCTGGCCTCGAACTTACAGAGACCCGCCTGCCTCTGCCTCCCAAGTGCTGGGATTAAAGGTGTGCGCCACCACGTCCGGCTCCCCTCCACTCTTGACTATCATTATTCAGCATCAGGCACTCATCCTGCCCCTCTCTCCCTAGGCAGAGTACAGGTCCCCTGAGGACACGAATCCTGTCCGTTTTATGAACTGCCCTGCCTGTATCCAGTGCCTAGAACAGCTGAGCCCTGGGCAGGCCTCCATCGCTGTGTGTTGAGTGAGGACCAGGCATTCAGTTTAATGCTGATGACACTGAGGTTGGAACAGTCCATGCCTGGCCCAACAGGAGCAGCTGTGCTTTGGGGAGTCCTCAGTGCACTCAGCCACACAGAGCCCCGTGTGACTCCTTCTGTAAACTCAGAGCAGTTCTGCCCAGCAGGACTGCCCCTGCTTTACAGACAGAGACCAGCAGGTGGGGTGACATCTCTCACATCAGTGCAGGGGGGGAAGGGGGGCTGCAATATTATACTCCATGTGTCTAAGCCCCTTTGGTAACTTCTGTGCTTTCCTGGATCTCCCCCGAAAAGCAAAGGCCTCTGTGTTGAATGGACCATTTAGACAATCCCCTTATCTCCACTGGACAGAATTCATCCAGATTTTTTATTTTATTTTATTTTATGTGTCTGTGCCTGAGTGTGTATATGTGCATCATGTGCATGTGGTGCCCAAGAAGGCCAGAAGAACGTGTCACAGGCAGTTGTGAACCGCCATGTGGGTGCTGAGACTCGTAGCTGGGGTCCTCTGCAAGAGCAGTGCTCTTAACTGATGAGCCATCTCTCCAGTCCCCAATCCATACGGATTTCGGACGCCGCAGCCTGACTCCCCCGAC
The DNA here is from genome assembly GCF_964271855.1 of Acomys minous. Taxonomy (NCBI): domain Eukaryota; kingdom Metazoa; phylum Chordata; class Mammalia; order Rodentia; family Muridae; genus Acomys; species Acomys minous. The sequence continues at coordinate 121,721,278 of NC_140487.1, forward strand.
TTGCTTCACATGCAAGCTGTCTCTCACCATCCCACGTTCCCCAGAGCTACCCAAGGCCAACGGAGACACCTTGCTAAACCTGGAGAGAGTGTGTCCGTGGGCTTCATGCTCCATCAGCTCTCTCTGCCCTTTGTCCCTTCCCAGGTACTTGCCTTGCCATGGTGATTCATGAGCCCTGTCAGTGTGCAGCCTGAGCCACAGAGACAGCTAGAAGCGGCAAGGTTGTGAGCGGCTGTCCATCAGGCCAACGGGGGTGGGGGGGTGGGGGGGTGGGGGGGCGGGGGCTGAGGGCTGGTCAGAAACACAGGAAGGCAGGCAAGCAATCCAGACCCTCAGGGAGACAGCGGATCCTACGGAGGCACTTGCCACACTCAGTCCGAGGGCAGCGAGGGCGAAGGGGGCTGGCTTGCAGCAGAACCAGGGAGATGGGGCATGAAGACACAGGAATTGTAGCGTAATAAAGACAGTGGCAGCAGGAGCAGGAGACAGGAAGGGTTAGACGAGTCGGAAGCAGCCCTGGGGTTGCTGAGTCTCTTTATTGCAAAGACAAAAGAAAACTGCAAACGACAGGTGGACAGACTGGGTTAGTGGGATGTACTCTTTGGTAGCTGTGTTGAGGACCCAGTTGAACTCACCACCCAGGTAGCATTCCTCACCAACCCATCTGCCAGGTGCCAAGAAAGGCCAGCCTCTGTCCCTGAGGCCCCCATCTGCCCATCTTCACAGGCTTTCTCATTAAACCTTGAGGCTTCTCACCTCTTCCTCATTTCCTCAGCGCCTCCTATGAGGCCTTCTGCCTCTTGTCCTATTTGTCTCCCTGCATTTGGCTTTTTGTGGCCTTTGGTGACATCTGTCTTTACCGGCCTCTGCCTGGATGTAGATTCCCTTCCACATGATCCCATCTTTTAGGGGCGGGCTGGCCTCTCTAATGCACCCATTCACTGGCCAGAGGGGCCTCAAGCCATCAGGCTTTGCAGAGGATGAGGGAGCACCACCTTGCTCTCAGCTGTGGGAAGTTGGCACAGAGCTAAGTTACAGAAGACAGGCAATATACCTCACAGCTTTCTTTTTTTCTAGAATAGAGTTGATGTTTCAGGCCAGGCCTTGCTAAATGCTGGGACACACACACACACACACACACACACGACAGACGACAGACAGACACAAAGAAACACAGAGATGCACACACAGTGACAGACAGACATATAGACACAGACATAGTAACAGATAGACAATCAGGCAGACACAGTGACACACACAGTGACACACAGAAACACACAACAAACTCTCTCTCTCTCTCTCTCTCTCTCTCTCTCTCTCTCTCTCTCTCTCTCACACACACACACACACACACACACACACACCAGACAGACACTGTAATAGACATACCTGCTCTGAGAAGTTAAGATGGTTTTATAGCCAGACTCAAAGAGCCAGGCACAGTGGCTCACACCTTTAATCCCAGCACTGGGGAAGCAGAGGCAGGTGGATGGATCACTGTGAGTTCAAGACCAGCCTGATCTACAGAATGAGTCTAGGACCGTTAAAAGTCAAGGCTACACAGAGAGACCCTGTCTAAAAAAGAAAAAGAAAAAAATCACATCTCTCTAATGGACACCCAGAAACCAGAGACTCATTGTAGCCCCAAACCCAACCTTTCCCCACAGAGCTGCCGCCCACCAGGCTCTAGAAACTGAGCCAGGTAAGGTGCCCCTGGGAATGTCCAGCACCCCAGAGAGGACAGAGGACCCCAGACATTACCCTCCCCAGATGGCAACAGGCGGGGAGGGGCAGCTCCTTCCCTGTTCTCCAGCGATCGAAGGAGAAGATTTATTCCTGGGACACCCTGTCAGCCGGAAAGCTGTTCTCTCTCCTCTTGCTCGCCAGCCCATCTGTTTCCAGGCCCCTGTGAATCCTTTGTTTCCGACTTTCTTTGTACACCCCTTGATTTATGACACTGGGTTTGAATATCTCTTCTCATTTAACATACTTTGAAGCCCATTGGAGTTGTTTCAATAATAAATCAGTCTCAATAAAAAGCAAAGTTCCACCTGCTTATGTAGGACCTAGAAAGTGGCCTTTGTGGGACTGGTGAGGGCAGAGAGGGTGGTGCGCCCCCTAGGGGCTGGAGTGCACATGACAGTGGCCACCCTGAAATACAGACAGGGAGGGTGTCTTTAGCATACACACACCATGTGCACACCATGTGTGCATTCCATATAGTGTGGGTCACTTACTCACCACAAACGCACCACATGTTTACTGCCTGTGCATTGTTTGTATACCACATGTGCACTGTCTGTGTGTGCCACGAATGCATCGTATACACACTATGTGTACCCACCCTGACACACTCAAACAAGGTTGCATCACTGAATGAGGTCAGCAGTGTGAGTCAGCTCCCCACTAGCTGCACCTCCTGTTTCCACCTCAAGACTTCTCATGGGGAGGAGGGGTTCCTCCTCGCTGGCTGGGCCACCGCAGCTGAGGAAGGGCAGCATCATGAAGATCTTTTTTTCTGTTCTCCCAGGCCTGGGCTCTTCTCTCTCCTGGTTCCTGGCTCTGCCCACTCAAGTGATCCTCTCGTCTTCATTATTGATGAATTTTGTGTGTGTGTGTGTGTGTGTGTGTGTGTGAAGGCCAGAGACCAAGGTTGGGCGTCTTCATCTATTGTCTTTTCCCTGGTTCTTTGAGACAGCATCTTTCACTGCACCTGAAGCGCACCAACTCAGCCAGCATGGTGGGTTGAATGGTAGATGTCCCTCCATAGTCTCAGGAATTTGAAAACTCAGTCCCCAATTTGGTGCTATTTGGTAAGGCTTAGGAGGTTTGGTCTTCCGGGAGGAAGTGTGTCACTGGAGGAGGGCTTTGAGTTTTTAAAAGCCTCGCGCCATTCCTGGTTCACTCTCTGCTTCCTGTTGGTAGAGGTGTTGAGACGCGAGTCCCCCGGCTTCTTCTTCCTCTGCCGTGCCTGCCTGCTGGCACGCTTCCCCCAACCATATTGATGATGATCCCAGATCCCTCTAGAACAGAAGTTCTCAACCTGTGGGTTGCGGCCCCCTTTGGCAAACCTCTATCTCCAAAAAAAGATTTACATTACGGTCCGTAACAGTAGCAAAATCACAGTCATGAAGTAGCAGCGGAAATCACTGTATGGCTGGGAGTCACCCCAACCTGAGGAACTGTATTAAAGGGGTCGCGGCAGCAGGAAGGTTGAGAACCACGCTCTAGAACCATAGCTCCCAAATAAATGCTTCCTTCTAGAAGTTGCCTCGGTCATGGTGCTTCATTACAGCAATAGAAAAGCAACTCGGGCTGGAGAGATAGATGGCTGAGAGGTCAAGAGCACTGGCTGTTCTTCCGAAGGTCCTGAGTTCAAGTCCCAGCAACCACATGGTGGCTCACAGACATCTATAATGTGATCTGGTGCCCTCCTCTGGCCTGTAGGCAGAATACTATACAAATAATAAATAAATAAATAATTTTTTTTTTTTTAAAGAAAAGCAACTCATGCAACTGGAATGACTAGATAGCAAGTCCCAGAGACTCCCTCTGCCCCTCCCTCCTCAGCACCAGGTACCCACCCCACACCCAACTTTGTCTGTGAGTGCCAAGGATCCAGGATCAGGTCCTCATCCTTGCAGGCCAGGCACCTTGCCCACAGTTAGCTCTTCTCATCTTGAACTAGTACCCAAGGGTATGGCTGAACTTCCGCCTGCTTCCACGGGAGATCACAGCATCCAACTCCATCGCCTGCCCCAGACCCGGTTCTACCACCCCTACCCCCATGAAGGCTCTGCACTATAGAAATGCCTACTCAAAGCCTGGTGCAGTGGTGCACGCCTGTAATCTCAGCACTCGGGGAAGCAAAGGCAAGGTGGGTTGCTATGAGTTCCAGCCTGGTCTACAAAGCAAATCCAGGACAGTCAAGCCTACACAAAGAATCCCTGTCTAAAAAAAAAAAAAGAATATATATATATATATATATATATATATATATATATATATATATATATATATACACACACACACACACACACACACACACACACACACACACACACACACACATATATTAGATGTGCCCACTCAGGTGTGATGGCAGCCTACATCTGGGAAGACAGGCAGGAACCACCTAGACCCATACACAACCCTGTCAGGCTTAGCTCTGTGACCTTAGGCAAGTGGCTTGACCTCTCTGATATCCATGCCCCATCCTGTGAGGACAGAAAACTCATGTTCCGCTCAGCCTGATGCAGAGGAACTACCAGGAAGGGGTTACTGGCTCCTGCACCCAGGAGCTTCCTGGGAGGGGGAGGGAGCAGGAACTGCAACTCAGGGATCTCAATTTATGGCCAGGACCAGGAACCAACAGTGATGCTGAAGGCTACTTGGAGTGTACTACGTTCTCCTAGCAGTGGGGGATGTCAGAGAGGAGGCTGGAAGGACTTAGGGGATGTGACTTTTCACAAGGCCCCACACCAGCCCCTATAGAAAGAATGCTTTTCTCTGGCACTGGGAACTGTGGCCCAGTTAGGGATCTGCTAATGAGCTCCTCAGTTAGGGATCTGCTAATGGCCCAGTTAAGGACCTGCTAATGAAACCCTCAGTTAGCTCAGGGTTGGCTGAACGAACTGCACATCTGCAGCCTCACCCCAGGTCCCCAGAGCTGAACTTGAGAACAAGAGGTCAGAGGGACACAGAACAGGGGCCCTGTCTTCATTTCAGGCACAGAGTGGGGTGCGCTAGAACCTGAGTGACCAAGGGGCCAGAGCTTACTGCCCAGGGCTGGGTACTTGGATCTGGGGATCAGGCCAGAGGGGAAACTGGGCTGAGCAGGATCGGAGAGAGCTGAGAGGGGCAGGGGTGCCAGTCAGGGAGGGAACCCCAGGCAGACCAAGGGGTTGGGGTGGGGGCAAAAAGCAGCTGCAAGCTGGCCTATCCCAGACAGACCTTGGAGGACCACCGAGTCCCGCCAAGTATGTGGCCCAGAATCTTCTGCAGAGGCTGGTGGTAGGGCTCTTCATCTCCTCCTCTCCCTTGGCAACCCCTTGGAGATGCTCTCTGCAGGGATCAGAAGATGTTCTGAGAGGTGACGGCATGCTATGTTCCCCTAAAAATAACAGCGACAGGTTCATTGCTTGTTGAGAGAGAGAGAGCTGTTCAACTCTCTTGATGGTTCTGTTGGTGCCTCTAGGCCAGTGTTTTCTCAACCTGTGGGTCACGACCCCTCTGGGGTCATGAGACACTTCACAGAGGTTTCCTAAGACCATTGGAAAACACAGACATTTACATTTAAGGTTCTTAACAGCATCAAAATTGCAGTTATGAAGTAGCAACAAAAATAAGTTTATGGTTGGGGGGGTCACCACAACAGGAGGAACAGTATTAAAAGGTCACAGCAGTAGGAAGGTTGAGAAGCACTGCGTCAGGCCCTCTGCCCTCTAGGACCAGGGCTTGTCTGGGTGCCAGGTGAGGCGTTTCTTCTCTGACCATGGGCAGCCACTAGTGGGCCTGGGTACCATCTGCATCTCCCTTTCCTTCTTGTTTCCCTCTCCTGCAGATTCACCTTTATTTCCATCCCTAACATCCACCCTAGGGGCAGAAGGAAGAGGTGTGGGCAAAGATCTCCTTCCCTAGTCTTAGAAGCCAGACTTTGTTCCTCTTGGCTGTGGTCTTCGTGGGAGAGGCATCCTAGTGCCCTCTCCACCTGCCTTGACAGCCCACTCAGCAGAGGCTGACTGCTCCACACGCAGGAAGGCACAGGATCAGCTAAGACCCCATTTACAAGCCAGGTCTAATGGAAAGTGGCGTACTTGCCTTCCAGAAAATAAGGTATGGTTCCCCAGTGCGTGCCCACCTTGGCTTGTGACAAGGCATCCTTCTGTCTCCCTTGCCGCTGCCCTCCCCGCCTCCTGGCAGGTGTTACTGCGGTTATTAATAGAAAGCTGCTTCTGGGGCAGCCGGCTGAGCAGGTGCATCCATCTCCCTGGGAGTGGCTGTCACCCCAGGGTTCTGTGCAGTGCCTGCAGCTCAAGCAGGGCTCTTTGGTCTTATCCTCTTTCCCTCCATCTCCTAAGATTGACATATTGAGGCCTAAGGGCCAGAGGAAGCTGAGCTGCCCATCAGGGACATTCCTGGGAGAGTCTCTCGTCAAGGCAAAAGGTTCACTCCTTTCTTTTATTCATTCAGCAAGCATGTATTGAGCATCTACTATGAGGTACACAGCATTCTCAACCTTAGGGTCACAGCAGTAGATGGACACCATCCCAACCCCCTCCTGTCTCCCAAATACAAAACAAGCCAATAAGTGTAATTTAATTTTTTTTTTTTAATGATCGCCGGGTATAAGGATGCAGGCCTGTAATCCCAGCACTCAGGGAGGCAGAGGCAGAGGCAGAGGCAGATGGATCTCTGTGAGTTCAAGGCCAGCCAGGTCTACAAAGAGATCACTGTGATTTATACAGCCAAACAAAGGAGGAGGAGCTGGAGGAGAGCGGGGGGAAAGGGCTCCATATAGACAGGGCCGTCTTCATTTTGAGAGCCACTGTGAGTCTGTAGCAGGCTGAGGAGAGGAGCCTGAGGGTCTCCACACACCCCTTCATCCAATACAGTAGCCCTATTGTCCTCATCTTGCATTAGTGTGGTCATGTTCCTGATAATTTGAGCCCTAGGGCTCTGTGCTGGTTTTTCTTATCCCTCCCTGCCAGCAAAGCGTGTTCTCAGCACATAAGTGATGTGCCAGAACACCAAACAGTCGCCCAGTAGCCACTGAACCAAATAATTGAAGCGCCCAGCATCGATGTGCCAGGTAGCCGATATGTGTGCAGTCCCTTTGGGCACGCTCCACGTCCAGCTGGAGTCTCCAGCCCTCGCCACCCACAAGGATTGGTGGCTGAGAGTGAGTGTGTGGGGAGACGTGGGGACCGGGAGGTCTGCGGCCAGGTAAGTGGCGGTGCTGGAACTAGCCAGGACAGAGTGCAGAGGAGGATGCGCTGGCCTCCCTCTGGCCCCTCCAACTTCTTGTACAGAGTTAATAAAACTGCAGCAAGGATGACCCGGAGGACATGATTTACTTGGGCCGGGGAAAAGCTTTCAATAAGGTCCCTCCATAAAAGGCCATTAAGGGAGTGGAATAACCAGAGGCTAAGGGGGCAAGTGTTATGGATTCCAGAGTGGTTTAAGCAGAGGAATTAAAGAGGCATTCAGAGCGCAGTGACGTTATTAATAACCACGCGGGGCGCGTGCAAGCCTTTTCCTTCCTGACTGGCCTTGCAAGTCCTGACTCCTCAGCTGGGGTGGGCACTGAAGAGTTCTCCCCACCTACATGCTGGACTTGTATTGGGAAGGATGGTAAGGTGTGGGGGGGGGGAGCAGGGTCCTCTAGTCACATGCTTCCTTAGGGAGGAGTCTGGGGGGGGAGCGGGGAAGAGAGAAGGAAGGGTGGGAACCTTGATGAGTACGTGGCCAGCCTCCAGCTTCAAGCCTTGCTGCCAGAGAGAGTGCGTGCAGTTGTCGGCCAGGGGAGGAGGGTCCCCAAGGAAGGTGAGGCAATTGTCTCAGAGTCCCTGGGACTCTGATGAAGACAGGCTACAAGAAACCTAGTCTTCACCAATCTCCCCAGCTTGGTCACACCCATTATTCAAGGCTCAGCCCAAGCTACATCCCAGAAGCCTCTTTAAGCTACACCCCTTTTATTCCCTTCTCTACATAATAAGACAAAGACCCCACTTCCAGAAGGCTCCGGACCAGCCAAGGCCAAACAAAGCCTACCTCCAAAGCCAAGCACTTCCTGCAGGTTTCTGCCTGTATCCATGAAGGCAGGTGGGACACGGAGGCCTCTGAGAACCTTGGCCCCGATGTGAGGGGTAGCAGAGTCACCTGCCGATACTCATGCTGTGCCACCTGGCTCTGTCCTCTGCAAGGTCTGCTGTTTCCCAATGTAGCTCTCCTGCCCACATTAGCATTCCTTTGAAAACTTTTCCCACCCTTCAGTGTTCCTTAAATGTGCACGTTAACTGGCAGGATGACTTGCCTTCCTCCACACAACCTCATTACACTTAACGTGGCCATCCTCTCCGCTTAGCCTCATAAACTGAAGGCAGCTGCAGAAGAGTCCCCTAGGTCTTGGGGCTTGAAGCCGCAGAAGCCAGGTGCCCACCTGGAGGGACACAGCTAGGAGTGCTAGCCTCTTGACCTTGACCTAGCCAGGCCTCTGAGGCAGCGGTCCCTTCCCAGTTAGTACCTGCAATTTAGCCTTGAGCCAGTAACCTTCCTAGCTTACAGGTGAGCAGTGGCCACTAGCCTGCTGTAACCAGGCTCATGCCGGGATTTGAACCCAGGTATTTCAGTCCAAAGCCTGGGACACCGCTGGTCCCTCCCAGAGTGGTCTGCAGCAAGTAGGTGAGGGGCAGGAGACAGTCTCATGATGGAGGCAGCCATCGGGGACAATAGAAGGCAAGAGTGGACATTTATTATTCACAGCACTTTGTGTATAGTGTCTTTTGAGGCAGGGTCTCGTTATGTGGCCCCTGCTCTCAGGATGCTCACTATGGAGACCAGATTAGTTTCAAACTCAGAGAGACCTACCTGCCTATGCCTCTTGAGTGCTGGGGTTAAAGCCATGAGCCACTGTGCCTGGCTCTGAGAATAACACATTTGATTCTCATGGTAACCCTGTGGGTAGTTGATACACAGTGGGTGAGTCACTTGTCCAAATATCTCTCTTCCCCCCCCCCCTCTCTCTCTCTCTCTCCCCCTGCACCCCCCTCTTTTCTCATGTGTGTGCACACCATACTGGGGATTGAACCTCAGTTTTGTGAACTGCATTCTAAACTCCTTAAAAAAGTGTGTGTGTGTGTGTGTGTGTGTGTGTGTGTGTGTGCACTTGCATGTTATATGCATGTGTGGTATATGCACGTGTGCAGGTGTGCTTGGCCACAGGGGTGCATGTCACACCAGAGATTGATGTATAGATGTTCCCTCCCCCCAAATACTTCATTATCATCTTCTTGGGGTTGTTTGTTTGTTTGTTTGTCTTTGTTTCTGTTTTGAGACAGGCTTTCTGTGTGTAACAGCCCTGGCTGTCCTGGAACTCGCTCTGTAGACCAGGTTGGCCTCAAACTCACAGAGATCCTCTGCATCTCAAGTGCTGGGATTAAAGGCGTTCGCCACCACCGCCCTGCTCATCTTCTTGGGGGTTTGTTGGTTTGTTTGTTTGTTTGTTTGTTTGTTTTTCTTTTTGAGACAGGGTTTCTCTGTGTAGTCTTGGCTGTCCTGGACTCACTTTGTAGACCAGGCTGGCCTCAAATTTACAGATCCCGAGTGCTGGGATTAAAGGCGTGTGCCACCTCATCCAGTTCATCTTCTTGTTTTTTTATTTTATTTTATTTTATTAATTTATTCATATTACATCTCAATGGTTATCCCATCCCTTGTATCCTCCTATTCCTCCTTCCCTCCTATTTTCCCCTTATTCCCCTCCCCTATGACTGTGACTGAGGGGGATTTCCTCCCCCTGTATATGCTCATAGGGTATCAAGTCTCTTCTTGGTAGTCTGCTCATCTTCTTGTTTTTAACCTTGTTAGTCACCTTGATGTTGTGGCTAAATTGGCCAGTGAGACCTTGCCCCATACTCTCTTCCCTTCCCCACCCTCCCCATTCATTCTCCCCACCTCAGCACTCCCACTCAATTCCACCCTCCCTCCACCTGTCTGCCTCCTCCCCATAGTAATGGGGTTAAAGGTACAGATGACCACATCTGGCTCTTAGTTGAGTACAGATCGACAAACGGAACTCAGGTTCTCATGTAAGAGGACTCTACCCATGAACTATCTCCCCAGGCTCGCGCGCGCGCGCGCGCGCGCGCGCGCGTGTGTGTGTGTGTGTGTGTGTGTGTGTGTGTGTGTGTGTGTATGTGTGTGTGTGTATTTTTTTTTTTTTTTTTAAAGAAAAGGGACTTCACTAAGTTCTCCGGGCTGGCCTGAACTCACTCTGCAGCCAGCTAGGTCTTGAATTTTGATCCTTCTGCCTCAGCCTCCTCAAGCTGGGACTACAGGTCTACACCATCAGGCCCAGCTTACACGCTGCCCTTGTCACCCTCCTTTCTCCTCGATGGCTCCAGAGAGGCCCATTTTTTAACTCAACTCTTCCATGTGGCCTTCTAAGAAGCTTATAATTCCCTGTCCTGAGTCCAAGGTGACTTTTAGATCCTTACCCCCTTTCACATGGCTTCGGTGGAGATGTCAAAGAAAGGGTTCTCCACACTTAGCCCTGTCTGTACCCCACCCAGCCAAGCATCACTTGGTCACAGCCCCATGGGGTAATGGGTACCGGGCATTTAAGTGTTTGTGGCCAGAATCCTTTGAGCTTTTCCACCAGGATGGAGGCTCCCACCGGTCCTGCTGGGACAGCTGTTTTGAAGCAACCAATGTCTAACTGGTGAGCGAGGACGGTGTCCAGGGGCTTCAGGCTCTGTGCTCCTGTCATTAGGAAGACATCATCGGCACAGGAAACCCAGACGACTGCCTCAGCTCCCACCTCTGTTTGAAGACCTCTTTCAGACAGACCTGTAAGAATCCAGGCCAGCACAGAGACTTCTATCTCCCAAATCTGGACACTGTCCCTGTCCCTGCCTCTGTTGAGGGTCCACTGTGCAGTTTGGGGTGGCAATGACACCTGGTGCCTGAGTTTGCTGTACAACCCTCTTTCTTGGTGGCCTTGCTGACTGGGAGGGAGGCAGAGTTGTGTGGGACTGGCAGGAGGCAGGTAGCATGGGGTTGCAGGTCAGAAGCCACCTTGCTACCTCACTGGGACACAGTAGTCTTGGGACCTCCCTGATGCGATTTACCAGACAACGACAACCTTTAGTGTCTGCCTGGCTATAATCTCCTTTATCTTAATACAATCTTTCCTGTTGAACTCTCCAGAGCCCCAACCTCTATTCCCAACCTCTATGGAAGGATTTTTTTTATATTATTATTATTACGATGTGATACTGTGATTACTGTCGAAGTCTCAGTCTTTGTGGAGGGGAAATTAATAAGTTTCTCTTAAGCACTCAGCACCCGTCTGCATACCAATGAGGCTGCCCGGTTCCCCCATGGTGGGAGTCAATTACCAATCTGGCCTCTTGCCCAATAAGATCTGGTAGTTCTCACATCTGGGGGAGAGCTGGCCAATAGGACCCAGCTCCGGTCCCAGCACCTCAGGCAAGTGGAGAACATCTCCCAAGGGGTCAAGGGGCTGCCTCGCTCTGCAGCTGGTTGAGCCGCAGGGCAGGAGTTACAGATGTTGGGTCTCGGAAGCAGAAGAGACCTCAGTCGTCAGCTCGGTCAAGCCTCTGAATTACAGGCTTGGACCTGCCACCATTATATTGACAGCCAGTGTCAAGGCCGAAGCCACTGTCCCCAGCGTGACATCAGCCACTGTCCCCAGCGTGACATCAGGTTCTCTAACTCACTCCCTCCCTCTGCAGGATGTGTTTGCCCTCTTGCCTGGCTGAGATGCTTCCTGCAGCATCATTTGTCTTTGTCCTCTCCTAATTGGACTAGAGGACTGACAGGCAGAGCCCTCTATCTCCAGAGGGAGAGGAAGTGAAAACACAGCCTATCCCCAGCAAGCCTGTCCCCACCTGGTACCATCATGCTCAGCTCCCTAAAACATGCCACCGGCTGGCAGCCTGCTGGGGCAAGCAGGGCAATGAACAAACAAAACCAAAACCCATTCCTTCAAGCACCACCGCTTTCTCCAAGGCTAGTGCGAGATGCCTGGGCTCAAGGGTGCCAGGCAGCGATAGGGAGGTTGTAAGAGCTTTGGCGAACACCTGTGTGGGGAGGATGGCGCAGGCCCTAGAGTTAATCCGTGCCAACGGAGTGATCCATATTATTCTTTCAAAGTAAATTAAACCCATTCGTCACTGTAATTAGCAGAGCTGCCCAGCAGGGCTGTAGCCTGGCTATCAATACATTGGCACATGTTCTTCCCATGGCCTGGGTGACCTTCCCACAGATGGCCAGTGCAAGAAGGCTTGGGGCTGGCTGCCAGGCTCTGCTGGGAGGGAGAGAGGGAGAGGCCTGGGTACTTTGGGCAGGGCAAAGGCCACTGCTTCTTCATATGTCTCCTTGACCTTAAATTCTCTTCGGATGACCCGGATGCTCATATCCCACCATGAGGCAGGGACTTTGTCTACCAGAACGGTACTGGGCTCACAGTCAGGGCTGAGAGATACTTATTGAACGGATGGAAGGATCGGTGGGTAGATGGATGGATGGTGGGATGGGTGTGTGGATGGATGGGTAGATGGATAGAGATGGAAGATGGATGAGGAAAAGTGTCAGTCCGGGTTGGCATTACCTGGTTGCAGGGCAGGAGCCCGGCAAGCAGCGTTGGGTATATATCAGCGTCCCCTGGGTCTCTCAGCTGAAAGCCTTTGAGCCTAATCTGTGCTCCTGTGTCCCCTACCTTGGATTCAAGAGAGACAACTGGAGGCAAATGGGCCTCAAAGAGAGACAGCCAGACAGCCAGATTTCAATGCCATTTGATCCCTAGATGCAGCCCTAGACTCTCCTGCCTTGTAAACTCACTATACAGCCCAGGCTGGCCTCAGTTTCCCAGTGCTGGCATCGCAGGTACGTGCCAGCACCCTATACCTGATTTACACAGGGTACAGGGTATTCCAGGGGAAAGCTCTTTTCTCACTAAAGAATGGGAGCAAAGGGGGCAGGATGGACAGGCAGGCTCTTGGCAGGAGGGAGGGAAGGCTACACACAGAAGGAAGCCAGTGTTCTTCCAGGAACCCAAATCGTCCACTAGTTCCCTGGAATCTTTGAGCCCTGTTCTCCTACCACAGCCTGGCACATATAGGCACCTTGCTGGGAGCCCAGCCATGAGGAACTAAATCCTCATGCACATAAAAGTTCTCCTGGGACGCTGTGTTTCCCACACTGCAGAGTTCGCCTCTGACTCGCTCGCCAGTACAGTCTCTCTCTCTCTCTCTCTCTCTCTCTCTCTCTCTCTCTCTCTCTCTCTCTCTCTTCCCACCCCCCCTCCACACTGCCCTCAGTCTTCAGGGACAAGAGAAGAGAAAGGAGAGGAAATTGATTTGCAGGGGAGGTTGCGGCACTGGGGACCATGTCTGGGTTCTGAGGCATATAATCCAAACCACCAGCCAGTTCCCTAGCAGCCTTTCCCGGGCCCGTTCTTTGTAATTAGTCTGTCTGAGCCTTTAGGGCAGACCCCAGGAGATCATGCAGGAGACGGTGGGCAGGAGGCCTGAGGCTGGAGAGCAAAACAGACGGGAACCCCTGAACCAGCCCCGGGTCATCAGGGCTAGTCTGTCTTTTGCAGGGCAACCTTTGTCTCCAGTGCCTTCCTCTCTGTTCTTTCTGCTTCCTGGTCACCACAAGGTGAACAGCTTCACTCCATCACAAGCTGTGACGTTCTGCCTCCACAACAAGCCAGAACAAGAAGTAGCAGGGTCCCGTGCCCGGCATCCAGCCCTTGCTTTGCAGTCTAGCTAAGCCAGCTGCCAGTCTAAGACGCCAGGGCAAGCCAGAACCTACAGCTAGTCAGCCCACAGCCTTTACGGCTAAGTGGCTGCCAGTTAGGGCTGGGGGTGGCCGGAAGGAAGGAGTCTCCTCATCTGTCAGGGAGTAAGCATTTGTCTCCGCAGCCTGAGACATCACAGAGGCTCCAAGAGCCCTGAAGTGTGGACATCTCCCTGATGAACCATTTCCCTCATATCCTGAGCCCCTACCCTCCCCTCCCCACCCTCAGAGCTCTAAGCCAGCTTCCTGGCCAGCTGCCTCCCGTTATTCTTGAGAACCAATGATGGCCAAGGTTGACTATTTTAAAAATAAAGAAACCTAGATTCTAAAAAGGAAGGTGGCCTAGCAAAGTTAAGCCAAAGGGGGCTATAAAGTAGATTCAGGATTATGTGTCCATAATCCTAGCACAAGAGAGGCTGAGGCAAGGGGATCACAAGTTCAAGGTCAGCCTAGGCAATTTAAAGGGGAAAAAGAACTGGGGATGTGTCTCAGTTGGAGGGCTCTTGCCTAGTGTGTGTGTGTATGTGTGTGTGTGTGTGTGTGTGTGTGTGTGTGTGTGTGTGTGTGTACCTGTGTTCAGTTTCTAGCACCATAAAAACAACAACCAAGGACCATGTACGATGTGGACCTAGAACTTCTGCTCAGATGTAGTAGATAGTCACATAAAGTGAACAAGTTATAAATAAAAAATAAAATAAAATAACAGCTCCTAAGACAGGGAAGCAGGTCCCATCCTGGTCACCTTCTAGCTGTGGCAGATCACTTCTATCCCATGCCCCACTCCAAAACAAATGCTTTTAGTCTTGTTTTGTTTTGCAGTTGTAAAACTCAACCCCCCCAAAAAAAATCCCCCAATGGCTAGGATACATTTTAATATGGATGTATATCAAATATTTATTCAAGGCATAGAGCTACGATGACCAGCTCTAATTGTCCACAAAGAGCAAGCTACGATCACCTGGGAAGAGTCTCGGTGAGGACTGTGTTGAGCTGTGGGTGTGTCCGTGGGGGACTGTCTTGACTGCCTTCATTGATGTGGGAGGACCCAGCCCTGAAAGTGGGCGGTACCACCCCCTGGTTTGGGGCTGTGTAAGAGTAGAGAAAGCTAACTGAGCACTAACCACGCATGCGTGTTCATCTTCTCTCTGCTCCATGATTGCAGCCCATGTCTTACACTTCTGCTCAGTGACTTCCCCACGGAGGTGGACTAAAAGCTGCAGTTGTGAGCTAAAATAAACCCTTTTCCCCTTAAGCTGCTTTTGGCAAGGGTGTTTTTAATCACAGCAACAGAAATGAAACCAGGACAAGTGTTGACGATGTCACTCAGCGCTCAGCCTGACATAGAACTCACAAGTATGTCCTGGAACGAACCTCTTCGGCCTCGGCTTTCTTATCTGTAAAATGGTCAGGGTCGGGAGTAATGATTAGAATAATGTAAAGATGAATCCTGGATGAAGGGCATGGCACGCAGGGCGCTGCTGACCCTCTGTGGCAGGTCACTGGGCGCTGCTATTACTGTGTCTCATTAGCCAGAGAGAACCCTGCTCTGGTTTCTCACTTTCTGGCAAGCGGGGCTTGAAGGCTTTTTTCTGCCTGGCCTCCTTCTGGTGCCCAGGCTTCCTTTCCACCTCACAAAAACATCTGGAAAGCTCATTCTCGCTTCCCTTATAGCTAAGATGAACAAAGAGAGCCCATAAAGTCAGCCTAGTGCTTGCAGGTGCTCCAGTAGTGGGCAGAGCTGTGTGGCCTGCGCTGTCCCTGGAGACTGGCTCAGGAGGAAGGAACCCCTCTGAGCACCCCCCTGCACCCCCTGCTGTGGTCTCTGTGAAAGTACGAGAGAGGCTCAGAATGGGGGCTGCTGGGAAATCTTATACAAAAGCTCCCTCCATTTCCCTAATTTTCCAAGGCGACGTTTTATGGAGACATCTGTCATCCCGCCTAAATCTACTTCCGAGGACTTGAGCCGTCACTGATGTAAAACTAATGAAAGGTTTATGAGTTCCCCAGCTCCAGGTAACTGTTGTAACTCCCTTTCAAGCCGCGCTGTTCCAACAGCATCCGCAGAGCGGCTGTGGGTCTTTGAAGCGGAGAGGGAACCTCAAAGGTGGATCATTTTAACACCTTCCTTGGAGGAGGGAAGAAGCGGGTCTGGGCTGCCTCCTCCTCCTCCTCCTCCTCCTCCTCCTCCTCCTCCTCCTCCCCTCCCATCATGCCCCTGATGTGATCAGGGAGGCAGCTGCTGGGAGTCCTCAGGCGGGAGACACTTCCAGAAAAGACCACATCAAAGAGTCTGGACACAAGAGTGGTTTTGGCTGCACAATACATAGAGGTCCTTAATGCCACCGAACTGTCCCCTTAACAATGGGCACAGGAGAGAGTTTGTCTTATGGATCAGTTAACACAGTCTTTACATCTTTCACCATTAGCTGTGCTCATCGCAGTCCCCGAGAGACTCCATTTTATGAACCTGCCCAGGACAAAGCTGCTACATGGTGACCCAGAGTCTCTGCAGGTGTCTAACGCCTATCTTCTCTGCCTGCTCTGCACCCCAATCCCTATTGGGTGATTGGGGCTTCTTTTGTTGTTGATGTTCTGAAACAAGATCTCACCGGGTAGCCCAGAGAGAGTGACAGAGTGAACAAGGCTGAATGGCCATGTTGTGCTATGATCCATCCTCCGAAGTCACTATGTCGCCTGTATTCCTAACGATCAGCCTCACGGCTAGGCTGCCCGGGTCCCTCAAGTGTCTATCTGCAGCCACTGCCAGAGCTGTCTGTCCCCCAGGATCCTTTTTACAGAACCACAATTTGAGCAGCGTCTGTGTGGGAAGAAGACCCTCACTGCCCGCTTCATCCATCCCCTGTAGCAAACCTCTCTTCTCTACACCTGTTCACTGCCACACCTGTCTCCAGAGACGGTTGTCACCAGAGACTAGAATGTGGGGGCCGCGGGAAACAGAGGCCCACCTTTATGGGAAACCTGCTTTGTGTGAGGTTAGCCCCAGCAATGGGAAAACGCTGGGTCCTCCCAAAGTCTCCTTATGAAGAAGGCGCTCTCTCCCATTTTACAGGTAAGACAACTGATAACGCAGAGGGGATACGTAGTTTGCTGATGCTGCACAGCTCTGAAGCGGCAGAGCTGAGGGAAGAGCTCAGTGATCCTTCATTGCAGCTGTGAGGAGAGCCTCAATTCACTTTCCGTAAGGAAGCCACAGTTAGGCTGGTGAGATGGCTCCGAAGGGAAAGGCGCTTTCTCCCAAGCCTGACAATCGGGGGACATACGTGATAGAGGCTGAGTGTTCACACCTGCAAGTTGTCCTCTGACCTAGACACAGATGACCTGGCACACGTGTGTCCACCCATATACATGTAACTTAAAATGAGAAAAAATATATTTAATATAATAATACTAATAATTTTTAAAAGATTTATTTATTATTATGTATACGGTGTTCTGCCTGGATGTACATTTGCAGGCCAGAGGAGAGCATCAGATCTCATTATAGACGGTTGTGAGCCACCATGTGGTTGCTGGGAATTGAACTCATGACCTCTGGAGGAGCAGTCAGTGCTCTTAACCTCTGAGCCATCTCTCCAGCCCAATAATAATAATTTTTTAAAGGTCTGAATGTGGGAGTAGCAGGCTATGCATCAAAAGGTAAGGTATACAGGTGGGGAGGGAGGAGGGTGGGTGGAGCCAGGCTGACCACACCCTGCCGTGACAAGTCCATCCCTCTTATTTCTGCACCTGAAATCCCGTCTGTGTTTTTGCCCCCTTTCTAAACACACTGCCTCCCCACCTGTGTGCCTTGACCACCCTGCTGTCCCAGTGGCTCAAGGCTGGCTTGGGAGGCTCAGCTCTTGCCACTGCTGCAGCTGGCTCTGTCCAGCTGTCTAATAGAGAGATCTGAGAGATGCTTCGGAGAGAGACTCTGCAGAGCGCAGGAGCGCTGTAGATTCTAATCCTTTTCGTCTTTAATCTTTTTCTCCTCGGCGGCGGCGGGCTCACAGGTTTCACTGGCTCCGCGGAGTTCGTTCCTTCGTTCAGGGGAGATAAAGCTGGGCAGCCACCCCTCCCACTGCCTGTGACATGTGACAGGTGGAGGCTTAGGATAAACAGGATTGGCTTCCGGAGGCTGAGGAACTTGATGGGCAAGGGGTGGGGGGGGGGGGGGAGGCGGGGCCGGAAGGGGGGGGAAGCGGGTTGGAGGATCCAGACAACTCAGTCCCAGCCTTCATTTCTTCTATTTCTGGCTAGTCCTGTGGAAAGTCCACGAGGCCTCTGGAAGGACTAGGGGCTGAGAAAAGGAGAGCACTTATTACCCATAAAGTGCCCAAGCCAGGCAGGCATTCACAGACTGAGGCATTTGAGGCAGATGGTCCAGAGCAGGGCCTTAAAAATCAGACAGTGCTGGCAGCAAATCTTAGCTCTGCTCTCCCCTGCTATGGGGAGGTAGCCAGTTGTCTTGAGCTCTCAGAGCCTGCGAGGTTTTTCACAAATCAAAGCCGACTGCCATAGCAGAGGAGCCTGCGGGGGAATTCTGTGTCCCCAAATGCTCACAGACACCCCACACACACACACCAGCCTTCCTCCCCAAAAGCAAGCTGACAAAGAGGCTCTCTGGCCTCTGAGCACTGGCCAGGTTGACAAGCAAGGCGATGCGGGTCATTAAGGCATCTTTCAGGCCAAAGAATCCCCACATAACAAATTCATTGTGCGCAATAAAGAGCTCAGCTGCACCCTGCTCAGGGCATTTGAAATCCGAATTGCTGCTTTGGCACTTTGGAGGCCCAGAAAGAAGAAATGAGCTTGGGGTCTCTGGGAAAAGACCTTTAAACCTGCTTCAGAAGTCACATTTGTCTGATTGTTGCTCCCCTGTCCTTCAGGGAGGAAAGGAAGAGGCCGGATCGGATACCTGGTGAGCAGAGAAACATTGAACAAGGAATAAGAAGGTTCAGGAAGAAAGGGTGACAGAGACACGCCAACAGAGGAACCTCGAAAGTGATGTCACCAGAGCAAGGATGCACTGGGGTGGTAGGTGAACAAAATGACCTACTTGGGGCTACACGGACAGCCCCAAAACTGACCACAGGGACCAACCAGGAACTTGAGTGTCCTACCAAGCAGGCTCTGTCCTCTCCTGCCCACTGTGAAGCAACATACAGGCCCCCTGTTTCTTCCCAAGGCTGCCACACATACATACATTGAGCATCCTCTGGGTGTCAGGGAGCAAGGAAAAAGGACTGAGTTGGTGATGTAAGTCATGTCCCATGCTCTACGTAGCTCACCAGCCTCAGGTATCCATGAAGGAATAGAGGATCCTAGGGTGCCTAAAAAGATGGGAAAAAATTTAAAGATGGGGCTGGAAAAAATGGCTCTTCCTGAGGTCCTGAGTTCAATTCCCAGCTACCACATGGTGGCTCACAACCATCTATACCCTCTAATGCCCTCTTCTGGCATGCAGGTGTACATGCAGATAGAGCAATCAAATACATTAAAAAAAATTTTTTTTTTGTTTTCAACGAACCTTCAGGGGGGTTGCAGGGAGTGTTGCACAGGGGAGTCACCTCTTAAAGGAGGAATAACCTGGGGAAGCAGAGAGACAGGGAGAGCAGGAAGGCTGCTCCAGGCAGGGAAAACATCACCACCACAGGCTCGGCGGTGGTGTGGTCAGGAAGCCGCAAAATATAGAATATATCTCCCTTGGTCAGGGTAGATGGGCCAAGAAGATGCTCAAAGGGGAAAGGCTCTTGCTGCCAAGTCTGGTGACCTGAGTTCAATCTCAGGATCCCACAAGATGGAAAGAAAGAACAAACTCCACAGAGATGTCCTCTCATCTCCACAGGAGCACTGTGGGGTGCTCGTGTCATGGCCACTCCCATTAATTATTTGTAAATTAATTTTAAAAACTAAAAACCTTTATGAACACATCAAGTGGCTCCCAAGCACCTGTAACTCCAATTCCAGGGGACCTGACACCTCTGGCCTCCACAGGCGCCTGCAATCACATGTACACGTACATACTCATAGATGGACACATACAGAGAGGTTTTTTTTTTTTTTTCGTTTTTTGTTTTGTTTTGTTTTTTGAGACAGGGTTTCTCTGTGCAGCCTTGGCTGTCCTGGACCCACTTTGTAGACTAGACTAGCCTGGAACTCACAATGATCTGCCTGCCTCTGCCTCCCGAATGCAGGGATCAAAGGCGTGTGCCTTCATGCTGGGCTCTTTTCAATTTTTTTGAGACAGGCTTCTCTGTGTAGCCTTGGCTGTCCTGGAACTCATTCTGTAGACCAGGCTAGCCTCAAATTCACAGAGATCAGCCTGCCTCTGCCTCCTGAGTGCTGGGATCAAAGGCGTGTGCCACCACCACCCTGCCTGAAAATCAAAAACTTTAAAAATAAAACCAAAAGAATTGAAATCAAGGTAGGGAGCGAGAACACGGCTTAGCAGTTAAGAATGCATTACCGTTCTTGCAGAGAACCCAACTTTGATTACCAGCACTCACTATTGCCTTGACCTCCAGCTTCAAGGGGTCCTATGATCTCTCTGGCTTCCTTGGGCAACTGCACACAAATACACACACACACACACACACACACACACACACACACACAAATACACATAATAAAAAAAATCTTAAGCTGGGTGACGGTGACACACACCTTTAATCCCAGAACTCAGGAGGCAGAGGCAGGGAGATTTCTGAGTTCGAGGCCAGCCTTGTCTACAAAGTGAGTTCCCAGGACAGCCAAGGCTACACAGAGAAATCCTGTCTCGAAAAAAACCAACCAAACAAACAAACAAGCAAAAATCGACCTTTTAAAATCAAAGTGGAAATGTCGGAAAGGCATGAGGAAGGCTTTTTTTCTATTAATTTATTCATATTATATCTCACTGGTTATCCCATTCCTTGTATCCTCCCATTCCTCCCTCCCTCCCATTTTCCCCTTACTCCCCTCCCCTATGACTGTGACTGAGGGGGACCTCCTCTTTTATGAGCACACACTTCAGGATGTGGACACCCTGGCTGTGCCTGCCCGCTTCACACCTTACCAGTATTTATTCACTTTTCTGTGGAAAAACATCCTCCACATTCATCAGCAGTAGACACATAGACATCAGTAAACATCTCTAGCTTTGCCAGTCTCTTGGGGTGGGGGAGGTGTCAGAAATTGGGGCAGCATGGTCCAGGCTTCCTGTCAGAGACCTTGTCCCCCCAACAGGACTCTCCTCACACGGAGGCAAGGCTCTCCAGAGTGAGTGGAAGGGAGAACAAGGCTGGATGATTGTGTTATCTACAGCACCGGGGGATTACTAACATGAGATCGAGGTATGGCAGCCACCTTCCTAGGGCCATGTGAAAACTGGCTGCTGTTGAACCTCCACAGAAGCAGGCACATCCCCCAAGGCTGGCTCTTCTTGCAGCATCCAGCATACTTTCCAAGGCAGCTTCCAATAGTGACCTGCCCTGTGGGTAAGTGATGGGACAGAGCTGGTGTGGACTTCTTGGAGAATGGGACCTGAGGGTCCAGGAGGACCATGCTCCCAAGCCACCGATTCGGCCAGGATGTAAGATCAAGTCCTCTTTGACCGCTGCTCAACTTCCCTCATGGCCTCTACATGGTTACCCACTGTGAGCTCATGTGTTGCGTGTTTGGTCCCTCGGCTGATGGGAATCTTTAAGAGGGGTGCAGGTGGAAGATGAAAGCCACTGTGGGTGTACCTTTGAAGTTTATACCCGATCCCCACCCCCCTCTCTCTCTTTACTTCCTGTCCACCATGAAGTGAATAGCATCCTCCATGCACCACCTCCCACAATCACATTCGAAGCTCACCAAGGTCCAGAATCAAAAAAAGCCGAGCACTACGAACCGTGTCCCTTGAAACTGTGACCTAAATTAATGCTTCTGCCTTTGAGTCATTCTCTCCATTGTTGTTTGTTTGGTGAGATGGGGTCTCACTACACAGCCCTGTCTAGCCTTGAGCTCCTATGGGCCTGCCTGCTTCCATCTCGCAAATGTTGGGATTAAAGGTCTGTACCACCGTACCCAGCCCCTCACACGTGTTTTGGTGACAGCGAACATATCTCCAAAACAGACCTGAAGCGTACCCTTCAACTGATCCCTGATTCTATGCCAGCTGGGTGGTCCATGCTTGGCAGGGACCATGTACACCAGTGACATCCACTCAGGAGCCTGAAAACTGCTCCAAAGTTAGTGACAAAGTTAAAGGCGCCTCGGGAGGTTACCCATGGCCAGACTGGGTCCTGGCTTGCCCCTCGGCTGTGCCGTCTTGGTGTAATTGGAATGCCAGGCAGCACCTGCAGACAATTTTATCACACTCTGTATAATGTGTAAATACCATTAAGTTAGACAGATTTTCTCATTAATTCTCAGTCCCAGTGACAGACCAGGAATTAACACAATTGATTTTCCAGTCCCTACACATTATCAATCATCCCCCAGAACTTAGTCACATCCCGTCTGCTCCACCTGGGCCCTGGCATCTATTTGGAGGCTTCAACATATATTAAACTAATAAAGAGCAATGGGCACTGTCGTGCCAGCCCCGAAAACTAGTGAGAATGAGGAAAGAAACAAATCCTGGGGAGAAAGTTGCTTCTAAAGCTTCTAGACAGAAGAAGGGGCGGAGCCATGGGGAGGAGCCAGTGGAATGTGGCCCTGGCTAGCGAGTGCTCCAGTGTGCGTGTGTGTGTGTGTGTGTGTGTGTGTGTGTGTGTGTGTGTGTGTGTGTATGTTTTGTGAATTGCTGTGTAAATAAACCACCCCATGATTTATTGGCTTAGGATGACAGCTATTCATTTACTCATGGCCCCTGTGAGTTGTGCTCTCAGTGGCTATGGCTAGCTCACAGCTCATGGCTGGGACATGTGCAGCTCCCATGCCTGCCTCATTCTTGTGGTGCTTGGTGCTGGCATCTTCTGAGTGGCAATAGGGACCTCAGCTGGGTGGTTCATACTCTGCTTCATGTGGCCTCTCTTCCTTAGAGAGGATTGAACAGACGGTCCACTCTGTGGCTGGCTCTAGACGTTGCAAGACGGCCAGGATGAAAGCTGTAAGACTCTGAGGCCCAGGGATGGCCTGACATCACATCTTCCTGAAAGCTGTAAGACTCTGAGGCCCAGGCATGGCCTGACATCACATCCTCCTGAAAGCTGTGAGACTCTGAGGCCCAGGCATGGCCTGACATCACATCCTCCTGAAAGCTGTGAGACTCTGAGGCCCAGGCATGGCCTGACATCACATCCTCCTGAAAGCTGTAAGACTCTGAGGCCCAGGCATGGCCTGACATCACATCCTCCTAGTAAGTAAGTCAAAAGCCTGATCAGGCTCAAGAAGTAGGAAGGCTCGAACTCTTGATATGAAGAACAACAATGACAAGAGCTGGCAAGATGACGCAGTGGGTGAGGGTACTTGCCACCAAGCCTAATGACCTGAGGCCAATGCCTGGCACCCACAGTTAGAAAGACCCGAGTCCACATACATGGCATGGCACCCACACACATAAACAAACTAAACAAAAATAATCAAAATTAAAATAGAATGATGGAGGCATCTAGAACAGGGGTGTAGCCATGGGAACGGGGCGGGGCATGGGGGTCCCTGTTCTAATGTAGCATCGTGGGAATTGGTCTGGGGTCAGAGTCGGGAGCCTCCTATGCCCCGAAGTTTCCTTTTGATCCTCACACTAAGTTGTGATGGCTATTCCTAGCTGTCAACTTAACCACAGCTGGAATTAACTAAAGCCCAAGTGGCTGGCTACACCTGCGAGGGGCTTTTTTCCCCTTCATTAAACCATCTGAAGTGGGAAGACCCAGTTTCAATGCAGATCTTCTGAGGTGGAAAGATGCATCTTCAGTCTGGGCCATCCCTTCTGCTGGGAGCCTCCATAAAGGACATGGAAGGACGCGCGCTCTCTCCCTCTCTCTGCCTGCTTGCTAGCAAGTCCATTCCTTCACTGGCATTAGAGGCTCCTTCTTCAGGATTCTGACATATACTGAAGACCAGCTGAGACAGCCAGCCTCACGGACTACTGGATTCTTGGGCCTCTGCTGGTAGGCAGCCATTGTTGGGCTAGCTGGATCACAGCCTAAAAGCCATTCTAATAAATCCCATAGATATAGATATAGATATAGATATAGATATAGATATAGATATAGATACAGATACAGATACGGATATAGATATATTCCACTTGCAAGCCTGAGTGGAATTTATCTGTCCTTACTGCTCCAGGTCAGCCAGCCATGTGATACGTCAGCATGTCTTCAAATGGGTCCTACAGGGTCTAGCCACCCTCATGACCTTATTGTTCATGACCAGTGCTGAAATACAGTCTTACTTGCCTATCTACCAGCCACCTGCTGGGGACATTTTCACAATAAAAACATTAACAGACACAGAACACACACTGGGGTTGTCTTTCCTGTTAACCCTGGCTCTGTCTCTAACCGGCGGCGACTCTAAGCTGCCCAGGGAAAGACAGAAGCCACGGGTATGGCTGGACCATGGGTTATGGACTTTGGGGCACGCCTTTAATCACACCACAGAGCCCGGACCAATCTCTGTTATATATACCGGTTCTGTTCTCTAGAGAACACTGACTAACACAGCACCAGAGAGAGAAATGATGCCCAGAGCAGGAGTCTGAGCAGTGGTGGCATCGGCGAGGGAGACAATTGTGTTCCATCGTCTTCACTCCTGTATGACTTCCCTGGTGACCAGAATGTACCAGGGCCACCTCAACCTCCAAACCTGAGTAGTCCGTGCTCAGAAGTTGCCGGTGAACTTTAATATTTATTAGGAGAGCAAACACGCTGTCAAAAGCAAATCGCTCCCAAACAAGAGCACACTGTGACTGGGCGTGGTGGCACAGGCCTATTAGGAGGGTCTATGAGTTCAAAGCCAGCCTGGTCTACATGGTAAGTTCCAGGCCAGCCTGGAGCAACAGAGTTACATAGAAAGACAATGACAACAACAAAGCAGTGCACGCTGTGGCTGGGGCGTGGTGGCAACAGCTGGAATCCTAACACTGAGGAAGGATAGAGGGCTGGCAGCCACCAGCACAGCTCTAGAGCAAACCGCCTGTCCAAACAGGAAAAAAATAAAACAGCTCATGATGTAGAAGACACTGATTTCACACCCAGTGGAGAAGAAGCCATTGGGAGAGCACCCACTGCCTTCTGTTCGCTGAGACACCACTGTGACAAAGCATGCACAGTCAAGCATACGGCTCCTCGAGCAAAAGCAGCCACCTTTACCGGGGTTTTGAAAGAAACCTTTGCATGAAGGTGTCGCACACTTCTAGAAGGACACTCGCGTTTTAAGTGCACCACTCACTTTCGGCAGAGCAGTCACATTGTAAGTGTCTCATTCAGTAACAAGCAAACGCACCCGTTTAACCAATGCCCCCACGCTCCCAACAGGAGCAACTGAGGTACTGACTTCTGACACTACAGGTTAGTTCTGAGTAGGACTGTGCTCTCGGAGGCCAGTGACCCAGGCTCCAGGCTGTGGCTAAGGCACTCACCATACTAAGCTGTTGGAGCAGAAGTCCTGTTTGGGGACAAGGAGGTGGCTATCTAGTGTCTCAGGGTTCTTTAATCTTGTTTTCTTTCTTTTTTTTTTTTTTAACACATGGTTGTTCCTCCCCCCCCAAGGATTTATTTATTATTATGTATACAGTATGCATCAGATCTCATTATAGATGGTTGTGAGCCACCATGTGGTTGCTGGGAATTGAACTCAGGACCTCTGGAAGCACAGTCAGTGCTCTTAACCACTGAGCCATCTCTCCAGCCCTTTAATCTTGTTTTCACATGTCCATCCCTGACCAAAGTTCTTTGCTCCCCAGGGCACGTCTTTTGCACACAAAAGGGGATGGGAATGTGGCCCGGTGGTACGTACGTGTGAGGTCCTGGGTTCAGTCGACAGCACCACAAAAGGAACGTGGATAAAACTTACTATCCAAGCAAGGAGCCAGGGGTGGGTAAGTGGGAGGAAGAGTTGGGCGAGGAAGAGAGGACTGCCAGAAGTCAGCCAGCCTTTGAGGGCTTCTGGCCACTGGCCTTGCATTTGCTCCTAGATTGTGTTCTCCACTCAATCCCCTTGTCACTCGGGAGGTGGGAAGGAGTTATCCGACTCTTGTGTCTGCGTCAGGAAGGGCTGCTGGAGAGGACATCAGGAGGACAGGGTCTGGGAGGCTTCCGGAGATGCTCCACTGAAGTCCTCAGTGCTTTCTGGGGCAGGAGAAAGAATGTGAGCCTCAGGGACTGGAGGCGCAGGCTGCAGTCACCGCTGTACAGGCCCCTCACGCCCCACCCCACCCCCCACTACAACTCTGGCATTTAGCAGCTCAGCACCCACTGAGAATTATCCCTGATAATAACTGTCTTTATGGAATCATTTAAGGTGAATTTTAATGGACTTCACAATGTGATTTCCTCCCCCCGCCCCCCCCCTCCGGCAGAAACTCTCTAGTACAAGAAGGTAACATGGGCTCTAAATATTAAGAAGTCAGGGGTTACCAAGGGTTGTCTCTGTCTGTTGGACACCTCCCTGGTTAACTAGCTTCCTGACATCCATCAGGTGAGGGGACAACAGAAATGCCCAGTCCAATGGCAAGCTTCTATCATGGAAATTGTCTGGATGGCCACGTAACAGGGCACCTATAATCCCAGTACTCTGGAAACAGAGGCAGGGGGATTGCCGAGAGTTCAGTATTAACCTGATCTATGTTTCTAGCTCTAGCCAGCCAGGTTACACTGTGAGACCCTTATCTCAAAGCGAGAGGTAAAAAGACCAAAACCAACCCAGGGGGAGCAGCTTACTTTCTGCCCTTGGCAGCCCCTGGTGGGGACTGGGCTCATCTGCAGCCAGTCCTCTGCCCAGTGGGGAAGACAACAGACCCCAGCAGGGGCAGCGCAAGGGCAGCAGGGGTCTGGGAGGTGAACAAACAGCTTAAGCCTCTACCCCTGTTACTGGGCCCCACTGAGATCCGAGGGACAGAGTTGGATCAATTTCTGGGCATCCCAATTTTGAGGGACAGTCAAACATGACAAAATGGTCCTCCCTAGTCTTCCTTGTGCCAGATCAGTCTTAGATCTCTGCTAACCCTGAGGGTCTCCAGGCAAAAGGGGGACATCTGGTAAAGCATGGAGTTATGCTTTAGGTCCTCCTGCAGGAGACACCCCCCACCCATAAGTCCCCAGCATTCCTGGGACATCTCTCAGGTCTTCCTTCCCAAAGCAACATCCACGGCTTGATGCTTCTCATTCCCCCCCCCCCCATTTGAATCTGTTCATCTTGTGCACCAGGCCTGACCCTCTGCTCTCTACAGTGATACACTGGGTTTGAGAATTTCCTCGGTTACATACCAATATTTTTAGCACGGACCTCTGGGAAATAGGATGCTTTCCGTTCTCACGGCTGACGGATGGTGGAGCTCAGGGCACTGAGGCAGGTTGATGCAGAGCTGTTCAGGGGCAGGAAAGGCTCCAAGCTCCCATTAAATCACGGTCCTGGCTGAGCAGACATAAGGGGTGCGTAGCCTTTTTCAGGAAATGTTGTACTTGCAAACCTGCATGCTGCGGCCAGACAATGTTCTCAGTAGGTGCATGAATGATGTGTGCATGGGAGATGGGTTAGATGAATGCATGTGTGCATGGATGCATGGATGCATGGATGCACGGATGCATGGATACACGGATGCATGGATACACGGATGCATGGATACACAGATGCATGGATACACGGATGCATGGATGCATGGATACACGGATCCATGGATACACGGATGCATGGATACACGGGTGCATAGATACACAGATGCATGGATGCATGGATACACGGGTGCATGGATACATGGATGCATGGATACATGGATGCATGGATACATGGATGCATGGATGCATGGATACACGGATGCATGGATACATGGATGTATGGATACATGGATGCATGGATACACGGGTGCATGGATACATGGATGCACGGATACATGGATGCATGGATACATGGGTGCATGGATACATGGATGCATGGATGCATGGATGCATGGATGCACGGATGCATGGATGCACAGCTAGATGGATAAGGCCCAAATGAGAATGGAACACAACACCTCAACCCCGGACCCTTTCCAATACTCTAAACTCTGGGAGGCAGGAGGCCAGGAGGCCCAGCATCCCCTCTCTCTGACTTCAGCTTTGGGGCCAGTCCTGATGACAGACTGAAGGCAGTTCCTCCAGAAAACAGTAGTCCTCAGTACCCAAATGCCCACTGTCACCATGGTAGCTTCTCCCAGGGCTTTCCCAGAAGCTCTCAGGGCAGGGGCTGGTCCTCCCACACACCCATTCCCAAACCCCAAGTCTTTCAGGAGCCTAGCCTTCCAGAAAAAGCCTGACTAGTCACATGATTTCTGTCTCCGTTGCTGGCTCCCCTTCCAATGTTTAAGTGCCTATTAGGGACAAAGAGACAGGAACAGAGAACAGTAACATCTGTTTTTGCAACAAGCCAACGACAATGTGGATCTGGGGGTGGCGCACCCATCAGCACTGGGCTCAGATGCAGTCCTGCAGCTGTGGAAGCAACTGACAATCATCATTTTTCAGGGAGATTATCTCCTAACCAGTGGCTCCTCACTTGTTGCCAGTTAGCCTCACCCGGGGAGCCATCTCTAGCCACTGTTGCCTTGTGAGGCAGATCGTGCTGGCCTCTGGGTTGTATTTGGCTTTCTGGCGGGGCTGATCTCTAGTTTCAAGAGGGTCCTGGAAGCCACAAATCTCCCAGCCTCAGTCCTTGCCTTCGGGAGGCTGAGGACCAACAGAAGGACTGCTGGCCCATGCTACAGAGCATGGACGGAGCACGGAGTGGAAAGAGCACTGGTTCAGCTCTGCCGCTGCTGCTGTGCTGGATCTGAGGACAGCAGCTGCAAGGGGCTAACCCTGCTGGAAGATCCTCCATTTCCTCGTTAATAAACTGGGCCGTGGCATTGCTCAACTGTGACAATCAGCTTGCATGAACTCAATCTAGGTGACAGGGCGGAAGAACTGAAAGCCGGAGGGTGCGATGTGTCAGCACGCACTTCTGTAGGTGTCTCCACCCAAGGCTGCTGCAGCCCCGAAACTGGCTGCAGATCTCAGGGATGGCTGAGGTGACTTGCAGGGGCAGCCGCCTACTGTCATCCCTCTCTCTAGTGGGCCTCCTGTGCCCTGCCTCTTCTCCCATGCTCTTAACTCTTAGAGCAGCCAGCTTGGGAAGCTGTTTAGGTGCCAGAGAGCAAAGGGGGTTCCTGAGGGGAACTGAGAAAAGGGTTATGGAGGGGAAAGACAGATGAAGAAGGAAGAGACAATAGCAAAAGTGGCAGCTGTGGCTCTTTCAACATTTTGAAACATTTAAATTGAAAACGAGATTTATATTAGAAAAAAAAAATCATGCCTCCCCTCCTGCCTTCAAAAGGGGGAGCAGTGGCAAAGAAAAGACTTTAACCAATGAAGTGCTGCATTTAGGGTTCGGAGAACTGAGCTCTGTGTGGTACTGCCACTGGGTGGCTAGGTGACCTTGGAGGAGTCACCTAATCCCTCAGACCCGTTTTGGCTCAAATTATATAGTCTCCTCAGGACACAAGGGCACTGGGTGAGAGACCCAAGTCATCCTCCCAAACCCTGGCTTTCATGACTGGTGTGTAGCTGTGACAGGCTGCTATTACTCCACCAATAAGAGAGATGCATGTCCCCAAGTCCCGGGGCAGGCAGTAGGTTCCCAGGGCAGAGCCGAGCTTCCTCAGGAGACAGGTCCTCCTGAGGAGGCAGGGCTTTTTCTCATAGCTCTTGCTGAGCCAGCTCCATGGCATCTACCACATGGCCTGCGGCGCAGATTACACAGGCTCTGCCTCTCTTGAGAGATTTGCCTATCTTCGCCTTCATCCTGTCCCCTGCTGCAGTTTCTCTTCAGGGAGGAACGGCTCTTCTCAGCAGAGCAGCCAGGCCCTGCATCCAGCCAGCAACAGCTCTGAACTGACAGGATAAAGAACAGCTGTATCTCTCTGCCTCTGCCTAGAGATGCTCTGGGCTATCAGTTGCTCACAGCCCTGTGGTTGCTTTTCGCCACCACCCCTCCCCGCCAAACTGCATGGAGATTGGTTATCTGGTAATTGATATTGTTCTACAAGGTAGAGCTCATTGCATTCGGTTCCAAGAATCTTTGATGCTTACCAAATACCTGGGACACTGTCCTAGTTCAGACTAAGGGGGGGCCGTGCACATCCAAATGGTCTCATATGGATGTGCACATGCACAGTTAAAAGATAATACTAACAACTCTGGTAAAATGGACTCGGGCATTCTGGAGATAGTCCTGCCTTGTTGACCTCGGACTATACCCCAAGATGTGGCCTGGAACCTAGGAGATCCCAGAAGGCCCTCTGCAGGTATAGGACAGCCTCTTTACCCAGCGTTGCTCCAGGTGGGCCCCAGAACTGGGGAACATTTAGATGAGAAGCCACAGGGACAGCCTCTGGCCCTGAGGCTAGGGATCTCAATTTTCCCACCTGGACAAAAAACAAAAACAAAAAAACAGGCTTGGCTCTCTCCTGTAAGAAAAGCTCTGAATGGGTTGTCCTTGGTTGCTACAGAAAAGCGTGTGTTGATGCCAGCGTGTAGCAAC
This sequence comes from Acomys minous, assembly GCF_964271855.1. NCBI lineage: Eukaryota > Metazoa > Chordata > Mammalia > Rodentia > Muridae > Acomys > Acomys minous. The sequence continues at coordinate 121,751,512 of NC_140487.1, forward strand.
CATTTGGGTGGCCTGACAAAATAGTAGAAAGCCAGGGACAACAGAAACGGACCCCACATCCACTTCTCAGTAGGTGCAGGCTCGGGAGCTTGCTTCTTGCGATGCTCTCCCCGGGCCTCATCACTCAAGGCCACGCATCTGGATTTGGCACTGGCAGCCTGGACTGATTAAATGTGCTACCATCCCCTTCTGCTTGTTTCTCAACAAGGTATCACTCATTTCTCAGGGATGTGGCACATCTTTGACCTTGGCAGGGATGAGGCACATCTGCCTCAACACAACAGTTGTCTGGCTATGTGACCAAAGAGATCGAAGGAAAACTGCCAAAGGCTGGGCTCAGCAGCAGGCAGGGGTTTTCTCCAGCTGTGAGGACAGGCCCGCCAGGCTACCAAGCACCTCTCCTGGCTAACTTTTCCTAGCAACCCTGAGCTCTACTCATGGTCATCTCTTCCCAGAAGCCCCTCCTGGTCGGCTGCAATCAGCAGCTGATGTCTACCTTCAGCGCGCCAGCTCTGGCTCTCTGCTGTATAGCTGACTATAGGACTATCTTTCCCTAATGCAAACACACTCACCTAACGGGGCAGTGTCCCCACAGCCTCCACCCACGTAACTCTCATGGGTCCAGCAAATCCTGATCCCTCCAGCTGAAGGTTTACTCAAGGGCCCCTGGTGGCTGGCTGCACTCTCACCAGGCACAGCCACTGTTTCCACCGCCCTCTGTTTCAATGGCCTGGTGAGTACTGGAAAAACGAGAAGACTGAGGGCAGATGGAAGGGCGGGAGCCCAAATTTAACTTGAGACTGGACCCTCCTCTCCAGCTGAGGTGAGCAGTCATCAAAGATGGACAGGATCTGGCTTGAAACTTTGACTCCATCGCCCAGAGTAATGTAGACTTACCTCTCTCTTATCACAGAGGGCCCCAAGGACCTCACTTTGAGGGAGGAAATACTCGTAGGCCAGTGTTAAGACAGGATCATCTCTGCCACCTGGTCTCAGGCTGTCGCTTGCCCTTCTTGGAATGTCATGTGGAAGGCAGCTTAGCTCACTCTGAGGGGAACTACCTTCCTGGCCTGTGGCTTCTGGCGACATCACTCCTACATCTGGGAGCCTTAATTGACCACTGCGGCCATGGGAAGGCTATGTGGGACTCCAGTCCTCTGAGGCCTCCACCACTGTCACACCTGTTTTGCCTTCTTCACACCTCCCATGAGTGGATGGGGTCCTCATGTTCAAGATGCTGTAAGGTAAGCAGAGACAGGACAGGAAGACATGGGGGCAGAATTCACACGGGCACAGGCTAAGGTTTGAATGAGTGACTTGGGGAAGTTTAATTATCTCCCTCTTCTCAGCTTTTTGTCTTTTGGAAAAAAAAAAGGCCTCAATATCCTATTCATGGAGCTGTTGGGAACATTAAAACAATGTATGTAAAAGCTGGGTGTGGTGGCGCACGCCTCTAATCCCAGCACTCGGGAGGCAGAGGCAGGCGGATCACTGTGAGTTCAAGGCCAGCCTGGTCTACAAAGTGAGTCCAAGATGGCCAAGGCTACACAGAGAAACCCTGTCTCGAAAAACCAAAAAAACAAAACAAAACAACAACAACAAAAACAATGTATGTAAGTTTCAGGACAACACCTGGCACACAGCAAGCTTGTAATAAACGGCAACTTTATCACTGTCACTCTCTAATTTATCCAGCACCTTCATTATTTACAGGCTTCCAGAAACATGAGCTAGGCCTTAAGAGATATTCACAGTTACTGTCGTTTTTTCCCTTCCACATCCAACCCTGATGGAATTCACCTGTCCTTACTGCTCCAGGTCAGCCAGCCATGTGACATGTCAGCACAGTCTTCAAACCTGTCCCACAGGGTCTAGCCAGTCCCATACCTGTCACTCCGTGACTAGCTGTTGAATCCCACCTCGGTCAGTTGTGCCCAGCATTGTGCACAGGCTGAAATAGTGGAGTGTGACTTTAATCACACCACAGCGCCAAGACCAATTTCCTGTTACCCTCCCTAGAGCTTGGTCCGGAGCATGTGACCAAGTCATCCCCTGGCTGCTCTAGTGTTTCTACATCTTGGGAGGTAGGAGAGTGGCTCACACTTACAACTGCCTACCTCTGCCGGTGAGCTCCCTCCTGAGCCCAGGCTCTGCCATCAGGGCCTCAGGCAGGGCCTCACCAGGTCCTTTGCCGTCTTGGCTTGGTCATTCCCCAAGGGAGGGCTGTCCCAATTTGAAAAAGAGCACATCACAAGTGTCAGCTGGCTGCGACACGAGTGCAGGTCCTTGCCAGAGGCACACTTTTTACACCAGCCTGCATGGTCTGCAGCCAGTAATGAGAGAGGTTGACAGTCCATTAGCCGTGGGCACAGAGGAGAGCAGCTGTCAGCCACCTCGCTTCAAGGGCCATTGAGGGTGAAGGCAACTACGTGGACATGCGTTTGGCTGCGTGTCCGTATATAATTTTTGAAAGACAAACAAAGCAGGGAGGGCATGTCAGTTGTCAGAGCTGCGATGACAATTAGACATTGAAACGTCAACATGTTTCTTGTGCCCTCTGTTTCCAACGCTCAGGGGCAGGTCTGAGAAGAAACTCTTAACAGAACAAGCATTTCACAGGATTAGGAGACCCCAGTTGGTTCATCCAACCTCTCTCTGATGTGACTCTTGGCAAACTCTAGTGTTCTTGCCAAAAAGCCACCTTTTTTCTTGAATACCTCTAGGTACAGGCAACTCACCACCCCACTGGGTTGTTTTGAACACACCCCAACTGCTGTTTCCACTCATGGCTAGAAAGGTTCTTTTTTAACACAAGAGCTTGAACATAGCATCTGCGTGGCCTGGCTTTACCCTTTGAACACTACATACCTAGCCCAATCCCTCTTCCCCAAGACAGGACTTTTTTTGTGTGTGTGTCTCCTTTCCAAGTCAATGTGGTTTTATGTGCCCTCATCCTCCTTCCAAATGCTTCTTGGACAAGATCTGGTTTGTCAGTAACACCTTCAAAATATGGTTCCCACATTGAGGAACTGTAAAATGTCTGCTGCAGCTGTTACCCTTGCAACACACACACACACACACACACACACACACACACACACACACACACACATACACACACACAGAGAGAGAGAGAGAGAGAGAGAGAGAGAGAGAGAGAGAGAGAGAGAGAGAGAGAGTGTGTGTGTGAGTAGTTGGCTTCCAACTCTATCTTCATTCATTTTGCATTCCATACACTGTCAAAGGTCCTTCTGAAACAAATCCAAGTGTATATTTCCACGATATGCCCTGGACCTGTCTCCACATTGACTCTCTACAAGGCAAACAAGGTGTCCAGGTTCAGACCCAGACCATGAAAAGTGGCCAGTGCAGGGATGGCCAGGACTTCTGCCTCCTTGTTCTGGACTGTCACATCCTTCCTGCTCATCTTCTGGATCACACTAACCTTCCCCAAGGTCATCACTGTGTTAGCCTGAGGCTAGGGTCGGGTCCCGGGGTGGGTTTGGTTATTAATACAGAAAGTACGACAGCATACATGGGGTTCACAGGTCCTCCCCCTCCAGCCCTGAGCATCTGAGATCTTCCAGGTGAGACATTGTGCAAGGAAGGGCTCAGCAAAGGTATGGAAGGAGGGCAGCTCTGAGCAGCAGAGGTGAACGGAGAGGCTACAGAAAGGAAAGTTCACTGAACCTGGGCAGAAATGGGTATGGGGTGGCAGGAACCAGTGTCCCCCACAGGCCCATGGTACCTGTGAGCAGGAAGGGGCATCTTGAACCCTTCAAGAGAAGCAAGTTGAGCCGGGTGTTGGCGGCGTACACCTTTAATCCCAGCACTTGGGAGGCAGAGACAGGCGGATCTCTGTGAGTTCGAGACCAGCCTGGACTACAGATCAAATTCCAGGATAGCCAGAGCCGTTACACAGAGAAATCCTGTCTTGAAAGACAAAAACAAACAAAGAAAAAACCCAACAACAACAAAGAGAAGCAAGGTGAATTCCAGGCCTGAACCCCAGCACCAGGTCACAGAGAGGTGACCTCAGCTGGTGAATGGAAGGACTATAGGCCTAGCTAAAATCTTGACTTCTGGCACCCAAGAGACTGAGGGCTCCCCATGGCCAACCCTACAGGCATAAGAAGATCCTGAGGTGTCCAGAGCTGGATTCCCTGCTACGCACTGGGTGAGCAGAATACATCTGACTCAAATGGTAAAGGTGTGTGACCTGGTAGCCTAAAGTCATTCATAAACCCACAGCTGCGTCTGCTCTCATGTCACACGCCAGCATCTGGGAGACCTGAGTATATCGCTCTGCATTTCTCCAGGCTCACTTCTCTTGACCTAACTACTCCATGAGCATCCTAATTATCAGTCCTTCCGGAAGCGCTTCCTCCGAGGTACGTGAAAGCTTCCATTTGGGCTGCCGTACTGCAGTTGTTAATAACAGATAGTCTGGCTGGGCGAAGGGCAGAGGGCAGGGCTTGTTCTAATGCGCTGCTGAAGGCTGCCTTGCCGGCCCCTGACAAGCTGAGCCCATCAGCTCTCTCCCTCTGCGCACTCAGCCTCGGGGATTTATCTAACTACAGAGATATCCATCCACATATCTCTGCCTCGTTCATAAGGATATATTGTCAAACGCCTAGTCAAAACGTAAACGCACTCCATCTACTACAGGTTCCTAATCCATCAGCACGGTGACCTAGCAGAAGAAAAATGTGGAGGGGAGAATGGAAGGAAATGAGGTTAATGTGGTCTGGCCCAGCTGCCTCTGAATGGTTCCTGCCACCTTTCCTAAGTGCCTCTGGCCTAGTTAGGGTTACCACTGCTGTGGCCAAACACATGACCAAAGCAACTTGGTGAGGAAAGGATTTACTTGTCTTACACTTAAGTTATTTTGGGTTTTTCGACACGGGGTTTCTCTGTGTAATAATAGCCCTGCCTGTCCTGGATTCTCTTTGTAGACCAGGCTGGCCTCAAACACACAAGAGATCCACCTGCTTCTCCCTCCCTGAGTGCTAGGCTTTGGCTTAGCATGTTGCTGTTCATTACTGGAAGACAAAACAGGAACAGGGCAGGAACCTGGAGGCAGGAAGGAGCTGACGCAGAGCTGATAGAGGGGTGCTGCTTACTGGCTTGCTCCTCATGGCTTTCTCAGCCTGTTTTCTTTCTTTTTTCTTTTCTTTTCTTTTTTTTTAGTTTTTTAAGACAGGGTCTCTCTGTGTAGCCTTGGCTGTCCTGGACTCATTTTATAGACCAGGCTGGCCTCGAACTCACATCGATCCACCAGCCTCTGCCTCTCAAGTGCTGGGATTAAAGGCATGCGCCACCATGCCCAGCCTTCAGCCTGCTTTCTTATAGAACCCAGGATCACCCACAATGAACTGGGCCTGCCCACAACACTCACTAATTAAGAAGATGCTATAGAGGCTTCCCACAGCCCACTCCTATGGAGGTGTCTCTCAGGTGAAGCTCCCCTCTTTCCAGTGACTCTAGCTTCTGCTCGAATTCATTGCTAGTAATAAGGCGTCCCTCCACCACTCTGCCCTGTCCCAAAGTCCTGGAGTGAGTTTTTTTTCTGGACACGGGGTCTCACTGTGTATTCCTGGCTGGCCTCAAACTCTCAGAGATCTACCAGCCTGTCTCCCAAGTGCTGAACTGCCATGCCTGGCAGTCCCTGAAGTCTCTGCGCACGCCACAATAAGAGAAGCAAGAGGAAAGCAAAGAAACTCGAAGCCACTGTGATGAACACTGTTTCTTATTTTAATTAGCCAATCTACAGGAAACCTTCATTGAATCTGGAGACAGAATACAAATTATGGTGGCATGTATACAAAATGTGGCCCCAAATATGGCCTCTTGGGATTATATATAAAAATAGACATTAAAACCTACACCTGAGCATGGTGTAGCAGCTCGCATGGTTCTGTGAGGGTAGCAATGTGTCAGGCCTGGCTTGTGCACAGTGAGAGCCATTGGTCCTCCAGGCTCTGGGTAACAATGGTCAGCCCCAAGCAGGGGTCACAGGCACTTCTCCAAAGACAGGACACTCAAAAGCACCAGATGCTACAACCCTGGCATGCTGGGGAGGACAGAGCAAGAAAGGACCACTCCTTCCCTAGGCTTCTGAGCCCCGATCCAAGCTCAGGGACCCCAGACCTCTGGTAGACAAACCGCCTTAACTTCATGAGAACTCTGGGCAATTTTAAATTATGTTTTCCCCAAGGAAGTGCGCCAGTGCTCAGTCAAGGTGGTTTTGTGCAGGCCAAGAGCCTGGATACCCTCCAGGCCAGCTGATTACTGAGTAAATCACAATAGGCTGCTGTGGTTACCTCAACACAAGATGCTACAACAGGAGACAGTGAGACACCGTTCATCGTTTGGAAGTGACCTCATGAAGCCACTCCCTGTCTGGACCAGACAACAGAGAGCAAGGAGAGGACGGACACATATTTCATAGCTCATTCACTGACAGAGCCTCTCAATGTGGCTGAGTGTGGCCAGGACTGTTGTCAATGGCTTGTACATTCAGCAGGCCATCCTGTGTCTCTGTGGACAGGGACAAGTGTCCCTTACGCATGTTGTTACTTTTGCCCACAGTCTGGACACTACCACTTCAGGTCCCAGTAATTACTGCCATCCTAATGGGTTCGAGGGAGGGGAGCAGTCCCCTGCCCCCACTGTGTTGTACCGAAAGCTTTTCTCAGCTGCCCCAGGCTTTGACTGTCTTGCTGCAGGGTGATCTGACACTTTCCTCAACAGTGGTGATGAGTGAAAGGAGAGATGAAGGGCAGAGACGTCTGAACCACCACCTCCACAAGATGCCGGGAGCCACATGGTTGTTAATGAGGGACTTTCTCTAGCAGGCAGCACGTTCATTTGGGGGACAGGTGCTCTGTGTTAATGGCACCTGGCACCAATTATTGCCATTTTCTATGTGCCAAGGTAACAGGGCAGTACTGGGCCTTATCGCTATGGCTCTTTGGGGACACACAGCTCCTTCACAAATTGTTAGGGCACACTGTCTAGAGAAAAGGGAGATGGACCTTCCGTCCTAACGTGGCCTAACAACACCCTCTAGTGGAGACTATAAATAACACAAGGAGAGTGTGTCCAATCCATCTACAGACACTACAGCAGTTTCATATCTTTATGAAGATAATCCCAACACATAAGGTCAGGAGTTCACAGGGATGCTGACCGCCCACCCTAGCCAGTGAGGCCTCTTCTCAGTCTCCGGCTTCTGCACACTCTAAGAGGGTCTGTGCTGTGGGAGGAGCGGCTGGCCTCCTCAGAGTCTGGGCAGGCTGCCTGCTGGTGCCAGGATGATGCCAAAGACATAGAAAAGCCCCAGCAGGAGGTTGAGCTTGGCTGTCCTCTGGGGCAGCTTGTTGAAAGCCTGGCTGCGGAACTGCCTCTCGAGGGAGAAGGCCATGGGGATGGTGAGCAGCGGCAGCACCAGGCTGATGCTGCAGTGCGTGGCCAGGATGCTGAAGATCAGGTAGGGCAGAAAGAGCAGCGTGTTGTAGAGCACATAGGAGAAGGTGGGCCCGATGAGGATGGCCAGCGTGACGATGCCAGCCTCCCGGTCAGATTCCATGTCCCTGGTGTTGTTGGAGTGGAGGATGGCCTCCGTGCTGAGGGCCAGAGGGATGGCGTAGACTAGAGGGAAGATGGCCAAGGACCCCACCTGGACAGCATAGGCGAACATCACAGCCAGCGGGCCGAAAGTGATGAGGATGATGAGGTCTCCCAGGGCCACATATTTGAATCCGATTCCTGCGGCCAGAAAAACCAAAGAGGCAGTGTGAATCACGGGCTGGACACTGAGGCGCTGTCTAAGAGATGGCCATGTCTGGAAAGAGGCTATGAGGGTGAGCAATCACTGGGGAACCCCAAGTTACCCAATACAGACTCAGCTTTCTAAGCCCAACTACCAGGTACCTACCAAGTTGGGCTGTTAGGATTTGTCCCAAAAACAAAAACAAAAACAAAAAACAGCTTTTGCCACAAAGTGCCCTGAACTCTGCTGCACAGAGATGACATGAGCCCAAGAACATGTAAACGGTTTTGTGATCCAGTGCATTGATTTCTTCTGCCCTTCTCCAGCCCTGAAAGGCAGAATGGACGTCTTGCCTCCCTCCCCACAAGTCTTTCTTCTGGTTTCAAAGAGGCCAGTGAAACACTGTAGCATTTCACAACCCTGTGCCCTTGAAGAGAAAGAGCCTGTTGGGCTGGAGAGATGGCTCAGCAGTTAAGAGCACTGACTGCTCCTCAGAGGTCATGAGTTGTTCAATTCCCAGCAACCACCTGGCTTGTCACAGTTGGCTGGCTCCCCAATGCTTGGCACTAGGGCTGAACTGAACAGAGAGCCACAGTGACCAACATCCCAACCTGGTATTGAGGTCGGAAGTTCTTCCCACTCGAGACTGGACCAGGTAACGCCCTGAGCAGTGGTGGGGGCTGGCCAGAGAGATGCCCCAACCTTGACTGCTACAGAAGCCTGTGGGGCCTTTGGATCTATGATGCTGTGTGGCATGGCCTCGGGTTATCTGATGACATTTTAACTAGTCCAAAATGACAGGTGACAATGGTCTGCACGGGATCAAAAACCACAGGCACCAAGGACCAAGATCTGGCCGACTTCACAGCCCCAGAAGCAGCTGTGGGTCTGCTGGCACTCAACGAGCGCCCTGTTGTTCTGAATGCAGCACCCCACAGGCATGACTCCTCAGCGACCCAGCACAGGCAGCCAACTCCTCAGAGCAGGGTCGTGTGCTGATGTCTTGGTTATCTGAGGACATGTGCCCGGGAGGACGTTCCTTTGAGAGAACAGCAGCCCTGAAGCAGGGAGCCCTTGCCGCTTGAACACACTGCAGGTACTCAGGAAGCCTCCTCCCAGGCCAGCCCAGCATGATGCTCCCCGTCCTCACTTACACTCTCTGACCGACACACCATAACAGGACTCAGGCCAGGGAGGAACTGACCTGTAGCTGGATGCTGCAAAGATCCCTCCCTCAGATCAGCAGACAAAAGTGACTTGAGGCAGCTCGTTATGGATTCTCAGGCCTGAGCATGCTCACTGAGTTCCTTTGTCTTCTTGTTATCACACACTGGCCACAGCCTGAGCAAGCTTCCCCCCACACTCTGGGCTCGCTCACTCCTTGTCTGGACCCCCCTCACTTTCCACCGCGTGACTATTTGCCTACCTCTACTACAAAAGACATGGTTTGCTTGCTTCCTCTTCCCCAGCAGCTGAGATACACGGCTTGTTTCCCCTGTTGTTCTTCTCTCTGACCTAACATAGCTGTGGTCAAGCTTCAAAACCAAACAAAACACCCAGGACAGACCTGGGTTCGGGCCGTAAGTAGGTCCTCCACCAAAGCCAAGCACAAACGCACACCAAGAATGAGAAAGGCCTGGTCATCTTGAATTTATCTGATGCAAAAAAGTGACTGAGCCTTTGGAGACAGCACTTTCTCAGTGTGAGAGACATGTCCCAGGACCACAGGTGCCCCGAGTCAGAGATGTGACCCATATGGGAGTCTCCTCTTAAGCATTCCGACCCCTCCTGGAGATGGCACAGTGAAATAATGGGCCCATTTTCCATATAGGAGCCAGAATTACTCTGTTAAGACCTACATCAAAAAGTTGGCCAGGGCCAGGTGGTAGTGCATGCCCGTCCTTCTAGCACTTAGAACACAATGGCAGGAGGGTCACTAGTTTCTGGCCAGCCTGGCTGCACACTAAGAGGCTGACTCAGAGAGGAGGCTGGCAAAGCGCAGAGCCACTGGAAGTCTCATGGCGCCGTGGGAATGTGAGCAGCAGAAGCACTTCTGAAAGGGGTTGGCAGCTCTGTAGAACTAAACGTCACCCAGCGGAGGCCACAACAGCTACACTTCCAGGCATTTACTCAAGAGAAATGAAAACAAATACTCATAAAAAGACTTGAACATGAATGTGCAGTCACAATAGAAAAAGAGATACAACCCAAAGGTCCCTGAACAGGTGAGCAGAACAAAAGTGTGGCATGTCTCTCAGCAGATGCTGCTCCACAGTGAAAGGAGCTGCTGACGAGCATGACAGCACCGTGAGCTGTGGAAACTCACACTGGGAAGAGGGGCCAGGCGTGGTAGGCACTGCTTTAATCCCAGCCCTTGGGAGGCAAAGGCAGGAGGCTCTCTGAGAGCTGGACACCAGCTTGGTCTACATAGTGAGTTCTAGGCTAGCCAGGGCAATAGAGAGAGATCCTGTCTCAAATCAAACAGAAAACAAACAAACAAACAAACAAACAAAGAGAGTTCATATTGCAATAAGCAAAGTCATAAGAAGCCCAAATGGAACTGTTCCCTCTACACAGCACCTGAATCAAAGAAACTAGAAGACAGCTGCGTGTGGGTGGGTGAGGGTACAGGGGGGCTGGTGGGAAGAGCCTGAGGAGGCTTTGGGGGTGATGGAGACGCAAGGACTACAGAGCTGTTTACATTTGTCAAGGTTCACCAAACCAAGCGTACGTAAGTGCATGTCAATTATATACCACTAAAAACCAATGTTCAAAGAAAATCTATGTGGGCCGAGGGATGGCTCAGCAGTTAAGAGCACCAGCTACTCTTCCAGAGGTTCTGAGTTCAATTCCCAGCAACCACATAGTGGCTGACTACTATCTATAATGGATCTGATGCTCATTTTCTGTCATGCAGGCATACATGCAAATAGAGCATATATATATACATATATATCATAAATAAATGAATCTTTAAAAAAAGAAAGCAATCTATCGGGTTGGAGAGATGGCTCAGTGGTTAGGATCACTGGCTGCTCTTCCAGAGAGCCAGGTTCAGTTCCCAGCACCCATAGGGCAGCTCACGACAGCCTGGAACTCCACTTCCTGGGGCCCCAATGCTCTGACTCTGGGAACCTGCAAGTACCTGGTGTGCATCCATTCATGCAGGCAAACCACATGTGCACATAAAGTAAAACCAAATATTAAAAAAAGAGAGATAAGCCAGATTATGCTCAACACATGGCAATCTTAGTTGTTCACTCCATGAGTACTTCACCTTAAGTGTGTGGCGCGTGTTACATACACATATGCATGAATGTGCTTGTGTCTTTCTCTATCACACTCCACCATTTTTTCTTTTTTATTTTCTTTTTTTAAAATTTTTTATTTTTTGGTTTTTTGAGACAGGGCTGTCCTGGACTCGCTTTGTAGGCCAGGCTGGCCTCAAACTCACAGTGATCCACCTGCCTCTGTCTCCCAAGTGCTGGGAGTAAAGGCGTGTGCCACCACGCCTGGCACTTGGCCATTTTCTTTCTTTCTTTCTTTCTTTTCTTTTCTTTTCTTTTCTTTTTTTTTTTTTTTTTTTGAGGTGGGGTTGGGTGTACCTTGAAGCCCAGCTACCGCGGCAGTGCTGGAATGACAGACATGGCACATCATCTGGCTAACTGTGTAATTTTAAATAAGATAATAATCAAGCCTCTCCAAGAAGGTGCAGAGGCGAAGGACAAGGAAGAACATCCCAAACAGAGAGACACTGGCACCTGTAAAGTGCATGCCTTGACATCCTAGGTCCAAGAGGAAAGACGAGGGCAGGGCAGGGCTGGGGAGGGCAGAGGTATGCAGACGATGCGGGGTCCTGAATGTGTCCCTAACAACTCGGCTTTACTCTGAATGGGGTGGAAGCTACTGAAGAGTGTTAAACAGAGGACGGCCAGCTGCAGTCCACTAACAGGACCAGTAGGTGGGTGATGGGCTGACAACAGCCTGAAAGGGATGAGGGCAAGATGCAAAGAGACCGTTAGGAGCTTCTGCAATACTCCAGGGAGAGGAGCTCAGAGGAGTCAGGACATGGGGAGAAATGGTCAGGTCTCAAAGAGACTTTTTTTGGGTGTGGGGGCTGTTTTTTGGGGGGGGAGTTGAGACAGGATTTCTCTGTGTAGCCTTAGCTGTCCTAGACTTGCTTTGTAGACCAGGCTGGCCTTGAACTCACAACGATCCACCTATCTCTGTCTCCCAAGTACTGGGATTAAAGGCGTGTGCCACCACGCCCGGCCCTCCAAGGGATTTTTAACAGAAACACAGCTCACTGATGTGCTAGGTGCCAGACATAAGTCTAGTCGAGCAGGGCGTGGTGGCGCAAACCTTTAGTCCAGCACTTGGAAGGCAGAGGCAGGTGGATCTCTGTGGTTTGAGGCCAGGCTGGCTTACAAAGCAAGTTCCAGGATAACAATAGCTACACAGACTAACCAGATTCCAGAGAAACAAAAAGTTAATAAGGATGCTCATGGCTTTGGGCTTGAAGAGCTAGAAGCATGAGGTTACGAGTGGGCTCAGTGCAGCTCAGTGCAGCAAAAAGCAGGGATTTGCCTTCAGACATGCTGTCAGCATGACTAGGCGCTGGGCAGGCAGGGTGTGGGTCACAGGTAAGGCACACATGCTGTACCACTGAGGAGAGCACAGCAACAGGCCAGAGCCCAGTCTCCCAACAGAAGCCGGCTGTGAGCCTGGAGTTTATAAGCCTAGAGAGAGCTTGAGAGTTACCACTTACCCAGTGAGACTGGCTATCATCACCAAAGGAGCCATGGGGGAAAAAAGAGACCCAAGGGCCCTCTGGAGGCTGAGGAGTGGGGAGAAGCCAACAAAGATGGCAATGGGCAGCCAGCCTGTTCTGGTTGCTGCCCCGCTGCCCCTCTCTCGGCACGTGCTTCAGTCTCCCCTGGACCGCAGACCTTTGCCCTTGCCAGCCCTTCATTCAGGCTGCAATCAGACAGACTATTTCTAGCCAACGGTCAGTTCTGTTTCCCTCAAGTCTTGGTTAAAATGTCACTTAAGTAAGGAGAATGCCGTGATATAGAGAATTCCGGAAGGCTCACGTACTCAGGAGTTAGTCCCTGAGCTGGCAGAATATTTTATTTTTAACATTTATTTGTTTTTATGTGTGTACATCTGTGCCTCTAACTCACAGAGTTCTGCCTGCCTCTGCCTCAAACTTTTTTCGGTTGTTTTTCTTTTCTTCCCCCCCCCCCCCCCGTTTTGTTTTGCTTTTTGGTTTTTATGAGGCAGAGTTTCTCTGTGTACCCTTGGCTGTCCTGGACTCACTTTGTAGACCAGGCTGACCTCAAACTCAGGCAGACATCGCCTGCCTCTGCCTCCTTGAGTGCTGGGATTAGGCGAGTGCAACCACACCTGGCTTGTTTTTGTTTTTCTCTTTTCTTTTCATTGGGGGGATGGGGGTGGATGTGAGACAGGGTTTCTCTGTGTGGCCTTGGCTATCCAGAAACTTGCTCTGTAGACCAGGCTGGCCTCCAACTCAAGATCTGCCTGCCTCTGCCTCCTGAGTGCTGGGATTAAATGCTTACTCCACCACCACTCTGCTGCCTCAAACGTTTTAATAGCCCTAATTTTACAAGTGCCTGCTGGGTAACTTCAGTCTCTTGCTTTTCTTCCCATTCCTTCCTATGGTCCTCATCTTCCTCTCCTCTTAGGCAGGAGGGCTATCGGGCCTGGAACTGGTCCTCCGCGCTTTCCACCAACATTCTCTCCGAAGATCTCACCAACCCTACAACTTTATCTATAAGCCAATGACTTCCCAATATCTGTCCCTCTAGCCGGCCTCTTCCATAACCTGGGCTGCTTTACCCAACTGCCCACCTCACATCTCCACTTGGGAACTCCAGCAGACATAAGATGTCAAGTTGATCTCCTTTCCTCAAAAAACTGTGCCTTTCGCCCCTGTGTGGTATGGTGACATCAACTGTACTTTTCCGGTGGCTTGGGCCAAACCTTCTGAGTAAAGTTTAATTCTGTGGTATCTCTACCTAAGATCCAATCCACTGGCAAGCACTGTCTACCTCCCAAGCCCATTCAGAACTGACTCACTGCTCCACGGCCACCACCCTGACGCAGGCCACCAAACACCTCGCCTGGAGTGTTCAAGGGCCTCTGACTTGGTCTTTGCTCTTCCACCCTTGCCCAATACCACAGCCAGAGAGAGTCTTTCAAACCATGGCATCACACTACTGTTCAAGATCCTGCAATGGCTCAGGCACTTCAGAGTAAGGAGTGCAGACGGCCTATACAGGCTGCAAGCCTCCCTCCCTCCCCAGACAGACCTCTCTTCATGTAACCCCCTGGACTACTTCCCTCATAAATAAGGTGTATTTCTTCCTGTTCCTCAAAGTTGCCAGGCGCCGTGGCATTGGCTGCTCCCATTACCTAGAGTTGTAGAACTCAGACGTCTACATGACCAACTCCATCATCTCTCACTGCCTTCAATCTAGCTCAGGCGTTCCCTCTTGAGAGAGGCCCACACCACCAAACTACTTAAAATAGTCATCAGGGTCCTCTTCCCTGCCCCATGCCATAGCACTTACCACCTCTTTCTTTTCTTTTTGTTTTTTTGTTTTTGTTTTTGTTTTTTCTGAGACAAGGTTTCTCTATGTAACAGAGCCCTGGCTTTCCTGGACTCTCTTTGTAGACTAGGCTGGTCTCGAACTTACAGAGATCCACCTGCCTCTGCCTCCCAAGTTAAAGGCATGTGGCACTTACCACTTCTTACACCCAGTTGTTATGCACTGTATTAAACTTCAGTTAATGATGGACCAGACACAAGATGGTCTCAAGAGATTAAAAGGAAAGGTTACAAAAAGAAAGATTAAATGCTTATGTTAATGGTCTACAAAGTTATTATACTATGCTATCTTACTGCATATTAACTTTTTTTTTAAGTGCATGCACATACATATGTAAGAGAGATCTGAGGGCAGCTTTTAGAAATTGGTTCGCTCCTTCTACTTTAGGGGTCCCAGAGCTCAAACTCAGGTTATCTGGCTTTGGCAGTCAGTGCTTTAACCTGCTGAGCTATTTTGCCAGCCCACACTATTTATTTATTTATTTTTGGTTGCTTTAAAGATTTTATTGATATGTGGGTGTTTTTCTGTGTGTATGTACACATGTGTGCTGAGGCTCCACTGTGTGTAGCTGGAGCCCACTGAGGCTCCAAGAGGGTGTTGGATCTCATGATGCTAAAGTTAAACGTGTTTGTGAGGCACTCAACATGAGAGCTTGGAACTGAACTTCCATCCTCTGCAAGAGCAGTAAGAGATTTTTTTTTTTTCCTCTCGAGACAGGGTCTCTCTGTATTATCCTTGGCTGTCCTGGACTCACTTTGTAGACCAGGCTGGCCTCAAACTCACAACGATCCACCTGCCCCTGCCTCCCAAGTGCTGGAATTAAAGGCGTGAGCCACCACACCTGGCACGAGTTTTGTTTAATGCATTTAAGTTTCCCACATTTGGGGAAATCGAAGGGATAAGCTCACCTGGGAAAACCACCTTTGACATCAAGGTATCCCCCCTGCCGGGTGTAGGAGTACTTTATTTACACGTACGCCTGCATGCTATAAGAAGGCATCAGACCCCATTAGAGATACTTGTGAGACACCATGTGATTGCTGGGAAACTCAAGACCTCTAGAAGAGCAGCAGTATTCTTAACCACTGTGCCATCTCTCCAGCTCTCTGCAGTAAGGGATCTTAGAGGCTAAGCTATGTCTCCAGCCAGTGAGCCACGTACATAATCCACTGCCACACCAGGATTTTCAAAACTTAAGGTTTTCAAAGTATCCATGACACACATATTTTGGATTTCCAGTCAAATGGCCCTAATTTAGAAAGGCGCCACGTGTAGGACGTGATGGCGCACGCCTTTAATCCCAGCACTCGGGAGGCAGAGGCAGGTGGATCGCTGTGAGTTCGAGGCCAGCTTGGTCTACAAAGCGAGTCCAGGACAGCCAAGGCTAACACAGAGAGACTCTGTCTCAGAAAAACAAAACAAAACAAAAAACAAGAGGGAAAAAAAAAAAAGAAAAGAAAGGCGTCTTTGACACTTCTACAATTCCTATGTAAAGTAGCAGTTTCCAGTTCAGGAAGTTGGGCAGGAAACAGGGCAATTCTTACCTCCTGTGTAGAGAAAGGAGCCAGACAGGCCTCCAAAGTAGATGAGAGCCAAGTGTTCCAGTTTTAGAGAGGACAGGTAGTAGAGGCAGGCGGCACAGACACAGCCCAGGGTGTAGAGGAAGACTCCAAATCGCACAACATCCTGGGGCTCCAAAATTCGGTCCACCAGAGTCCTGTCATCGCTCTTTTTGTGGTCAATGCCCTTGGAAAAGTCATAGTAAGTGTTGACCAAATTGCCGGCCCCGTGCACAGCCAGGACAGCCACCGCACAGCCCACCAACAGCCTAGGATCCAAGACACCCTGGGATCTGTAGGCCAAGGCACTGCCCAGCGCCACCGGGGTGAGAGAGGCACTGAAGCTCCAGGGCCTCAGGGCCAACACATAGGAGGCGCACTTCTGTCTCCAGGATCGATGTGGCAGTCTGTCCTGCTCGGCCCAGTCGCTGCCCAGCGGGTCCCTGTCCTCGACCTTGGTCGTCTCTCCTGCCTGGATATTAATCTTCTCTCCCAGGGCCTGCACCTCAGCCATGGAAGCTACACGGGGCTAAAGTCAATTCTCAAAGTGAGCCACTCCGGGGCACCGCCCCGGGACGAAGATAAGAGGGGGAACTGCCTGGCCTGACCTTTCTTTGGTTCCGCTCCGGGACAGGGTTTGGGAGGCGGTAAAAAAAAAAAAAACTGCAGACAGCAGCGAGCAGGCCATGCACCGCCACGGGGCCGACGGCTCTGCCCGACCACCTGTCTCCCCGGCCGAGGCCGCACTGGAGTCCCCTTTCCGGGGCCACAACTCAACAACCCGCCCCAGTCCGCAACCTCCAGCGGGCCACCGGCGCCGCCATCTTGTGCGTCCGCCACAGGAGGCCGGCCGGAAACCCAGGCCGGTAGCCGCCAAGGGCCCCGAAAAGACCGGAGAGGAGGGGCGTGGTGGCCGGAGAGGGGCGTGGTCAAAGGCTAGAGCCAGGGTTCAACTTCCTAAATACAAGAGTCACTGGAAACAAACTCTCCCAACTTTCAGGGGAAACTTAGCCCGCCAAGGATTTCAGGGCGTGTCGCTTTGCGATGTACTGGGCCGTTTCACTTACTGAAGTTAGAAATTAGACTCGGCCGGGCGTCGTGACCCACGCCTTTAATCCCAGCACTCGGGAGGCAGAGGCAGGTGGAGCGCAGAGTTTGAGGCCAGCCTGGTCTACAAAGCGACTCCAGGACAGCCAAGGCTATATACAGAGAAACCCTGTCTCGAAAAACCAGAGAGAGAGACAGACTCATTGTAAGGTGGAAGATTGTCCCAAGAAATCCTACATTGAAACTATTGTGCGCGCGGGTGGTGCACGCCTTTAATCCCAGCACGTGGGAGGCAGAGGCAGGAGGATCTCTTTGAGTTCGAGGCCAGTCTGGTCTACAGAGTGAGTTCCAGGACAGTCAAGGCTATACAGAGGAACGCTGTCTTGGGGAAAAAAAAAAAAAAATATATATATATATATATATATATATATATATATATATATATATTGGGGGAGTGCACATGTGCTAAGTCAGAGGACAGCTTTGCAGGGTTAGGTTCTCGCCTTCGGCCATGTGTATTCT
The DNA here is from genome assembly GCF_964271855.1 of Acomys minous. Taxonomy (NCBI): domain Eukaryota; kingdom Metazoa; phylum Chordata; class Mammalia; order Rodentia; family Muridae; genus Acomys; species Acomys minous. Next base: position 121,769,046 of record NC_140487.1, read on the forward strand.
GGGGTTTGAACTCAGGTCTTCAGGTTTGGTGGCAAGTGCCTTTATCTCTGAGCCACTGCGCTGGCCCTTTCTTACTTTTTGACACAGCATCAAATGTAGCCTGGAATTCAAAATCCTTCTCCTTCAGTTGTTTAAGTGTCAGGACTATAGATGTATAAATATTTGTTAAGGACAGCCAAGGCTACGCAGCAGAGAAACCCTGCCCCAAAAACCACAAAAACAAAAAAACAAAAAAATTAAAAAGTGGGGAGGTGAGAGATAGATTCAGGACTGCTCTCTTTAACCAGATTTAAGAGGTAATACCTGGCCAGCTTGCTTCGAACTTGGCTCAAAATTGTGGTAGTAGGTTTATTCTCACCTGATGGAATTAATAGGTCTCAGTGTGTCACTCTTTTTATTTTTATTTTATTTTATTTTATGTGCATTGCCATGAGGGTGTCAGAGCCATAGGATCTAGAGTTACAGACAGTTGTGAGCTGCCACGTGGGTGCTGGGAACTGAACCCGGGTCCTCTGGAAGAGCAGACAGTGCTCTTAACCACTGAGCTACCTCTCCAGCTTGTCACTCTTGCTGGTATGGGACTCTTAGAGATCCATTTGTTTCTGCCTCTGAGCGCTGGGTCCTAGAATATTTAAAACGATTAAAAATACAGAGTCAGGTAGGTGTGGTGGCACATGCCTTCAGGGCCAGCACTCCAGAAAGCAAGAGGGTCTCAATGCATTCAAGGCCAGCCTGGTCTACACTGTGAGTTTCAGGACACTGGGGAATACATAGTAAGACCTTGTCTCAAAATACACACACACACACACACACACACACACAAAACAATAACAACAACAACAGCAAGTTGAGGCTTGGGCGTGGAGGTGAACAAAAGCCAGCATAGTCTCAGAACCTTGACAAAAGTTCCTACTTGCTAAAAAAGTCATTCTTATTATCTCTGGCAAATGGTGTAGCTCGTCCATTAAAATCTGACTGTGGTGTCTATCAGCGAGTCTAGATTTATGTTTGCCTTTAGGCTCCCTCAGCCCCTGCTCACAAGCCCCGCCCCCGCTCACGGGCTCCTTCTCCATCCATTTGTGTTTACCTCCCATCCCCCACGCCCTGCAGCTCTTCTCTAGCCTCCCACGAGATAGCTTTGGTAGTTTGGAATAAAGTTCCTTTTTTCACCTCCTGAGCATCTATTTTGGCTTCTTTGTTGCACCCATTTCATTCATTTTGAAGCCAGCTAGCCCCACCTGGAACTCTGCATAGCAAGTTTAGGCCAGCCAGGGCTGTATAGCAAGACATTGTCTTAAAAAAAAAAAAAATTAGGCATAGTGAAGAGAAATACCTCATTTCACTGTAGTAAATTACCTTAACCAGGGTCTGGAGAGATGGCCCAGCAGCTAAGAGCACGGATTGCTCTTTTAAAAGACACAGCTCACAACTGTCTGTAATTCCAATTCCAATGAGATCCAACACCCTCACACAGACACAATTGCACATAAAAAAACAAAAAGAAATCTTTGTTTTTGTTTTGTTTGAGACAGGGTTTCTCTGTGTTTAGCATTGGCTGTCCTAGAGTTACTCTGTAGACCAGGCTGGCCTCGAACTCACAGCAATCCGCTTGCCTCTGCCTCCTGAGTGCTGGGATTAAAGGCGTGCGCCACCATGCCAGCTTTACTGATGATATGATTGGTTGAGAAGGATATACTGCCAGTCTGGAAATCTTCTGCCTTATGATGAACTCATGACCTGGCCAGAATCACCTGTGCTTACTCAGCTTGGGCAGATTTTCTAGTTTAAATGATTACCTAACCCCGACCCCCTTAGGAATTCCCCTAAAAGCGTTTAAAAAGAGCCTACAAACTCACCCAGGTTCCGCTATAGTGTCTAAATGGTGACCCCAACATATTGGATCCTGCAGAATAAGCTCTCTTTTGTTGTTTGTATACTATTTGAGTCTGGGGTCTTTTCTTTAACACCTTCTGGAGCCTAACAACAGTTTCACATGTTTCTTTTAATATTAATAACGTATTTAGTGCTTCATACAATTTATTATTTTGTTTTGTTTTGTTTTGGTTTTGGTTTTTGGAGACAGGGTTTCTCTGTGTAGCCCTGGGTGTCCTGGACTGTCTTTGTAGACCAGGCTGCCCTGGAACTCACAGCGATCCGCCTACCTCTGCCTCCCAAGTGCTGGGATTACAGGCCTGTGCCACCAGGCCTGGCTCATTCAAATTCTTAATTCAACGGGCGTGGTGGTGCACGCCTTTAATCCCAGCACTCGGGAGGCAGAGGCAGGCGGATCGCTGTGAGTTCGAGGCCAGCCAGGTCTACAAAGCGAGTCCAGAACAGCTAAGGCTACACAGAGAAAACCCTGTCTCAAAAAACAAAAAAACAAAACAAAACAAAAATCTTAATTCAAGATACTTCAGAATTTTCAGTGTTTATTACAACACTGATAAAAAATAAAGATGTAAACAAAAAAAGATGTGCCTAGCCAGGCGGTGGTGGCGCATGCCTTTGATCCCAATACTTGGGAGGCAGAGGCAGGCAGATTGCTGTGAGTTTGAGGCCAGCCTGGTCTACAAAGAGAGTCCAGGATAGTCAAAGCTACACAGAGAAACCCTGTCTTGAAAAACCAAAAAACAAAACAAAACAAAACAAAAAAACAAAAAAAAGAAAGAAAAAGAAAAAAGAAAAAGAAAGACAAATCTTAACTATTTTCAATTTATTTTTTACATTTTTATAAATTTTTAATTTTATATACTGGTATTTGCCTTGGTGTTTGCCTGCATGTGTGTTCTGTGCTGGACTTATAGGCAGTTAGTTGTGAGGCTGGGTTTCTCTGTGTAGCCTTGGCTGTCCTGGGTTAGCTTTGTAGGTCAGGCTGGCCTTGAATTCACAGTGATCTGCCTGCCTCTGCCTCCTTGAGTGCTGGGATTCATTGAAACACGTTTTTAAGGAGCGCTCCTTTAATCCCAGCACTCGGGAGGCAGAGGCAGGTGGATCTTTGTTTGAGGCCAGCCTGGTCTACAAAGCGACTCCAGGACAGTCAAGGCTACACAGAGAAACCCCTGTCTCGAAAAAACAAACAAAAGAAAAAAATTTATTTAAATTAGTTCTTGGTGATCGTCTCTCGAGAATGAACTCAATAAGTAAGGCAATTTGGGGGCAGTGGAAATAACTACAAAGTTGCAAATGCGTATTAAATTTTACAAAGGAGAAAGAATGAGTCGCTCAGTAAACCGATTCCCAGTGTGAGTTCCTGCAGTAATTCGAGGGCGTCAGACAGACAGACAGACAGACGCCAACCTCTGCCCAGCTCTCTCAACAGGTCAGCGTGGGCCCTGGACAGCAGCTCCACACAGTCACAACTCTTACGGAGGGGATCCGTAGTAGCGACGGACCGGATGTGTGCGTGGAAGTGACCGAAGTCAACTCACGACTGATTGGCTCTCTGGAATATTCCTAACCCTGCCTTTGCCTGCCACTGGCCGCGTGTTTTGTCTATTTGAACAATCCCCACCCCACCCCCCCGAGAAGCCGGTCCCGAAGCTTCACTTCTTCATGATTATTGGTCCATGATCCTGTCCATCTTCAGTCACGGGCCTCTGATTGGTTATAGGGCTTGTGAGCCCGCCCTCCCCTTCCCGGGCCTAGAGGACAGCTGGGAAGGCGGGTGGTGGGGCTTGGGGGGGCCCTGGAAGCGGCGGTACCGGCTCAGGCGGCGGCAGCTGAGGCGGTGGCCGAAGCCGCGCGGTGAGTCTGGGGCCTGGAGTCGAGCGCTTGCGCCTGGCGGGATGTCCAGACTCACGGACAGTGTGGGCCGTGCTGGGGGGGGAGGCCCGGGGAGCCGCCTGTCTTGGACCGTACAGCGCCTCCGAACCATGCCGGGCAACCCGAGCGGTGTGCACCTCGCCCTCGGGGAGACCCCTCGGGTCGCCCGATCTGCTCCGGGCCTGCCGTGGCGCAGTTTGGTCTCCTTCCCGGTCTCAGTCACCCCTCCAGAACCATCTACAGACGGTGGACCTGCCCCCCCTGGGAGATCCAGCGTTGGGACCAGCTCCCTGCACCGCACCGTGGAGACCTGTCGCGGGGCGGGGGGACCCAGACCTCCGAGCTCACGCAGGCTCGGCCCCTCTCACGCCCTCACTTGATGCTTCAACTTGAATTCCCCCTCCTTAGCCGTGACCCAAACCTTTGGGATTTGTGACTCCGAGTAGTTACTTTGAATCCAGCCTGGGGCAGCTGGCTTGTGGGTTAAACCCTAAAGTGACTCTTTCTAGTTACTTTCGTGAGAATAGAATTCCGTGTCAGCCTCCTTCCTGCTGTGTTGTGCACACACTCAGTGGTGGTGTCTACCTCCTAAAAGGGTCAGAGTCCTTTTATAGTATTCTTTTTTCCCCCCCTCAGCAGTGTAGTATTTGAAAGCTTTTCAAAACTATTCCTCGTTTTGTTTACCTGCCCCTCCCCCCTCCCCCAAGCGTGACCTTGAACTTGTGATCCTCCTGGGCTGAAAGGTGTGTGACATCATGGCTTGGTTATGTGGCGCTGGGGATTGAACCCAGGGTTCTGTGCATGTGTCTCACATTAGGCTGTGTCTCACAGACTCATTGAAAACCAAGGTGCTTCAGGAATTGTGCTTGTTTGTTTTTTGTTGTTGTTGTTGTTGTTTGTGTGTGTATTGTGACAGGATAGATTGTTACTCCCATGGCATTGTGGGCTGGCCTTTTTTTTAATGGCCACTTTCCCGAGGGAACAAACAGCACGGAATTGAGGAATGAATGGTCTTTTTTAGCTCACAATTTAAAATGTGTTGCCCCTTCCTGGGGCCTGGGGAGCTTTTGGCATACAAGCAATGGTGCACATGTCAAAGTCAAAACAAATTGTAGGAGTCAGTTCTCTTCTTCACCTTAGCAGCAAGAATCTTTAGTCACTCAGGCATCTTGCTAGCCAACCCCCCCCCCCATACTCCACCCACATTTGGTAAACTCTACAGGTTCAGAACCACTAGGTGAGAAGGGCAGCTGTGCTAGGACTGTGTACAGCCGTGCTGCACCATACCACAGCCTGTAGCCACATGGAGCTATTAGCTACTTGAGGTTTAAATCAGATTGGGATAGTTAAACAAACGCCAGGTTTTGGAAGCTTGGTCTCAGCAAAGACTAGGCAGGCCCGGAGCAGATCGGGCGACCTGAGGGGTCTCCCCGAGGGCGAGGTGCACACCGCTCGGGTTGCCCAGCATTGTTCAGAGGCACTGTACGGTCCAAGACAGACGGCTTCCTGGCACACACACCCCTCCCCCATCCCCCCCATCCCCCACCCCCCCACCCCTCCACCCCCTCCCTGCACAGCCCACACTGTCCGTGAGTCTGGACATCCCACCAGTTCAAAAAGCATCAAAATGAGTTTTTTTTAAATTACTGGGTTGAGTATAATATGTCAGTTTCACCTGTTTATCGTTTGACAACTAGAAAATTTAAAATTAGGTGGGGCTGGCAATATCTCAGCGCTTAAGAGGACTTATTACTCATCCAATGGACCCCAGTTGGTTCCCAGCGCCTTTGTCAGCCCTGTGACTCCAGCTCCAGGGGATCTGATGTCCTCTCTGGCCTTTGCAGGCATCTGCATATAGGTGGCATACACTCGGACAGGCATGCATAAGTAAATATAAAACAACAAATAGGATTGCCTGGCTTGTATTATGTTTCTGTTGGGCAGGGCCGCTGTAGAGTAGTCGTCGCTGTCCTGCAAATGGCAGCTGAGGAAAGGAGGAATCGTAGTCTTAGCTCTCTGTCTGTCTCCCCGCTTGTGGTACCTGACCCATGGCCACATCCAGTAGTCAGAATAGTGAACAAGAGCTGCACTTCCGGAAACACAAGGTAGCTACTTTCTTCCCTCATGGTGCGTTGTCATAGAAGCTGAGGACTCTAGAAGTGTCTCCCTTAAGGAATCTAACTTTGCATCAGGACTCACGCTCAGGTAGTTTCTCCAGCCCCGTACCCGGCACGAGTGAGTGGAAATCTATGTTAGGAAGTAAGATGCGTTTATCACCAAAGTTTACGGACTAGTGAAAGGACGGATATCAGTTTGGGAAGTGTGCTTGCCCAGCATGCACAAAGCTCAGCTTGGGGCCCTAGCACCCTTAAAGTCCCAGCAGTTGGCGGTGGAGGCCAGATAGCAGTTCCAGGCTGTCAGCTGCATAGTGAGTTCAAGGTCATACAGAGAATATAAGACTTACTTTAAAAAAAAAATTTTTTTTTTAAGTGGCCAGCAAGATGGCTCAGTGGACAAAGGTGCTTGCTCCCAAGGTTTGACAGCCTGAGTTTTCTCTCTGGGATCCACAGGAAATAAGGAGATAATTAACTCCTATAGGCTGTCCTCTGACCTCCTCACATTTGTCCTGTGCATACGCACACAGAAATAAATACATGTAAAAAAAGTGAAAGTAATATTGAAAGATGTTCTTCTCCAAAGAACCCCAGGTCAAGATGCTCGGGACAGGCCCCGCGGCGGCCACCGCCAGTGCTGCCACGTCCAGCAATGTGAGCGTTCTGCAGCAGTTCGCCAGCGGACTGAAGAGCCGGAATGAGGAGACCCGGGCCAAAGCGGCCAAGGAGCTCCAGCACTATGTCACCATGGAGCTTCGAGAGGTTGGTCTTGCGTGCTTTGGGGCCAGTCCTTGCTGGGTACCCGGGTTGGTGTGTGCCATCTCTGGCTTAGATCACTGCCACAGCTCAGGGAGTACTTGGGAGGCCACCAGCGTTCATGCCCCTGCAGTGGCCAGGCTCCTCTGCAGCGTTGCACAGTTCTGTCACACTGATCACACTTATCTTCCCAGGTCAGCTCTTTGTTTTATTTTGCATGATTTTTCCCCCTATCAGCAGCCCCTCGGTCCTTTGTATCTGACAGCAATCAGAGTGAGTTTGGAAAGTTGATAGTGTAGGACTCTCTAAACAGAGACACTGACCTGCTCACCTTTGTCCCACTGATATTAGGGCGACTTTTAAGACAAGCTTTTCTGGTAGAGAATCAATGTGCAGTTGCTAAGTAAACAGAGGAGTTATGTGATCAGTTGCTCTTCAGTTTAAAGCTATAGAAATAGGTGCTAGCTTTGTCTTTGGTTTGAACTGTGTCAGCCCCCACAGCCATCACAGGTGAGGGGATATGCCAGCCCCCCACAGCCATCACAGGTGAGGGGATATGCCAGCCCCCCACAGCCATCACAGGTGAGGGGATATGCCAGCCCCCCACAGCCATCACAGGTGAGGGGATATGCCAGCCCCCCACAGCCATCACAGGTGAGGGGATATGCCAGCCCCCCACAGCCATCACAGGTGAGGGGATATGCCAGCCCCCACAGCCATCACAGGTGAGGATATGTCAGCCCCCACAGCCATCACAGGTGAGGGGATATGCCAGCCCCCCACAGCCATCACAGGTGAGGATATGTCAGCCCCCACAGCCATCACAGGTGAGGATATGTCAGCCCCCCACAGCCATCACAGGTGAGGATATGCCAGCCCCCTACAGCTATCACAGGTGAGGGGATATGCCGGCCCCCCACAGCCATCACAGGTGAGGGGATATGCCAGCCCCCCCACAGCCATCACAGGTGAGGGGATATGCCAGCCCCCCACAGCCATCACAGGTGAGGGGATATGCCAGCCCCCCCACAGCCATCACAGGTGAGGGGATATGCCAGCCCCGCACAGCCATCACAGGTGAGGGGATATGCCAGCCCCCCCACAGCCATCACAGGTGAGGGGATATGCCAGCCCCCACAGCCATCACAGGTGAGGGATATGTCAGCCCCCCACAGCCATCACAGGTGAGGGGATATGCCAGCCCCCCACAGCCATCACAGGTGAGGGGATATGCCAGCCCCCCACAGCCATCACAGGTGAGGGGATATGCCAGCCCCCCACAGCCATCACAGGTGAGGGGATATGCCAGCCCCCCACAGCCATCACAGGTGAGGGATATGTCAGCCCCCCACAGCCATCACAGGTGAGGGGATATGCCAGCCCCCCACAGCCATCACAGGTGAGGGATATGTCAGCCCCCCACAGCCATCACAGGTGAGGGGATATGCCAGCCCCCTACTGTCGTCACCCATGGGAGGATAACAGGGATCTGTTCTGTGCACTCTTCCCTACAGATGAGTCAGGAGGAGTCTACTCGCTTCTACGATCAGCTGAACCATCACATTTTTGAACTGGTTTCCAGCTCAGATGCCAATGAGAGGAAAGGGGGCATCTTGGCCATCGGTAAGGATAGTGTCTGGTAGCAGCGACTGTTAGGGACACTGCACAGATCATCTCTGTGCTCACTGTACGTTTCTGCACTTGCTGAAGGAGCTATATCTAGTTCATCTTTATTTTTAAAAGATTTACGGAGCTTGTACCTTTTGGTGCTCGTAGACAAGTGCTGATTCTAGCGGAAGTCCTGGGACATGGGCAAAACATACTCTAGGATGTGACAGCCGAGTCTCTGAGCTGGTAGGTCACTCCTGTGGCCAGTTTGCCAGGGGTGAGACTAGAAGCCTGGTTTTCGTTCTTCTGGCCTATGTTGCCTGTTGCAGATCTGACTTTACTGTAGACCAGGGTTTGGCAGTAGAAATGGGTGCTGTTTGCCCAAGGGCTGGCCATGAGTCCCGTGAATTGTCACTCAGTCTTAAGTGTTTTCTATCTTAGAAAGGAGATATGCAGATGTGTTCAAATGACACCATTTTGATTTACTTACATAGTTCTGGAACAAAAGCCCAGTCTACTGGTTCAAATGAAAAACCTCCTTTTTACATGGAGAGCTGTACTGAGAATGGAGTAAGGGCTCGCTCACCAGCATTTAGTTCCAGGCCACATGCGTTCCAGAACACACCACAAGGTCACCTTTGCTTTCTTTTCTAGCCAGCCTCATAGGAGTGGAAGGTGGAAATTCCACCAGAATTGGCAGATTTGCCAACTACCTTCGGAACCTCCTCCCCTCAAGTGATCCAGTTGTCATGGAAATGGCATCCAAGGCCATTGGCCGCCTCGCAATGGCAGGGGACACTTTCACTGCTGAGTATGTGGAGTTCGAAGTGAAGCGAGCCTTGGAATGGCTGGGTGCTGACCGCAATGAGGGCCGGAGACATGCGGCCGTGAGTGTCCACAGCCAGGCCTGGGGAGCAGTGGTGCTTCCTCGTGCTTTGTGTCCTTCTGAAGTTTGTCCTGGGAAGGGACTTCAGGGTGGGAGGTGGAAGAGTCAGTCTGCTGGAGAAAGGTCTGGCAGTGGCTGCAGTGGGATGAAGCATCCCCAGCGGCTGGCCAGCCGGCCAAGGAAGTAGCATAGACATTAGCCCTGGTTAAGGCTTTGTCATTCACAGCTTTGTAGCTTGGCAGCCTTAACTGAAGACACTAGTCTTCTCTTAAATAAAAATAGTAACAAAATTGAACATCAAACATGTGTTCTCTGGGGCTGGAGATAAGAGCACTGTCTGCTCTTCCAAAGGTCCTGAGTTCAGTTCCCAGCAACCACATGATGGCTCACAGATCTGGTGCCCTCTTCTGCATGCAGGTGTACGTAATAAATAAATAAATAAATAAATAAATAAATAAATAAATCTTTTAAAAACAAAAACAAAAAAGGTGACAACAACAACAACAAAATGTGTTCTCATCCAGTAAATAATTATTGACTCTACTGGATTGCAGACATGGTTCTAGGCTGTCCATTTAGTGTTAAGAAAGCGTTGAACATCTGCCTGCCCTGATGCATTCTGCATTTGTCGGCAGCCAGGTGGTGAACACTGAGGTGCTAGGTCTGTTTTCCTTTGCCTCTTCTGGTGCCAGGCTTTCCCAGATAGGAGGGTGGGAGATGCTCTAGGATGACAGGGGTATGTTCTGAGAGAACAAAAGTCCTGGTAGGGGCTGGGTGTGGTGTGGTACACCTTTAATCCCAGCAATCAGGAAGGCAGAGGCTCTGTGAGTTCGAGGCCAGCCTGATCTACAAAGTGAGTCCAGGACAGTCAAGGCTACACAGAGAAACCCTGTCTTGAAAAACAACAAACAAACAAAGTTCTGGTAGGAATAGCGTTCTCTTTGCCCTTCTCTCCCAGGTCCTTGTTCTCCGTGAGCTGGCCATCAGCGTCCCCACTTTCTTCTTCCAGCAAGTGCAGCCCTTCTTTGACAACATTTTTGTGGCTGTGTGGGACCCCAAGCAGGCCATTCGAGAAGGGGCTGTGGCTGCCCTTCGTGCCTGTCTCATCCTCACCACCCAGCGGGAGCCGAAGGAGATGCAGAAGCCTCAGTGGTACAGGGTGAGGAGATGGCTCCACATTAGCCACTAGCAAAGCCCTTTTGCTTGGAGAATCACAGCTGGCCAGGGAGCAGGCCTCACATTTGTTTGGGCCTAGCATGGTATTCTTCTGGTCACTGTGAATCAGCAGTTTTTTATTGCATTTTCTTAGTAAAGATACATTGGTAACCACACCATTATTTTATGCATTGCTCAGCATGAAGATGTGTCAGTCAGACTGTGGTGGCCGTGGTGACTGTGGTGACTGTGGTGACTGTGGTGGCTGTGATGGCTGTGGTGGCACACTTCTGTAATCCAAGCACTTGGGAGGCTAAGGCAAGCAAAGAAGAATTGGGCCTGAGATGCACTTGAGGTTCTCCTGCCTCTACCTCCCCAGTGCTAAGATTATAGGTGCAAACCGCCATGCCCAGCTCTGTGCCATGCTGGGCGGTGAACCCCGAGCTTCATGCATGTTAGATCAACACTGCCAACCGAACTGCATCCCCAGCCTCTGCACCGAGGCCAGGTGTGGTGGCCGACACCTTTAATCCCAGTACTCGGGAGTTGGACAGGCAGGTCTCTGACTTTAAGGCCTTCCAGGTATGTAGAGTGAGACCCTATCTCTAAAACAAAACAAATAACATTTGATAATTGAAATTTTGCCAGCAGTGCCCACATCATCATCACTTCAAAATATAATTAAGCAACCAAGATTAAGTCCTGTAAACAAACAAAAACTGAGTTCAAGCCAATCTGGGATACCTGATGAAACACTGTGTCATAACGAGGATAGCAGCTGCTGTTTCTGAACCAGTGAAGTGGTTGCTCCTGACTTGCAAAGGCCTAGCTCCCTCTGCTCCGGTGTCCTGAGTCTGTGCTGAAAGCTTCTGCCAAGGAAATGCATGTCACAGAAGGAGCCTGAGTATGGGAACAAGAGACCAGGCTGCCTTTCTTGCCTTTGCTGTGTGACATTGGACAAGTCACTTAATTTCTTTGGGCTTGTTTTATGTGGCCACCAAACAGAGGTGACAATGGCATTTCCCTCAAAGGCATATTGCAGCATTGGAGCTAAGTTAAACAGAAGAGCTTCTAAGTCAGTGTTGATGATAGCACAAGGCACTTCAGCAGGCTCTGGAATGCTGCCGAATCTCTGGGTAGAGGGGGTAAGCTGTGTTTTCTCCTTGAACACTCGGTACTAAAGGCACTCTCTGTCCTTAGCATACATTTGAGGAAGCAGAGAAAGGGTTTGATGAGACCCTGGCCAAAGAGAAGGGCATGAATCGGGATGATCGAATCCACGGGGCCTTGCTGATCCTCAACGAGCTAGTCCGAATCAGCAGCATGGAGGGAGAGGTGAGAAACCGTCTGGGGGGCCCAGGCTCCTGTGCCAGCCTGTCCGCAGGCAGGGAAGCCCTGTCTTCTCGGGGCTATAGACAGCCAGTCCTGTGGAGACTGTGAAGCAGGCAGTAAGATGGAAGGGTAGGAGGAGGCTGAGGTGGCGCCATCTGAGGGAGAGCCTCATGACGTGACTGAGGGACTGTATTCTAAGCAGAGGCTTTGAGGGGGGAGAGAGTTTGGCGTGGGAAGGACAGCTGGTATATTATGAGCAAATGAGAAGAGGAGATGGTGTCAGAGAGGGAACAAGGTCCAGTCAGGCTCACTGTTGGTGGTCAGCAGTTTTATTTTAATTGCAGGCATAGACGTCAGTGGTGTGCACACGGGAATCATGGGGTGTTAGGAATTTCTGACACCTCTGAGTGCTTGTGGGGAGCAGTGTGTGGAGAGGTGGGAATGAAGTCAGGGAGTTGGGTTGTTAGGTCAGTTTAAAGGTGGAAGGACTTAGCAGCCAGTGAGAGAAAACAGGAAGGGCTGAGTCCATGACGGCCTGAATGCACAAGAGCGAAGCACTGACTGTCTCTTTGTCTTTATGTGAAGCCATTGTGAGGTCTTTACACCAAAGTGAGCCAGCAGAGGAGGCCTGTGTCACCCAGGAGCAGGCAAGCTACAGCTTCCTTGCCTTCCTTGGCCACCAGCAGCCCACGCGGCCCTGGCACAGGCTTGAGGATGGTACTCTGAGGAACACCAGACCTCTTGATCAGTTAGGCTTTTGTAGTTGAGGTCACATCCTGGTTGCTGCCGCAGGAGGCTCCTGGAATAGTCTGGCTGGCTTCAGTGAGATGTAGTGACGCAGATAGTGAGAAGACAGGAAGTCAGGATATGAGGGAGTAAAACCCCCCCATCTGTGAGACTATGTGGATCTGTTGGGGAGGAATGTCACCCCAGGGTCTAGACAGACAGTGGTTGGTTGGTAGTAGCTGTGCCTGTGTCAGGGCAACATGCGGGGTAGTAGGAGATGTGAATGCCCCTGTGCAGGGCAGGTGAGCGGGAGACGCTGTGGGCCCAGGTGGCAGCTCTCATAGGGTGTACGGAGCCATTGAGTAGTCTTGGTGTGCAGTGGTAGGCTGTTTATAAATTCTGAAGAGTAACTTAAAAAAAAAAAAGAGCGCGAGCACGCGCGCGTGTGTATGTGTGTGTATGTATATGTGTATACACGTGTGTGTTGTGTGCATAGGAGTGTGGAAGCTATAGGATTTTTTTGAGCAAGGTCTCGCACTGAACTTGGAGCTCAGTGACTCAGCAAGACTAGTTGCCCAGTGCCCCGGAGCTCCTGTCTCGGCCTCCCAGCACCGGGAGCCCAGCTGTGCTGAGAAGTCCGTGTCTGCTTCTGTGACTGGGGGAATGGAGTTGCTTTGTGCTGAGCCAGGGAAACAGGAGGAGAGAGCAGAGGTTTGGAGCCTGTTAGGTGCTTGTTGGGCACCTGCATGACCTACTGAGTAGTTTTAGGGAGAGGTCTGGCTAATGTGGGGCCAGAGCAATGTGGGGGTCACTGCTAATTCAAGTCATGACTGGGTGAGAACCACACATGACCTGGTGTAGATGGAAAGAGATGGAGTCTATGAACTTGAGTCGAGAGACGAGGAACCAGGGGCGATGGGGGCAGCTGGGAAGGAGGAGCACGGGCCAGAGGGTGTGGGGCTCAGAGGGGGAGCCGATGGTCTCATGCAAGAGATCGCGGTGTGTGAAATGCTGCAAATATTCAAGCGAGATGAGGACTCAGGGGTGGTCCCTGGATTGACAGCCAGGAGCCTTCAGTGGCACTGACAAGAGGGGCGTGACTTCTGAAGAACGTGAGTATCTGTGCCGAGAAGAGCTGCAGACTGTGGAAGGTGAGCTGGGGTGCGCACCCCTTCAACAGCCGCTAGAGCAGCACTGCCAGGCACCTTCTTCCACGCCAGGACAAGGATTCTGAGAAAAGGATTTGCCTGAGTTTCTACTCAGCTTCAGGGAAAGAGGTTAGAATGTTCTTGCAGGGTGCCAGCATAGGGCCACCTTCACCTTCGCAGGAGCAGATAGTCTCAGCAGTCTGCATTGAGCCTTCCTGAGCCTGGCAGGCAGGAGGACACCTGGTGACAACTCCGGGCAGGTGGCCTGCTGGGGTTCCCTGTGCTCGGTAGAAGGTGGTCTTCCGCCTTTGTTAGAGCTGGACCTGGTCCTCTGCAAGGCTCTAGGAAAATGGTAGTCCAGATGAAGAGCGGCCCCTCTGCTTTGCAAGGAGTTGCTCCTCAGGGCTGGGCAAGTGGATTGCTCTGCAGATTCACACTGTCCAGGGCAAAGGCCGCTCATAACCAACATGACTGTTTGCTTCCTTCCTTGTACCTGCATAGCGTCTGAGAGAAGAGATGGAAGAAATCACTCAGCAGCAGCTGGTGCACGACAAGTACTGCAAAGACCTGATGGGCTTCGGGACAAAGCCTCGGCACATCACCCCCTTCACCAGTTTCCAGGCGGTGCAGCCCCAGCAGTCGAATGCCTTGGTGGGACTGCTGGGGTACAGCTCCCACCAAGGCCTCATGGGATTTGGGGCTTCCCCCAGCCCTACCAAGTCCACTCTGGTGGAAAGCCGCTGTTGCAGAGACTTGATGGAAGAGAAATTTGATCAGGTAAATGGCAAACGGCCCTTCCTTCTACACCCCCCACCCCCACCCACAGCGCCCTCTCCCCTGCCAACGCTGTGTGCTTCCTCTCGCAGGTGTGTCAGTGGGTGCTGAAATGCAGGAGTAGCAAGAACTCACTGATCCAAATGACAATCCTTAACCTGCTGCCCCGCTTGGCTGCGTTCCGACCGTCTGCCTTCACAGGTGAGGCTGTCCTCGGAAGGCACACCCTCTCCAAGGCCTCTCAGACAGACTTGGCCGCGGTGCTCTGGGAGAGTCAAGTCCGCCTCTCCTGGAGTAGCGCTGGCATGGGGCTAGTCTCGGGCGCTTTGCCTCCTGCCCGCTTTCTCCATTCTCTATTAAGAGACCCAGTGGCAGTCAGCATGTGTAGGGAAGAGCTAGGCAGGGTGGGCACACATGTACAATTTCAGCACCTGCTGTCCTTGACACAGCAAGTTTGAGGCTAGCCTGGGACACTTGACACTGTCTCAGACGAAAACAAAATAACCACAGTGTGTAGTGGAGGGCCAGTTCTAGACCAGGACATCACGACTGAAAGCCAGCATCACTGCTTGTGCTGGGCGTGATGGCTCATGTCTGTATCACAGGCCCTGGGAGGCTGAGGTGTGGGACCATCTAAAGTTCACAGCCAGTCCAGGCCTCAGTGAGGTCAACAGAAGGGCACTACAGGTCCATGCTGACAGCAGCACCTGCCGGGAGAGCGGCTTTAGTAACCCGCTTTTCTCCATGGTGATCACCGAGCATCTCACCCCCTGTAAGGAAGAGGGGTGTGGGTGACCTAGAGGCAGGTCCACAGGTGACAGATGGTGACTTCCCGTATGCTGTGCTGTCCTCAGTGGTTACTAGAGTTGAAGCACAGGTCTTCCCGTGAGGCCTTCCCGAATGTTGCGGCCAGAGACACTGTTTTCCCTTCCATCACAGTCCTCAGCTGTAGGAAGCTTTGGTGATGGACCCAGAAGGAATCCTGCATGGGTCCATTACTTGGAGACCTTTGTGGGTGTCCCCTTCCTGACTAGTGAAAGATACAATAATAATCCCTGCCTCCCCCAGTGAACAGCATGGGAATGCCTGGCACAGAGTGGAAACCAGGATTAGGTTATCGTTGCCTCCTGGAGCTACGTCAGATCCGTGTTGGGAATGAGGAGGTACATACGATAGTGCACTAGTTGCCTATTTATTTGTATTTAATGTCCCTCCCTTACCTCCTACTGGGTGGGAGTGGACATTGTCCCAAACACTGTGGCAGGTTGCCTGTTGTAGAGGAATGTTAATTCAGAACACAGCTGTTCTGGCAAGAGATCACATCCAAAGACCTTCTAGGTCTATGTGATCTGGCTGGAATACAGAATCATGCCTTTAATCCAGGAGACAAAGGCAAACAGATCTGAGTTCAAGGCCATTCTGGTATAGAGCAAGTATCAGGTAAAGAAAAGCTTAGGTCCGGGTGTGATGATACATGCTTTTAACCCGAAACAAAAGTAAAGTTAGTTTGTAGAAGGAAACAGCCATGTTTGAAAGTGATGTCTAATTGAATGGCAGAAAAGGTGACGGGTCAGAGAAGATTTGGCAGAGTAGGATACGCCCAACTCCCATGAGCAGAGAGAGGAAAGGGAAGCTACTTAAGAGGTGTTTTTATAGAGAGAGGAGGCGGTTTTACCAGGACAGTAATAGAGAGATGGGTTGCGGAGAGAGAACTCAGGTGAAGACAGAACGAGCCAGACATCAGCAGATCACTAAGTTAGTTTGAGGCCAACTGGAGCAATTCCAGACCGAGAGAGAAGCCAGATTGAATAAGTCAGTTGGGAGAAGAGTTTGAGTTAGAACAGCTGAGTTGACCCAGCCAGCCCAGAGCTCAGAAAGAACAAGTAAGGGTGAGCTCATTCAGCAGTCTCAGGGGCTGAAACCATTCTAGGCCCAGGGTAGATTGTACAGAGGCTAGAAGCTTCCTGGACTAGGCCTAGGCTAGCACGAGGCACTAAGCCTCCCAAGCAACAATTGAGCCGGGAGAATAAAAGTTACGCTTACAGCCTGTGTTTTATAAGCGTTCAGAACCAAGTAAGAACAAGTGGATAAAGGGAAGGTCAGCCTGATCCTCAGCGTGTGCCATTTCCAACATGGGTTCTCCCAGGACAGGGAAGGCATGGAGAGGGCTAGATGGTGAGCTGTGAAGCAGGTTGGGTCTCACAAGTACAGTGTGCTGGGTAAGGACCAAGCAGTCGCCTAAACTTGCTGAGCCAAAGAAATGGTGGAATGAAAATCACCCATAATTTTTAAATGTTCCCTTCTGTCTGCTGGATACCAGCAGTGTGTCTCCTTCCTAGTGACCAGAGACACCTCTGAGCAGCAGAGCTTTAAGTATCTTGGGTTGAAAGTCTCAGGTCAAAAAGTAGGCCAAATTTGATCAAAGTCTGGCATGCTGAAAAAACAGCAGGATACATTCAGGGAACAGCCTTGCAACAATGTACAAAGACAGAGGCCTGTGTGTATATTCTTTTGATGTGGGTTTGTTGTTTGTTAAAATATATCAGGGAAATTCAGTCTGGAGAGCCACCATAATTGTGCACCTCCATGCTGACGTGTCTCTTATTAAAACTCAGTCATCTCCTGAACTTCCCAATGGTGGAAGCTCTGGGAATAGCAGAAATACCCTAAAAGAAAATCTAAAAGAGAAAATACACGCTGGGCATAATACACAAATAAATCAAAACATTACCCTAAGGGGCTGCGGGATGGCTCAGTAGTAAAGACACTGGCCACCACACTCAAGGACCAGCATCAGTGGAAGGGAAGGAGCGAGAGGAAAGAATCAGGAAAGTTCTTTGTTTTGAAAAAATAATAATAATTCCAGTGCACAGTGCCTAGAAGTAGCAGCTCCTGCATGCTGCTGATGTAAACATGGTGAGGATGCAGGTGTGCTGCCCAGACCTCAGACTTAAGTCTAACTCTAATGTATCTGCAGTAAAAAATCTTCAGCCCCTTAGCTTTTTTGTTTTTGTTTCTTGAGACAGGGCCTCACCTTGTAGCTCTGGCTGGCCTGCAACTTTATATAGACCAGGCTGGCCTTGAACTCACAAAGCTCCACTAACCTCTGGCTCTCAAGTGCTGGCTCCTTAGCAGTTTGTGAAGAGGAGCATGTACTCTTCCCCTGAGTAATACTACTGGAGGGTCCAGCAAGCTGGATCAGCAGAAAAGGTGCTTGCCACTAACCCTGGGGACCTGAATTTTACCCCTGGACCCACATGGGGCAAGGAAAGAACTCATTCCACAAGTGGTCCTCTGGCTTCCACATTCACACTGACAAACACCTCAACAACCCCTGCCCCACCCCCGCCACACACACATAAATTATAATTTCAAAAGAATTAGACTAATGGAGACGACTGTATGATACTCTCCTAAAAGACATACCTGAGGAGTGACTACCAGGTGTAGGGTGTCTTACAAAGTTCATCCTTTAAAGCCAGTGTGAAGGCACACACCTTTAAACCCAGGGAGACAAAGGCAGGCGGATCTTTGTGAGTTTGAGGCCAGTTTGGCTTACAAAGCAAGTTCCAGGACAGCCAGAACTGTTACATAGAGAAACCCAGTCTTGAAAAACCAAACAAGTTTCTCCTTTAAAAATTTAAAAAAGATTTATTTATTATGTATACAGTGCTCTGCCTACATGTGCACCTGCACACCAGAAGGGTGCACGAGATCACATTATAGATGGCTGAGAGCCACCGTGTGGTTTCTGGGAATTGAACTCAGGACCTCTGGAAGAGCAGTCAGTGCTCTTAACCTCTAAGCCTCCAGGCCTATCCTATAAAGTCTTAGTATCCTTCCACTGGGTTTCCTTAATGTAAATTTGAGTGCTGTGTAGGAACGCTGACCCTGGCCATGTGCTCTGCCTTTTCTGTACCAGATACCCAGTACCTCCAGGACACCATGAACCACGTCCTGAGCTGTGTCAAGAAGGAGAAGGAACGGACTGCAGCATTCCAGGCCCTGGGGCTGCTTTCTGTGGCAGTGAGGTCCGAGTTCAAGGTCTACTTGCCCCGCGTCCTTGACATCATCCGAGCAGCCCTGCCTCCGAAGGACTTTGCCCACAAGTAAGCGACTCTGTCAGGTTTTCACTGTGTACCCTGTTCACGTGGAGAGTAAGAGGCACCATCCGTGTGCACAGCTTTGAGCCCATTCCACACGTTGTTGTGCTCTGAGGCGTGGCAGGAGGAAGAGAGTCCCTCCTCACTTGAGTTCAGGCTCTTCAGGTGTGACTGTAAGTATTCAGAAAGGTGAAATCCCTGTAGAACGTGTCGAATGTCATGCATTCTCTAGTCTGGCTCTTTCTTTGGCATTCAAGTCTTTCATTGGTAGCACGTTTGTGGAGGAATATCCCTGATTTGACCTGAAGAGACCAGATGGTCATCTTTTCCCTCAGTTAACACACCACTGGGTAAAACAGGAGCAAAGCCTCTGGCAGCTCGCCAGATGGAGAGGCCATGACGCTCCTGGGGAGTCAGCGCCAACAGCATTGAGTTTATGTTCCCCTGGATGTTTGTTAGGAAGGGTTGCTCTAGTGGATTCAGAAGCCACGTCCTGAAACGCAACATTCTCATCATAGGGAGACATTTCTTTCCATGGTATACTTATATGCTACTCTGGTTACTGATGAGCACACACCAGTTCCTTGGTCAGCCCCACATTAAGTATGGTGCCTCTTCCTGAATTCAGAAAAAGAGAGCCCTTCTGTAAGATACGGTACTGCCATCTGCTGGAGTAGTGTTTTAAATACATACCCACAGAGACTGATGGGCTGGAGCCAGTAGAATTCTGCAATAATCTCCACCCTCACTCCTGGCTGGCCCTGCCTAAATAACTTGCCCTGCTGGCCCCAGCATGGCCTTGAGGTGGGACATTATGAATGTCTTTGTGTCTAAAGTAGCTGCTCTGTTTCTCTGCAGGAGGCAGAAAACCGTGCAGGTGGATGCCACAGTGTTCACATGCATCAGCATGCTGGCGCGGGCGATGGGGCCAGGCATCCAGCAGGACATCAAGGAGCTGCTGGAGCCCATGCTGGCCGTGGGCCTGAGGTGTGTGCCAGGGGCCTGTGACTGCCCAGCCTCAGCGGTGGGCCTGGTGTGGAAGAGAGAGGGGCAGGCTATATGTGTACTGATTGGATAGGCAGGCTAGCTCAGGGTGAACACACCGGTTAGTTATGAAGCCCAGTTTCCTCACTAGCTACTTCTCTGAGCTTAGATTTTTTTCATCTGAAAATAACAATTTATGCCCTCTAGGAGAGCTCAGGAAGTAGCCACTAACACAAGGCCTGGCATGAAGGCAGCACTTTTTTTGTTAGTTTTTGTTTTTATTTTTGTTTTTCGAGACAGGGTTTCTCTCTGTAGCCTTGGCTGTCCTGGACTCACTTTGTAGACCAGGCTGGCCTTGAACTCACATTGATCTGCCTCCCTCTGCCTCCCTCTGCCTCCCGAGTGCTGGGATTAAAGACGTGTGCCAACATATCCACCCTAGGCAGCATTTGTTAAGCATGCATGCGTACTTTTGCTGTTATTACTGGGAAGACTGCTTAGCCTCCCAAAACTTCATCCCATCCCCTTTGAAATAAGGAGGATGCTTTCCCTCTGCCTCCTGGTTATTGACTGAGACTTGGTCTCTGGTGACTTCATATTTTGTAAGGTCTCTTTGGTGAAAACCAGAAATGAGTAGATGATTCTGAAATCTGAGACAAGGCCAAGGTAGTTCATCTCTTCAGAGACATAAGCAGTGGCAGGTCCAGTAGTCCTCCTGCCTAGAGCAGATGGTGTCACGTTCTGGCTGTGTGGTGACAGATCCCCTCCTCCTCCACAGCCCTGCGCTCACTGCTGTGCTCTATGACCTGAGCCGCCAGATTCCGCAGCTGAAGAAAGATATTCAGGATGGGCTCCTGAAGATGCTGTCCTTGGTCCTTATGCACAAACCCCTCCGGCATCCAGGCATGCCCAAGGGCCTGGCCCACCAGCTGGCCTCCCCCGGCCTCACCACCCTCCCCGAGGCCAGTGACGTGGCCAGCATCACTCTTGCCCTTCGAACCCTTGGCAGCTTTGAATTTGAAGGTAAGAAGTTACAGTGGCTCTTGGCGAAGTGTAGAGGATGCAGTGGACCTGAGAAGGGGATGAGGGCACCTACATGTCTGCATCTGTAGAGTCTCCATGACAGGGTACCAGATGCATAACAGCCCCTCCTTCCCAGGCTTTTCCTGCCCTGTGCTTTGTCTCATGATGTGTTGGGGCAGATGGAGTTAGGAAGCATGCATTGCTTCAGAAAAAACACATCAGGGGTGGAAGCTCAGGATGGCATTCCTCGCCTTCCCACTGACCCGCAGCTGGGCGGGGACTTACTGCTTTAGAATGCATACATATCTGATAGTTCCGTCCTGTGACGGTGTGGTGTTCTGTGCAGTGGACCTGGAACCCTGTCCCAAGCAGCAGTGCTTATTCTTCCTCCCTTTTCCTTTGCGCCCAGGCCACTCTCTGACCCAGTTCGTCCGCCACTGTGCGGACCATTTCCTAAACAGCGAGCACAAGGAGATCCGCATGGAGGCTGCCCGCACCTGCTCCCGCCTGCTCACGCCCTCCATCCACCTCATCAGCGGCCATGCGCATGTGGTTAGCCAGACTGCGGTGCAAGTGGTGGCAGATGTGCTCAGCAAGCTGCTTGTGGTTGGGATAACAGATCCTGGTAAATCTTATGCTAGAGCGTGAGATGTTTGCATGTTCTCTAACAATAAACACCAATAATTTCATAGGTAGCCATTTCTCTGCTAACTTATTAGACTTGGCTCCTCCAGTCTGTTGGTGTAAGACAATCTATTTTCACTTTATTCCTGTGAGTAGATTAAAAAAAACAAACAAACAGGGGTGGGGCAGAAGGTTAGATGAAGAAGGTATTTTGGGGTTCTCCCACTAGGGCAGTAGTTGTCGGCCTGTGGGTCTCAATCCCCTGCTTTGGGTGGGTTGAACAGCCTTTTCACAGGGGTTGCTTAAGGCCATCAGAAAACACAGATACTTACACTGCAATTCATAGCAGCAAAATCACAGTTATGTAGTAGCAACAAAAATAATTTTATGGTTGTGGGTCACCGCACCCGAGGAGCTGTGTGAAAGGGCTACACCGTTAGGAAGGTTGAGAACCACCACCACACTGGCATGGTAGCAGCAGAGGCAGAAACTGGGAAGGGGCTGGAAGGATGGGGCCCTGAAGAGCTGTTCAAAGACTTGTTTGCTCTTGCAGACCCTGACATTCGCTACTGCGTCTTGGCATCCCTGGATGAGCGCTTTGATGCCCACCTGGCCCAGGCAGAAAACTTACAGGCTCTGTTTGTAGCTCTGAATGACCAGGTCTTTGAGATCCGAGAGCTGGCCATCTGCACTGTGGGCCGACTCAGTAGTATGAACCCAGCCTTCGTCATGCCTTTCCTGCGGAAGATGCTTATCCAGGTAATGGGTGACAGGCCGCAAGGGATGGACCTCCACAGTGAGCGGAGGAGGAGGAAGCTCTGAGGACAGGGATGGGAAAGAGAGATGGAGATACCTGACTGAGAGTGGGCGTTTCCCAGCTTGGGTTTGAGCTCCAGTGTGAGCCTCTTGTCAGCATGATGTGATGTGCCTCTGGTTCCAGCCTGACCTCTCAGGCAGCTCATCTGTCTCTCTGGCACATCATCCCCAGTGAGCCAGCATCCCGGCCTTCACTGCATCTGCTGCAGGGGTCGCAGGCCTCCTGCTCTTCCTGTCTTGCTTCTGTCATGCTTCTCTTGCTAATAGTAGCCAGGCACAGAGGCCGCCAGTCTTAATATGTGGGCGTGATTCCCACACGAGCCTGCGGTCATTGTGCTTGGTCAGGGGTCCCTGGCTTTTATTCTTACGTGACGTGAGATGTCTTGCTTCTTTCTGCTGTAACCTGGGCCCTTGAGTTTTGTCTTCAGCTGCCCTGTAAGTTCCTTGGCTTCCGCGAACGATACCTGTTCAATCCTTCCCACCTTGGCATGTCCTCCTGCCTCTTTTGAAGTAGATGGGTTGCATAACACTTGAAGAACTTAAACACAGAGTGTCAGTATGTGCCACGCACCCTAGAATAGTGTCATTTATTTGCTGTTTGCCACAGTAAGACATGGCTGCAAATGAGATCATCAGGTGACAAGTTGGAAAATTGTACTTTGTCGCCACCTGTGCTTCAGCCTGGTGACTCCTGCTTTCACTGCTGGCCCACGTTAGGGAGTGCCTGTTACTTCAAATCTTAAGACACCTAAGGCTCTGGGAAGGAAACCGCCACTACTGAGCCTACCAGGTCAGACGGTGCTAAGTTTGGCATGGAAATACCTCCTAATGAAAACAAGAGTTTGTTCATTCAGTCAGGATTGGATGCACACCTCCTCCTTCCCATATAGCACTAACTAGTAGCAGTGTGTTGGTGATGCTGAAGCAGACACAGAAGGCTCATACTCAGCCAACAGGCCAGCTCATTTTCCTGATGCTGGAGCATGTGAAACACCGTCAGATGAGTTGACCATGTGCTGCACTTAACCCTTGAAACTTAAAAAATAAATAGGGGGCTGGAGAGATGGCTCAGTGGTTAAGAGCGCCGCCTGCTCTTCCAAAGGTCCTGAGTTCAATTCCCAGCAACCACATGGTGGCTCACAACCATCTATAATGTGATCTAATGCCCTCTTCTGCAGCTAGAGCATTCATATACAATAAATAAATAAATTTTAAAAAAAAAGAAACTTAAAAAATAAATAAAATTTAAAAAAATATGTATTTGTGGGGGCTAGAGAGATAGCTCTAGTTAAGAGCACTTCCAAAGGTCCTGAATTCACTTCCCACCAACCACATGGTGGCTCACAACCATCTACAATGTTCTGCCCTCTTCTGGTGTGCAGATGTATGTGCAGGCAGAGTATTGTATACATAATAAATACATATATTTATATACTATATATGTCATATATTTAGACTATGCAGGGAGGTTGAAAACTAGGGCCTTGTATGTATAAGGAAAATGCTGTCACTGAGCTATACCTCTAGCCTTTAAACTCCGAAACAAGGGGGAAAATGTATCTTTATATTGGTGCATGCCTTGGCCTCTCCCTGAAGTCTGGTCCCTGGCCACTGGTAGATGTCACAGTGGCACAGATGGCTCTGACTCTAGCCTGGCCAGCACTATATCTGCTAGTTGTCCTCTGCTTCCTGGGGCACGTTCCCTGCAGTCACCCTGCATCCCGCTCAGCCCGTTCTTGTGTCACTAACCCTTTTTACTGCTGTCTTCTGTGACTGGAGAAAACAGGCTGTCAAGGTAATACAGAAAATCAGTTATGAGGTTGGCAACTAAGACATTTTGTTCCCTGCAGACTCTTCTGAACCGCTGACTAATTGGGCTTTGTGGTGTTATTTCAAGCATGCTTACATTTCCTTCCCTCAGCCATATCCAGAAGTCTGTGTGCATTGCTGATGTCTACTTGACCCTGAGTGCAATATGCCAATATGCTAGAGTTTTAGGAGTACGAGAAAAGGCCTGGCAGCTGTGGCCAGTGGCGCCTAAAGACCCTGCACTTCCCTCGTCTCCATGTGTCAGGTCACCTGTGAAGGTTTCACAGCTGTTGTAACAGTCCCTTGGGCCCTCTCTTTGGTCCTCTGTCTGGCTCACGGTACTCACCTCTGCTGGGTGCTCCTTTTCCAGTACTGAGGACTTGGTGCTGCTTCGGCGGGAGAAGGGACAGCCAAGGCTGTTGTGGTTTATAGATCCCCCTACCTGCTGAGTGTCCATTGGAGACGTGGCATGTTGGAAGCTGGTTCCCCCCCCCCCCCCGGATTCCTGACACATTTCCCTGCTTTACACAGCGCTCTCCATTCTGTCCTCGGCCACAGTTATTACCTTTCTTCCCTACAGATTTTGACGGAGCTAGAGCACAGTGGCATTGGCAGAATCAAGGAGCAGAGTGCCCGCATGCTGGGGCACCTGGTCTCCAATGCCCCCCGACTCATCCGCCCCTATATGGAGCCTATCCTGAAGGTAAAGTGTAACGCATGGCCAGAATGGCGCTTTCACTCTGCCTCGTCTCGGTGTTTAGGAGGGGGGTGCTTCAGCACTGCTGCGCTGAGCCCAGTAGATCATGTCTTTGGTCCAGGCTTATACATGGCACTTTGTGTTAAGGAGTGCCAAGAATCTCATCAGTTGCAGGAAAGCGTTCTCCCTTGTGCTTCAGGCTCATCATCAGATGGGCTTGGGAAGGAGAAGTAGATAAATACCACTTTCCCCAAGTGAAGAAAAATGAGCTTTGAAACACAAGCACAAGTTCAGATGTGACTATGTAGTCACGTGAAGTTTCCTGTGTCTAACACGTGCAGCTGGAGGATGATAGGCAGGCAGGGTTGAAAGGGCACACGAGAGACAGCTTCAAATTGTGCTGCTTCCTGGATTATACACTGGGCTTGTGTGTGGTTTGGAGAAAAGCTTGGAAATCCACAGTCCCGAGGGCCAACGTCCACAGAGCCTAGAAGTGACTTATGTGACTGGTCATACAAGGGCTTTTGTTTCTGGTGTCAGGGATTGAACCCAGAGCTTTGTGTGCACTGGGAGCTGTGCTGCCCTCTAGTGATGAGCTATCTCTCCTACAGCCTCCCGTCCATACTCACTTCTCACACCTTCCTCTACAGGCTTTAATTTTGAAACTGAAAGATCCAGACCCTGATCCAAACCCAGGAGTGATCAATAACGTCTTGGCCACTATAGGAGAACTGGCTCAGGTGAGGGAACAACTGTTTTCCATAGGCAGAAGGAAACTCTTTAGAGCTGGGGAAAGCCAGAATACTTCTTTTTTTTCTTAATATTTTATTTAATTTTAATTTATGTGCATTGGTGTGAGGGTGTCAGATCTTGGAGTTACAGACAGTTGTGAGCTGCCATGTGGTTGCTGGGAATTGAACTTGGGTCCTTTGGAAGAACAGGCAGTGCTCTTAACCACTGAGCCATCTCTCCAGCCCCTCAGAATACTTCTTTTCCTCTTCATTTGTTTGTTTGTTTTTATTTTTGTTTAGAGATAGGGTCTCACTTTGTTGCCCAGCCTAGCCTCAAACTCACAGTATTTCTCCTGCCTCAATTTCTAGAATTTTGGAGTCCCAGATGTGAGCCACCACCCCTGCCCAAATAATGTCTTAACACCATAGTGTCTCATCCCTGCGCTGTCTTCACTTTCAGGTTAGCGGCCTGGAAATGAGGAAGTGGGTGGACGAACTCTTCATCATCATCATGGACATGCTCCAGGACTCCTCCCTGCTGGCCAAAAGGCAGGTGAGCACCGCTATTGCCTGAGCGAGCAGGCAGACCCATGGGACCAGGGGCCTGTTCCTCTCTGTTCACAGCAGTGTTCCCAGTCAGTACTTTGCACAGAGCTTGACAGACAGTAAGTGCTTGACATGTTCTTTGAATGTGGAAAGAGAGTCTCAGAACAAGCATTGGCTTTCCCGACCAGTCACCCACAGGTCATGTTCCCTCTGTGTGGAGGAAACTGCAGTCTGGTTGTCAGAGCCTGGCTCCTGGGGGGCGGATGCAGGCTTGGACTCTGCTTGTGGAGGCAGTCGGCTTCCGCTCACCCTCCTAGCTATGGAGGTGATTAGAGCAGTCCAAAGTGAAGAGTAGTCCCCACTGCCTTCTGTGGTTCCTGTTGGTCAGTCAGTGTACAAAAGAACCGCATTTCCTCTGAGAGATGTGGGACTATTCTTTATGGGTTGTTTGTTTGTTTGTTTGATTGATTGATTTCTGAGGCAGCGTCTCACTTTGAAGTGCAGGCTGGAACTTACTGTGTGGTTAGAACTGGCCTTGAACTAAAGGCAGCCCTTCTACCTCAGGGTCCCTAGTCCTGAGAGCACAGAAGTGAGCCATTACAGCGCCTCCACCGCCGCTGGTCCGCTGATTGTAGGTTCATGATTCCTCCTCATGGTTAGTGAGCTAACAGTCTTGTAATTGGCTCTGGCATCTCATTCCTCTCTCAGTGCGAAGAATATACCTGCACGTTCTTTTTCCGTACTGAGTCAACAAACATGTGGCCTTTTGTCCATTCAGGTGGCTTTGTGGACCCTGGGACAGTTGGTGGCCAGCACCGGCTATGTAGTGGAGCCCTACAGGAAGTACCCCACTCTGCTTGAGGTGCTGCTGAATTTCCTGAAGACTGAGCAGAACCAGGGCACA
Source organism: Acomys minous (assembly GCF_964271855.1). Taxonomy (NCBI): domain Eukaryota; kingdom Metazoa; phylum Chordata; class Mammalia; order Rodentia; family Muridae; genus Acomys; species Acomys minous. The sequence continues at coordinate 121,795,544 of NC_140487.1, forward strand.
CGGAGAGAGGTAAACAGCCGGGGCACCCAGGCCTCAGAGGTTGACAGGACCGTGAGAGAGGAAGTGACAGTGACCTGCCCCACACTGGGCGGGGCTTCTTATCTGTCTTTGCTTTGTTGATGGAGACGGTGGTTTGGGTGGGAGGTATGGAGTCTAGAACAGGAGAGGTGTGCAGTGGATCCTGTTTAATCAAGTGTGCTCGTCTCCTTTACTTTCCTACCCAGGCTATCCGGGTGTTAGGGCTCCTCGGGGCTCTGGATCCCTACAAGCACAAAGTGAACATCGGCATGATTGACCAGTCCCGGGATGCTTCTGCTGTCAGCCTGTCAGAGTCCAAGTCAAGCCAGGACTCCAGTAAGTTAGAATGCGAGAGCTGTCAAGCTGGCCACGTTAGCGCTGGGTCAGATAACTGAAATGATAGAAACTGATTCTTGGTGCCCGTGGTCCCCAAATCCAGCAGGGTGCCGCACCCAGTAGAGCTGGAGTTCTCGTGTCTGTCTAGGGTCTTTGTCAGGGCTGACGCCAAGTCTAGATGACTTTTGCCACCAGTGAGGGAGGTGGGAGTCACCCTGACTCTGCTGTCCACCTGCCGCTCTTTGTTGGTGCCCCTTTGGGTTTTGTTTTTATTCCTTGGCACCCGTGGATGGGGAAGACAGCTCCTGTCTTCTCTGCTTTATTTGAGGGAAATCAGGACATAGAAAAATCAGTAGCCCCCATAAGCCCTGGCCTTTCTTCTCCTAGTCTGACAACACAGACCCATTGCCCGGGACAGGTAGCCTGAGAGCCTGGGAAAGAGGACGGCATACTAGTGCCTAGTCTTACCCACTGTCCACCGAGGCAAGCCTGCTTACGAAAGTGAAGGTTCAACAGTGGGTCTCCCAGCTGTTCTAGCAGAATGCGGCTTTCCCAAAATGAAACCATTTGTTCCCAAAATCTCTATAGATGTGAGAGGGGTTTGTTTGTTTGTTTCCTTCTCCATTCTGGGTTAAGGACGTGTACTATGTTGTCACCCTTTGGTGGGCCTTGACCCAGCGCCCAGGCCGAGTGCTTGTGCTCCTCAGCGGTGCCTGGTACCCAGTCTCTCCCTTGCTTCCATCTTGCCTCCTCAGTGCATGTTACAGTTCCCAGGACAGAGCCCGTGTTCAGGGTCTGGCATCTGCCTGCTAACTTGTCTGCGTTCCCTGTGGTACTAGCCAGCTGTGGAACAGATGTTTGCCTAATTCAATTCTCTTTATTTTCATTTGGAGAACTAATTATTTTTATTGATGGGTTCAGCTACGAAGCTGTGAACTGTAGTGCTGAGAAGCTACGTTAAACCTAGCAATTTAAAGAAAACTCATCTTACACTGTTTTAGGCTTTGGTAGTTTAGGTAATAGAAAAGCCAGAATGGGTTTTGCTCCTGACGGGGAGAGCCTACTCATTGGTCCCTAAAGCCCCATGCTCCATCTTCACGGCAGTCAGAGCGTAGCAGAGAGAATATGTACATGCTGATGTCTCTGAAGAGGCTTTGCTTGCTGTTAACTATGCTTAGCCTCACACCAGAGTCCTGTCACCAATACTTATGACTCTCTTTGTCACCTTGTCCTAGCTGACTACAGCACCAGTGAAATGCTGGTCAACATGGGAAACCTGCCCCTGGACGAGTTCTACCCAGCTGTGTCCATGGTGGCCCTGATGCGCATCTTCCGAGATCAGTCCCTCTCTCACCATCACACCATGGTGGTTCAGGCCATCACCTTCATCTTCAAGTCCCTGGGGCTCAAGTGTGTACAGTTCCTGCCCCAGGTCATGCCCACGTTCCTTAATGTCATCCGAGTCTGTGATGGGGCCATCCGGGAAGTAAGTGCATAACCCTTCCCTGCCTGTCTCTGCTCCGCACACAGATGCAGGCCTTCTGTGCCAGGCTCCCTAACTCTGCACACTGCCTGTCTGAGAGCAGTGCTTCTCCTCCCTTCTGGCTTGGCCAGTTCTCTACTTCATCCCCACAGGAGAGCTAGAAGATGAACAACCTAATGGAAGGGACAGCACTGTTCTCAGTCATGCTGTTCAGTGTGGAAGGGACTGCAGTCCAGATTTCTGCTTGCTTCCTCATGACTAGATTAAATCATACTGAGTTGTTTAGTCTTTAAGGTTTAATTTAATTTAATTTAATTTTTTTATTTTTTTATTTTTTTATTTTATTTTTGGTTTTTTTTGAGACAGGGTTTCTCTGTGTAGCCTTGGCTATCCTGGACTCGCTTTGTAGACCAGGCTGGCCTCGAACTCACAGTGATCCACCTGCCTCTGCCTCCTGAGTGCTGGGATTAAAGACGTGCGCCACCACGCCTGGCTTGCAGACTAAGGTTTAATTTTATAAATTTTAATTATGTGTAGGTGTACATATCTGGGGGTGGGGTGGGGAGGTGTAAATGTGCCCATCGAGACCAAGGCCACTGGATACTGCTGGAACTGGAGTTAGGCTGGTGTGAGCCTGGTGGGATTGCTGGGAATCAAACTTGGGCACTTTGGCAAAGATGTGCTCTTACTCGCTGAGCCCGTTCCCAGGCCCAGCACAACTTTTTGATTGAACTCAGGGCCTCTGACCTGCTAGACAGGAACTCTTTCTCTGGCTGCATCCCTTACCCCTTTTCAGCTTTTTATCCTGAGATGTCAGTACATTTTGAAGGATGGCTTTGAGCCCTGAGCCCAGGTCAGCCTTAATCCTAGAGTCCTGGTGCTTCAGCCTCCCTGGTAGCCGAGGTTACTGTACTGCGGGGCTCTGGGGAAGGCGAGGCAGCATCACATTTTTAGTGACAGTCCTATATAGATGGAATAGCGTAATTCTTACTCCGTCTACTGTCAGTTTGTCCCATTATTGTTGGGCCTAAGTTGGAGCATGTGATCAGTATCTGGCAGATCTCTCTCCTAAGGTTTCCCTTCTTTCTTTGTCACTGATAAGTAATCTATGAGGTCACTCTGGAGTGTGAGCATGCTGTTCCCCAGCTACCCTTCACCCCGTGGCTTTAGCGTTCCTTGGGAATCCTTGAGGTCAAGTACTAAGCTGGTGGCTGCATCATGACTTTTGAGTTCTGTGGTTTCTTCTTACTTTTACTAGCAAGTCTTTTTGTGTACTTGTGCCTTTCCTCTCTTCTTTCTCGGCTCTTTATTTTCTCTCAGGTGGAGAATATGAAAAGTGGCTCCGTGGTGTCTGGACCCATGCTTGCATTATGTGTGCACCAACAGCTCAAGGCAGCTTGTAGTTCTTGCTGGTCTTGGACTGCCCCCTGAGGCAGTGCAGCCTTGCTGTGCTTAGAGACCTTAAATTCATTATCTTTCCCTCTGCGCCCATTACCAGGTTGACTTATAGTTAGAGGTAGGTAGTAACTTTTTATAAACTGCTTTTGTGTCTGAAGTATAGAAAGGGGCTTTTTGTTTGTTTGTTTTTGTTTTTGAATCTCTTTTTGGGGTTGCCCAGTTGATCTCAAATTCCTGGGCTCAGGATCTTCCTGCTGACACAAGTAGCTGTGACTCGAGTAGTGTGCCACCATGCCTGGCCGGAGGCTCACTTTTGTGCTTTGTTCCAGTAATTGCCACCGTCATTAAATCCTTACTAACTCCGTTAGCTACAAATGCTCCCAGACTTTCATTGTAGATAATTACATATTCTGAAAAATAAAGAGAGTTTGGATATTTTTTCATTTTAAACTATAAATCATTTATTACTTTTTTTCTCTTTTTTTTTCTTTTTTTTTTTTTACTGCAATGCTGGGTCAACCCTGCAATGCTGTTTCAACCCTGCAATGCTGTTTCAATGGCCTCAGAATGCAGATCTTTAATCTTGTTTTTGATTTTCATTCTGACTTTAACTGCTGTTACAATTTTACCACTAGTTGTAACTGTTACTGAAGGGTTTGGATTAATGCTTTTCAAATTTTTTAAACATTCCTTTAGAGTCTTAAATTATTAAAAGATTTTTTTCTTTTTAACCATGAGTTGATACTTAATTTACCAAATGTCTTTCCTTTGTTTTAATAATCATCTGCTTTGTTTTATCTTTTCTCCAATATCTTGGTATGTTGTATTATGTTGAAATAAGTTCTAATATTGAAACACAGCCACATATACTTGTGTTAAAACCACTCTGGTTGCAACAGATTTTTAATCTATCTATACTGTATCTGATATTAAATTTAAATTTTTACATGAAATAGAATTGGTCTGTAGTTTTTGTAAACTACAGACTCAGAGATTTATTTAGCTTTCTTCTCATTCTTGTGAGCAGGTCTTGGGCCTGGTTCAGCCTTTTCTGTGAAACCATGGCTGTGCCTGCATAGTGACACTGTCATCATGAAGATGCTCCTGCTGTTTGCTTGCTTCTCCATATCTTGCTGGAGAGTCATCTTAAGTGGTTTTTTTTCTTTTGTTCTTTTCTTTCTGTTACATTTCTGTCTTATATCTTTGTTTTTAGTTCATGAATTTGTTCTTTATTACTTTCCTCAACCTTTTTTTCTACTTAAAGAGTTGGTACTTCTGAATTGACGACAGATAAAAATGCTTGTTACACACGCCTGATGATCTGAGTATCACTCCCAGAATCCCTTAAAGATGAAGGAAGAGAGCTGACTCCACAGTCATCCTCTGACCTCTGTGTGCATTCTGTGGCATGCTCAGACCTGTTCACTTCAGTAGTAAATAATAGTGTTTACAAAGCAATCATGTAATGGGCAGTGGTGGCACGCAAACAAACAAGCAAACAAACAAAAAGCCGGTCCGGTGAGCATGGGAGTTAGTGTGTGCCTGTAATCCCAGCAGTGAAGATGCTGGAGGATCAAGTGTGGTCCAAGGCCAGTGTGGGTCATACAGTGATTTGCAGGTTACATAGATACTCTTATATTAGACAAGTAGGTCTTTGTTACTACTTGTTTCTTTCTTATTTTGGGGTTTGTTTTTTTGAGACAGGATTTCTCTGTGTGTAGCCCTGGCTGTCCTGGAACTCACTCTGTAGATCAAGCTGGCCTGGAACTCAGAAATCCACCTGCCTCTATCAACTTGAGTGCTGGGATTAAAGGTGTGCACTACCTCCACCTAGCTTTTTTTTTTTTTTTTAATGTGTGTGACTTGGAGAGGGCAGAAGGTGCTGGATCTCCTTAAGCTGGAGTTATAGGCCTACCCGCCACTGTGAGCTGCTCTACATGGATGCTGGGAACCAGAGTGAGTCCTCTGTAAGCTTTGTGTGCCTCCTAACCCTAAGCCACCCAGCACCCCCGTTCTTCCTGTCTAAGTCAGTCTGTTAGAACTCTACATTTCTGGGAGGCAAACTCCCAAGTATTGCTTACATAGATGCATTGAGAGTGCTTGCTGTGCAAGTCTGGATCTGGGCTTGGTCCTCACCCATGTGTGACCGTTTGAACTGTAGCTCCTTCATGCCAACATCACATTGGTGTTGAGGCAGGGGAAGGATCACTGGGGCTAACTAGCCAGACCACTGAAAAGCAGCAAGCTCCAGGTTCTGAGAGATTGTGTGCGTATAGCACACTCAAAAATGGTAGATGCAAATGTGTGCGCTCACACACAGGCACAGTTTTACTGCTTAAACTGAGGTAGAGGTGAGGAAGATGCCACATTGGGTACAGTGCTTGCTGTGCAAGCATGGAGACCACATTTTGGATCATCAGAGCCCATGTAAATAAAGGCCGGGGGTCAGGGCAGCCCCTTCAGTCCCTTCAGTCTTCGTGCTTACAAGGCAGAGACAGGGAGTCCTCAGAACAAGCTTCGCTAGTGAGATCAGCAAGCTCTGGGTTTCAATGAGCAGCTTTGCTCTACTGTATAAGGTACAGAACATCCAAGGGAGACACCTCATGTCAACCTCTGACATCCACATGCACACCCACACATATGTACATGTACCCCCCACACAGGTCTTTATGTGCATGAGTGTTTCTGTTTCTATATACCTAACTTTTCCTGGAGATTTCATATAATTGATGTTATATAATATGAGGTCTTCTATGCCAAGCTTCTTTCTTTCTTTCCTTTTTTTTTTTGGTTTTTTAATTTTTGGTTTTTCTGGCTACCCTAGACTCACTTTGTAGACCAGGCTGGTCTCAAACTCGCAGTGATCTACCTGCCTCTACCTCCTGAGTGCTGGGATTAAAGGTGTGTGCCACCAACACCTGGCCTCTCTCTCTCTCTCTCTTTTTTTAAAGATTTATTTATTTATTGTATATGAGTGCTTTATCTGCAGAGGAGGGCATCAGATCACTTTGCAGATGGTTGTGTGCCACCATGTGGTTGCTGGGAATTGAACTCAGGACCTCTGGAAGAGCAGGCAGCACTCTTAACCTCTGAGCCATCTCTCTAGCCCCTCTCTTTTACTACAAGATATCTTGTAGCCCAGTCTGGCCTTGAACTTGATATGTAGTCAGGAAACCTTGATCTTAGCCCCTTGCCTCCACCTCCCTGAGTTCTGGGATCACAAGTGTGTGCCACTGGTCCCAGTTTATACAGTGCTGGGATCACAAGTGTGTGCCACCGGTCCCAGTTTATGCGGTGCTGGGATCACAAGTGTGTGCCACCGGTCCCAGTTTATGCAGTGGGGGATCACAAGTGTGTGCCACCGGCCCCAGTTCATGCAGTGTGGGATCACAAGTGTGTGCCACCAGTTCCAGTTTATGCAGTGCTGGGATCACACGTGTGTGCCACTGGTCCCAGTATATACAGTGCTGGGATGGAACCCGGGGCTGTGTGCTAACTAGACAAGCAGCTCACCAACTGAGCTATGTCTGCAGACTCAGCAGGGCACCTCTGGGGTTCATCATGCTGTGACATATAGTAGTAGCTTGCTACCACCTTGCTGAGTAACCCTGAGTTCTCACTGGTGTTCAAAAATAAGTCCATTCCGTGTTCTAACACCATGGTTTCTTCTTTCACCCTGATTATTCATAAGTGAGTTTGCAAACTTACAAGGTTTGAAAATTTTGGTATTGATTTCTAAGTTAATTGTATTGGGTTTTTCGTGTTTGCTGAAATTGTCTCAGTGGTTTAGTTGCTTCATTGATTTTTCACAGATTTCCTGTATGTTTGTTCTTGCTACTGTTATCCACAGAGTTTTACACATATCATTAAACTGTGTTTAGACTGTGTGTGTGTGTGTGTCTGTCTGTCTGTCTGTCTGTCTGTCTGTGTGGCATGTACCTGAGAAAGCCAGAAGGCACTGTGATACCCTGGAGCTAGAGTTAAAAGTAATTGTGAACCACCTGATGTGGTTGCAGGGAACTGAACATGAGTCCTCTGTGAGAACAGTGTTCTCAACCACTGAGCCATGTCTCCACCCCATCTTTTAACTATTTTTAAGATTATGTTTTTAAGTTAAGCATGGTGGTGCTTGGTTTGATTCCAGCACTCGGGAGGCAAAGGCAGGCAGATCTGAGTTCAAAGCCAGCCTGGTCAACAGAGTAAGTCCAGGACAGCCAAGGCAACACAGAGAAACCCTGTCTTGGGGAAAAAAAAAAAAAGATTATGCTTTTAAGTACATGCAAATATGTTATATTATCCTAGGAAATTGAATATTTGATCATTATGTAGTAACCCTAAAGGTCTTGAATAGTGCCCTGGATTCTGACTACTAATGCCACTATCCCGACTCCAATGATGAGAGCTTTCTCCTATCCTTTACTTCAGCTGTCTTCTGACTTTGGTTTTGTCTAGTCCCTTGTAGTATAATATAGTTAGATTAACTTCCTAGTCTTAACTTTAAAACCTAGTGTGGATTTTGTTTGTCTGTTTTTTGGTGGGAGTGGGATGGGTAAACCCAGAGTGGTCCCCAGCTCTCCATCATCCTGCCTTGGGTTCCAGAAGCTCTGGGATTACAGTAAAGCCTGCCCTGGAATCAGTGCGTCTGGTCCAGCTGCTTCCCTTGTTCTGTTGGATTTGGGTTCTTTCTGCCACCTTAGGTGTACTTCCTTCTTGTCCTATACAAGTCTGCTTACCTGGCTTTTCTTTAGTGGTGAAGTTCTTGTTTCTTTTGTTTTGTTTTATTCTGCTTTGATTTTAAGACAGGGTTTCTCTGTGTAACAGTCCAGGCTGGCCTAAACTCACTTTGTAGACCAGGCTGGCCTTGAACTCACAGAGATCCATCTGCCTTGCCTCCCAAGTGCTGAGCCATCATGTCCTGCTGAGTTCTTGTCTTTTTTTTTTTTTTAAGATTTATTTATTTATTATTATGTATGGCAGTGCTCTGGCTGCATGTACGTCTGCAGGCCAGAAGAGGGCATCAGATCACGTTATAGATGGTTGTGAGCCACCATGTGGTTGCTGGGAAGTGAACTCAGGACCTCTGGAGGAGCAGTCAGTGCCCTTAACTTCTGAGCCATCTCTCCAGCCCCGAGTTCTTGTTTCTTATATTATCTTTTGCATTCTACTTTTGGTTTCCTTTTTTGTTTGTTTGCATTTCAAGACAGGGTTTTTCTATGTAGTCCTGGCTGTCCTGGAATTCTATAGAGTAGGCTGGCCTTGAACTCACAGAGATCCACTTGCGTCTGCCTTTCAAGTGCTAGGCCTAGAGGCATGTGCCACCATCCTTGCTTGTGTTTTATATTCCTATTTTGATTTCTATAAGCATTTTTAACAGACTCACACTTTCAGTGTGATGATAGCTATTTTTCCCTAAATCATGATTGGCCTAAATCATTGCTTCTTGTTTCTCTGGGTTCTTCGTGGTGGTCTCTTTCTGGATGTTTTGTGGTTGTAAGTCGTTTTCACTTAAGCACTCCCGGAAACAGCTCTGGACCATCTGGGAACAGAGAGGAGAAATGTGCTTGTGCTTCAGCCAAGTGACCCAGAACAACTTGAAGTTAAGGTCTGGCTTGGTTCCCAGGCCACCAAAGTAGTTAGTTAGCCCATTGAGAGCAGGCCTGAAATGGCCAACTCTTCCAGGAGAGGTTTCTATCTAGACCTCACATTAAAACTGACAATTTCTTTGTCTCCTTTTGCCAGTAGAAGGGTTTTTGTTTTGTTGGAATTCAGTGTTTCTCATTGTGTCTCTCTGCCTCTTTCTCTCTCTTGTAGTTTTTCAAGACAGAATTTTTCTGTGTAGTCTTGGCTGTCCTGGAACTCACTCTGTAGATCAGGCTGCTCTTAAACTCAGAGATCCTCCTGCCTCTGCCTCCCAAGCTTTGAGATTAAAGGTGTGTGCCACTACTGCCATATTTTTCTTAAGATATATCCCATTAAAGTTCTGGGTTTACAAAAGATTCTGATAATTCTTTTTTTAATGCATTAATTTCTAGTTTTTCGCAGTGGGAGATTCCAGAGATTTATTTAGCCTGCTGTGTTTCAGAAACCCATACACAACCCGTTGTTTCAGCTCTTTCTCCAGGCCATTCGGTTCCAGGTAGCAGGTGAACTCTTATCTATGCATGACAGATATGCAGTACAAGCTGTGCTTTAAGTAAATCACTAAATAAACCAACAACATTGGTCTTTTCTCCTTTATTTTACTTGGAAAGAATCTAAGGGAGAAGAAAAGGTGGTGACTTGCGAGTCTTGCTTCTGCGTGAGGCACTCCATGCTTTTACGTGGCCACTCCTCAGGCATTGGCTGTCTGGCTTCCCTGCCCAGGCTGGCCAGGAACCAGGAGGCTCGTCCCTGTGTCTGTCTCGTGGTTTTTCCTGACCCCTGGTACTCTAGCGCCCTGCTTTGCCTCTGGCTTAGGCTTTCCATTCTTTCAGGTTCATGTAACACATTTAGCTGACAAACCATTATGTCTAGAGTTTCCTGTTCCGTGATCCTGTCCATTAAAATGCAGCAGTGACCCCATGAGGGGCTGAGATAGGTAGGATGGCTGTGCTGGGTCCAACACTTCAGCAGCCACGAGTCTCCCTGTTAGGAAACTGGGCTGCCCATGAGCCTGACTCTGTGTCTTGTTCTCATTTCTGCAAGTGATGAGACCCAAGAGTGTATAACTTAATATTTTATTTATTTGTTGTGATAGGGTCTTGCTAAATAGTATAGAGTAGCCTTGAGCTCACTATGTAGCCCAGGCTAGCTGGAACTGTTGATCTGCCTGCCTCCACCTCCTGAGTATGGTAAACACAAGCATGCTGTACTGGCTGTTCAAAGCAACACTGTTTACTCGTCCCCAAGGGACTCGGGTTTCCAAATGAAGAAAAGAATGCAGTGCATGATTCTGTCCAGCCTTGTTACTGGAGAGGAACAGAGAGGGCTGTGAAGTCCCGGGTTACCTGTCATAGTCAAAGGATGTTACAAATATGGCAAAGATGAGTGTTCAACTCAAAAGTCGCAGGGCAAGCTGGATGGTGGTGGCGCATTCCTTTAATCCCAGTAAGTGAGTCCAAGACAGCCAAGGCTACATAGAGAAACCCTGCCTCAAAAAAACAAAACAAAACAAAAAAGTCACAGGGCTTCCTTTCCATAGCCCTTCCTGGTCCCTGCTTATTTAGTGGGTAGCATCTCTTCTGACAGTTTTAGTTTGCCACCTGCTGGGTTTGGTGGTTCACACCTATGATCTCAGTACGTCACTGTTATGACAAGAGGCTAGCCTGGGCTAAGGGACTCTCTGAGTTTGTTGCTCTTTTGGGGTCATAATTTCTTTGAGCTATCTTAAGACCTAATTGAGAGCTGGATGTAGTAGTGACATGCCCAAGATCCAGCACTAGGGAAATGGAAGCAGGAGGACAGACGGTCGGGGCACCTTAGCTACAGCAAGGTCAGGGCAGCCTTAGCTACAGCAAGGTCAGGGCAGCCTTAGCTACAGCAAGGTCAGGGCAGCCTTAGCTACAGCAAGGTCAGGACCACCTTAGCTACAGCAATGTCAGGACACCTTAGCTACAGCAAGCTCAGGGCACCTTAGCTACAGCAAGGTCAGGGCAACCTTAGCTACAGCAAGGTCAGGACACCTTAGCTACAGCAAGGTCAGGGCACCTTAGCTACAGCAAGGTCAGGACACCTTAGCTACAGCAAGGTCAGGGCACCCAGCTACAGCAAGGTCAGGACCACCTTAGCTACAGCAAGGTCAGGACCACCTTAGCTACAGCAAGGTCGTCAGGGCACCTTAGCTACAGCAAGGTCAGGGCCACCTTAGCTACAGCAAGGTCAGGGCACCCAGCTACAGCAAGGTCAGGACCACCTTAGCTACAGCAAGGTCGTCAGGGCACCTTAGCTACAGCAAGGTCAGGGCCACCTTAGCTACAGCAAGGTCAGGGCCACCTTAACTACAGCAAGGTCAGGGCTACCCTAGCTACAGCAAGGTCAGGGCCACCTTAGCTACAGCAAGGTCAGGGCCACCTTAGCTACAGCAAGGTCATAACCAATCTGGGCTGCATGACAGATACTGTCTGAAAAAAAGTAATTGATTTCTTACTTATAAGTTGGTAATAATACCCACAATGAGGAGTTTATATTTAATTTTTATTTATTTACTGGGACAAAGTCTCAGTATGTAGCTCTGGCTGGACTATAACCCACTATGTAGATCAGTCTGCCCTTAAACTCTAAAACCCACCTGCCTCTGTCCCTTGAGTGCTGGGATTAAAGGTGTGTACCATTACACCCATATTTTGGAAACTAAGTAGTAGCAAAATTAGGGCCAAGTTACATTTGTAGTTGGCTAATAATTTCATGCCAGGTATTGGTTTGGTTTGTTTGTCTCTCTATGTAGTACTGTCTGTCCTGGGGTTTATTATATCAACCAGACTGGCCTCGAACTCACAGAGATTGAAGTGCCTTTGCCTCTCAAGTGCTAGAATTAAAGGTGTATGGCACATGCCTGGCCTCATGCTCATTTTTTAAAGTCTTTAATAACTAAAAATCCTATGCGCCTGACATTCATACTGGGCAGAGCACATTCAGCCCCTGCTCTGGTGCTGGGCTCGTAGGGCCTGGAGTAGCACCTGGGACAGTCTGAGAGTGCAGTGCTGCTGTCCGCAGTTTCCCACTGAGAGGCGGGGTACAGGAGGTGGCACGGCAGTGTGAACCAGCAGTTCTGGCTGTGAGCTCCTGCCGTGCAGTAACTGGCTGTCCTAGTGTGTAAGGTTCCGGCCCCTTCACCACTGCAGGTTTTAAACATACTTAAATTTCAGTGGATGGGATGCTATGGAAACCAACCCCATAGCTGCCTGCCTGTGGGTAAGCCTGTGGGCTCTGCACCCTTCAGCTGCTAACTTGTTGATCTTGTCTGTTTCAGTTTCTGTTCCAGCAGCTGGGAATGCTGGTGTCCTTTGTGAAGAGCCACATCCGTCCTTACATGGATGAAATAGTTACCCTCATGAGAGTGAGTACAAGTTACTGCTTTTCCTGCTCATCTGCAGTTGGGTCAAGGGATGCCCGGCAATGAGTTTGAATAACATGGGGATTTCTTTCTTGAGTTCCTGTGGACGTAAGGCTCTACAGTGTCTGTCAGCCACTAGATGCGCAGGAGCAGAGTAGGTGGGGACTGATGCTGCAGGCTCCCAGCTCCAAGTACAAGAACAAGTGTGAAGTCTGAAGAGAAACCCTGAAGTAGTTGTTCTGCTAGAGACATTCTGGAATATTTGCTCAACACACAACAAAGCACCATCGCGTCAGTACTGCAGCGGTGCTTTCCTATTCCCTCCAGAGCTCAGGAGGGGAGTGGGGATTGGTTTTTCCTAGGCCTGTGAAGTACCATGGTCACCTAAGGGGCACTGAGGACCAAGGTAACACTTTGCCCTGCAACCTCCAAAGACATAAATGTCGCATGATGTCAGTGGCATCTGAGGAAGGGCTGGGGCCTTGCATTTCATAGCATGCATTAAGCAGGTGCTAGAAGCACCCTAATAATAGAAACACCATTTTCTACTGTTCTGTGCAGTTTAAATGATTGCATTGGGGAGAGTTGCTTTGTAGTTAGCTTGGTAAAAGCAGCAGGGCCAATATCAAAATGGTTGACTCCCCCAGAGGAACTTCCCAGCACCTGGGTTCAGAACAGAACAGCCTTTACATGTATAAATCATTAAAAGCTGCTGTGTTCCCATTTTCTACCATGGAGGCCTCAGTACAAGGAAAAGTTAAGCCAAATGCTTAACTGCCCCATGAATGGCCTTGGGAAAGGGAAGACAGGAAGGAAACAGTGTGCTCAGGGTAGGAAGCTGAAGCCCTCTGCGTCACCACCCCCTCCAGCCTCCCTAAAAGAAGTCTGACCAATGCACAGGGGCTCAGGGAGGGGCCTCGCCTGCAGACTGCAGCTTCAGTTCCGTCCCAGCGGAGAAGATACAGCAGGTGCTCTTCCTTTGGCTGTTGATCCTGACGTGTTAATGAGCTCCCTTGAGCCCGAGAAGAGAACAGTCTGTAAGCAATGATGTAGCCTGCATCCCTAGGCAGGCTGCTGGCTTCTGAGTAAAGAAACCTCTGTGAAGAGCCCGTGGTGATATAGTTTGGAAACTTTCTCTGAAGAGCGCGCAGTGCAGTCCACGTGAATGAACATCAGACAAGCAGAGGCCTAAAACCTGCACTGTTATTATTGAGAGAAACACGGGTTTTCTAGAGAGTGTGTTTTCCAGCTGCAAGTTTAAGCAGCACTTCCTACTTTGGTTTCCCCGTGTTCTTACTGACTGCCCACGTGCAGAGGTCAGGGCCTGAGAGTGTTGATATGTATGTGCTGCCACCACGGCAGAGTGTCCGATACCATCCAGGCTCCTGCTCCAGAGGCTGTAAACAAAGCTGTAGGCCCCTGTCTTTGAGGTGACAGCTTTCATGGAGTCAGACTTGGGCCAGTTTGCAGAATCTGGAGTCATTGGCTAGGATCTTACATCAGTAATTTCTGTGGATTGTCGTTGCATGGATATGAAAGTATCTACTTTGTTGTGGTATCCAGGCCTGATGGACAGATTTTCTAGGGAACAGGTGTCACATACTGCCCAGCCAAGTAATAAATCCCGAAAGGCCATGAAATCTTGTTAATGCTTGAGTTGTCTTCCGAGAGAGCAGATAGAACCCTAGTAACATATGGGTCAAAACCACATCAGAGCTCGTTGAGTGGTGTTTTACTGTAGATAGTTTAATGACTAGAGTATTCCAAGTGCCCGGATTGGTTCTAGGGATCAGAGATGAGTTGGGCTAGTCTCTTGCCTTTAAATAGTCCAAGTCTAGCTGGAGAGACTTGCAGAGCAAATTTTCATATTGGGAAGGAAAACTAAAATGGGGTCCAAAAGAGTGACAGGCGAGGGCATAACTCAGCAAACAGTGGGGCTCTAGGCAGACAACTGAGCGAGCACAGCCTGGAGGAGTTGCCATCCACACGTGGGAAGCGCAGCTTCGTTTGTCCCGTGGCTGTGGCCATGTAGGCAGAGGATGATAGGAAGAGGTCTTCTGGGCAGGCGGCTCATTACGTTTTGCCGTCTCATTTCTAGGCTCACTTCTCAGCAAACGAGCCCCTGACTGCCCTTCTGTCTCCCCCTCTGTAGGAATTTTGGGTCATGAACACGTCAATCCAGAGCACAATCATTCTTCTCATTGAGCAGATTGTGGTGGCTCTTGGAGGGGAATTTAAGCTCTATTTGCCCCAGCTTATCCCGCACATGCTGCGTGTCTTCATGCATGACAACAGCCAGGGCCGCATCGTCTCTATCAAGGTAAGCAGGTGGGGCCCTCCAGACAGTCCATGCATGATGGCTGAGCCATGAGACCCTGTTCTGGGTGACAAGTTGATGTGTGTTCAACAAGACCAAGTCTCAGGAATACGGATACCTAGCACTTGCAGTGTCTTTCCAGAATGTTCAATCTTCACTTGACTATCCGTCTGTTTTGTCTCCTTTAATGGAGTGGTCTTAGTAAAGGCTCCTCTCCAGCCAGCTTTATTATTTGGCACCTGATACACATCCGCTGAAATAAAGCAGAGAGAGCAAAGCCGCATGTACTCATATAAAATAAGGAGAAACAATGTCATCCAGCTGGGCGTGGTGGCTCATGCCTGTAATCCTAGCACTCAGGAGGCAGAGCAGGTGGAACTCTGAGTTTCAGAACAAGCTGGTTTACAGAGCGAGTTCCAGAACATCCAAGGTTACACAGAAAAACCCTGTCTCAACAAAACAAAGCAAAACAAAAACAAAAAGAAAGAAAGAAAGATTGTAGTGGACAAAGGCTCTTTAGCATCCCTGAAGAGCTTTGAGTTTTCCATATACTGCTCCAGGCATGTCTTGGGCTACTTGGTGCCTTCTGTATTGGTTCACCACCAGGCTCTTGCTCACTTTTGCAGCTTTTGGCAGCAATCCAGCTATTTGGCGCCAACCTGGATGACTATCTGCATTTGTTGTTGCCTCCAATCGTGAAGTTGTTTGATGCTCCTGAAGTCCCACTGCCATCAAGGAAGTAAGCACCCTGTTTTGCCAGGCCATCTTCGTGGTTTTGTTTTTTTCACTGCCCATTATTTTAGTTCACAAATGACCCATATTATGGAGATCTTGTTGCTGCCCTTCTGGGCTGTATATCTGGGATTCACTCAGCACCTCACAGCCATTCCTTCCCATTCCTCGGTGCTGTTGTTACTCAGCTTGCTCTTGTTGCAGGGCAGCGTTGGAGACGGTAGACCGCCTGACAGAGTCCCTAGATTTCACTGACTATGCCTCCCGCATCATTCACCCTATTGTTCGGACACTGGACCAGAGCCCAGAGCTGCGCTCCACAGCCATGGACACACTGTCTTCACTTGTCTTCCAACTGGGGAAGAAGGTAAGATGGGACTCCTGAGTGGACCCATGTTATTGTACCTTTTTTGGGAAGAAAAAATCTGTGAACATTACCAGTTACTAGCACATAGGTCAGTGTATAAGCCTCCGCCACTAGTGGAGAATAGGAAATTGTTTTCATTTTTATTGTTCTTCTTTGTTCAATTTTAATTGAAGCACCTGCGTGGGTTAAGTGTTGTTCAAGAGATAACCTTGCAGGAAATGGCTGGGGCTGAAACTTAGGTGGTAGAGTGCTTACCTCGATAATGAAGGAAGCCCTGGGTTCCAGCCCACTGCAGCGTAAGCCTGAGTGCAAGCAGGAGGAGCAGGAATTCAAGAGTACCCTTAGCTACAGCCTGAGGCACACGAGACCCTGTTGCTGAGATTTAAATTAAAAAAAAAAAATTTTTTTTTCGAAAGGAAAGCAGAAAAACAAAAATTTGGGGGGGGGGGAGGGTTTTTTGAGACAGGATCTCTCTGTGTAGCCTTAGCTATCCTGGACTTGCTTTGTAGACCAGGCTGGCCTCGAACTCACAGAGATCCACCTGCCTCTGCCTCCCTGAGTGCTGGGATTACAGGCGTGGGCCAACACCCAGCTCAAATTCTTGTTCTTATAGCACATACATTCCCGGGAAACAAAGTGAGTACACACACACACACACACACACACACTGTGTGTGTGTGCTAGGTAAAAGTGGGGAGAAATGCTGTTCTATTCAGGGTAGATAGGAAAGACTTTTCAGATGGGCTGTCATTTAAACAGAGACCTGACTCCAGTAACCCCAGCTCCAGAGACATGCTTACCTGGAGACATGCTTACCTGGAGGCATGCTTACCTGGAGGCATGCTTACCTGGAGACATGCTTACCTGGAGGCATGCTTACCTGGAGGCATGCTTACCTGGAGGCATGCTTAGCTCCAAGTACACAGGGTGCGGTGGGCAGCAAGAGTTTGTAGCACAGCTGGAGAACAGAGTAATCCCCACAGTGATGTGGGAGTACTTTTAGCAAAGGTCTTAGAGATTAGACAGGATGTAAAGCAGAGGATCTCAAAAAGTGGTCCCAAGGTAAGCGCCATCAGAATCCTTATGCCTGGAAGCGTCTTTGGAATACAGAATCTTGGGCTCCATCTGCTGATAGCTGATAATATTTTAAATTATGATTGTCAGTGATATGTGGGGAAATGAACTGCAAAGAACCCTGGCCACCGAGGAAAGCCAAATAGAAGGCAATGGGGAACTGGCCTGGAATTATAGCTGGGGTGGTGGGAAAAGGACTTCTAGGGACTAGCAGAGAGCCAGCCAAGCACGGAAAGCTATACAGTGGTGTACAGCAGTGCACTCTATTATGTGTTCTCAGAATAATAGCTTCTGCTGTCCTGTTCCTTTCTGTCATAGTACCAAATTTTCATTCCAATGGTGAATAAAGTCCTAGTGCGACACCGGATCAACCACCAGCGCTACGATGTGCTTATCTGCAGAATCGTCAAGGTGAGCAGGTACCCTTCTGCTCCAAGGTCCTCGGCATCTCTCCTGCTTGGCATTCTTGTCATAGCGAAGGGCAGACCATGTCTAGCTTTTTAACCCTGAGTAGGACTGGCAGACATGTCAGCACTGTTTGCTGTGTGGTTTCAGTTGAAGCTTCTCATTTCTGCCTATGTGGCTGAAAAGTAGCCACACATAGCACAGAACTAAAGAGTCTGGCCTCAGTCCAGTTAGATCAGTATACGTGTTTTGCCTGCATGTCAGAAGAGGGCACCAGATCAGTTGTGAGCCACCATGTGGTTTCTGGGAATTGAACTCAGGACCTTTGGAAGAGGAGGCAGTGCTATTAACCTCTGAGCCATCTTTCCAGCCTGTGAAGGATTAAAAAAAAAAATTATATATATTTTTCAAAGCCCTGGCCTTGAACTCAAAGTGATCTGCTTGCCTCTGCCTCCCTGAGTGCTGGGAGTAAAGGTCTGCACCACTATACCCAGCTTTTGATGTGGGCTGTTTTATTAAAGCAGTGTTTTTGTTTGTTTGTTTGTTTTTGTTTTGTGTTTGTTTGCTAGTTTTGACTTTCTGCCTCCCTTTGGGCCTACTAGTTTCTAGGGACTTTATTAAAATGTTTACTCTGGTGTGGAATGTCTGAGGTCAGGCCTGGTAACTGTGTTTTAAATGAGCTCTCAGGTATGAATGTGATACTTCCGGCCCATGGACCACACTTTGAAGATCTAACTTTTGGTTGATTTTTTTTTTTTTTTTGGTTTCTCGAGACAGCATATATATATGTATCCCCAGCCTGTGAAGGATATTATTATTATTATTGTTATTATTTTTTTTAAATTATTATCATCATCATCATCATTATTATTATATGGGTGTTGCAGGCCAGAAGAGGGCATCAGATCACATTATAGATGGTTGTGAGCCACCATGTGGTTGCTGAGAATTGAACTCTTGAACTCAGGACCTCTGGAGGAGCAGTCAGTGCCCCTAACCTCTGAGCCTTCTTTCCAGCCCAGGACTTTTTGTTTGTTTCTTTGGTTGGATGGTTGGTTTTGTTTGGTTTTTCAACACAGATTTTCTCTGTATAACAGCTCTGGCTGTCCTGGAACTCGCTCTGTAGACCAGGCTGGCCTCAAACTCACGGAGTTCAGCCTGCCTCTGCCTTCCGAGTACTGGGATTAAAGGTGTGTGCCATTTGTGCTCTCAACAGTTGACCACTTTATTCTTATCACAGTTTGCCTTTGCCTGTTTTTTATGCCTTACCCATTAAAGGTTTGTCAGTGACCCACAGGGAGCTTAGGTGTGTGTGTGTGTGTGTGTGTGTGTGTGTGTGTGTGTGTGTTGCTTGTTGAAATTCTGCCTCTTCCAGGTAGAAATCTGAGGTTCAGGAATGTTTTGTAAGCTGGAAGCATCTAGTGGAGATGGAGGTGTTTTCAGTACATCTCTGCTTGCAGGGTTACACACTTGCTGATGAGGAAGAAGACCCTTTGATTTACCAGCATCGGATGCTAAGGAGTAGCCAAGGAGATGCACTGGCCAGTGGACCAGTTGAAACGGGACCCATGAAGAAGTTGCACGTCAGCACCATCAACCTCCAAAAGGCAGGTCCATTGTTTCCAAGGGGATTGGGAAGCACAGCTCTGGTTTGCTCTGTCATTCAAAATTTTCATCTCTTACTACCTTGAATTTAAACCAACCAATGAGCTTTGTTTAAAAAAAAAAATTGCGGGTGTGGTGGTGCACACCTTTAATCCCAGCACTTGGGAAGCAGAAGCAGGTGGATCATTGTGAGTTTGAGGCCAGCCTGGTCTACAAAGCAAGTCCAGGACAGCCAAGGCCAACACAGAGACACCTTGTCTCGAAAAACCAAAAAAATAAAAAATAAATAAAAATCTCAACATCATGAACTTGGGACATTGTGTCTAACTCTTCTACATTACTTGTTTGCTTTGGTTTTTTGTTTTGGGATCCTTGTTGCTGTTGCTTTGTGGCAGGGTCATACTATGCAGCCCTGGCTAGTTCTGTACTCACTATGTAGTCTATGCTGACCTTGAACTTGTAGCCATCCTCCTGCCCCATCCTGCCTCATCCTCCTGATTGGTGGCATTACAGGCATGTGCTGCCTGCCTGCTCATCAGACATGTTGTTGTTGTTGTTGTTGTTGTTGTTGTTGTTGTTGTTGTTGTTGCACAGATTGGCCTCTAATTCATGCTCCTTTTGCCTCTGCCTCCTACATGCTGGGATTGCAGCAGGAGCCACTTTTAATTTATTAGATTTACTCCTTTTATTTTATGAGTATTTGCCTGCATGTGTGTATTTGTACCACCTACTGCCTAATCACAAGAGTATGCAGAGGTCAGAAGAAAGCACTGGCTCTCCTGGAAGTGGAGCTATGGGTGGTTGTGAACCACCCTGAGGCTGCTGGGAACTAAACTCAGCTCTTCTGCAAGAGCAGTAAGTGCTCATAGCCGCTGAGCCATCTCTGCAGCCACATTTAGCTGTGATTTTTTTAAATGTAGAAAATAAAGGTACCTTTTGTGTTTCCTCAGAACTTCAGTAGGGGGACCTTTAGTTGCAAATAGCACTGCCGTGAGAATAGCTGACACCTCAGTTTCTTTTCCACAGTGCTGCTGTGGTAAAATACCCCAGCTAAAGCAACTGAGGAGATGGATGTATTTGGCTTACAGTTCCAGAGGGACATGGTCCATAATGGTGGGCAAAGGCAAGACAGAAAGCAGGAAGCTGGCTGGTCACATCGTGTCCACACTCAGCAGAGACAGACAGGAAGTGGGGCAGTGATGACACCGAAGGCCGTCGCCCAGTGACTCCTGTCCTCATGTAGGTTCTATAGCCTTCCAGGCAGCAGCACCAGCAAGGGAGCCAGGGGCCAAACACCTGAGCCTGTGGGGCGTTTCATAGTCAAAGCACAGCAGCTGGTAAGCCCTGTGGTAAGCGGCTAGCATTAAATAGACCCGGGCTAGATTAGTTTAGTTAGTTAGTTTTTTTGAGACAGAGTTTCTCTGTGGAGCCTTGGTGGGCTTGCTTTGTAGACCAGGCTGGCCCTGGCCTTGAACTCAAAGTGATCTGCTTGCCTCTGCCTCCCTGAGTGCTGGGAGTAAAGGTCTGCGCCACTATACCCAGCTTTTGATGTGGGCTGTTTTATTAAAGCAGTGTTTTTGTTTGTTTGTTTGTTTTTGTTTTGTGTTTGTTTGCTAGTTTTGACTCTCTGCCCCCCGTTGGGCCTACTAGTTTCTAGGGACTTTATTAAAATGTTTACTCTGGTGTGGAATGTCTGAGGTCAGGCCTGGTAACTGTGTTTTAAATGAGCTCTCAGGTATGAATGTGATACTTCCGGCCCATGGACCACACTTTGAAGATCTAACTTTTGGTTGATTTTTTTTTTTTTTTTTTTTTTTTTTTTTTTTTTTTTGGTTTCTCGAGACAGCATTTCTCTGTAGCCCTGGCTGTCCCGGACTCACTTTGTAGACCAGGCTGGCCTCAAACTCACAGCGAGTTTGCCTCTGCCTCCCAAGTGCTGGGATTAAAGGCGTGCGCCACCACCGCCCAGCGAAGATCTAACTTTTATAACTTTGCCGCTAATACTAAGTACGGAATTGTCTCTGCTGGCCAGCTTTTTGCCATGTATACCATCATATATTTTCCTAAAAGCAAGCCATTTTAAAGCTTCTCTGGAGAACCTGCACAGAATAACCTTAGTTATTTTACCAGTTTTCAATACGCCAGGCTGCTGATTTTCCACATGTTTTGCATCCAACATCTCTGGAGACTAAGCAGGTGCCAGGTCCCATGTCTACCTGGTGCCTTTCTCTGTCACCGTTTCTCTTACACCCAGCTTAAACAGTAGAGGTTTATCAGTAACTTTGCTCCTCCACAGAAGCTAAGAAATGCTTGCTGCTTTAAGATCAAAGGGGTCAGACGTCCATGGGCTAGTAGGAGTGCTACCTTTCCTCTGGGGACTTGCCAATTGCTACTTCAAAGGAAGACCAAGGTTATGAGTCACAGAGCACTGTCACATGGTTATCAGGACTACCTGGGAACACCTCACACAAGGGGAAACAGGCAAAGAGGCCAGAAGTATATCTGCACCCGAACAGAGGCTCAGAGCATCTGTCCAGGCAGTCCCCCCTACTCTGGAACTCTTCTCTGCTTTGTGAATGTCTCCTTAGGAATGGTTGGGGGTTTGTTTTGTTTGTTTGTTTGGGCTTTTTGAGACAGAGTTTTGTTTGTTTGCTTGCTTAGGTTTTTCGAGACAGGGTTTCTCTGTGTAGCCTTGGCTGTTCTGGACTCCTTTGTACATAGACTGGTCTTGAATTCACAGTGATGAGTTCTGCCTCTGCCTCCTGAGTGCTGGGATTAAAGGCGTGCACCACCATTCCCAGCTTTCATGAATGTTTTTAAGAAATTATTTTTTTTAAAGACTTATCTATTTATTATGTATACAGTGTTGTACCTGCGTGTACATCTGCAGGCCAGAAGAGGGCATGAGATCACATTACAGATGATTATGATCCACTATGTGACTGCTGGGAATGGAACTCAGAACCGCTGGAGGAGCAGTCAGCGCTCTAACCTCTGAGCCATCTCTCTAGCCCCAAGAAATTTTATATATATATATATATATATATGGTATTTGTGTCTGTTTGCTTGTGGGTACGTGCTTATGCGTATGGGTACCCATGAACACCAGAACAGGGCATCTGATGCCCTGTAGCTGAAGTTAAAGGTCATTGTGAGCTGCCTGATGTGAGTGCTAGGAGCCAACTCAGATCCTCTATAAGAGCAGCATATGTTCTTAACTGAAGCCATCTCCCCAGCCCCACTATCCAGGACCTAGAAAATTGACATAAACTTTTAACAACCCAACAACAGGAGGATTTCTAGTTTATCTTCCCAAGAGAACAGATGAAGTTCCAAAATCCTAAGCAAAAACCCTCCATAGTTGACTTTTTTGTGTGTGTTTGGTTTTTCATGACAGAGTTTCTCTGTGTAGCCTTGGCTGTCCTGGACTCACTTGAACTCACAGTTACCCGCCTGCCTCTGCCTCCCTGACTGCTGGGATTAAAGGAGTGCACCACCATCCTAGGTCCATAGTTGACTTTTGAATTCGTTTTGTTGAAAGTAAAAATATGCTTCCATATAGTTATGTAATAATAACTAGGGGTTAATGCATTTATCAAAAATTTTGAAGTTTCTTCTATTCTGTGTTGCTGGGAATCAAATCTCTTTATTTTTGAGGTACAGTGGTACAATGACACTCAGACACTACACTAGTGTGATAAGCACTGCTAAAGTTCTTAGGTGTATTAGTAAATCCCTAAGATGCTCTATGAAGTGGAAGCTGACACGTTCATTTTATAAAGAAGGAGACAGACATAGGCTACTAAATAGTTGCCACGATCAGAGAGCCAAAAGTTACATAACTGAGACTTAAATTCAAGGCTCTGAGTTCCTGGTGTGGCTTTGACCTTTACGCTAGACTGCTCGGGAGCCTGGAGTTCCCACTTACCTGCCCAGGCTGCCCAGGAATACTTTGTGATGCCAGGGATGGAACCGTGGGCCTCGCACATGAGGATCTCAACCACTAAGCCACACCTCAGCTCCACAGAGCCAACTTGCTGTCTGGAGAGGTTATTGCTTTGAGTAAAGCCCCTTGGTCCATCTGTTGTGGCCTTAGCTGTGACCTGGCCACTTTCCTTCTATCTGTGAGTGATTCTTCTCTGTCAGATGAGTTGTGCAGAGTGCCCAGCTCACTTCTGCACTGCAGGCGGCCTTTAGGCTTCATTGAAGGCACTCAGTGTCACAGACCTGTTCATGCTGGCTCTGCAGAGTCCAGTGCTAATGGCCCATCCTATACTCTGCTGCTTACAGAGGCCACTGCTTTTGCTTTGTGTGTTTTAATTAAATACCACTCTTGTTTATGCTCTGGAGGAGCTTTATCATACTAGGTATGATTTTACAAACCAAAGTAGAAGAGCAGTGACATAGGTGGCAGTGCTTTGCAACTGGCCCTTCAAGCTAATGGCTTCCCATTGTCACCTATGCTATTGCAGGCCTGGGGAGCTGCCAGGAGGGTCTCCAAAGACGACTGGCTGGAGTGGCTGAGACGGTTGAGTCTGGAGCTGCTGAAGGACTCCTCATCGCCTTCCCTGCGCTCATGCTGGGCCCTGGCACAGGCCTACAACCCAATGGCCAGGTGTGGTAGGATGAGCCAGAGCGCTCTCTGCCTGCCTCCACTTCTCGTGTGCAAGGCTTTCTTTTGGACATTTATTGTTTATAGTAAAGCATAAAATGGTAATTTAATTAATGGACAACCATTTTCATTAGCTGACTGCAGAAGCAGGGCATCTTACTCAGTTTTGTCAGCAGAGCTGGTTTGCTGTGTATATTTAGTAGTAGTCATGGGCTCTAAGAATACAGCTTTGATCCTCTAAATTATTTTATGGATTTGTTGTTGTTTTGTTTTTGGTTTTTTGTTTGCTTTTTAAAGATTTATTTATTATTATGTATGCAGAGTTCTGCCTGCATGTAGACCTGCATGCCAGAAAAAGACACCACATCTCATTACAGATGGTTCTAAGCATCAAGTGGTTGCTGGGAATTGAACTCGGGACTTTTGGGAGAGCAGCCAGTGCTCTTAACCTCTGAGCCATCTCTACAGCCAGTTTGGTTTTGCTTTTAATGTTTGAAAAACCATGTCTAGAAGTTCTCTGTCTCTACTGTGTGGCTTACACATGCCCAGCTGATGTCCCATGTCACTCTTCTGCCCAGGTCACCTCTGAGCACAATGTCATTCCCAGAGAAGCTATGGGTGCTTACTAACTTACTCCCAAATTTAAACATCAGGGATCCATTGTCACCTCTGAGTAGATAAGGAAAGCTTATTTCTTCTTCATTTACGCTAGACTTGTTCAGTCAGATTAGAAATTCAAATTTGGGGTGGTTTTTTTTGTTTTGTTTTGTTTTCTGTTTTTCTTACCAAATTCCAAAATTATACTCACTGGTCTAACTTAACCTTGAAATGTGTAGCATCAAGTGAAGAAGCATCAAGTTCTAACCCATCCTTTGCAGGGACAGGGTACAGTTTCCAGTCCCCTCCCCCCACAGGCCACAGTGCCCAGAAGAGTGGAGTGGAAGGCGTGGTAGAGGCTAGATGTGGGGGGAATCCATCCACATGACACTGTGGTGATTTCAAATGGTGGTGTGATCTTGGAAATAGCTCTTTTTCTGTTGGAGACTGGCCAGAAGTCTTATAAGCCTTTGTGTAGATGCTCTCTGCTGGTGCTTTGGGTTTGCTGTCATCTCTCTTGTGTAATTATCCAGTGAAACATTCTGAATATGCTTGGAAAGCAGTAACAGATGCTGCCTTTGCCATTTTTGATCTTAAGAATTTGGACATTGTCCAGGAAGTATTCCAAGGATCACGTAAGGACTGTTGCTTCCTAAATCTGCTCATTTAGAAGGGAGGAGAAACTGCCAGGAACAGAACTGTGAAGACAAGCTAGTTTGCTACGTTCTCTTCCCATCCCACAACCCCATATTTCCAGTGTACCTGCCCTAAAAGATACACTTGGCGTTGCCAGGCTTGACGATGCATGCCTGAAGTCACAGCAGTTGGGAAGTTGAAGCAGGTGGATTGCTGTGAGTTTGAAACCAGTCTGTGTTACAATGTGAGACCCTGGCTCAGACAAACAAAATGATTAATAATCAGTAGGTACATGCGGTTCTTTTAATTTAAACTTTCCTCCTTGTTCTCCATAGTCAGGTATTTAATGACCAGCAGTTACTATGCTGCTTGAGGAAGGTTAAGATAACATCCAGCAAATTCTATCAGGCAGCACTGCAGTACCACAAACAGGTTGATAGTACCTGTGGCACCAGGCAGAGGGTGTGTGTGTGTGTGTGTGTGTGTGTGTGTGTGTGTGTGTGTGTGTGTGTGTGTGTGTGTGTGTGTATGTGTGTGTGTTCTAACACCCTCCTCTGTCCCCTGTGCTTACAGGGATCTCTTCAATGCTGCGTTTGTGTCCTGCTGGTCTGAACTGAATGAAGACCAACAAGATGAGCTCATCAGAAGCATTGAGTTGGCTCTCACTTCTCAAGACATCGCCGAAGTCACGCAAACCCTCTTGAACCTGGCTGAGTTCATGGAACACAGTGACAAGGTGAGACGTCCCCTCTGTCCCAGAGGACAGTGATAGGAGCTGGTGGAAGGGGAGGGCGTCCACGCAGCCTCTGTGCTCCACCTACCACGTTCCTGTGCTTTACTCTGTAGGGCCCCCTGCCACTGAGAGATGACAATGGCATTGTGCTGTTGGGCGAGCGAGCTGCCAAGTGCCGAGCATATGCCAAAGCACTGCACTACAAAGAGCTGGAGTTCCAGAAGGGACCCACACCTGCCATCCTGGAGTCCCTCATCAGGTAGGCTGGGAGCACTGTTGTCGTCTCCCACTGCCCCACTTCACTGCAGTCAGCTGGAGAATTCAGCTATATGACATCTGCCATCATGTCTTGCTGGCGCATATGAATATATGCTTACAGGTGGCTGTCAAGCCCTAGTTGTCACATCTGTCAATCCTTACTGCCCATACTCCTGTTGTTTTCCAATCTATTTTTTCTTGTTCCACTGAAATCCATAGAAACAGCTCTTTGGCCACAGCACCTGGGAAAGGCAGGTGGGTGTCTAGGTTAGCTAATGCTCTGAGTAGGATTAGGGCGCCCTGATTCCCGGGTTGCAGGGGCCACCCAGAGGCAGGGTGAGGTTTGCAGGCTGTGTCTTTTAGTGTCTGCTCTTCCTCCTTTGTAGTCCTGTGACTATAAAGAGCAAAGTTTGAGATGCAGTGATATTTCCTCCAGATTCCTAAGATGGTGTTAGGTCTTCTGGGTATGGAAAGGAAAATTGCTTAAGTTTTGTGCTGTTAGAATTTACAAGCATCCAGGTGTAATGGCGCACGCCTTTAATCCCAGCACTTGGGAGGCAGAGGCAGGTGGATCTCTGTGAGTTCAAGGCCAGCCTGGTCTTCAAAGCAAGTTGCAGGACTACACAGAGAAAACTAAACAAACAAACAAAAAACAAAAAGGAAAGAAAGAAAGAAGGAAGGAATTGCAGGCAGCTGGACCGTCAGCCTCAGCTCCTGGAGAACTGCTCGCTTCCCCTGCTGATTAGAGAGAATGTTGACTCTGGAGTCTAACCCTCTCCATGGAGACGCTAACATGGTTCAACACTTACCTGGCGATAGCTCAGGACAGATCAACAGCTAATAAGCTGCTGGGCAGGCCGACAGACCCTGTGTTCATTCTGCCTTTAGCAGATGCCTAAAGGTCAAATGGAATCTTGCGTCTGCCCAGATCCACTGACACAGAGACTGCTGGTGTCTGAAGTACCTTGTGGGAACAGTTACAGATGTGCCATCCTTCAAAGCCTGCTTCACAGGAAACAGCGTCCTGCATTTCTCCCTTGTCCTCTCACTTGCACAACCTCATGTGGTAGCTGACAGAAGCCAGGGCTGCTGGCTGGGCGGGTAATTTAACTTCAGAGAGCTCATTTTACCCCCTGCAGCCTTGCTGACTTTTCTGAGACGTATTTGAAGCTGCTCATCCCACCCTCTGCTTTCCCTCGTATTTGAGACAATCCTAGAGACATGGAAGTTAGTGCAATGTGTAACAGAAAGATACAGTAAGAATAGAAAAATGCTCACTAGCTTTTTAAGCCAGTGTAATTGAAAGTGATCTTAATTCCCTACAAATAGCTTGTGGGTTTGAGGTGTTTTGTTTGTTTTTCAATTGTAAGTTCTGTTCTAAGGGAAGCGTGTGCTCTAAGCTACTCAGGCCTGACCAGCTGACAGCCGCTAGGGTGGCCTCCTGAGCCTCCCCAGTTCATTTCTTTGCTTCTGTCTGTAGCTTTCACGTCTGCCATCTTTACTAGGAAAAGTTGTTTTATTGCTTCTGGGGGTTGTTGGGTCCTTTTTGTTCATTTGATCTGGCTTTGGGTTTGTTTGTTTTTGAGAATGTGTCTTCCTATGTAGCACAGAGTGTACTTAGACCCCTTTTGCCTCAGTCTCCTGAAGGCTGTGATTATAGCTGGTCTCTGCTCTACTGCTGTTGAGAGCTGCCCCCGAGTGCTTCCCCACGAGGTGTGGTGAGACATCAGACTCCTCTGCAGTCCTGGCCCTGTGAGCTGTATGTCCACTGTGTGGTCTTGAGGATGTGGCTCTCAAGTCACCGACTGAATTCCTTTCTTTTTAATGGCTTCTGAGTCCCTGCCCCTCTCCCCCAGCAAACTGTAGGTGTCCTCTCTGTTTGACTGTTAACACCCTTCTCCCACACACAGTGGTTGATGATTTTTTTTTCCTGCTCATATTCCCCTAGCTAATTTTTCTATTCTCAGAGCTTATGATAATACATACACTTACATTAACCAGCTGTGTCTTTTTTTTTTTTTTCTGTTTTTAATAAACAAATTGCCCTTTGAGCCAGATGTGGTGGTGCACACCTGTAATCTCAGCACATAAGAGACTACTTTGGGAGGATTTTCTGTTCTGGTTCAATCTGTCTTTTTCCCACCTGTTGGCTTTCTTACCTATCTGTTTGAGGGCAAATTAAATCCCACATGTAACCTCCAAGCTGGGCCAACATTGAGGTAATATAAACTACTGGAAGCTCACGTAGATGAGAAAATGTAATCACTTCTCAGGGGAACAGTGGATTAGAAGGAATTGGGTTTTAGGAAACACTGTAATAGCTGCGGGACCCTGTTGGTTATCCAGTGCGTGAGGCCTGTTAGCCTGCTTCCTGTTGTTTGAGACAGGGTTTCTCTATGTAGACCAGGCTGGCCTCGGCAGAGATCTGCCAGCCCCAGACTCCCAAACGCTGAGATTAAAGGCATGCGCCCCATTGCCCAGCAGCCAGCCTTACTTTGCTCAGTAGAAGGGAGAATTTCATCAAAGCTGTGCACTCCCTGCCCTACCCAACATGTCACTTCCTTTGAATGTCTCTGATTGAGACATCTACATAATAAAAACAAAGACTGGTGCTGCTGAGTGGATTGTCAGGCTGGTTATGTACGTCCTCTGTGTAGCACGGTGCTTTTATGTACCTGACCCCTGTTCACTTCGGAAAGGGCCCTGTCAGAACAGAGTGCCCTTGTCTTCAGCAACAGCACCCTGCTCTGCTTCTGGTTCCTGCTGGTTCTGCCTTCTCTCTGGTGAGAGGCTGGGGGGCGCAATCCTTATGTCCACCCCTCAGCTGGTGCTAGAGATGTGCTCGAGAAATGGAGGAGCTAGGAATGCCTTGTTTGTTCTTCACTCTCCCTATCTCTCTCTTTGAGAAGTTTCTTGGTTATAGGGATCTTATTGATCAGCTTTTCTGTGTGGCTCCTTGCTCTGCGCACTCCTGTGAAGCCTGTCACTGATCCTTCAAGCCATGTGCTACTGGCATCTCATTTTCCTGCCCGCCTGAGGAAGTTCCTGTCTGAATAGCTCTCCTCTGGGAATCCCTACTTTATGCAGCTTCCCTTCTCACTTTAATTCTATGAAAAATCCCTATGGTTCTTGTTCATGAGGGCAAGTGGACTCCCAGCAACCAGAGAACTGTGGGCACAGAAGCTGATACATGAGAGACATGGCTTAGCTTGTACTGATGGTTCTTTTGGTAAAAGGCAACAGCCCTGGATGCCCCTGTGGTGAAGGGAGGAAGTAGAGCATTTCTGTGTAAAGTGTTCTGGTGTGGGGGCTGCCAGTGCTGGGCTCTGCATGGCTTACGCCCTTCCCCCTGCTCTTTCGCTGTCCTTTATTTTGGGGGGTTGGGTGGGGGTGTTCCTTTGGTTTCACTGAACAAACTCTAGGTTTACTGATCACTCTGACTTTTCACCTGACATTTTTACCATGTTCTCAGTGGTAATAATAAGAATTTAAAAGAACCCTACTCTGATCTACCCAATGGACTGAACATTCTGGGGAATGACTTTGACATGAACTCTGGTGCTCCATATTTGACCACCTCCCCTTGGTGAGGAGGCCTGGTGGCACTCAAAGAAAGAAGAAGCAGGATATCAAATGAGACTTGATAGCCTATGGCCATATAGTCGGGGAGGAGGTCCCCCTCGGTCATAGACCTAGGGAAGGGGAATAGGGTGAAAGCAGGAGGGAAGGAGGAATGGGAAGATACAAATGATAGGATAACAATTGAGTTGTAATCTGAATAAATTTTTTTTTGTAATCTGAATAAATTAATAAAATTTTAAAAATTAAAAATAAATTTAAAAAAGAATTTAAAAGAAAGTACTCAAGTTTTGTTAGTGTTTATTGTAATAGAAAATGATATTTTGAGTGTTTAAATCAGAAACTACAATTTTTTATTTGTACAGAAAAGATGAAGCATAAGCTTTTAACCAAAGCACCATCTACCTTCATTTTCCAGACATTTCTCTTAACCGACAGTGTTTTTAAAGGGGATTTCTTTGAGTCTATTTCTTGCAGAATGAATAAAAAATGGATATGTTTGTTGGCTGAGATTGTTTTAAGGCAGTATTGTGATAACCCAAACCCTGTGCTCACCACCCCACTGGTCTTCCCTCCCATGTCAGACCAGAAGCATGCCATGCAGTGCTGTCTCCTGAGCCAGGCTTGTGACTGCAAGGCCCATGGCCCTGGAGACTCCTTGAAGCAAGTCCAACCTGGACAGCTGGTCTTCAGCCCCCACAGTTTTGTGTCTTAAAAATCCTGTAAGCCAGCCATGGTGGTGCACGCCTTTAATCCTAACACTTGGGAAGCAGAAGCAGATAGATCTCTGTGAGTTCAAGGCCAGCCCGGTCTACATGGTGAGTTCTAGGACAGCCATACTATGTAGAAAGACCCTGTCTCCAAAAGAATAACAAAACAAATCCTATAGACAGAGGAAGTGTCTTGGGATTGAAGAATAGGAAGCAATGCTCCGCCAGCCGCTTTGATTTCTCCCATCCCCTCTGAGAATCCCAGTGGATCTTCTTACTTCTTCTTTTCCCTCGTGTCATCTAAGCCTCGGTTAGGGAAAGTGGGCAAAGTGATGTCAGGATTACTGTTTTCCACAGCTAAGTCATGTGGAAGATGAGCTGCTGCTGTGGACCATCTCAGTCCTCCCCGCTGTGGCACCTGTGCCAGGCCCCACTGGGTCTGACTGTGTCGCCATTTGCTAGTGCATACGGTTTGGGTGCGTGTGGTTCTGTTGTGTGTGCGTGTGCTCATGTTGACGGCACAGATAAAGTTCTATCATGCTGCTTAGAGAGTGGCTTTTCCTTGAAGATGATAGGCATCCCCTTCCTACCCTTTCCCACCCTCTTCCCATCCTGCTCTGCCCTCCTCAGCCTCCGTGCCTCACTTCCATAGCGCTGTTCTGCAGCAGCCTTCTCTTAGGGTTTGAAGGCTTCTGGACGGATCTTCATTTCCACCCGTTTGAGGGAGTAGTTGGCTCCGTGCCAGCCGTACCAGCTGATGCCATCCATGTGCTTCTTGTGCTCCCCCAGGCGATAGTACACCCCGTTGAGATTGGAATCCGTGCAGCAGTTATACCAGTAGCCACCTGGCATGAGAAAGAAACAGAGGAGGCTAGTAGCCTGGGATGCCCTCCCCAGATTGTGGCCGACTGATGAGGTTAAATTAAAGCTGCTAGCAAAGGGACCAAACAGCACCGCCAGAGCCCCAGCTGCACGTCTGCAACCCTGCTTTGTCCTTGGTGGGACTGTGGCCCGAGCCCTCCCGCCTCCCAGCCTCACCTTTGCGCAGCTCTGCACACTTGTCCAAGCAGTTATCGTTGTCCTTGTCCTTGGTGCTGAAGACCGTGTTGTTATGATAGAGGAGGGCGTCCTTCCCCACGTCGCCACTGTAGTTCCCCAGGGAGAGGCGGTAGCTGTTGAGCTCGTTGCCCAGTGCAAAGTGGCTGTACTCTGCATAGCGTGCATTGCCCTCCCAGTCCTGGCAAGGAAGAGCAGAGCCTTAGGGAACCATAAAGGATGTCATTTCTGTAGGCCCTGGGCCCTTCTTCTCACTAGCCTCACAACCAAACATCTCTTCACAGGTGGAACTCTGGTCAGACTATTACAGTTCACCATGTTAGCTGCAAGTCAGCAAACAAGGTCTGGACTCACCATGTGACCTGGCTTGTTCTCTGTGTACCCCTTCAGGTCTCGAAGGGGCAGATGTGTGATTTTTATTAAATCTCATTCTGAGATGCTGTAGGAATAAGTGGGGACATCATGCTTGAAGCCATCTCGAGGGCCACCACCCAATGTCACTGAGGTTTGTACTTAAAAAGATCCCAGAACAAAGATGATGGTGTTTCCATCCCAGTAACTGGGTTTACCCTGTTCTGGCTTGGGTCTTATAGTTTAACTATGCTGAGAGATAGAAAGAAAAAACTTTTTTTCCTTAACTGCACTGAAGCTTCAGGAAAACTGCTGCAGTGACTCTACACACCTATAGTGAGTAGACTAAGGTGGTGCCTCAGACCCATGTGTGCAGTGGGCCCCAGCAGTCAGGGCCTCACAGCTTGAGCTTACCTCCAGCTCCACGCGGAGCCGCGTTGGCTGCCTGGTAAGCCGGTGGATGTGTTCATTCCCCAGCCAGAAGTCCCCTCGGATGCTGCCAAACCCCTCCTTGTACTGTTTCCAGTCTTGGTAGAAGGAGACAAGGCCACTCTTGCGCCTCTGGATGATGGTCCAGCCTCCGCCTGAAGTTTCCATGTCACAGAACACCTGAAGCAGAGAGGATCCTCTGGGCAGGGGCAGGAGCTTGAGGACAGACTCCCGCACCTGCGTGCTATGCCTGCAGTGTCAGTAATCATGTGTTCCCTGCAGACTGCAGCAGAAATAATGCTCCAAGGTGGAGGGCTGGGGCCCAGTGGTGGTTAGCGTGGGAATGCATGGCCATAGGGCTTGGGGCAGTGTGAACACAACTTAACTGGGAAAGTCAGGTACCTGAGTGTGCCTCCTGCTCATGTCTCCTTCCCTAAAGAGCAGTTGCTCTAGGACTTTGAAAGAACTTGAACTAGTTATGCATTAGTAAGACTTAGGAAAGTTGATATTTTGATGATTTAAAAAAGTAGATGGCTGGAGTGGAGGGGAGAATCTCAGACAGCGTTCTCATAGCTCCATCGTGTGGTGCATTGGCTTCTCCAAAGTTCCCTTTCTGTAGACCAGACCAAGTCCTATTGTCTCTGTGCCTTCTAGGTCTGGAGGACAAAAGGTAGGATGTGGCAGTAGGGACCTCACCTCTAGCTCCGGGCTGCCCAGGAACTCATCAGGAGGCAGCTTGTATACTCCGGATATCCGGTAGTTCTTCTGGTAGAGGGAGGAGCAGTCATAGATGGCATCTGTCAGGGGAACATGCTGAGTGAGCTGAGATTTGGGCCCCAGGGCATACCTGTTACATCTGAATTGGATTAAAAGCCAAGGCTTTACTTCTACCCCAGGGTGCCCGTGGCTTTAGAGAAGTGGGCCTCAGGATTGAGGGGGCATGTTTAGGCTTCTTGGTTATGGGGCATTGGATTAGGGAAGCCCTTCCTTCACCTGTGCCGGGAAACCAATAAACAGGAAGCTTCAGGTTAAGTCTGAGTAAGATACCGTGCTGTGGTGGCCGTCCATGAACTCTAGAAATGCTGTCGTCTGCGAAGACCCTGGGGCAGCTGCCCTGTCAGTAGCGTCAGGCTAGAGGCTCAGCCCTGAGTACCTCACAGGGTTTGGTTTGTTGTTTCTCAGGTAATAGCTACTGCTGACTGGTATTGGATTTAAGGGAGACAGATTTGAAATCTTATCCCCTCTCCAGTCGCACATGGCTACATGCTCAAATGAAAACTAAACCCCCAAGGAGCCCTTTGAGACTGATCTCTGAAAGTTTTGATAAAATAAGGAAATGAGCCTTTCCCACTTCCCCGTGGGCTTGATTTAAAAGCTTCCTTGGCTGCAGCTCTGTACTGGGGCTTCAAAGAACAGCTGCTTCCAATAGAGCCTGCGGCTGTTGTCCTGGAGACGCTTCCTGCACCATTGTCAGGGACTGTTTCCTTGATGGCCGCTGGGCTGGAGTCTTAGAAAAGCACAGGTGGAAGCAGGAAGTTCCACGTGCCTGTTTCCTCTCAGAGCCTGCTGGGGAAGGGGAAATGAGGTGCACCTCACGCCCTCCCAGGCAACTTCTAGCAGCAGGAAGTGCAGTCAGCTTGGCATCTGGCCTGGTCTATGTGACCAGTTTCATCTCAGGGACCAAATGAAAGCTCGCTTTTCTGGTAAATGAGAACACCCCCCATTCTGTTCCCAAGCCAAGAGCGAGGAGGCCCATGCTTAGAAAGCGAATTGTGTTTGTTTAATTACTTAACAGATTTTTCAGGCTTAACTTCAGATAAAACTTTTCCTTTATCTGAACCAGGGGTAGCCAGGATCTTACTAGAAGCTACTCATGTCTTCTTGACTTGGTTTGTTGTGCAGCAAGCATTAATGAGAAATGCTTCATCTATAGAGTATGCTCATTCCAAATGTTTTTCAGTAACCTCAGAAAATTAGAATTTTCTCTGAGCAGCAAATTCATTTATTGTCTGACAGGTTAACCAGTAACTGAATGTTGTTTTCCCTAAGAACTCATTGCATGGGCCTTATTTTCAGCCATTAAAGATCAGCATTACAGCATTACATTTACTTGTTCTCTGTATCATCTGGGAGAGTTTTATTATCAACCATGGGAGAAAATAGATCAGCACTGTAGACTATCAAGGACTCTATCCTTTCTTGAGCACAGAGGTTTCCTTCAAATGGCTGCAGGCTATGTCTGACCTGTGGAGTGAGCTATGTGGCGTTTGCCCCATCCACACTAAGTCCTAGGGATACCAAAACACTGGGGCGGGGTGGGGGGGTGGAGACTTTGCATCTAGAGCAGCAGCTGGTACAGTCTGTAGTTTGTTCCTGTTTCCTTTATGGTCTGCCAGCTCTCAGTAAAGTAGGATAGTCGGGCCACAGCAACCGGGAGTGACTTCGGTCAGACTTCATGCTTCAGAGGGGAGTTCAGGCTCCTCAGTTGCTGAAGTTGGTGTGAGTCAGACAGACTGGAGCCAGCATGATAGTTCATGCCTTCAATTCCAGTGCTTGAGAGGCTAAGGCAGCAGGATCCAGAATCTAGGACCAGCCTGGGCTACATAGTGAGTTTGAAGCCAGCCTGGGCTATGTGAGACTTTATCTCAAAGAGAGACCTTTAGGTGCTGGCTAAACTTGCCAGATATCACTAACCCAGAGAATACAGTTATAGATAGCACCCCACCCCACCCCCAGGCCCCTTCCTTGAAGTTGCTGTGTTGAGCAGACTATG
The DNA here is from genome assembly GCF_964271855.1 of Acomys minous. NCBI lineage: Eukaryota > Metazoa > Chordata > Mammalia > Rodentia > Muridae > Acomys > Acomys minous. The sequence goes on from NC_140487.1 coordinate 121,830,044, forward strand.
CAGAAGCAGTGCTGGGGCCAGCAGACCCTCAGCAGGAGCGTAGCGCAGAGTATGAGGACGGCACGTACCTGCCGAGGTCTGCGTGACAGTCTGTGCTGCCTGTAGCTGCATGATGTCGATCTGGTTGTTCATCTCCGAGTACTTGCTCTCTGCAGCTGTGAGCCGGGACTCCATGCGCTTGCTGCCACTCTCCAGCTCCATCACCTGCATGACCACACTGACCCAGTCGCTCTCCTGCTTCTTGCTCAGTGCGCCCAGTAGACTGCTGAGATTGGCCACCTGGGCTTTGAGCTCCTTCATCTCCTCACAGCAGGCGGCTGCTTTGAGCTGTGCCTTCCGTTTAGGAGGCTTCTGCAGCCACGCCGGGTGGCTGGCAAAGGCCACGAGGATAATGCAGAGCCAGGTTGTCCTCAGCATTGTCTGTGCGTCTGTTGGGCAGGTCTTCCTCCTAGAGTCTGTAGCTAGCGGAGGTGGGAGCTCAGCTTTTGACTCACTGTGGCAGTTTTCTCCTTCCTGGTGGTCTCCTTCCTCTGTGCACTTTCTTAGCCTCTCTCAAAGCTCGAGTTTCTGAACTGGATCTCGGTGGGTATTCGAACACTTTCCTTCCCAAGTCTGAATGTTCCACCAAGGCAGCATCTTAAATATTTTTAGTGCCTGTACCTCCACCCCTGCCATGGCCCTGTGTACTAAAGCCCCTCCCACTCATCTGGAGGGTCAGGTGCCTGTTGAGTGAAGTCAGAGTAAACTTAGGCCAGAGGAGAAGAGGAGGGGGCAGGGCTGGGGTTGGTTTCCTTGTCTGCACAGTCTCTGGGCTCCGTCGGGGGCCGTGAGTTTGTCTGCACTTGCGCCTGTTAGACGATGCCCCTGCCAGGCACTGGCTCAGCTCTGTCAGCAGACAGGCAGAGGGCAAGAATTTCCAAAGCCCTGTCTGACGCTTACATAACATACACCGAGGGGGGAGGTAGTGAGAAAGAGTTGGGGCTAAGACTGCTGAGCTAGGGAGGCCTGCTAAGGTAATCCATGCTGTTTACTCAAGGTTCTGGCTTATTTGGGCTAAGATGAGTTTTAACTGGGCTGGATACGCCTTTTTCTGGTCATCATTCAGTGTTTTACAAAATTCCTGTTGAGCCTGAATTAATAGTTTGTATCTGTGAGGCTGCTAACTTTTTACACACTTTCCTTCCAAAAAGATCACTTGATGTTTTTTACAAGGAGTTGTCATAGCTTAGGACAGAGAGCAGGACTCAGCCATGCCAGACATGGTCTGTCAGTGTCTGGGCAGCAGTGAGTAGGCCTGACCTTTGCCAGACATTCAAGCTCAGAGAAAAGACTCCCGGCACCTAATACATCCAGATCAGGAGGCTGGGTTCCCTCTCTCCATGCAGTGTGCTTTGCAGCTTGCTCTTAGTCCCCCTGTAGCTACATGTAACTTTGTCTGAGGAACGGGGTTATTACAGCTTGTATACCCTTTACTTGAAGGGCACTGCTCTTCTAAAATCATGTAAAAACATGGAATTTCTGTCCTTACGCAGGAGCTCTGTCTTTGGAACATGTGTGTGCTGTGTGTATGTTGGTGGCCACTGAGGCATGCAGTTGACCTGATACTCAGCATGGGTCCCCCACAAAACCTGACTGTGCAGCTCTGCTTACTGTAACCGTCTGAGCCTTTTCCAGCTGGGGTTTCTGGCTCCTCAGAAGGTGATTCTGTTCAGGCAGCTGGAGTTACCAAGCAGGCTCACATTTCTGAATGAAGAGGCATTAGGGGCTCAGATAGGCCACAGTTTCCTCTCATCTCCTGTCTTTTTTTTTTTTTTTTTTTTTTTTTTTTTTTTTTGGCCTCTTTGGGGATCAGGATGTTACTAACGTCTTTTAGATTACCTTCTGTGAGGTTCTGATTGGCCCTGTGCTAGTCCCTGCTCTCTTTATTTTCCTTAGTGAATACTAGTGTGATAGGGAAGTATAGTCTTCATTGGTTCCATGGAGCTTATTAGGGTTTAGCCTCATTCAAAATCCGCTAAGAGCTCTTTAACGTAATCTCATGTCTATCTAGTGATGCTGTGTTTAAGCCATGACTCACACAAGTGTTGTGTGCCATATGAATATATAAGGAACGTCCCAGAACTGCAGTGTCATGGTGCCATGGGGAGCACTGGAGACAGGTCAACCCTTCAGTACGTGTGGTGAGCCAGCTGGTGACCATCAGGCGGAGAACATTCAGATTTTGGTCCTTGCCTCACACCATAGGTAAAGTCTCAGCTCTGCATTTAAGTTCTGGCTGTGAAGGGAAGATCATAATGCGGTGGTGTAGGAGATGATCTTCAGACACCGGAACTGCCAGCACCAGGGAAACCGTGCACAGGCCTAATATCCCCGCACTCAGAGGGCAGAGGCAGGAGGATTGTAAGCTTTTGACCGTCTGAGATACACAGCAACTTCAAGACCACTCTGAGCTGCGTGGTAAAAAGAAAAGGAAATGCAGGCCTGGAGAGATGGCTCACGGTAAAAGCACTGGCTGCTCTTCTGAGGGTCCTGAGTCCAACTCCCAGCAACCACATGGTGGCTCACAGCCACCTATAGTAAGATCTGGTGCCCTCTTCTGGTGTACATGCAGACAAAGTACTGTGTACATAATAAATAAATACATCTTTAAAAAAGAAAAAAGAAAAGGAAATGCAAGAAAGTAGTCATTTCTTTTCAGAAGACAACACTGAGAAGCGTAGGAGGTCAGGCGTGTTCGCAGCATGTGCTTATGTGTATACCGGGTCCAGTGAGTATAAGCCTTCCCACACGGTGGAGCAAGCGAGTAGGCCAGAGTTCATGGTGGATGAGATCTGAAAGGCCCATAAATACACTCAAGGCTCCGACATCTTATGAATCAGCGTGGAAGTTTACATTTCAGCCATAACACGATGCCACTACACACCAGCCAGAAGGGCAAAGGTAGAAAAACTGAAAATACCAATGTCGACAGAAAAGTGGATTGTTTAGGTTTTCATGTGACTACTGAGGGAGCTGTAAACAGTGAAACCAGCATGGTGTCTTACAAGGCTGCGCATAACCTGTATCCTGGCAGTTCTAGGTATTTTTCTCTCCAGCAGACACGTTCAGGAGTGTTTGTAGAAAGGCCACTCACAATACAAGCACTGAGGGCTGGAGAGATGGCTCAGAGGTTAAGAACACTGTCTGTTCTTCCAAAGGTTCAATTCCCAGCAACCACATGGTGGCTCACAACCATCTATTACGAGGTCTGGTGCCCTCTTCTGGCCTGCAGGCACACATGTGGACAAAATACTTGCTGTACAAATAATAAATAAATCTTTACTACAAGCACTGAAATCACAGAAACATCCATCAGCAGCCACCCACCCAGGCCAGCTGCACTGTCTCACACAATGGAATTGCTGCCCCACAACAGGAAGGGAAAACTGCTGTGGCATGCAACAGCATGACATGTCTCACAAAACTTAATGTTGAGTGTTGTTCAAAACTAACAAGCAAAGAGCTGGGAGACGGCTCCGGGGTTAGCATCCCCTTTTGCTCTTGCAGAGGACCAAGGCTTGATTCTCAATATTTGTATGGTGGCTCACAACTGTCCATAACCCCAGTTCCAGAGGATCTAATGCTCTCATCTGTCTTCTGCAGGCACAGCCATGTATGCAGGCAAATCACTCATACATATAAAACAAAAATAAATAAATCTTAAAAAAGGAAAGAAAGAAAGAGCAGCAGGCTAAGTGTTAGAGATGAGTGACAGTCACCCTGGGAACGGGATGGTTGGAGGAGGAGCCGTCTGGGAGTTGCAGTGCGCTGCCCTGAGTTTTCTTGGTCTGGTAGAAGTCCTAAGTATGTCTTTCTTGGATAATCTGTCTGCCTGTGCACTTAGGGGCATTCTTTCCTATGTACCTCTTCTAGAAATTTGTTTGAAAATAGATGATGTGAGCCAGGAATGGTGGCGCACACTTTTAATCCCAGCACTCGGGAAGCAGAGGCAGACGGATCGCTGTGAGTTCGAGGCCAACCTGGTCTATAAAGAGAGTCCAGGACAGCCAGGACTATACAGAGAAACTGTCTCAGAAAGAAAAAAAAATTAAAAAGATGATGCATATAAATTATGGGGACAAGTGTCTGCCTGGGAAGTAGGCATAGTGTATTTCAAGCATTTCGTGTCATCTCCTTGGGAAAGTCCCTCCTGACCCCCAGTGTGCAGTCTGTGCTCATGCTCTTCTCTTCTCCAGTTGCTTTGTTTTCCTTTTCTTCCTGTCGCCATTATGTTCACTTTGCTCTGTCCTTTTTGATCTGCCTATGGCACTAATCTGTACCTCTGTAAAGGACAGGCCCTCTATCTGTCCACTGCAGCAGCGGCATCTGGCACTCAGCACAAAGCCAGGGGGGAGTACCTTACTGGGACCTGCCAGGTGGAAATGGGACTCCGAGGGGAGGATGTTCTTCCCCCGGTTCCTGTTCTGGGACTTATGGTCCTGCTTGTCTCTGGCCATAAAGCGCATGGGTGGTGGCACCACCGCCATCTTGAAATGCTTTGGGACATCTCACTGCCTGTCAGTCTTGCTATTCAGGTATGGTGTGTCATCTCTCCTGAGCCTCCTCATCAAAGAGATTTCTTCTTTCCTCTGACCTCAGAAGGGACATCAATATGCCTACAGTGTGGCCCTGTCCCTAAGAGAGTGCAGGGCCAGCCCACATTGCTTTTCTACAAGGTGTATTAGAAGCTGCGTGGCTACTCCATGCCATCCTGTTTGTGTTCCTCAGCTGCCTCCATATGCTAGGGAAGTCTCAGAGGCCAAGGTCAGATCTTGCCAAAATACCCAATGTGCTTTGTGTCCAAGTAGATGAAACTAGCTTCAGGATGAGCCTTTGAGCCCTCCCTGTCAGCTTCTTTCTTGGAGTCTCCCCGAGCTCTGAATATGAAGAAGCAGAAAAAGGGAGAAAAGCTTCCAGACATGATCAGAAGACGGGCATGCTCACGGCTGCAGACGAGAAAGATAACAGCCAATCTGTCAAGAAGCGCTGACAAAAAAGATAAAGTTGGAAGTAATTAACTAGCTGACATGCTGGGAGCAGTGCGCCTGCCAATAGCTCTCTAAATCAGCCAGAGCTTTGGAAATGTGACAGCCATTCATCACTTTTACAACATGCCTCTGACAGGCCCACAGTTGGAAACCTGGCCTGCACAGATTGTGTGTCTTGACACTCCAAGGCTTGAACTAACCTGTGCTGCATGCTGGGTTGTAATAGGTACGTGGCCCACATCTTTCCAGAAGATGCCTACAAGTAGTGTATGCCCAGCCTTTAGCCAGGCAGTGCTTGGCCTCCAGGAACCGTCCTTCCAACATGAGCACGAGCAATCCCTGACAGGATGCATGGAGTTGGGAGTGCATGCGCAGCTTTCCTCTTGCCTGGACCCGCCGGGTACCCCTGTCAGCCAGCTGGATTCCCTTGCTGGTCCCTTGCTGGCATAGCATTAAAAAGAATAATGAGGGCAGTTGTGGTAGTGCCCACCTGAAATCCCAGCACTACAGAGGCTGAGGCAGGAGAATAGCAAGTTTAAGGCCAACCTTGGCTGCATAGTGAGACATCTCAAAACTCACAAAACAAAACAAAAAAGGAAGTATGAAATAACTTAGTAAAGTAGAAAATGCTTGTTGTGTGCAAAAGCAGAATGCAGGAGCCTATGCTGGGTATCTACATATGAAATATATTTAATTAATATGCTAGTTAGGGATTGTTTTAAAATTAAAATAGTTTTGTAATAAACTTCTCTACCCATAACGTTTCTTTTCTTTTTTTTTTTTTTCTTTTAGATTTATTATTAGGTATACAGTGCTCTGCCTGTATGTACACCTGCAGGCCAGTAGGGGACATCAGATCACACTATCGATGGTTATGAGCCACCATATGGTTGCTGGAAATTGAACTCAGGACCTCTGGAAGAGCAGACAGGGCTCTTAACCTCTGAGCCATCTCTCCAGCCTCCATAATGTTTCTTAATTTGGGTTGGGGAGACTAGAAATAGAGTTCAGTGGAATAGCTCTTGCCAAACCCATGTGAGGTCCTGGGTTCAGTCACCAGCACTTTGTGCCACCAAAGAACATGTTTGCCTCTCTGCACCTTCCTTCTCCACCAAGTTACAAAGATGCTTTGTCAGGTGTGGTAGCTTAAGCCTGTCTTCCCAGCACTCTGGCTGACACAGAAATATTACTATTAAGTCCAAGGGCCAGCCTGGGCTACATAGGAAGACTATGTCAGAAAACCAAAAACTGAGCAAACAAAAACTTTATAGAAGACACACTCACCGTCAACAGTTTCTAGAAGGTAAAGTTTCCCTGTCCTAACCGACCATTTACTCTGCTCAGTCCTGAGGATCCTACAGTCTTACTGCACATTTAGCACATCCTCTAGACAGAACAGGCACATGGCAGCTGCCCCAAGGGATGGAGGAGGATACTGTCGGAGCTTTTCCTGCTGAGGGGACTCTGGCATCAAGACATCAGGAAATAGCCACTTGACTTGTAGTAACTTTTTAAATTTTACGATCTTTCTACCTCAGCTTCCCAAATGCTAGGATTATAATTACGTGCCACTGTACCTAACACTCAGATTTGGGTTTTGTTGTTGTTTGGTTTTTTCGAGACAAGATCTCTCTGTGTAGCCTTAGCTGTCCTGGACTGGCTTTGTAGACCAGGCTGGCCTCGAACTCAGTGATCTGCCTGCCTCTGCCTCCTGAGTGCTGGGATTACAGGCATGCAGCCCAACACCCAGACTTTTAAAAAGATTGATTTGTGTGTGTGTTGTGTTGAGAGGGAGGGAGCGAGGGAGAGCATGCACATTTGTGCACTATCACACATGTGGAAGTCAGTTTTCACCTTCCACACGTGAGTTCTGGGAATCAGCCTCAGGTCATCAGGCTTGGTGACAAGTGCCTTTACCCACTGAGCCGTCTCACATTTTTCAGGTGATTGGTTCTAAGACCTTAGAATTTCCCACCATGTTCCTTCCTGTCTGCGTTTAAATGACTCTACCTCGCCTCCTCTGTGTTACGTTTCAAACACCCCTTTGCCTGCTGTCTTACTGCAGTCCTTCCATCCTGGACTTATCTATTCCAAAAGAGACTGTTGGGGTTAATCACTGGAAGAGCGCTTGCCTAGCTAGCACAATGCCCTAGGTTTGGTTGTCAGCTCCATGGGGGGGGGGGGGAGTAGTGGGGGAGGGGAGATTCTTAAGGTCCCTAAACACACCATTCTCTTGTTCCAAGCCCGCCGAGCTGCCTAGTGGAGACCTGGCTTTGCAGGGGGCACTAGATGATCCTGTTGTTTCTCTGTGCTAGGCACAGAACTAAATTAAGACTCAGTGCTGGGAGAAGTAGCAGGGGCGCCTGAAGCAGGTCTATGCCGTGAAAACACTGTGTGATGTGGTGGTAGGGACCCAAGGCAGTGTTCCGCGCCAGCCACCGTGCCTGGTCACGACATGCCGGTCCAACCATCTCCTGCCAGCTGTGGCTCATGTGTCATCAGGCCAGGGCCAAGGGAATTCAGAGAATTCTTCCTTGACAGGGAACCAAGTGAAAGACAGACAGCAGTCTGTTCTAGAAGGAAGGCCCAGGGCCATGTAGAAGCAAGCAGTAACGTTCTCATAAATTCCTGATGGAGCACCAGGGAAGCCAGGCAATGCGGATGGAACACACATGCTCCCTGTGTGCCTGGGCCTCCGCCCTCCAGGCTTGGTGTGGAAGGCTCTCCTTCACTTGCTTTTAACTCCCCCGAGGTGAGTTCCAGGGCAGCTAGGGCTACACAGAAGAACCCTATCTTTTCTTTTTTGATTTTTCGAGACAGTGTTTCTATATGTGTAGCCTTGGCTGTCCTGGACTCACTTTGTAGGCGGGGTGGCCTCGAACTCACAGAGATCTGTCTGCCTCTGTCTCTGTCTCCCTAGAGTGTTGGGATTAAAGGCATGCGCCACCACACCGGGCTGAAAAACCCTGTCTTTAAGATAGATAGATAGACAGACAGACAGACAGATAGACAGACAAAAATGAAAAGTCACAGAGGGCCAGGCTGAGTGGGGAGGGGAGTGTCACAGGCACCAAGGAATCTCACCAAGTGGTCCCTCTTCAAAACCTGCTTTCCCAGCCTCAGGAAGCAGAAGTCTGAGAGGAGGTGCCCTGTGTGATCCGCTTGACTGGGAAGACAGAGGCAATTTATTGCCGTTACTCATTAGTCCCACTCAGCCTCAGAGAGTTGGTTTCCTCAATTAGCAAGAACATTCCCAGTCTTTAGCTCTTGAATTCAGCCCCACTTTAAAAAGAAAAGAAAACCGTCTTAGGAACAAAATGAATAGGCCTCTTTTCCAGCTGACTTTGTTTCCTAAAGGCCAGGTCTGTTTATGGACTCTGGCTTTAATTTGCAGGTAAGCAGTTTTGACTTGCTGTGTAGATTTGTAACTGTGTAGGGAAGCACCTGAGTAATCCCAGACTACAGTCACCCCTGCTGCTTCTGTTAGGACAGCTGTGAGCCTCCTACTTCTTAGCTCCTAGGCACCAGCAGAGTAGAGGTGGGAAGTCTGGCTGACCTGTTGCCTCCACCCACTTTCTCCGTGAGGGTGTGGCTACCCAGCCCTCCGTCTCTGACGTTGTTTCCTACCGTGTCTTCCACTACCTTAGTGAGAGCTGGTTTGTAGTGCGTATTCCACTGCTGTTGGGCTGAGTCTAGTGGAGAGAGACTGGAGGGCCACACATGGAGGGGTTACGGAGGGGCTTCGTGACACTCCCACGAATTCAGAAAAGTCTGAACTTGTGCACTAGATGTTGTCACTTCCTAATTCTGATTAATTGTTAAGCTCTCTTTTACTCATAGTTAGTGGTGGAATGGATTGGGCAAAGGCATTTTATGTGGTTTTGGGTTTGGTTGTTTGTTTAACCACATTGTCAGTGAGTCTCAAAGTAAGCCAAGTGGCTTATGATGTTTATAGTTTATTCTTGAAGTAGAGTGTGTTCCAGAGCACAGGATTAGAACAGTTGCTAAAGCTGGTACGGTGCTTTTCAGGTGTTTTTTCGTCGTTGTTGTTGTTGTTTTAATCTGTTTCTTAAGAGTTAGTGCTCTGGTTAGAGCACTTCACCTTCCCTGTCAGGACAGGTTCATCCTGCCAGGATCTCCTCCCACCAAGGCCACTTAGGAGTTCACCACCAAATACTGAGACCATGACATTCTCACATAGCAGGGAGTGTGTGCTGTCTTCCTTTTTCCTGTTGTTTTAGCTTCCAAAACTATTGTTAAAGAACTAGATGGTGACAGAGCTGGGCTGAGTAATGCTTGTCAGCGATGCAGTTCACCCTACCCCGTGAGAGCCAACCCCTGAGGCCAGGGGACTCACGTGCCGTGATGCGCATGTAGAGCCCACGTGCGCATGTACAACTTGCAGGAGTCCATTCTTCCCTTCTACTGTGTAGGTCCTGGGGGTCAAACTCAGAGTGTTAGGCTTGGCAGCTAGTGCCTTGAGCCATCTTGCCAGCCCATTCCCCACTTCTTAATGAGGCATCTGTTTGCTCCAGATGTTAGGGAGAACATTCTGATTCGGTCTGAGTCTAGGGACTTGTTGCCTTTCCTTGGCTTGGTGTCTTCATTAGTAAGAGGGAATAAATCCTAACCTTTCTTTCCTGATTTTTCTCAGGGAAGTGAGGCCAAAGGAGTGATGGTTAGAAGGATTGTTAGAAATGTGCTTTGTAAACATGAGGCATTTGATTATTACTTTCACAGATGTTAGCGTCTCTAGTTCATCAGCCTTCTGGGCAGTTCCTTTCAGTTTCATTGGAAAAAAAGTGGTGGAATTAAAAAAATATGTATTCATAACAGCAACCTCTTGCCGTGTTACCAAGTCCTGGAATTTCCCAAAACCATTTAAAAATTAATTCTGCTCAAGTAGACAGTTTGTACTTTGTGCAATAAACTAGATCCATGCTCGTTCAATCAGCCAGGATTCTCAAGTTAGTATGTCACATGTTGGTGTTTGCCTCCCGGTAACTGGATACAACCATTGTTGCCTGCCCCAGTGCTCTCCCCATTCCCTGCCTTCCATACCATAGCAGGCTGTGTGTAGCATTGGCGTAATTGCACAAGTTCCTCTTAGAATAAGGGACTAAGGCTTGCAGTTCTCTTGCTTCTAGGGTCATCTTGGTAGCCTCTGATTAGTTAACTGTAGGGACCAGGCCTCGCAGTGGCCCTGCGCATCAGCCGGTGTACAGTTCTCCATCCTGTGGCCCCAAGACTACCTGAAGATGACATCAGTAAAGTGGAACCCCAGGGAAAAGCATCTAGATGCTGATGGCGAGCGCTAGAAACTGTGTTCCCACAGGCTGACTGCAGAGGGAGGGGTTGTCCCCGAAGAGGGACCAAAGAAGGCCGTGGACCAGAGAATTGTGGGCTCTGGCAGATGAGCGGTCAGCATGAACAAAGAGCCTGGAGATAAAGTTATTTTTAAAAATATTTCAATGTCAGTGAGTGTTTGCCTGTATGTGTATATGTGCACCACATATGTGCAGTACCCAAAGAGGCCAGACAAAAGTATCAGATCCCCCAGAACTTGAGTTACAGTCAATTGCCAGCCATCGTGTGGGTGCTGAAAACCAAACCTGGGACTTTTGTCAAGAGCAACAACTGCTCTTAACTACTGAACCATCTCTCCAGCCCCAAAACATTCAAATGTGTGACTGAGAGTGTAGCTCAGTAGTAAAACACATGCCTTGCATGCCCAAGTGAGGCTTTGGACACACACTGCCTACCAGACAACATCGAAAGGCAACCAGTGTCTGCTGTCTAGAAAACAGGCCCAGAGCACCACATACAAGCGTTTACTTACTGTCCCTCAGACCAGAGACAGGAAATCAAAACCCTTTCTCAGAGAAAGTCATTCAGGCCAAGCTTTCCGAGTGATGACAGGTGACTGATAGCCCCTGTGTCTGTGAGAACTCATCCTCCGGATGCTAATGAGCCATCTTGCCTACAGTGTCCCCGGACCTCTCACCTCAGATACATGAGTGTAACTATTTTTCCTTTTTTTCCCCTCAGCATTAATAATAAGCTACAGCAACCTGAGGCAGCTTCTGGAGTGTTAGAGTATGCCATGAAACACTTTGGAGAGCTGGTAAGTGCCTTCTTTTTCCTGCTGGAAAGGCAAGAAGTAGAGACCACCTGGAGAAAGTTTCTTTCCTTAATTTGTGAGGCTGTAAATCCCAGCACTTGGGAGGCAGAGGCAGGTGGATTGCTGTGAGTTCGAGGCCAGCCTGGTTTACAAAGCGAGTCCAGGACAGCCAAGGCTACACAGAGAGACCCTGTCTCAAAAGAAAAAAAAAGAAAGAAAGAAAAAGGAAAACCTCATTACCCTGTGTTAGAAACTGCCTGATTCCCCAAGAGGAAAACATAAATGCATCCTCTTAATTTATGTCTGACACCGGGGGACTTCCTGTTTCATTATTACTTATATAGCTGCTTCTCTGCTGCCATCCTTGCCTGTCATAAACAAATCATTCCCATGCCTCCTTGCGGCTTAAGAGGCTGCTTTGATTATCCCTGAGTTTATAAAGCACTAGCTTAATCAGCTAAACACTGGGACCCTGGAAGGTCAGGAAACTCTGGGTCTATATATTTGATGGGAGCCTTTTATTAATTGTGTAGATCACTTACAGCGGTTTGCCTTAATCAAGAGGCAAGGGTTTCTAGCTGATTGTCTAGCATTGTGCCTCATTGGACTGAAGCATCAGGCGATCTTTCACTGTCTTAAACATATATTGCCTGTAAAAAAACCAAGGACAGCCTCTCTCTAGGTGATGACAGAACACAAAGAATGCTATCTCATCTGTCTTTGCCACAGTCCTTGTTTGCAGAAGGCAGGAAGCACACAGTGTACTCCCCAGACCATTCTGTACTCTACTGCAGTAGCCCTGGAGCTTAGGCCCCTGTAAGTCTGATTGAAACAGGGTTCTTTGCACATCTGGTGTTCAGGTGATCTGCCAACAGATGGCTCATACTCCAGTGCTCAGAGTGCCAACCATAAATGAACATCTCCGTCTTCAGGTTCTGAAGGTGGCCATTAGCTCAGGATTATTGCTAAACCGTGGCAGATTTTCTGTTATATTTAGGTAGCTGAATCATATTAAGCTTGACAATGGTTTGCCTTTTCTTGGCAGAGCCTGTGCTTTCTCAGCACAATTTATGTAACAGCAATCTCATTAGAATTTTGTGTGATTCATTGCTTAAACCTTATAGTTTCTGCAACCCATTGCAATTCAAAATGTCCTGCCCCCTGCTTGACCTGCTCCATATGCTGCTCCCTCCACTTTCCGCCAGTTCACCAAGTGTGCGCAACACATTAGTCATTGGCTGCTTGTGTAGAAATCCAGCCTGGGCATTTATCTGGGCTGCCCTTCATCTTGAGGTATTTCACTACTATGTCTCTGTAAGCCATTCTTCTCCAGGTTCTCTTTCATATGTAGGCAGAATAGAGACATTATTCTTGGCTTAAAGGATGCAGGTTAGTTTACCTTACACAGATAGGCTGATCTCAGCAACCCCACTGGTGCATGGGCAACAGGGGATGTTGGAAGGAAATGCAGTCAACATTGCACAGTAGAAATGACCTCATTGCCCAGGTTCATCAAGGAGAGGCTCCTTCATTCAGCAGAGTGGTGGTTTCTTCTGTATCTGCTGTATAAACATGAGTTTTATCTAAGAAAGGGGAGAAAGGAGCAGGGAAACTAACGTGGACCCTGTGTATATCATCTGCAAGTCTACCTCAGAGTCATGTTGGTCTTTAAGGACCCTCTAGAGAGCCAGTGGCCTGGCCTGGTACAGAAATAACCTCCTACTGAGCTGATGAAGAGACTCAAAGGCAGACAGAAAACACATAAAACAGTCTCTGATCATTCTGGTCTGGAGCTTTCAGACTGAGCGCCGTTACTCATGTGGACACCGCTCAGCATCAGCGTGGCACTCCGTCTGCCAGGATAATGGAATCCCTCCACTGGCCTGGACACTGGTAGAAGGGCCAAGTGCTACATAGAAGGGAATGTTGGATGGAGGACTGTAGAAGGATGAAAGGTTGTCCAGAGAATTTTAAGTAGTAGTGTTCTATTGTATTTTAAATTATTTCCTGAAAGTTTAGAAATGCATTAAGAATGCAGAGAATCAAGGGCTTCTAAAAAGAAGCAGCTGTGGCCTGGGCTGACAGCCCAGTGTCAGCAATGCAGCAGACTGGAGTGCAGGAGCTGTGGTTGGGGGTCCCTCTTTCCCTGCATGCTTCCCCCTATGTACTAATATTCCCCATGACCCCTGGAAGTGGCGTGGGGGGAGCTGGACCTTCCATGTGCTCTCAGTGTATCTCAGGATTCAGGATCAGTCATTAGTGTGCCCAGGAAATAGCATCTCTACCTCTGCCAAACAGCCTACCACCAGATAAATTCTTTTTCAGCCTAAGCTCAGACATGCTGATAAGGGAACTAACTGTGTATAGACTATAGTACAGCATAGGGACGAGTGTGGGCACGCAAAAGCATAACCCTTGCTCGCTCTCTGCAGGAGATCCAGGCCACCTGGTATGAGAAACTGCATGAATGGGAGGATGCTCTTGTGGCCTATGATAAGAAGATGGACACAAACAAGGATGACCCGGAGCTGATGCTGGGCCGCATGCGCTGTCTTGAGGCCTTGGGGGAATGGTGAGCTGCCCTGGGTTAACCTGAGTGGCCAGGAGAGGCTCATCTCTCCAGTGAGCCTTCCCCCAAACTGTCCTCACCTCAGACTCTTGCTCTCTGTCACTTGCTGCTTTCCTAGGAATCATCTGTAACTTAGGTGTTTGTAATCTCTGTTCTGCCTCAGCACAAGATTGGTTTTGGCTCATTTTTTGTTGTTTGAGTTACTCTCACTCTGTAGCCCATGCTGACCTGGAACTTGTTATCTAGCCCAAACTGACTTGAGCCTGCAGCAATCCTCCTGCCTCAGCCACCCTAGTGGTAGGATCACAGTTGCGATGCACTGTCCCCAGCTCCATTGTTTTATGGCTTTTTATTTTCTCACCCATATAATGCTCCAGGCAGAAGAGCTATGTGTCTCTAGCACCGCACTGTCTCCCTCCTCCTGCTCTATGCTCCTGGCCTTCGCTGATCTGCTAAAGAGCTCCTATTCTACAACTTTAATTTTGAGGCTGGAGAGATGATTCAGCAGCTAAAAGCACTGGCTGGCTACTCTTGCAGAGGACTTGGGTTCAGTTCCCAGTATCCACAGAGCATCTGACCACCTTCTGCCGGAGGATCCAGTGCCCTCTTCTGGCCTCTTCAAGCACTGCATGCACATGGTGCCCAGACATACTCATGTAGGCAGGACACCCATACACATAAAAATAGAAATAAATAAATCTTACATTTAAAAAAAATACTAGGAATTGGTTAGCTCTTGTTGGGCTGGGCTGAGTGTGGTGTTGCACACCTTTAAGGCAGGTGGATCTCTATGAGTTTAAAACTAGCCTGGTCTATAGAGTGGGTTTTAGGACAGCCAGGCTATATAGAAAAACCCTGTCTTGAAAAACAAACAACAGGGCTAGGTGTGGTGGTGCACAGCTTTAATCCCAGCACTCGGGAGGCAGAGGCAGGTGGATCGCTGTGAGTTCAAGGCCAGCCTGATCTACAAAGCAAGTCTAGGACAAGGCAACACAGAGAACCCCATCTCGGGGGAAAAAAAAGAGCCCAAAAAGAAAACAAACAAGCAAACAGCAACAGCCAAAAAAGAATTTCAGATAGACAGAGGTAGGTAGATGCCTCGGTCAGTAAAGTGCTTGCTGTACACAAGCATGGGGACCTGAGTTCAGAGAAGCCAGGCGTGGCAATGTGTATCTGGCCACGATGCTAGAGAAACAGGCAAGTGGATTCCTGGAGCTTCTGGCCACCTAGTCCTGCCAAGTTGGTGAGTTCTGGGTTCAGGAGACTGTTTGAAAAAATCAGGGGCAAGAGGGCAGGCTGGAGAGATGGTTCACAGGTAAGAGCATGTGCCGCAGAGCCTGAGGACCTGCATTCGTATCCCAGTGCCCACATAAAAAGCCGAATGTGGCACAGTTGTAGTACCAAACTGTGGAAGGTAGAGGCAAGAGGCTTCCTAGTGTTTACACTTCCAGCGTAACTCGAGGCTCAGTGGGAGACCTTTTTGGGGGCCCAAGAAAATGGCTCAGCTGTTAAGAACATTGGCTGCCCTTGCAGAAGACCCAGGTTTGATTCCCAGCACCCATATGGCAGCTCACAACTGTCTGGAACGCCAGTTCCAGGGATCTAGTACCCTGTTCTGGCATCTGTGGACACCAGGCACACATACGGTGCTCAGACACACATTCAGGCAAAGCACACACATATATCACTTTTTTGGTTTTTTGGTTGTTTGAGACAGGGTTTCTCTGTGTATCCTTGGCTATCCTGGACTCACTTTGTAGACCAGGCTGGCCTTGGACTTATAGAGATCCGCCTGCCTCTGCCTCCCGCATGCTGGGATTAAAGGCGTGCGCCACCACCACCTGGCATATATCACTTTTTTATAGTTTAAACAAAAAACCGAAAAACCGTCTCAAAGTAATTAAAGTAGAGAGTGAGAACACAGAACGCCCGACGTTCTCCACTGGCCTGCACGCATGGACACAGTGCACACCTCTGCATATGCACACACATAACCACAGGTGTACACTGTCGTTCAGTCATTAAGATGGAGAGCAGTGCAGGAAGAAACCTGACATTGTCAGTTAAAAGTAAACATATGTGGACAAAAGGCTATACTGCATGATGCACTACAGCTTCTGTGATAAGATGTCTGTCTGTTTGTTTGCTTGCTTTATATTACTGGGGAGAGTTTGCCAGGGTGGAGGGCTGTTATGAGGGGATGGGGAGAGGAGAGAAATTTTGGTACATGCCATGTAAATCATAGATATTCAATAAAAGTATAGAAAAAAAAAAATAAAAATAAAAAAAAAAAAAAAAAAGAAACCTGACATTGACCTCTGGGATCTGTACATACACATGAAGACAAATAAATTACACACAAATAGCAGGTGGAGGACAGATAAACAGACAAAAAAAAAAAAGAAAGAAAGAAAGAAAGAAAAGAAAGAAAATTGTTTGTCTAATTATCCAGAACTATGAAAAGCAAAAGTTACTTTTTTATTTATTTTCATAAAAGAATATTTTTTATCCGTTCCTCAATGAATGAAATAAACATTCTATCCAAATCTGCAGCATTTAGTTTATATAGCTCAGGGTGTTTCAAGTCCAACAGGTATTTAAAAGGTCACTGCCTGGTACAGTAGCCACTAGCCACATCTAGCTATTTTAAAATTGAATAAGACTTAAAGGCAGTTCTGCAGCCGTGCTGGACACACATCAGTACCCAGAAGCGAATGTGAGCTAGTGGCTCCTTCATCGGACAGCGCTCCAAAACTCTCCAGCTTCTTGGCAAGCTCTGCTGGACAGCTCTGGTCTGGAGGAGGAAGGGATGTTCAGAATGAGACATGTTACTTAAAATTAGGGTTTTGTTGTTTTCTACCTTCAACTCTGCATCCTACAACCATATCTTAGAAGAAAGATAAAACAGGTATAATTATTTTTAAAATTTAGATTTGATCAGTTCTGAAATGCTTTAGTTTTCTCTGTGGCCTTTGAATTGCCTGCTGTGTTGTGACTCGAAGCTACTTCTTCACCCATTTCTGGGTAGACTTGCTTGGTGTCTGAGTTGCCCAGTCCTCGCTCTTCAGAGCTTGTTCTCCTTCCTTCCTTCCTTCCTTCCTTCCTTCCTTCCTTCCTTCCTTCCCTTCTACAGCCACCCTCTTCTGCTCCTTGTCCTCCTCCCTGACCTCTCCCTGACCTCTCCGTGACCTCTCCATGGCCTCCCCTTCTCTTGCTCTCCCGTTTCAATTGGAGATGGACTTTTCCTGACAGAACCAAGTAGGAACATCTTGGATGCCTTGGAAAAGCAGAGATGTGATTGTGTGTGTTTGTTGTGTTTTCAAGACAGGGTTTTTCTGTGTAGCCTTGGCTGTCCTGGACTTACTTTGTAGACCAGGCTGGCCTTGAACTCTCAGAGATCCACCTGTCTCTGCCTCCCAAGTGCTGGGATTAAAGGCGTGCGCCACCACACCTTGCCAGAGATGTGATCTTGTCCAGTCCTCTTAAAGAACAGACACACAACCTGAGGTCTCCTGAGGGTGAGTGCCACCAGCCTCTTCCTCCACAGTTCCCACTCCCACACGCCTCCAGTTTCCTGGGTTCTTTCCAGTTTTATAATTACTTACAAAGTCTGTAGGGCTAGTAGTGCTGACCTAGGGCTTTAAGAATGTGGAAGTCTAAAAGAGACCTTAAAAGAGATGAAAGAAGCAGAATTCCTTCCTGGTCATTTGCAGGTTTCTGATAAGGCTTATTTAATCAATTCTGTTTAGAGTGCAATTTCTGAATTTCTTTCTGTGTGAGCATATATTCTGAACTGCCTGAGGCAGGCGTTCACTGAGGGCGCCATCAGAAACAACTACAGGGAATTAACAGTGAGAGTAGTAGAAACGCCCCTTCTCCATGCTCCGTGCCTTCTGGATGCTGACTAGATGTGGAGCCCAGCATCTTGGCCCTCCAGACACACTCACTTCCCCACAGTCCCTACACTGAGTCGCTGAGAACAGATCCCGTGGGGTTGCGAGCACAGGTGGCAAGCCAGTGGACTTCCTGCCACAGTGCTAGGTGGGAGGTCAGGCTCCTAGAGGGGCAAGCTTTTCCTCAAGTGGCTCAGATATAGTTTGGCACTTGCCCCATGAACTGTATCTTATTTGTTTTTGTCATGTCTCTGTCACCTGTCTTTTAGAGTTAGAACTCACTCAATGCATTCTGCCTTCCCATCTGTGCCAGCTGTTTGTAACCGAGGTGATCCCTGCCTGTTTCCCCATAGTGAAGGTGTGTCATGTGCGCTCAGGTCCTGACAGGCCCCTTGCACCGCTCTGCTTCTTTCTGCCTCTGGGTAACTATCTGTGGGAGAATTGCTGAGCTCACTTCCTTCTTGCCTCAAGTTGGAAAGGAAAGCAAAATCCCTTAGCCTATAGCACAGAAACAGTAATCCTCACACCAGTAGAGGGAAGGTGTCATGCCTGTGGCCACCAGCCATTAAAAAAGGAGTTCTGAGCCAGGAGGGTGGCCCGGTTAGTAAGTACGAGGCAGGTAAGCACGAGAACCTGATTTGAATCCCTAGTGCCCATGGGCACAGCTGAGCTGGGGAGACGAAGGGCAGATCCCTGGAGCTCCCTGGCCAGCCAGAGAAGCCAGCGAGCGAGTACAGGGCCAGTGAAACTGTCTCTGTGAACGAAGGCCAACACCATACAGAGAAGATACAGCAATAAAAAAATTTAACAAATTTTGAACATTGAAATTCTAGCCCTGGTTGGATTGTTTGCAGATAATGGAGCTTTCTTTCTTACCTTCGGGAGATCTTGGAGTTGTCTTAACAAAGATGCACCACTCAGCTGTCCTATCCTCTGACCCACTCCACACATATAAATAAACCAGATGTCAATGTTTAATTTATTTATTTAAAAAAGAAGACACTGGGCCCTCTAATAACAGTATAGCCTATGTCTCATCAGGCTTCTAGACAGGGTCCCGCGGAGCTTGTGCTGGTTTTGTTGAATTTGCAGTGTACTTTCCAGAAGGAAAGGTGAAAGAGATTCCTAGCTGTACCTTGAAACTCAGGGGCTTGTCCTAGCTCAAATTTTGTCTTTTCTGTCTTGCTCTCTCACTCTCTTTGTAGGCTGAGGTTTGAGGCCAAGACCTTACACTCTTGCCAGGGTTTACCACCAAGCTACACCTCCAGGCCCATAGTTTTACTTGGCAGTAGGAAGTCCCTCTTTTTGTCGGCATGGTGACTGACACCTGTGATGATTGAGAGTCTGGGACAAGAGAATTGCCTCAACTCTGAGGTCATCCTAGGCTGCAAATAAGTTGTAGGTCTTCTTGAGCTACACGTGAGACCCTGTCTCAATAACATGGGAATTCCTATTCCTTGGTGTGGCTCTGTTCTTTTTGTATATTGGGGCTTTTTCATTTTAGTTTAAGTTCTGCTTATGTGCGTGAGCATCTTCTCCGCATGTATGTAGGTGTACCACATTCGTGCCTTGTGCCCACAAAGGTCAGAAGAAGGCATTGGGTCCCAGGGAACCAGAATCATAGACAGTTGTGAGCCACCACGTTGGTGCTGGGAACTGAACCTGAGTCTTCTGGAAGAGCAGCCAGTGTTCCTACCCTCTAAGCCATCTCTCCAGCCCCTGGTTGAGAGATTTCTTCAGCCCTATTCATATCTCAGTAACTAGCTGTCATATGTGTATGCCAGTAATCCCAGCACTTGACGGGTAGAGACAGGAAGATCAGGATTTCAAGGCCATCCTTGGCTGCATAATGAATTTAAGACCAACCTGGGCTACATAAAACTCTATGTCAAAAACAGACAGATAGGGGGCTGAAGAGTGGCTCAGAGTCTTCCAGTGAGCCCAGGCTCAGATCACACCCACATCCAGGAGCTCACACCACCTATAGCCCCAGCTCCAGAGGATCCAGTGACCTCTTCTGGCCTCCACTGGCACTTACACTCACATGCACAATGTCACACATACAAATACTCATTGTTTGTTTAATTTAAATTAAGAATTTTAAAACCCTCCTAGTGGTTTCCTACACCCTGTATACCATTCTGAAAATAAGTGGCATCCAGATGTCTGGTTGAAAGGGACCTTTCTCTTAAACAGATTGGGTTCATCTCAGGCTGAAGTCATTCATTAGCACTTAGAAGAGCAGCCCTCAAAAATGAATGTCTGTGTCTCTTAGATTGTTTTCTCTGTAGACCTGCCAGAGAAAAAGACCCTAGACTGTACTGAAAGGAGAGGAGTTAGCATTTCTGAAGGCACCAGATGTCCAGGGTGTTTTACATCTTACAGAGTTAGACACTGCTCTGCTTGATAAGCCTGCAATTGTGGGCACTAGACCCTAGAAACAACAAGTAAGCCATTCACTTCTCCGTTTCCAGCCTTCTAAGTTGAAAGCAGACCCCTGCTGTACCAGTTTCTATGGAAGCCCAGCTAACCCAAAGGAGGGTCATAGGTTGTGGAGTGAAGTTCTACTAAGCTGACCACGTGTTTCTCTTCTTCCAGGGGGCAGCTTCACCAGCAGTGCTGTGAAAAGTGGACTCTGGTTAACGATGAGACTCAGGCTAAGATGGCCCGGATGGCTGCAGCAGCAGCATGGGGTTTAGGTGAGGCTGGGGACTCTGTCAGAGAATGAGCTGAGTGATGCAAGAGATAACAGTCTGTTGAAACGTAAAGGCCATCTGTACTGATGTGCCCATGCCCTCCAGCTGTCTGCTTTCACTGTGGTCTAGACATGAGTCAAAATGGATCTTTGTGGGAAAGCCGAGGAAGACAGTGAGCTCTGGGTAAGATATCACCTCTTACAACTCAAGGACTGCACTCACGTTAGACACCAGTGCCATGTAGCAGGCTATGCCTTGTGCTTCTGACTGACCTGCTGCAAATCAGGCTTCCCTCAGCTCTTCTTAAATGTGATATGCTAGGCCACCTTCTAGAACTCAGGTAACACCTCACTTGTGTTTGATGTAAAGAATACAGATCAGTAGGTAAATAGGGTGAGGTTCAGTAAGGTCCACAGCACAAAAGCATCTTCCTCTGAGATTGGGGTACACTGTTTCCCTGTCAGCTACTGTGTGGTACTATTCCAGGGAGACGGGAACAGGACAACAGACCAAAGTAAGGATGCCTCCAAAGTCCAACCTGATAAATCACTGTGGGGTTCCTTACAGCAATATAGGTAAAAGGGGGGGGAGGTCACTTATAAGAGCAGACATGACTCGGGGAGCGCTTGAGCTAGGAAGCAGTCATGAGGCCGGAACCTTGAGGTTCATGACACAACTTGCAGGTATGTAAGCCAGCGAAAGCCTCTTCACGCACCTCAGCTACTCTGCGTGTCGTCGCTTCTTCCTGCTTGGGGGGTTGGGGAGAGAGGGAAGGAGAGCATATGATCACTTTCAGGAACTTCCTGGAGCTTTTGAGTTTGTTTACTTCATGAGTTTCAGAGCTTCCCGGCAGGATGGAATCTTTATCTCAGAGGAAATTGCTGTAGTACAGCAGCTTGTGGATATGTTGCTGCCCTAGTGTCTTGTGCCCCACAGGAAACTCCCGGGTTTTAGGAGCTCTGTGACAGGAAATAGGGATGACTGGATAGATTTCTTTATGCCATGGTGGAATTTGACTTTGCTTTAAACAAAATGCTAGTTAATTCTTCCATGTTATAAGTAACATGTAGAAGTCGTCACATCCCCAGGCTGGCTTATAGCTTAGCCGTTCCCCTCGTGATCGTGATCACCTCATGATCATATGTTGTTAGGGCACCACCCGTCCTCCCTGTGTCTCAAGTAGGAGGGAAGGGAGCAGGTAGTTGCCTCACTGGCTTTATTTCCTAATATTTATGTAAGTCTTTCTCTACATCTGTGTAATGGAGTAGCGTACTAACGCCCCATTTCAGTGGGAGAAGTGCCCACTGTCTTCTCTAACAGTCAGAAACGTTTTAACCGTTCTGTTTTACCTGCTCTCACTGCCTGACACTCGAAAACCTCCCTGCTTCTTCCACAGTGTTTTTGTTTTTGCTTTTTAAAATACTTTAACTATGTAGCCTGGCTGTCCTGGAACTCACCTCCTGCCTCTCCCTGCCCAGTGCTGGATTTAAAGGTGTATACCACTATGCCCGGTCCAGATATGTAGATTTTTTAACACTAAGGCCCAGCCGAGGCTTGGCAATTCTTTGTTCGTTTGTTTGTTATTAATTATGTCTATGTGTTTGTAGCTGTAGGCATGTGAACGCCTGTGTCAGCAGAGGCCATAGGCTCAGCTCCTCCTGGAACTGGAGTCACGGGTGGTTGTGAGGCCCTCGGTGTGGGTTCTGGGAACCAAACTCTGGTTCTCAACAAGAGCAGTGTAAGCTCTTAACCCCTGAGCCGTTCCTCTAGCCCCCAGCTTGGCAGTTCTTGATGGGATGGGAGAGGAGACAGGATGTGGCATGTGTAACGCTTCCCCTGAGAGCCCAGGGCAAAGTAGCAGCTGCCCACTCCGTCCTCTCCCCAGTCACAGCACTTCCTTGCTTTGCTGTCGTAAGCTCTGGGCTGCGTCCAGAATATCTTTTAAAAACAAATTGCTTCCTGAGGAGTCATCTTTTGCTGTCTGCTTTTGCCCAGAGGCATTGGTAATGGATGAACCAATAGTTGGGAGTGGAATGCTGGAAAATGCCTTGTAAAAACAACAGCCCTGCAGTTTGCACCTAATGAGGCTGATATCTTTTCTACAGATGGTGTTGGCAGGTGTGACATTTGATGCCTGCTCAGCTCGGCAGGGGAAGTACATACCTCTTCCCTGTGCAGCCATTTCTCCGTTCTAACATGACACAAGAGATCACTGTGCAGTGACCCAGCCCATCTCTCTGCTGTAATGGATTGTTTTAAAATATTTGCCTCCTCACTCCTGAGGCAGGGATACTACCACAGTGAAAAGGGCAAACAGTTTATCAAAGTCTCTTCTCTAATTGTATGATGGCCACTTTCAATTGTTTAGAGGAATTTCAGTTGTTTAGAGGAAAATGTAATTTCCCAGTATTTCATTGAGCTGTGAGGTGCTCACTTGTGGGGAAGAATGTGATTTTATCTTACTGGGGAAGCTGGAGGAAATTGTCTAGATTAATAAGAGGCAGCACTGAGCCCATCTGATACACTTACTGGCTCGGCACTTAGGCCTCCTTCTTGTCTTGTGATGCTCCCTGGGGCACCAGCACAGTCCCTTGCCTGGAAGACAGACATGGTTTTGTGAAGTCACCCCCAGAATAGATTGCAGGGCTTAGCAGGTACATTGGGCTTGTGTTTCTGTCGAGCTAAATGCAAGTGTCAGCAACAAAAGTTGTTGCTGCCTGCAACTCAGCCAGCTGGCCATCCTGGTGTTTTCTTGTGTTTGTGTTCCTAGGCCAATGGGACAGCATGGAGGAGTACACCTGTATGATTCCTCGGGACACCCACGATGGAGCATTTTACAGAGCTGTGTTGGCCTTACATCAGGATCTCTTCTCCTTGGCCCAGCAGGTGAGAAATTGTGTATCTAGATCATCCAGCAAGAAATAAATTAAACAATGTTACTGTGACTTTTTGGTTTCTCAAGCACATGTCTGTGACAGTCAGCATTAAACTTCAGCTGTGCTCATGTCTCTGGCCTCTGTGGATGGCCTTGATACGTGTGTCCGCTGAGGAGACACCAGCATGCAGGCAGAGCTCGCGCCGTCTTCCTACGGCAGGTTGTAGACTGCACTGCTTGGGCAGTGGGTTCTTGGTCATTGTTGATCATTTTAAACACCTTGCCTAAGTTCTCCGTCTAGTGAGAGGATCTGTAAATTTCACCAAAGGAGGACTTGCTGCAAAGCCAATGGTCTCTACTGTGCTGGAGAAGTCTGTCTTCCGGCATTCGGGTAGCACACACTTGCAGAATGCATAATGAAATGGCTGCGTCCACCTTGTCAGACACCAGGCTGTCTTGGATGAGGCGCTCAGTAAATGATCTGAGCACTTCAGAGGTGCCAACATAGTAATTCTTCCGAAACATTCAGAAGAAGAAAAACTCCACAAGAGGGGTTTTAACTGATAGCACAGGGACAATTTGGACTGTAATCCTGTGCTGTCCCTGTGCTGAAGTGCTTGACAGGATCCCAGATCTGGGTCTTCTGGGTTGGTAACAGAGGTGCCCATTTCCAAGGAGAGCATTGCAGAGACACTGTTTGTAGGACAGGGGCAGCTTGGGAACCAGAAGTGTTGCCCACCCTGGAGCCACTGTCACATCCAGTCTGTTTTCACAGCATGACCATCGAGGAAAGTGAAAAAAAGGCAGGTCCCCAAGAGCATCCCCTTACCACGCAAGATGCAGTGATTCTGTCCCATAGCATCTGTTCCCTCCTGCCACCCAAGCTTGTGAGCGTTACCTGAGCTTCTGCGTGTGGATGACACATGCCACTGTCTTTGATGAGACGCCGAGTAGTGCCCTTCCCTGCCATCGAGATTCAGGAGAGTTTCTGCCCTTCTGTGGTGAATGCTCTGCTCCATCGCTGCAATCAAAGTGAGAGCAGTAACTTGTGTGAAGCCCCAAATGCAGAGCCCAGGCCTAGAGCTGCCCTTTTCTCTTCTAGTGCATTGACAAGGCCAGGGACCTTCTGGATGCTGAGCTGACTGCCATGGCAGGAGAGAGCTACAGCCGAGCCTACGGGGTGAGTGTTGAGTGATCTGCACTTTGTCGGCATCTGTAGTTTTAGTGAGTGGGCTGTAAAGGACACAGTAGGTTGCTGTTTCTGGGGTCAGCACATACCCTAACACTGGGAGGAATGGTTCAGGTTCTACTTGGTGGTTATTTGTGGGGTAATAAGGTTGGAATGTGATCTGCTTCCATCAGGCCATGGTTTCTTGCCACATGCTGTCCGAGCTGGAGGAGGTTATCCAGTACAAACTTGTCCCTGAGCGACGGGAGATCATCCGCCAGATCTGGTGGGAGAGACTGCAGGTAAGTTGGAGGCAGCCCCAGTTCTCCTCCCCCTGCCCAGAGCCTGCAGAAGCACTTGTACCCCCACCCTCTTTTCTACTCTCCTCTGCTACCTCTACCAAGCAGAACCTTCCAAGGCTTTATCATCTTAGCTATACTGTGAGAGAATGACCGATCAAGCAGCTTCCTTTCTAGAAATGGAAGAAAGAATGTTTAGCAAGGGACACTTGGACACTTGAGATCATCCATTTGAGGCCTCCACACAGTGCCTGGAGAGCGACTCGCTTTGCCACTTAATTTACCACGTCTGCATATACGCTTAGGATGTGCGTCTCTCCTGGCTCCCAAATGACTTTACTGTGTGATCCAAACTGAGATCCACCCCTCTGAGTGTGCCTACTGAGAGCCGCCCCTCTGAGTGTGCCCACTGAGAGCCGCCCCTCTGAGTGTGCCCACTGAGAGCCGCCCCTCTGAGTGTGCCCACTGAGAGCCGCCCCTCTGAGTGTGCCCACGAGAGCCGCCCCTCTGAGTGTGCCTACTGAGAGCCGTCCCTCTGAGTGTGCCCACTGAGAGCCGTCCCTCTGAGTGTGTCCACTGAGAGCCGCCCCTCTGAGTGTGTCCACTGAGAGCCGTCCCTCTGAGTGTGCCTACTGAGAGCCGCCCCTCTGAGTGTGTCCACTGAGAGCCACTCCTCTGAGTGTGTCCACTGAGAGCCACCCCTCTGAGTGTGTCCACTGAGAGCCACCCCTCTGAGTGTGTCCACTGAGAGCCGCCCCTCTGAGTGTGCCTACTGGCCACAGACATCCAACTTACTCAGGAGTTGCTGAATGCTCCTGCTCCTGACAACTCTTCGGGTCAGACGTGTCCTAGCACTTCCGTTCAGACCTCACAGAGACTTTCCTAAGGCTTCCACCAGCACTTTAGTGTAGCACTCTGGATCATATAGCGTTATGAGGAGCGTCACCTCTAGGCCTGGGAGGGTCTCAAGTGCCTCTGGAAAGAGCAGCCTGTCTTCCCAATCCTTGAAAGTTTGGAGGGAAAGATGTCAGCAAAGAAAAAGAGGCGAGGGGTGTGGTTCAGTGATAGAGCACTTGCCTGGCATTCCCAGGGCCCTGAGTTCCATCTCCTGCACTACACATGAGAGCACACACTGCTCAGAAACCACATGTGTATACACACACTGTTCTTAGAAACCATACACCTGTGTGCACACGCTGCTCTAAAATCCACACCTGTGTCCACACACTGCTGGAAGCACTGCCCTCCCTGTTGTCACAGTCACTTCCTTTAGTTCTAAGCAATCCCTTCTTGGCTACATCCACACTTAATTCCCACTTCTCTCTCCAGACCACTCAAAGTTTATGCCTCCAGGCTTTTTAAGTAGGCTGTGACAAACCTGTTGACTCCAGGCTGCATTCCTATCTAGGGAGCTCAGGGCACATTCCGCTGGACAGGACAGAGACTGGGCACAGTCATTCGTGGCTCTGAAGGAAGCACATACAGTTCTTCTACATGTTTATTAGTAATTATAAAATGCCCAGTGAATGTTTTGATGGAAAATTGTCTCCTGGGCACCAGAAAGAATTCCACAAGGGAAGCACTTCCTCCTGGCTTGTGCACACCCCAGTGTTTTCAGTGCCTGTCATAGGGTGTGGAGCTTCCAAATCAGGGAGCTGGTTGATCCCCAGACATTCTGACATGGAGAACTTAGAGGGACAGAGTTGGAAGGGGCATGACGGGGTGAGAAGGAAGGGGAGGCTCCTGCTGGCTTCACTGAGTTAGGGCACTGCCTTCGCCTTCCTGAGCCCTGTCTTCAGACAGCAGGATGCTTTTCAGCCCACAGAGAGCTACCTGCTGACAGCATGTGGGGGAAGGTGGCCGTTGATGAGAAATAATCAAAACAATCACTCGGTGGACTTCCTCCTGTTTTCCTAACTTTCCAAATCATTGTTGTCACCCTCTTGGGCTGGGAAGTTGTTATCCAAGCCTGGAAATAGAGTTGCCTTGCTGGAAATTTGGCTGTGGAAGATGGCATGCCGTCAAAACACTCAGTGAGCTTCTGGGGCTGGACAGCTGCCATGCTTGTGGTCAAATTGTTTCATATCCTTAAAACCACTGTTTGCCACAGGGCTATTGAAGAGGTCAGCCTTAGCTCCATGTCTTTTTGCCTCAGATTCCCAGGTCAGGCCCACTGTGCACCCTGTCACATACAAAAGCCAGAGGTCACTGTCACTGGGCTTTGGGTGTGTGGAATTCACACATGAGGTGGTAGATATCAAGAACACATCTCCCTCCTGAGTGTGAATTTTATCAGCAAGGGGAGAAAAGTTCACTGAACACTTAGCAGTCATTGATACAAAAATCAGTGTAGGGTGAGACGATGGCTCGGTTCTGAAGAGGCTTGCTACCAACCCTGTTGTCCTGAGCGGGAGTCCCTGGGGCCCATGTGATAGAAGGAGAAAACCGACTCCCTCAAGCTGTCCTGACTTACACACACACACACACCGCAGCTTAACCTCTGTGATAATGACTAAGTTGCCTGGGTTTTCTTCTAATTATAAAGAATTACATGTTAGTAAATTAATTACCTCCTTTCTTTTCTCTTGGTTTGGGGAAGGGCTTTTTGTTTAGATTGTGTGTATGAGTGTTTTGTCTCTGCACCATGTGTGTGCTAATTTCCATGGAGGCTAGAAGCAGGTCTAGATCTGCTGGAGCTAGGATTACAGATAGTTGTGAGCTGCTGTGTGGGTGCTGAGAACCAAACATAGGCCCTCTAAGAGCAGCCCGTGCTCCTAACCACTGAACCGTCCTTATAGCCCGTTTAGTTTAGTTTATTTTTGAGACATGGTCTTACTATGTCGCTCTGGCTAGCCTGAAACTTGCTGTATAGACCAGTCTCAAACGCACAAAGATACTCCTGCCTCTTTTTCCCAGGTGCTGGGGTTAGAGGCGTGTCCCACCAAGGCCATAGCTACTTCTTTTTCATTCTGTATTTTTTTATTACTTTATTTTTTATGCTACTTCCTTTTCTATATGTGGTTTTTTTTATCAGACATAATAAAAATGAGGAGAGAATCTAAGATAGCCAATGACATGCCACCGAGAAACTACAGCTATAGAGGTGCAAGCCTAGGCTTTACTAACTTTAGAAATATAAATAGCATCAACTTATCAACAATGCCATTTGAAGTTTTAATTGTTTAAATATCTTGTACACTTAGTCTTTTGAATTTTGTTTTTTGTTTTTGTTTTGTTTTTCTGGTTTTTCGAGACAGGGTTTCTCTGTGTAGCCTTGACTGCCCTGGACTTACTTTTTAGTCCAGGCTGGCCTCGAACTCAAAGCGATCCACCTGCCTCTGTCTCCCGAGTGCTGGGATTAAAGGCGTGCACCACCACGCCCGGCGTCTTTTGAATTTTGAATGATACATTTTAAATTTAACTTTTGATCAGTGATAGTCATCTTTAACCAGAGACTAAAACAAAATATTAAGACTACAAATGGTGCTGGGTGGTGGCAGCAGTGGCTCCTTTAATCCCAGCACTTGGGAAGCAGAGGCAGGCAGATCCCTGTGAGTTCAGGGCCAGCCTGGTCTGCAGAGTGAGTTTCAGGACAGCCAGGGCTACACAGAGAAACCCTGTCTAGAACCCACTCACCCAAAAAGAAAAAGAAAAAGACCACATGTGGCTGGAGAGAGGGCTCTATAGCTAAAAGCACTGGCTACAGCTGGAGAGGAGCAGGTACTGTTCTAAGCACTCATGTAGCAGCTCACAACTGTCTGTAACATAGTTTAGGGGATCCAGTGTCCCCTTCTGGCTTATCTGGGGATTAGGCACACATGTGGTACACAGACATACACTTGCAGGCAAAACACCCATACAGGTAAAATAAAATTATTAAAAGGAGGCATGAGCCCAGAGTGGTGTCACATTGTTTTAATCCCAGCATCCAGGAGGTAGAGACAGGCAGATCTTCATGAGGTCAAGGCCAGCCTGATCTACATTAAGTGAGTTTCAGGACAGCCAGGGCTACATAGTGAGACCCTGGCTAAGAAACAAAAGGGCAAGTGAAACAGAACACTAACTTTGACTTCACTACTTGGGAGCTGGAGAGATGACTCAGTTGGTAAACAGGCACTATGTAAAAATCTAGGTGTGGTAGCTTGACCTTTAATCCCTGCCCTGGGGAGGCAAGATACAAGAGCATCCATTGCTGCCAGCCAGTCTAGCTGAGTCAATGAGCTCGGGGTTAGACACTGTCTTGGGAAATAAGGTGTGAGAAGCAGTTGAGAAACGGTACCCAGAGTTGACCACACATACACACACACTACATTGGAAACAACAAAATGGCTTAACAATAAAAGTGCTTTCTGCCATGCCTGCCTGAATTCAGACCCCAGAATCTACATGGTGGCTCCCACAGACTGTCCTCTGACTTCTACGTGCATGTTGTGGCTTGTGCATGCCCGTGCACACACAAACAAATAAATGTTAAAGAAAAATATTTTTAAAGAATAGATTATTCACAACCCACAAGAAGTTTAAATAATTTAATTTGTCCTTTACCACAGTCCTGTGAAGTGATGCTATTTTCATTCTGATCCACAGATCAGGCAGAAAGGTTAAGCAACTTTCCCAAAGTCACAGGGTGATTGACAACACCGGGGCTTGGCTCCAGGCGCCATACTCTGCTGCTTCTCTGATTGTTGACAAGTCTCGGGGAGGCAGCTCATTCATCTCACTGTTTCAGAGAAGACATGGCTGTTGCTGTGGGTTTTCAGGCAGAGATGAGGACAGGTCTAATAACCTTCCCTTCTGAATGTTCCAGGGCTGCCAGCGCATTGTGGAGGACTGGCAGAAAATCCTCATGGTCCGGTCCCTTGTGGTCAGTCCTCACGAGGACATGAGAACTTGGCTCAAGTATGCAAGCCTGTGTGGCAAGAGTGGCAGACTGGTGAGTAACCCCCAGCCACAGGCGTGGTACCCTGCCCTGCTTCTGTTTGTAACTTGCCCTCTTGTTTTTAAGGCTCTTGCTCATAAAACCTTAGTGTTGCTCTTGGGAGTTGATCCATCTCGACAACTTGACCATCCTCTGCCAACGGTTCACCCTCAAGTGACCTATGCCTACATGAAAAACATGTGGAAAAGTGCTCGCAAGGTATGTTCCCTGCCCACCCAACAGAGACCACTGGGTGTTCTGTGCCAGACGGTTTCAGTGTCCTTATACCTCCCCACAGCGTGGGGGCTTCTTCCAGCTTCACATGACTCAGCCAGGTAGAGACATCCACACCTGTGGTCAAACGGTGTGAGTAGCCACAGTTGTAGCCATTAGTATCTGAAAAGCGCGGGCCCTGAGAGAAGGCCAGCCACTTGGCACTGAAGTCCCATCTTCACAAAATCAGACGAGAGCTCTTAGAAGACCAACCAGGCTTCCTTCTCAGACTTCTGGTCTCCTGTCCTGTCATCAGTTTGGACTCAAATACAGGAAGAAATGCTGTAGCAAGAGGGGCGCCTCCTGAAGCCGGCGTACGGTTCCTCCTCGTGTGCAGACAAGGAGATGGATGCGCTCTTGATTTTTGCTTTGGAACAATTTCTGGATAGTGGTGACAGTTTACAAAAACACAGGCCTTGAAGGCAAGATCATACCTGTTTGTGGTCCCTCATCATCCTTCTCAAAAGGAGAGAGAGCTCAGCCTTCTTCTCCACTGCGGTCTTGACGTGGTTCCCCTAAGGTGGTTGACTGGTGTGGCTTTGAGTGCCACCCAGAACAAAATCAGAAGCCAGGCTGCTGCTCTTAACTGGGCTCCACCTCCTCGCTAATCACCCTGTCCTCCCAGTGTGCAATTTAGGGGTTCCTTTTGTTTTTCAGTCTCTGAGCGTCTGGGTCAAAGCCTAACCTCCTGAGCAAAACAGAAGAAGCTGGCTCTGAAGCCGCTGTTTCCTCCTGGGTGTGCCCTCTAAGTGCTGTCTTCTTGAACAGAGCAGAAACCTTTTAGATACGTTACCCAAGCAGCAGTTTACTTCAGTGTAATAACCACAGCCCAAGTTAGCCACAGCATGCAGACTTTTCTCAGCTACACAAATTCTGAATTCTGATAAGATTCAAGATTTAGAAACCTACCTAAGGCCTGACATGGTGGTGCACGCCTTTAATCCCAGCACTGGGGAGGCAGAGGCAGGTGGATCTCTCTCTGTGAGTTCAAGGCCAGCCTGGTCTACAAAGCAGGTCCAGGACAGCCAAGGCTACACAGAGAAACCCTGTCTCGAAAAAACAAAACAAAACAAAACAAAAATAAAGAAACCTACCTAAAGAGTGAATTTAGACTTCAGGGCAGAGAGAGCTCTTGCTGTCACAGAACCACAGTTCAGGGTCTGCCCGAGGAGAGCGCCATCTCTGTCACTGCTGAGCCTTCCTTCCTCACTGTCCCAAGCTCCTTTCTCTCTGCCTTCCCAAAAAAAGTAGTGACTAGAGGTCCTGCCCTCAGGAAGGTGTCAAGTTCCTTGCTAAGATCCTAGGCAGAGCCTAGAGGTAGGCTGGGCTTGCTGTCATTCCTGCCCCTAGGCCACAGGAGCACTCAGACAGCTGCTGACCTCAGCTCTGAGGGCCTGAAAGAGCCACCCCTTCCTCTCTCATAACTGCTACTTCATTTGCTGAAGGGAAGAAATTACTTTTCTCCTCATTATTTCCAAAAGAATAAAGGAAATTTTTAATAGAATGTTTTGAATTTCATGCGCTGGAGAGTAGAAAGATGGTGGCTTCATCCATACTTCGTTAACTTAGGGCAACGCCCCCCCCCCACCTCACGCCTACCCCTGACACACACACACACACACACACACACACACACACACACCAACACTGTTCCAGACGTTTGTTTTTCCTCAGCTCCTTGTTAGGGCCACCACAAAGTTTAAACTGTCACCAGAGGGAAGAAAAAACTGAAGCTTCCTGGATTGCCTGTAATATACAGCGTGTGGGCCTGCGGGCTCTGGACACCTGGCACCACAGCTCCTGGTGTCTCTGGCCTGCTCAAGGACACTCGTGGATGCTGACTTAGCAGTCCTTTCAGTGGTTAGTCTGGTCGGGGCTCCCTCCCACTTTCTGTGTAGTCACGCTGAAGCCTGGTCAGTGTAGCCCTGCTAGAAAAAGACCAAGGAGACACATGGAAGAAAGATGTTGGAGTGTAGTTGAGGCCACAGTGAGCAGTGGGGCTGGGAGGGCGGTGTCTGTAGAGAGCAGGAGCCCTACCTTTTCTAGGCATGTCAGTGTGCCTGCCCCGTCCTGATTCATGGCTTACCTGTGCGTGCTGTGCTCTCGCCGACTCGCACGCGCATATGCGTGCTTTCTCTCTCTCTTACTTATTTTTTGCTTTTACTTTTTAATTTGTTCTTCAATAATTTCTCCCATGCCCCTATCACCCCACTTCACCCCCCTCCTCCCCACAAATCTCTCACATTCATGTCTATTTGTTTTGTGACCCACTGAGTTTGACCAAGGCAGTGTGCTGCTGTGCGTGGCACAACAGTGGGTGCCCAGCTGTAGACAGTGATCCCCTTCTGCAGAATCCATTACTAGCCAATAGTTCAAAACTAAAGGGAAGGGCCGGGTGAGCCCCTCCCCTTCCCACAACTAATTGTTGATGGGTCAGTCCTGTGTGGACCCGGTGGCAGTAGCCACAGCCGTTGTGAGTTGATCCTCACAATGTTTGTATCAAATCTAAAGGATGGTATTTTCGAGCTTTTCACTCTGTGTTCTTGCTCTTACATAATTCCCTACTCTTAGTCCACAATGTGCAGAGCTTAGGGGTGGAGGTGTAAAATATGTCATTTAGGGCTGGACAGTCACCTTTAGTATCTTGGGAAGCTGTGAGCCTCTGCATTTGTTGCTGTCCATCTGCAAGAGAGGTTTCTCTGATGAAGACTGAGAGCAGCTTTTGTAAGCTGTGGCTGTAAGCATAGATTCTTAGAAGGTATTTGATTGCTATGTTAGTTTTGCCCAGAAGGACAAGGACAGATGCCATATGTTTTGGTTTTTATGTGACAGTCTCACAGTGTATTCTAGACTGACCGGCCTTGAACTTTTTTTTTTTTTTTTTTTACATTTATTTAGTGTGTGTGTTTGTGCATATGTGTTTGTGGGAGTCACAGGGAAGCTTACTGGAATTAGTTCTTTCATTCTATCATGTGAGTTCTAGGAATGAAACTCACGTCGTGTGTGTGTGTGTGTGTGTGTGTGTGTGTGTGTGTGTGTGTGTGTGTGTGCGCGCGTGCGTATGTATGTAACTGCCTTTACCCTCAGATTCATCCCTAACCCTGGCTTTGCATTCCCGGTCTCTCTACTTCCAACATCCAGGGCTGGAGTTCCAGGGCTATTCCACCATGCCCAACCTCAGTATTTTTATCCACAGTTGGTTGATTCCCAGAATATGGAATCCACAGATACAGACTGGCATCTGCTTATTATCTGGCCCTTTACAAGGAGAGAGAAGATGACTCCTACATCAGAGGGGTAGACTAGAAAACTTAGGATATAATATATATAATATATATATGCAATATATATATATTATATATATATATATTTTTTTCCTTCTACCATGTGGCTCCTGGTGGTCAAACCATGGTTGTCAGACTTGGTGGAGGCACCATTCTTTACCCTTGGAGACATCTCACTGGCCAGAACATGAGTTTTCAATGTGTATACACAGAATGATGCTTGGAGGGATATAAGCCATCATCCCCGGGTTTTGTTAGTAAAGTAAGCCAGACACAGATCCACCTGGCTATGCCTCCCAAGGGCTGGGATTTAAGGGTGTGTGCCACCACCACCCAGCTAATTCATTTATTTTTAATTAATTTTGTTTGGTTTTGTTTGTTTTCTTCTGCTTTTGGCTTTTTGAGAGAGGATTTCTCTGTGTAGCCTTGACTGTCCTGGATTCACCTTATAGACCAGGCTGTTACAATAAAATATATCTGTATCTGGCCTTGAACTCACAGTGATCCACCTACCTCTGCCTCCCAAGTGCTGGGATTAAAGGCGTGCACTGCCAATGCCACCAGCACCACTGGCTTTAATTACATTTTTTTCCTTTTTTGCCCGAAATAGGGTTTTAAAGTCCTGCAGCATCCTCAGTGCAACATCATGCAGTCTGGAGCCTACATCCACCAGGATATGCTCACAGGGTACTTATTTGATGTGGGCTCCAGATTTTTTCATTTTGTTTTTGTTTTTGAGGCATAGTTTGCGACAACCAAGCTAACCCAAACTTTCAGTCCTCCTGCCTCAGCTGAGGTCAGCATGCCACCATGCATGACTCTAAAACACTATTTTAGGCAGAGCATGGTAGCGTATGCCATTAATCCCAGCCCTCAAGTAGCAGAGGCAGGTGGATCTCTGTGAGCTCAGGGCCAGCCTTGCTGAGCTTCAGGGCAGCCAGGACTGTAGAGAGGGATTCTGCCTCAAACATAAAATAAACAAAAAACCTGTTTTTTTAGTACTAGTTGATTTCTAACATTTAAAGTATAGAGGCTTAGTCATTCCTACTAACCCAGAGAGTTTTGCTTTCCATCCAGGCTGTTTTCACACTGTGGCATGCTTCTGTTATGGAAAACTTTAGAAGTTTTACGTGACTTACCAGAAGAATGCCTAATGCTTCTTGATGTTTCTGCCTTTTCCCATCCTTCTGTAGAGAAGCATGCATAACCTTGGCGGCACTCTTACATGTGTTTCTCCCCCTTGTTAGTGTTTAGACTGCACCACATTTTAATTTATACTTTATATGTTTGCACGCTCCATCTACCTTGGAAGCCTTTTAACAGTTCTAGGGCCGGGGCTCTAGCTCCATGGCAACAGTGCTTGCCTGGCATCCACAAAATCCAAGGTTTAATACCCGGCACCATTAAACAAAACCCAAAACTGTGGCCCTATGCATCAGGATGCTGGTGTTTCTGGATGCAACAGGCGTGAACAATATCTGGGTCTGGCCTCAGATCGCCCCTAATCAGTGCAGCTGTCTGCTCCTACCTCAGATTCCCACTGCTTGCCTCCTGTCAGGTCCCAGATCTAATGGCCGGAGGATGCTATAAAGACTCTGCTCCCAAGCCACCCTGCTCACATAGTGGTCTGCACAGCTAGCGTCTTTTCCCTCTTCCACTCGGGTGCATGAAAGCCTTCTCTGTTTTATTTGGGTTCCTATCTGATCTCTAAATCTATACTTTTGCCATGGTGAAGCATCCATACTAAATACTAGCACATACTAATACATATTGAAGTCTTACTAGCTAGAAACAGCTCCCATCAGCCTGCTCTGCCTTGGGGCAGTACACTGTTAGTGAAGGAGTACTTGTTTGCCATTGCGTCATATGAATTGTTACCTGGGTTGGCCGGGCATTCAGGTTTCCCAAGACTTATTAAAGTGATAATTAGAGTTGGCAGGGGAAAGCTAAAACTGGAGTAAATCATGAATGTTCTGGAATAGCCCGGCTCTTTTCCAGTGGCATGCTCTGTTTCCTGTCCAGTAGGGTCCTCACCCTGTATTTCAGGGTGCTCTTTTTGGAAAGTGCTGACTTAGGTCCCTGACGGGTTGGGCAATGTGCCAAGTGGCTCTCTGTGCCTTTGTCCTGCTCCAGATCGATGCCTTCCAGCACATGCAGCACTTTGTCCAGACTATGCAGCAGCAGGCCCAGCACGCCATTGCCACTGAGGACCAGCAGCACAAGCAGGAACTGCATAAGCTCATGGCCAGGTGAGCCCTGCCCACCACCAGTGCTTCTGCAAGGGCACACTCATGGCTCCTGGAGGAGCTTGCTGCTCACGTCTCTCACTCTCCCACGGAAAGACCTCAGGCAGCCATCAGCTTATCTGCTGCCGTCTCTGCCCTTACTTCCCAAGGCTTTGGCAGCAAGAACATGCATGTGCCGGCCTCCAACTGGTGTTCACCTGCGGGATTAAGCTCCTTATTCCCAAACACATTTTTAAATCTTATGTCTGTGTCTGTGTGTGTGTGTGCACGCATGTGCGTTCGTGCATACATGCGTGTGTGCATATGTGCGTGCGTGCGTGCTCACAAGTCACAGCATGCTTGTGGAGCTCAGAGGACATCTTGCAGAGGTCAGTTCTCTTTCCCTATCTTGAGTTCTAAGGATGGAACTCAGGCCATCAAGGTTAGTGGCAAGGGCCTTTTCCCACCAAGCCCCATAACTGACTCTGGTTCCTTGTTTTAAAATGGCACCTACACTGCTAATTCCAAGTGTAGCTATCTCTGAGTCTTGGTAGGTTAGTCTCTCTGCTCTTCATTTTCTGACGTGTAAAGGAGTACTGTCACCTATTTCCTAGGATGACGTGAGTGGTGTAGAAGCCCAGCGTCAAGCACAGAGAGCAGCGGCGAGCACTAGTGTTGGTGCTGTCTGGAATGGAGGAGAGGAGAAGGGGGAGGGGAATCAATGAGAAAAAGTGGTCAGCAGCTGTCCTCCACAAAGCGTGGGGGCGGTAGACAGATCCATGCAGGTACACCTGTACCAGGTGCCTAGCGTGTGCTGTTGTTGGAAGACATGGATCCTAAAGAAAAGACGCCTCTAAGGGGTTTTCTAGACCCCTTTCCTTCTTCTCACAGGCTTGAACATCTATCAGTTGCCCCCCTGAAAGCAAGAGTAACTGTCAGAAGTCTTTAGGGCACCCCCGCAGTCTGCTCTTCTCCTTCCGGGCCTTTGATGAGAGGGACCAGCAGGGGTCTTGCTTCTCTGTTTTCAGGTGTTTCCTAAAACTTGGGGAGTGGCAGCTGAACCTGCAAGGCATCAATGAGAGCACCATCCCCAAGGTGCTGCAGTACTACAGCGCTGCCACCGAGCACGACCGCAGCTGGTACAAGGTGAGCGAGGGCCAGAGCTGGCTCCCAGCCCCTCAGTTCTCCACACAGTGGGCCCTGCGTCCTGCACCCTGTTTGAGTTCTCCCATGTTCTCACAGGCACAGCCAGTTCCCTGGAGGGCCTGGAGTCTGTCAGAGGCCCAAGGAGCCTGTGCTTTCCTTTATGGATTCCAGAGAAGCTAACTGGGGCTTTGGTTTAAGGAACACTTCCTGTGATGCCCTTGTTCTGAGTGGCACTAGGGAGAGCCGCAGCCGTGTGACAGCCTCTCGGTGACCTGTCATCCTAGGAACATGTAGGCGCCTGTTTGACCCCTTGTCTTCCCTTGGCACTAGGGAGAGGCGTCTGTTTGATCCCTTGTCGTCCCTGGGTCATCTGTAGCGCATGCTTCTTTGTAGCTTCCACCCCTGGCTGTTTCTCTGCTGGGAATTTTGAGTTTTCGTTGGGAATATCTAACATCCTATTATATTACCAGAAGCCTTTCTAAAAGACAAACCATAGAAAATGTACGAAAGAATGGCTAGCACGCAGGTGCAGTGGTGCATGTCTGTAATCCCAGCACTCAGGAGATAGAGCCAGGTGAGGTCTACTGAGCAAGTCCAGGATAGCCCAGGATAGCCAAGGCTACACAGAGAAACTCTGTCTCAAAAACAAACAAACAAAAAAGTGACTAGCTAATAGAAGGGTTATTCCTGACTGACTAGCTGGTGCAGGGGCTATTCCTAGAAGCCTGTGTCTTTAGGGAAGCACATACAATTTTTTATTTTAATTTCAATTTATGTGCATTGGTGTGAGCATGTCAGATCTTAGAGTTACAGACAGTTGTGAGCTGCCATGTGGTTGCTGAGAATTGAACCCGGGTCCTTTGGAAGAGCCATCTTTCCAGCCCGCACATACACTTTTTAAAATTCTTTTTCTGGGGGCTGGAGAGATGGCTCAAAGGTTAAGCACACTGGCTGCTCCTCCAAAGGTCCTGAGTTCAACTCCCAGCAACCACATGGTGGCTCACAACCATCTATAAGGTGATCTGATGCCTTCTTCTGGTATGCAGATGTACATGCAGGCAGAGCACTGTATACATAATAAATAAATCTTTTTTTAATAAATAAATCTTTAAAAAAATAAAAAATAAAATAAAATTCCTTTTCTGAAGACTTCCAGTTAATATCTGCTTGTTATAGTAGTGTCATCAATTTCTTTCTAAAATCTCCACAGTTACTAGTAATTTATAAGTGACTCCCTCTTGGATC
Source organism: Acomys minous (assembly GCF_964271855.1). Taxonomy (NCBI): domain Eukaryota; kingdom Metazoa; phylum Chordata; class Mammalia; order Rodentia; family Muridae; genus Acomys; species Acomys minous. Next base: position 121,867,783 of record NC_140487.1, read on the forward strand.
AAAGTTGACTTGAAGACCATAGAAACATTTGCAATAAAAACTATTTATCCTCTGCAAATGCTTCATGCTGATCTGAAAACTGTGCGCTTTGGCTAGGATGTAGCTCAGTGAGACAGCATCTGCATAGTGAGCCCAAAGCAGTGGGCTCTACCCCAGCAGCATACACATGCATGTGAGGGCACATGTGCATCCACATATATACAGAGCATGCTCTGTGAGAGGAACAATTTCCCCTCTCTGGATAGCTACATATCCAGGATTTGAAAATAAGTCCAGTAAAGTTTTGCTTAGTGGGAACCTTGTTGATCAGAACCGTCTATATTGCCAGTTCCAGGGGATCTGGGACCCTCTTCTGACTGTCACAAGCACCAGGCATACATGTGCTACACCAGGCGGAACACTCATCAACATAAAACAAATCTAGAAAAAACACCTCAGGAAACCCCACTTTTTTAAAAAATATTTTTATTTTTACTTTTTAAAAAAAAGATATATCTTTATTTAATTTTAGTTTATGTGCATTGGTGTGAGGGTGTCAGATCTTGGAGTTACAGGCAGTTGTAAGCTGCCATGTGGGTGCTGGGAATTGAACCCGGGTCCTTTGGAAGAACAGACAGTGCTCTTAGCTACTGAGCCAACTCTCCAGCCCCAGAAGCCCCACTTTCTCACAGACGAAATAGGCTGCCTTGGCCCAGCACACCTGCTCCACTGTCTTGTACTCTTGGCCAGCTACCCTCTCTCTGCTTTGTGGGCCTCAAGCTGCAAGCACATGTGTTTCCTTGGACTCTGAGCATGCCATCCAGGTCCCTGCCTTTTTTTCCCAGCCAGGAGGATCGACTGGCACCACCTCTTGTTCCCTTCTTTCCATCTGCAACTTCTCTTTAAGGCTTGGCCAAGCCTCTTTCTCATGGAGCCCTTCGGATCACTGGTACTCCTGTTGCCCACCTCTTCTGACCCCATCTGCCTTGCAGAGTCCATAGACCTTAAAGTTAGTGAGCAAGCGCCCTTGCCTACACTGCCCCTCTAGCCACAACCTCACAGTGCTCACCATAAAGCCTGGTGCCATCAGTGCTCGTGCTCAAAAGGTGAACACATGTCATTGGCTATAGCAATGTCCCCTTCCTGAGTGTATGTAGAAGTAGAGTCTCAATTCTGCTGATCTTGAGGCTGCATCCTAAGGGTGGACTGAGGACATTAAGACCTGCCTTGAGGGCTGGAGAGATGGCTCAGAGGTTAAGAGCACTGCCTGCTCTTCCAGAGGTCCCGAGTTCAATTCCCAGCAACCACATGGTGGCTCACAACCATCTATAATAAGATCTGGTGTCCTCTTCTGGCAGGTAGTCACACATGGAGGCAGAACATTGTATACATAATAAATAAATCTTAAAAAAAAAAAAAAAAAAAAAGACCTGCCTTGAATCCAGCCTTCTGCTCTCTGGGCCTTGCCGTAGATCAGAGCAAGCCTGTGTCTGCCTGATTCTCACCCCGTGCACCTAGGCTTGGCACGCATGGGCAGTGATGAACTTTGAAGCAGTGCTGCACTACAAACATCAGAACCAAGCCCGTGATGAGAAGAAGAAACTGCGGCATGCCAGCGGGGCCAACATCACCAGTGCCACCACTGCTGCCACCACAGCTGCCTCTGCTGCCGCAGCCACCAGCACCGAGGGCAGCAACAGTGAGAGTGAGGCTGAGAGTACCGAGAACAGCCCCACCCCATCTCCACTGCAGAAGAAGGTCACTGAGGTAATCTCCTCATTCAGAACTGGCCAGAGCATAGCTCTGAGCAATACATAGTTGTGAAGCTCGTAGACGCCTGAGACTCTCTCTGAGGCAGGACGGGCCGCACACACTGACTGGCCATCCTTACTGCATGCCGGAAGCTGTGCCCCCGGGCTGCTGGCATGTTTCTGCGTCAGAGCTGAGGAAAGGCTCCGTGTGGTGCTTCCCACAGCGGTGAGCTCATCCTCCCAGGGCGCTGCTCCCATGTGTGGGTGGCTGCTACAGCTGCAGGGCCACTCTGAGGCCAGGGCCTTGGAGATCTGACCTCTGCCCTACTCTTTCTCTGTCTACCTCTGCTTGGCCTGTCAGTCCAGACTGCAGCAGGGCAGCTGGAAAGAACAGAGCAAGCGTGGTCAGGACGCCGTAGGCCTAGGTACAATGATGAGACCTGCTGCTGTTGTGGAGTGCATCCTGGATGCCATGGGCTCCTCAGCCATAGCATTCTCACTCTTCACGACCCTTTGAGGCAGCTGCCATCGGTGTTTACAGATGAGAGAGTTGAGTGTCACTAATACACTTGTGTTTCGACAGGATTTGTCCAAAACCCTATTGTTGTACACAGTCCCTGCTGTCCAAGGCTTCTTCCGTTCTATCTCCTTGTCGAGAGGCAATAACCTCCAGGATACACTCAGGTATGTAGGAAGGGGAGGGTGTGACTCTGAACAGCCTTGTCAGTGCCAGGACAGAGAAGTGGCTGTCTGGTGTCTTCATTCCCCCATCTGCTCAGTAAGTCCAGGTCAGTGTATGGACCTTTCTCCTTCTGTGCCTGGAGACACATGACACTGAGAGCCGTGAGGATGGAGGAGGAGAAGTGAGAAGGGGGGGCTGTCTCACCTTCACCCTAGGGACTAACTGGTCTGACTCAGCAGCCTCGCCGGGGGCCGTCCTGCAGTACAGACCCTGTCTGGCTCATCTCTGCAGCTGAGTTTGTGTCTCAGTGACCGTGACAGAGAAGCGATTGGGCTAATCTTTAGAGGGCCCTCATGAGCTCTGCCACCTGTTACAGCCATTTACAGCCTTAAAGATTAGTAATGGGGGCTGGAGAGATGGCTCAGAGGTTAAGAGCACTGACTGCTCTTCCAGAGGTCCTGAGTTCAATTGCCAGCAATCACATGGTGGCTCACAACCATCTATAATGTGATCTGACACCCTCTTCTGGCCTGCAGGTGTACATTCAGGCAGAGCGCTAAACATAATAATAAATCAATAAATCTTTTTGCCAGGCGTGGTAGCGCAGGCCTTTAATCCCAGCACTTGGGAACCAGAGGCAGGTGGATCACTGTGAGTTTGAGGCCAGCCTGGTCTATAAAGCAAGTCTAGGACAGCCAAAGCTACACAGAGAAACCTTGTCTCAAAACAAAAACAAAAAATAACAATGAAAAACAAACATGATCTAGGAAACTCAATTCCCTGTGACTTCTCCTGTCTCTGCAGAGTCCTCACCTTGTGGTTTGATTATGGTCATTGGCCAGATGTCAATGAAGCCTTGGTGGAAGGGGTAAAGGCCATTCAGATTGATACTTGGTTACAGGTGAGAATCCGGTGACAGTGAGCATGGGCCACGTGGGTCATAGTAGCCATGCCATCTGTATCATAAGCTATAAGGAAGCACAGCATAGTCCCAAGGGCCAAACTGTATCTTCTCCCTTGCTTGTGCCAGGAAACTGAACGGCTGCATCATTGCAAGAGCTGCTAGACCCAAGCATACTCCTGAAGTCCCATCACGTGGGGGGAGGAGGCAAAAGGGTCATGTAGCCTAGGCTACCTGAGACCTTGTCTCAAAAGCAAAACAAATCAGCCAGCTTTCCTGTCTAACGTGCTGCATATTGTGTCTTCTACACACCAGGTTATACCACAGCTCATTGCGAGGATTGACACACCCAGACCCTTGGTGGGCCGGCTCATTCACCAGCTTCTCACAGATATTGGTCGGTACCACCCCCAGGTACGGGCAGACCCTGAGCATTTTCTCATGAAACCACTGGCCTCTGGTTTGAGGGCTAGCCTCACTGACCTCTGGTTTGGGGGCTAGCCTCACTGACCTCTGGTTTGGTGGCTAGCCTCACTGACCTCTGGTTTGAGGGCTAGCCTCACTGACCTCTGGTTTGGGGGCTAGCCTCACTGACCTCTGGTTTGGGGGCTAGCCTCACTGATCTCTGGTTTGGGGGCTAGCCTCACTGACCTCTGGTTTGGGGGCTAGCCTCACTGACCTCTGGTTTGGGGGCTAGCCTCACTGATCTCTGGTTTGGGGGCTAGCCTTTGCAAGTGTCCCTCTGTTTGCTTAGGCCCTCATCTACCCGCTCACGGTGGCTTCGAAGTCCACCACGACAGCCCGGCACAATGCAGCCAACAAGATCCTGAAGAACATGTGTGAGCACAGCAACACCCTGGTCCAGCAGGCCATGATGGTGAGTGAGCCTCCAGCCAGCAGCCTCTGTCCCCGGTCCCCAAGTCACACCTTCCCAATCATAGCTTTCCTGTGGTGCCCCTTCCTTCTCCCTTTGACCCAGGTGAGTGAGGAGCTGATTCGGGTGGCCATCCTCTGGCATGAGATGTGGCATGAAGGCCTGGAAGAGGCATCTCGCTTGTACTTCGGGGAGAGGAACGTGAAAGGCATGTTTGAGGTGCTGGAGCCCCTGCATGCTATGATGGAACGGGGACCCCAAACTCTGAAGGAAACGTCCTTTAATCAGGTACGGGATCAGAACATGACAGGACATTACGCTTTCCTCACCACACTGCTTTCTCTCTGGCCTGTCTACTGTCCTTAAAAGTTACACCCAGTACAGGTCATAGCATAGAAAAATAATCCCAGTATTTTGTGCATGAGAATTACAGAATCAGGGCCAGCCTAGACTTAGAACTCATGCCCAGGAAAAAAAGCAAAACAAAACACTAGAAACGTAATTGTTGCAGCAACCTTTCTATTTTTTAAATAAGTAAATTTATTAGCTTAAAAAAAAAATACTTGTTTATTTGTTTGTTTTTGTTTTTCAACACAAAGTTTCTCTGTGTAGTCCTGGCTGTCCTGGAACTCACTTTGTAGACCAGTCTATCCTGAAACTTAGAGATCGCCTGCCTCTGTCTCCCAAGTGCTGAGATTAAAGGTATGCGCCACCACCACCTGGCTATTTCTGTGTTTTATGTAGATGGGTGTTTTGTCTGCATCTGTGCAAACCAGAAGAGGGTATCAGATCCCATGGGAAACAGTTATAGATATGAGCTGCTGTGTGGCTGCTGAGAATTGAACTCAAAACCTGGAAGAACAGCTGTTAAGCTTAACCACTGAGCTAGCTCTCTAGCCCCCTAAGTTGCTTTCATTTTCATGACGGGCTGGAGGGATCAAACCCAGGCCCTCACACTTGCCAGGCCAGCACTACCCACCAGGCCACCCCCTCCGCTGTTGAAATTGTAACAAAGTTTTAACCAGAAACTCACAAGATTCCTCCAGGCGCTATCTTATCTCTCCCTGCCTCCCTTTTCCGGGTAGGTCACCCTCGTGCCCTGGGAGCTCAGGGTTTGGACAGCACAGTCCCTGCTGCTCAGCCGTTCCCTCATGGTACTTTCATACCCCCTCAGGCACCCTTGGAATCCGTGTGGTCTGCTTAGGGCGTTAGCCTCCTAGGCCACCGTGGTAACTTTGTTCTGCTTTCCGTCTCAGGCGTACGGCCGAGATTTAATGGAGGCACAGGAGTGGTGCAGAAAGTACATGAAATCAGGGAACGTCAAAGACCTCACCCAGGCCTGGGACCTCTATTATCACGTGTTCAGACGGATCTCCAAGCAGCTGCCCCAGGTAGGCTCTTGAGGCTCCCAACAGGGTGCCTTGTGAGCTCTTGGGCTTATCCTGCATGTCTTCTTCACTTCTGCTGGAGACACTAGGACCAGCAATTACTTCTGGCCATTTACTGAAAGAAAAATAATTAAACTGCATTTCAGTTTCCCTTGAGAGGCCGAAGTCTAAACTCTTCCCTAACTATTCACAGCTAACATCCCTGGAGCTACAGTATGTTTCCCCCAAACTTCTGATGTGCCGAGACCTTGAACTGGCTGTGCCAGGAACATATGACCCCAACCAGCCAATCATCCGCATTCAGTCCATAGCCCCATCTTTGCAAGTCATCACGTCCAAGCAGAGGCCTCGGAAGTTGACGCTGATGGGTAAGGACCCAGCCCAGCTCCTGTACCCTGCCTGCGTTCCCTCCCCTCTTCTGAAAGGGAGGACAGTGACTCTCCTCCTGTTACGTCTTACAAGGCTCCCATTTGCCCTTGCTGCACTTGGTGCAGTGAAGTAGCAGATGGTCACCCTGGTCTGACCATTTGGGTGTGGTGGGCAGGTATGGGCATCCGAAGCGAACATGGAACATGACAAGCTGCTTTGAAGACAGAGCTTCTGCGCTCTTGAGTGTTCCTGATTTACTGTCATAAAACGAGCAGACAGAACTTGGATTCTCACAGTATGTTAGAGTATGTCAAGGTGAAGCTGCCTCTAGAATTTCTTTAGGAATAGAGTGCTACCAACCCACACAGCCAAGGGAGGCCCTAGAGCTCAGAGGGCATTGTGAGGCCTCCTGCCCTTGTAGGGAGGCAGGCAAGGGGAGTGAAGCAGATTCCCGTTCTGTGTCCCTGGCTGACTTGTCCTATGTGGGACAGGCTGGCCACAAACCTGAGGCCTTCCAAGTACTTACTGTATTGCACGTGCCACCATCCACGCCTGACTTCCTTACTCGTGAGAGAGAGAGAGAGAGAGATTGTATGTGCATGTGACTACAGTGTCAAAGATAGAAGAGGGAATCAGTATCTCTATCACTCCGTGCCAGTTCCTTTTTAGCACAGGATCCCTCTCTGAATATGGGGCTCTGGAGCCCTCTTTGTTAGGCCAAAAGCAAGTAAGTCCCCGCAATCCTCCTGTCTCTGCGCCACTTGGAACTAGGATTATAGGACAGGAAGCTTATTATATGATTGATGGGATGAGGCCCCTAGTCCCTCATGATTACTCCCTTTAATGTGTATGGATATTTTGCCTGTATATGTCTGTGCACCACATACATGTCTACAAAGGCCAGAAGAGGGTGTTGGATCCCCGGGAACTGGAGTTACAAATGGTTGTGAGCTGTCCTATGGGTGCTGGGAACTGAACCTGGGTCCCAAGAGACGTTGGGACCATCAACAGAAGAGCTGTTCTTTCCTCAGTCTAGGACACGTGCTTGTCTAGGGGGACAGTGTGACTAGGAGAGGAGGGCGGATTCCCTAGGGCCTTGGGAATAGCTGGTAGTCTTGGGCAGTAGTGTGAGCATCTCTGATCTATCCCAGTGGCTCCCTCTGTTTCTCACAGGCAGCAATGGGCACGAGTTTGTTTTCCTCCTGAAAGGCCATGAGGACCTGCGGCAGGATGAGCGAGTGATGCAGCTCTTTGGCCTGGTGAACACACTCCTAGCCAATGACCCTACGTCTCTTCGGAAGAACCTCAGGTATTCAGAACACTGTGAGGATATTTGAACTCTTAGGAGCCTTGGCATTTCATGCTACAATGTCCATGTAATAATGCGTCTTTACGGTACCTGAGCCAGGTATGATGGCACATGCTGATGACCCTAGAGCCTGAGAGGTAGAAGCAGAAGGATCAAGAGTTCAAAGCTAGCCTGGGCTG